>NC_045560.1:116584211-117217544 GCF_009819795.1 Aythya fuligula
AAAAGAAAGGCATATTTACTTACTTCTGTCTGTATGTAAGCTCACACCAGACTGTAAGAAGATTTGAAAACAGTAAAATGGAATGTATTTTTATTTTCAGTTGAATGTGACCTTTCAAAGTACCAGTTATTCCTCTAGATAGCTTCAAAATATGACATCTCTATTGTATAAGAACTCTTCAATAATCCACAGTCTCGATGGCTCTACTTTGGGAAGAGGCAGAAGGGAAAAAACATGATTCTTATGAAACACTATATAAAAATAAGAATAAAGGCTTGTGCCAAACTATTTTAATAGTTAATTAATACACTTTAATAGCATTAAATAGCCATGCAGATGTGTATGGAAATATTCTAAAAACTAAAATACAAACCACCAGGTTATGAGGAAGGCACAATTACTTTTTAAACAATTCAACATGGTATAGGCAATGCAGAGTTCTTGTTTATATAAACTCATCTTTTCTAAACCCAATGTTTAATAAAGACAAAGTGCTGAGCAATTATTTCATGTGCAAAAATAAACAGATAGCTATTAAATAGAACAAATATTTGATTTCCTATAAAGGAAAATGTTTTAAAATACTGCACATATTTACAAATGCTGTACATATTTTCTTATTCTTGTTTATCTAATGTATGACCAAACTTAAAATTGCTCACATTCAATTTAATTTCTTGTTTTGAATTCAGATAAGCAGCATTGAATTTTCCTAATTTGTTTACAGCTGCTGCTTTGTTAAACTGACATAATACAGTAACCAGTTCATAACCATCTCCATACTACAAAGGTATTAATGAGCTGAGGATGACAGTGAAAATCTGGAATAACAGAGTATTCTTGTCTTCAAGTTATGTTATAGTCAGGAAGATCAAGCTGTAGTTGTTCCTTTCTTCTGCACCATGTACTGATTAGTAAATCACATGCTTTCTTTTTTTTTTTTTTTCTTTTTTGATAAGAAAGTATTGGCAATTCCTCAAATAAGTCATCTGAACTTCTACTTAACCTTCATACAGTTCAGACTTTTTCTAACATCTATTCATTTCTCTGTTGGTTGGTGTGTGGGTGAGGGTGGGTGTCGGTTTATTTGCAGGAAGAGCATAGGAAAAGAGCTAGTCCTACAGTCTTATATGTAGTTAATCTTGATTAAATTCCCTTTCTTTTCATGCTTTTTGCATACTTTGTGTCATAAGCTTCCAAATATAGTTCACAGAAAAACAAAAGGAAAAAAAAAAAAAAAAAAAAAAAACACTTTAATATGCACAGAATTGAATGCAATTAAGGAATTACCAGGGATAGAGAAATGATATTTTCTTCTAATTGCAAGGAGAGGAATACATTGAGAGGAATGTATTCAAAATTAATGCTGAAGTACTAATTACTGAAAAGCAAAATAGTGAAATTATACACAAAGGAGAAACAATAGTTTAATGCATTTGTATATGTACATATTTGCACAGTTACATGTACATAATGTGCAAGTTATTCTTACATCAATTGTATACCATTGTCTCTTCTTCCTCTAGATTACAGGATTCCATCCCTTCTCACAAATTAAATTGTAACTAAACAGTTTCCAAATGCAGAAAACAAGAATGTCAGCAACTTCAAAAAATGTCCACATAGGTTCAATGAAAAGACTTAGCTAAAAAGAAAATAAAAGAAAGCTCATGATATATAATATCTTTAGATGAGGTATAGGAGAGAGAGGAATATTTCTAGTAGTCTTTTTTCATAAAGCAGTCCACTAAACCAGCAATGAAGCATACAGTGAAACTGGAGAGAAAACACTTCTTAAAATGTTGGAAGGAAATCCTTTATGTCCACACAATTCACCTGCAGAAGTCTTCACCACAAGTGTGGCACTGAGGTCAAGATCGTAGAACTATCCAGGGCTGAGCATTAATAGGACTCTGAACAGCCACACTTCCCAACAATTAAGACTGACATAACTGTTTTGGTAATATTAATCCTCAGGCTTCTAAGCACCAGTTGTCACATGAGTGGATAGGATCAAAAAAAAAAGAGAAAAAAAAGAATGTTAGTGACTGCTACAAGGTTCTTAGGCATGTCTCTAAAACTCTTGATAGTATCTACTTCATTGTGTGGTTGGGATTAAACAAGTCCAATATTATTATATTTGAAAGGAGGATACATATTTAATTTCAAATTACAACCTTTGTTATTTAATTATTGGAAAAACATGTCTTTTATTTTCAAAACCCATTACAAAATTCAAGCTCATTTTATCTACAGGTGTAATTATAAGAGACTTTTCATTAGAAAGATTTTGTGTGATATTGCTTACTTCTCCACTTGTATTATTATATATTCAATCTCCTTTTATATTTGCCCATCTGAAGTAATTTAATATACATCTCTACAAAATACTAAAATGAGAAATAAATGTGAAGAACTTAATTATTATATATTCTTTTCCTGCAGTAAATTCTTGGTCAGAATGATTTCCATTAGTATTTTAAAATAAGTAAATAAATAATAAAAGTTGAAATATGTTTCTGGCCTGATTTAAAAATAAATAAATAAATAATAATAATGAAAAAATACTCATTGCTGTTAAGAAATATAGTAAAAATTTCCCCATTTAACAGTTATACTAATGCATCTCAGGGTAACTAAAGACTAACTTCTTTTGGAGTAACTTTGAGCTTTACAGTAATTTCTTTCTCCTTTTACACATTCTTTTATTACATCACTTCCTCTGTTTTATTCAGCTTAACCTGTATATGTAAGTAATACAACAGATCTTGGACACTAATAGTTACAACTTATCTGTGGCTACATTTACTGACAGACTCTGGTCCCAAGTGATTATTGAACCTTTACCACCAAAACCACAAGACCCATCTCTTGCTAGCTGAATTGAAGAGTAATGTTAGATATGAGAACATAGTAGATTACAATTACCATGGGAAACATATAAACAAGGTCAGTATATCTTGTGTTTCCCATGATGTAGTGTGTTCTTAGGCAGTAAAAAATAACTGTTCTAACTGTCTCTCTGGTGTTTAAGAGCTTGTGTCACTTCATGAGAACAATTTTATTATTAACTGCAAATGTATGTCACAGAAAAAGTAGGACTGTGATAGATAGCCCTCAGTTACTGTAGACTGGGCATTGCCCATCTGATCAATGCTTTAGCTTCTCACATTCTTTCCCTGGCAACCTTTCACTATCAGTGAGATATACATTTCCCATATGTCTGAGGAGCAAAGCTATCTCTATTTCGAAATGTCTGCCCACACATGGGAGGCATGTGCCACGGAGCAGCTTGAGGCACAAATCACAGAATCACAGAATGGTTCAGGTTGGAAGGGACCTCCAGAGTTCATCTAGTCCAACCTCTCTGCTCAAGCAGGGTCATCTAGAGCATGTTGGACAGGATTGCATCCTGGCAGGTTCTGAATATCTCAATAGAAAGAGACTCCACAACCTCTTTGGGCAGCCTGTCCAAAGCTCTTGTCACCCAAACCATAAAGTTCTTCCTCATATGGTGATGAAACCTCTTGTGGTTCAAGTTATATCCATTACCCCTTGTCCTATCACTGGCCACCACTGGGAAGAGTTTGGCCCCATCCACTTTACATTGTCCCTTCAGGTATTTGTATAGGTTGACAAGATCCCCTCTCAATTTCTTCTTTTCTAGGCTAAACAGTCCCTATAACACTTTTTGCTGTTCTGTGACAATCTGATCTTAAGACAAGGAAAAGATTCATTATTCTGGAAGCTTGTTCAGCTGAGGAGTGATAGGGCTTTACTCCCCACTGAGTAGGTTTTCCTGAAAGTTGGTGTCTTCATCACAGTCTCCTCCATGCCTTGGAGCTGGTCCTCGCTGTGGAACTTATTCCTGGCTCTGCCTTCCCCCAGACACTGATCTTTCCAAGACATTCTTAAGGGATTGTGATAATGGCCCTGCAATTCATTGTGAGATGTTCTTATTTCATATAGTGTTTTTTTTTGTTTTGTTTTGTTTTGTTTTGTTTTTTGTAATTGTATAGTAAAAAAAAGATAAAATAATGAAATGCTAGACAAAAATGAACTTGTCTGGATGCATGTTGTAGAACATACTGCTGGGCAGTGTATATTATGGAAAACTTACCTATCAGGTACTAAACTACTTACTTGGATGTTGTGATGGTTACACACTCATGGTCAGCTAAACTCTGCCACAACAGGTCTCTCACTCCCACTCCTCAAAGGAAAGGGGGAAAGAAATTATGATGCGAGAAAAAAAAAAAAAAAAAAAAAATCACTGTTTGAGATAAGAATAATTTAATTGAATAGAAAAGAAACAGAAAATAATTAATAATAATAATAATAATAATAATAATAATAATAATAATAATAATAATAATAATAATAATAATAATAAAGGCCCCATGGAAGCAGAGAGAAAGAGAAGGAAAACAATTATTCTCTAAATTATCCTTCACTTCCCATCAGCAAGTGATGTTTAACAATGTTTTCATAATGAGAGATTCCCTTCTCCTACCCCTTTCCAAGCTTTTGTTGCAGAGTATGACATCATATAGTATTGAACATCCCATTTTGGTCAGCTTAGGTCAGCTGTCCTTGCAGTGTCCTCTCCTTACCCACCCCCAGCTGACTTGGGGATGGGGAGGGTAAAGAGAGTCTTGATGTTGTGCCAGCACTAGACAACAACAGACAAAACATCAGTCTGATAACAAGGTTGTTCTAGCTACAAGTACAAAGGACAGTACTATATGGGCTGCTATGGGCAAAGCTAACTAAATCTCAGACAGACTCAGTAAGGATGTGCAGCATGCTATGAGCCAATTCTTTTCTCAGAATCTTGTCAAAGCGGGATGACACTGTCTGAAAGCAAAAACCATTCTCACAATTTGCCTTCAAGATCACCTGTGCTAACAGACGTTTGGGGCTTTTGGAGTCCTCACAGCATTTTAGGACTGGAAATGGGCTAGCCAAGTTAATTAATTCCTCTGGACCACATCATTCACAAAGAAAAATGACATTCCTTTTCAAACAGCTGAGGTCTTGATTTTTTTTTAAGTCTCTCAAATGTACAGACACAAATACATTTCTTTTTTATGAGCCTTCTGGCTTTCACATTAATACTATTATACTGTTTTTTGACAGGTGACATTACTAGCATACCCAACTCATTGTTCTTACCTTATGAGTTTTCCAAACTAACATTAGACAACCAGCTGTACAAAGTGTACAGTGTAATTAATTACATACGACTTTTCAAATCTATATGAAGAAAGACTGTGAATCACAGTGCTGCAAATGCTTACTGTCACTTATGGTTAAATATCTTTAACTCTTAGAGGTAACCATAATGGACAATTAAGTTTATAATCTTGAAAGATAAGTATGATATTTATAGAAATAGTTGATAGATGCACAGTTTATTTCCTTCCAGTTATCTGTAACAGTGGCACAAGCAACTCAAATTGATATCCCTAACATAAAGTGTAGTGAGTTTGCATAAGTAGCTTGCCAGAAAGGGAAAAAATGACTTTTTTATAATGTGCCAACCTTGCCACACTGGTGCCACATGTCTCTTTGCAAAGGATTATATCAGTCCATATTTAGCTACAGAAAATAGTTTAGCATATTTATTGTAAACAGCATATTTTCAAACCAGAAGTGTTGTGTATAGCTGTTTAACACATAATAATAAGAATGGCAACTCCTAAATAAACAGTACATGAGTATTTACCCTCTCCCCCAATTAAGAAAAAAATAGGACTCGAGAAAACATGTAGAGTAGATAAACCTCAAACATGGGATTAAAATATGTGTCAATAGTTGTAGTCTATTACTGTCCCACAGCTTGTGGTTAACTTGCATCTTCACATTCCTCTAGTTCTGATGCCATATCCAAACTGACTATCTATTCATGGTCATTTTATGCAGGTCTGCCTCTGCTTATTCAAGACACTTTCTTCAACCCGTTTTCATATGCTGACATGAAAAAAAAATACATAACCATTAACAACATTTGTACTATTGGTGCCTGTGCATGAGTATGAGAAAAGAACCTTCTTTAGTTAAAACCCTGCCAAGACAGTACTGCATTTGA
Source organism: Aythya fuligula (assembly GCF_009819795.1). Taxonomy (NCBI): domain Eukaryota; kingdom Metazoa; phylum Chordata; class Aves; order Anseriformes; family Anatidae; genus Aythya; species Aythya fuligula. Next base: position 116,590,303 of record NC_045560.1, read on the forward strand.
TGTAATCTGCTCCAGGGAAGAGAATAACAAAACAATTTTTAACTACAGCTCAGGGTAGTCACTACTGGATAGTATTCAAAGATTTGGAGATAGGACCAATTGGAGAACTTATATAACAGGACAGCATGTCTCTCCCACTAGACAAAAGCAGATGACCAGAGTTATGCTGACATATAGTCAAGGCACTAGCCTTGATCTCAAGGTATCATTTGTATAATATTTATTCTAGATATACATATGTACATTTATATGTGAATGTACACATGGAAGAATGAGTTACAAATATATTCATATCAAAATCCTCCCTGCCTAAAATGTAGGGCATTTGAAACTGGGTTTTAAGAAGAGCATTTTCTAATTTAATGTAGTACAAATTTTGACTGGGCTCATGAAAAAAGAAAAAAATGTATTTATGTCTACAACAAATTTTTGTTGGTCAGGTGGAAGAAATATCAGATGTTTCCAAACAGGAAGTGATTTGTTTCAACGTTCTTTCAACGTCACTGTAAGGATATCATTCTCTTTACATCATTACACCTGTAACTGCAAGAAGATAAAGTATTTGTTTAATGAATAATCATATACATGCTGACTACTGCCTTACATCTTTATTCTTCAGACCTTCTTCTTCCTCCTTGAACAGACTCCTAGAATATCCCATGCAGCAGCTTGAAAAATGTCATCTGGTCCAAAACAAAGTTCAGTTATCTATCTCTTTTCCAGAGATCTTTAAACTATTTGTCCAGAATAAATTTGTCACCAATAGCAAGAGTATTCTAAGAGTTAAGAACAAAGCCTCTAAAAGGCATCACTATTTTTAGATATTACAAACTCCTATTACACAGTTTCAAAAGTATTAGCCTTATCAGCTGTTCTTTAATGGAAGCAACATTTATACAATTATATCTGCCTTCTCCTAAAAGCTTGCTATCTATACAGTGAGAGGAAAAAAAAAATGCCCTGAAATGCTTGCTTTTCCTTTCTGCCCAACATTCTTTTTTCAGCAAAACTACATTGTACACTAAATGGCAACAATTACTGCATGCCACAAAGTCCAGACAGTAACCATTATTTTTTCAGTTTTCATTACAATTTTAGGACAGGTACCTAAGCAAAACATGCACTTACAACTGTCACAACAAGTGCACTGTATGCAATGGTCTATTAAACTAATAAAAATTACTGAAGTAAGTGCAAAATTGTATAATGCTGTATGGCTAGCAAAATGCCTTCTACGAGTATAGCATTTACAATGCTGCCAGCCCATTGACTGCTGTGAGATAGTAACTACTTTTCCTAAAAGCTGAAATTACTTTGCCTCTCACAAGTCCCAGCTCTTGATCAGATAAATGATAAATATCTGGATGCAAGAGTGAGCCTTCAGATGCTTGTAGAACAAGAGCATCTAGAACATTAGTGCAGTGACTCCAGAAAATAGAGAAAGGGCTGTTGGCTTATGGTTTTCTTTACTCAACACAGGAAGTCACAGGCTAGTCATGGCTGAAAGCAAGTCACATTAAGATAACGACCACATTTGCTCTCCAAAGAGCTACATAAGCCTAGAAGACATATTACCAATGTAGTAAGTAGCAGTCATATTGTAAAACTTTTATCATCACTTTCTAACACAAATAACTTCCCACAATTTGCCATGAATGTATTTACATAGTTCTTTTTTTTTTTTTTTTTTTTTTGTAAAACTCATAAACATTTCTTTTCAGAAGTGTAATGACTTTTCTAAATGTGTAATCAGTTAAATAATCTTATTTTGTCTTAAAATTTTCTTAGGAGGAAACAGGAGCTACATTTTGCTCCTGTTCCTCTCATTAATAACCTCTTTTATGTGGTCATTTGAAGCAGTAACCCCTTATTACGATAATTATATCTCGATGCGAGCAGTGGCAAGGAGCAGCCAGAGACAGCAATAAGATAGCTATGAAATATAAGCTTTTTACTTTGGATTGGACGACTTCAGATAATCTGTGCCAGAACAGCAATGTCTATGGCATTTAATTGCCTCCAGCACAGACAGCACATTCTGAGAGACATTCACCTTACAGTCTCCCTTCTCTTTTGGAGCAACCACATCATCAGCCTAATGTCAATATAGCCAAGATAACCCACAGGTCCTGGCTATGTCTTTTCTTGTTATTGCACCTATTCAATCTGAAACTGCAGTCAAAGTTGAGCATGGGTTAAGGTGTGGAAAGCCAAGTCTCATAAAGACCAACCACTAGTCTGTCAAAAAGCTGACAATGCCCTCACTTTACTTGAGCTCAGCATCAAACTGAGTCTTTTTCAAACCATCAGTAACTCAGATGTTTCAAAACATCTGTGAATGCAATTACCTGGTTTCAAAGAGCTTGCTTCTCTGCTTATATCAGCCTTACCAGAGCACCACATAGGTGTCAGGCCTTTATAGCTGTAGGCCACTTTGCCATAGTACTGCCACCTGTTACTATGATGTGCAAACATACATTTCCAAACAGGTTAGTTACTCAACCTCAGAGCTATGTATGTGGTATTAGCAGAATAATAGGAATTCCACCAGAGAAAGTAAACGAATAAAAAATAAAAAAATAAAAATAAAAATAAAAAAATAAATAAAAAATAAAAGCAATGACAAATGCTTCTTGAAAATTCCTTTAAAATTCTGTCTTGTGGTAACTTAACAGCATGATCATTTATTTGTTTCATATGAGGGTGAACCTGAGTATAAGCATACAGTCCCAATTTCAGAGAAACACTGACATGAGTTAATACCCTAATATTCAATTTTTCAGTCATGGAGAAGAATTCTGTGCACTAAAAACACCTTTCACCATTAAGGAAAGCAATAGCAAATTGGCTGATTAGCATAAATGTACAATATTGTCTCTTAAGAGTCATTAACATGCTTTCCCAATGTAGTTGTTTCAGTTGTTAAATTTATGAATTCTCTTTTTTTTTGTTGTTTTGTTTTATTTTAAATCTTGGCACCTCTATCACAAATGTTATGATTCCCAGTAGGTAGAAAAGACCTGAGCAAGCATAAAATGAACTTTTTAAAAAATATGAACCTAGTGAAAAAAAATACAGCCCAGAAATGTAATTAGTGTTGCAAATAAATTTTGTATTGGGAAATTTACAGAATTTAATCCAGTGAGATTTTGTTATGCCTTGATACAAACTACATAAAATAAATAATAAACGTCTTCCATCTTTCATTTTTAAAATAAAAGTACCCCACTTCCATTATATCAACAAGAAATTTTATATTGGGAATCATAAAATTATTAACTTTCTAAAAATGTTAATAAATAATCAGACCATTATCACTGAAATTCAAACGTGATAATCAGCTGAATTCAAGGGGTCCTTTCCTATAAAAAGGCAAAGAAGCCCTGGAACAGGGAGTTTCTTTGACTTAAATAGAACCACCAATAGAACCACAAAGTGAGAATCTCTCAACTAGTCCAGAGCTTTTTCAGCACTACTTTGTAAATTATAAAAAGACATACTGTACCATACCTGTGCCATTAGGCATAGTTCAGCTGTTGAAAATTGTACTGTTGGTAACTCTTTTATCATCCATAAAGAATGTATCCAAGATAATGAAATCATATGTTACCCTCTGAGATTTACAAATCTGACACCACATGCAATGTCTGCTCTCCCTTCTTTAAATTAATATAGAGAGACATCTCTTAGTATGCTGAAAATCTTTTCTCTCAGCTCTCCATAATTTTAGAGGTCATTTAATGAATGCAGTCATGAGTTGATAGAATCCTCCCCCTATTTTAATTAATCTTATAAGTATCTAACATTTTAGGTATTATTGTGTTATCTGTATTGCTGCTCAGTAAGGCTGCCACTTATCCCAAAGACAAAAAACAGACTGGCAAGGAAGCAGCAGTTTGGCTTAAATTCACATACTTGCCTGTCAGAGAATTTCAAATCACTGTTCATATCTTTAGTGAGCTCATTCATTCACCAGCAACAGCTTGGTGCTGCCAACTGATTTGGGAAGTATATTTCTCCGATGTTCTAGGGAGTAGTAATTTGCATCTTGTAAATTACACAAAGTATCTCTCAAGCAATAAATAGGTAAATAGAAAAGAAGGTCAGTAATATTTGAATGAATGCACCGATAGAGATTTCTCTGATATTTTAATTGTTCCTCTCCAATGCATTGAAAAGGCAGACCACATGTTGTTGTTGTTGTTGTTTTAAATAATTGTGAAAATAAAGAAAGTATAAAGTTCATGTTTTATTTATACAAGGTTGTACCAGTGAGGCTCCTTATAAACTTGTCCTGAAGTACTAACTTACTTCTTTTCTCTCTCCTCTCCTTTCCCTTTCAAACCCATTAAACTGCTGTTTTGTTTTGTTTTGTTTTGTTTCATTGTTGTTTTTGTGATTATCTATCTTCTGATTATCTAGGACCAGCACTGCATCATATTTCAGTCTTCAGAAAAGAAGACTTGTATATTATTGTGTTATTTATATATCACTTGTATATTATGTTATGTTATATAATTATGTTATTTATCACTTGTATTATGTTATATATCACTTGTTATTATGTTATATATCACTTGTATATTATTGTGTTATTTTGATTCTATTTTTAATAATTTGCTTTACGTTTGATGCTAGGTTATTGGATATATTTTGCCCATCAAACTAATGCAACTTACTGTTTCCACTTCTTACCCAAGGCCTTTATCAAGGCTTGATCCTATTTGCAGGACAAATGAGATTTTTTTTATTTTTTTTTAATACCAGGAGGATGAAAGGAGCAGGTTAGCTGCTACGTCCAGACTGCAGTTCTGTAATCCACGTGTACAGTTCACAAAAGCAGGCCGAGGAGTTTCAACCAGTGGTTTCAATCACAGTTTATGACTCAAGGATTTTATAAGAAGTTTTGAGGAAGACATTACATTACTTTTTTTTTTTTTTTTTTTTTTTTTTTTTCCTGAAAGGCACTCACACACTCTTACCCCATGTGGGGAGCAATCCTAGCTTGACATGAATTTTGCTTAGACTCTCAGTCATCCACTTTAAACAGCTTACTGAGCCCAGGGCAAAGACCCAGAATGCTGTGGGTCACTTTGCTGTTACTGAAGTGAGTTGCAACTGAGCCCTCTTCCCTGGAAACCTCAAAGACATTTGTCTTGACATTTCTGGTGTTCAAAGTTTTTAAGAGGTTACTGGTTGAATAAGGATAATGAGTTCCGTCCTTCAACCTGTTTTATAGATCCAGGTTGCTTTTCAGTAGGTTACAAATTAAATTCCCCAGCACACACAGACCATTCAGTAATTTACCACAGCTTTTTAATCATAACTCACAGTATGTGAACTAGTTCTCCACAGGAATTAAGGATTTTTAGAAAACAAAGTACAGATACAGTTTATTCTATCTTTGAGGAGAGGATGGACACTGTGGCCTCTTAAAGGCCTTTTTATGATTTGTTTAAAATATTTACTCAGTTTCCATCCAGTATTTTTGCAAATACAGTACCTCAAAAACTATAGCTTCCCCATAGTAAAAATATTGAGCAGACAGATTCCTTCCATACTGGAAGATGCTACCCAATTATCACACTCATCAGGACATCTAACCAGAAGTTTGAAGCCTGTAATAAAGATAATCTGCAAGACAAACCCTCACACATTCACTGCTCACTGTAGATGACTTCTGCTGTGAGCTACTTCTATTTCTTTTGATATGAAACACCCCTAGGAGACTAAATAAAAGGTATGCCTACTTACATGCTGATTGTATCAATTCACTGAAATCCATCGGAGATATGCAGCACAACAAAACTGCGTACAACAATCAAGTTTGTTAAAGATGTCTGCATAACTTCTCTTTTTTTCTCACCCACCTTCCCATGTGCTCCTCTCTGGTAGGTAAGTGCAACCCCTAGATTATGGGGAAAGAGTGTGGGAGATGTTTAACAAAATCTTAAATGCTAAGTCTCTAGATTTCTAAATTGTCTTCTCCTGAAGCTTGTGTTCAGGCAGCAGCAAGATGAAACTTAAAATCTACCCACAGATATTATTATTGGTGCACAAATTGAAAGGGAACATGGAGATAACCTGCTTTAGGCAGACAGCAGAATGAATATCAGGAGATGCGAAATAAAGCACACCTTAAGAAAGCACGCATTAAGAAATGCCTGCTGCTGGTGACTGTCTTCCCTGTGTACCTAAGTAATTTATTCCTGACTCCATTAAAAATAATAATAAAATAATGTAAATGTAATTTACATTAAAATGTAAATGTATTTTACATTTATGTAATTTACATAAATGTAAATTAATGTAAACCTGAAGATAGAAATCAGTACCACAATTAGAAAGAGAGGGGAAGGAAGGTATTGTATTAACTAGACTAGACTTCTCCAGAAAATCAAGGCATTCCAATGGTTTGGTATAGGAGGAGGTTTGCTGATTTGTTTAAAGAAATGAATGAGTTCTCAGCATTTATTATTTATTTGTACTTTGTTTACATTGATATGCACAAATTATTACATGAAAGTCTTTCACCTGTAGTGCTGAAGGTCTTTTGTCTTGGATAGTTCAAAAGTAAAGTTAAACCCAAATAGCCTTTATTCTCATTAATCTTAAAACACCAATTGGCTAAAACATTGTGTTTGCCCTAAGATAATGCTGTGTAAAGACTATTTAAAATGACATAGGCACTCATTCCTGGGGACTTCCTCCTGATGGATCCTGACATTTCAGCTTCATAACGTACGAGGCAGGTTTGTTTTGTTTGTGCAATTAGTCATATTACTTAGCAATATAAAATGTGTTTTTTACACTAAACTCTAGGGAATACAATATGCAGAATTCATAAGATACAAAATACATAAAAATTCATTTCCTGAGCAGAAGCACTGCAACACTGTATAGCAAAAACTATTACTTTTTTCATTGTATTTGTAATAAAGAACTCAAGCAACCATGCCCTTCAAGGCTGGGCTCCTCACCACTTCACTTGAACTCAGCCTCAGCATTCAGCCATGGCATGTGAAGTTAATTACTCTGGGCACTGGGGCTCTGAACAGAAGAATGACCCTATTTGCAGCTTCATGTACTATGTACCACGCTACAGTGAATTCTTTCAGTACCTACACATTGCACACTCAGTGACTCTGAATGGAGTAATAATTCTAGCACTCTGGAGGAAAACTCAACTGTCATCTCATTTTCACAGGGACACTCTTCTTCCCAGGTAACCATTTAATGGGGGCTGACATCAGTCCACATTCAGTCACTGTCACCCTCCCAGTTAAAATGGCATGGAAATCCAGTGATTATGAATTTCAGAAACCATCATGCAGGAAGGCAGGCTTGAAACAGTTTGTAAGCATTGGATCCCTAGACCTTTCCTACAACTTTTATATGAAGGACATTAGAATTATGGTGATTCAAAAATCTTTGGTTGTAAATGACTCCTCTTTCTAGAGAACAAAACATTATATTCAGGAGATCTGGTTACATAATCTGTCAAGATAGCTGAGGAGCTGAGGAGCTGAATATTTTCATAAAAACTGCAATATCTTCATAGAAGCCAAGAAAAAATAAAGTAATTTAATTTAAGAAAAAGTCCATTACACATGATTTTTTGCCAAACACTTAACTATTTTCAGTTGGGGTAAGAAAACACCTAACTGTTATGCTGTTGGGGTAAGAAATTTCAGCAGCCTCACAAAAAAAAAAAAAAAAAAAAAAAAAAAAAGTCTACAATTAAAGATGAAATGCCCGACATCAATGTACTGAGGTGGTCAGCTTTGTCTGACATAATCAAGATTATGTCAGATGATGTGATCTATCACAACAATAATAATAGTAAAGGGAAATTTATAAAAGTGATAAAATATCTGTACCTGGTATAAATCAGTTGCAAATCTGATTCAAAGAAAGGAACATTTATAATTTCTTTAATAAGATTTGTATCAGAATATTTGCTGACATGCCAATATACCTCCAGCTTGAAATGTTTTTTAAGAACAAGTCCTTATCACACACTCTTTTGAATAGTAGTTGTAGAAAGATGACTAATCATTTCCAAGCACAGGATTTATTTGCTAGAATTTTCCAGGACACATAAAAGTACAAATATTTTTTAAGTCTACATGAGGAAACATGTTCTTATTAGCAAAAACAAATAAACAAACTAATCTGCAACTCAAAATTCTAAAAGAACAGCCCTCAGATCTCCTAAGGTATCAACAGGGACAGAATTCTCTTTCTTTCTTTTGTTTATTTACTTATTCACAAGCTCTGAGCATTTTTATTTCCCAGCACAAAATCTGAAGCTTTAAAACAGACAGCCATGAAGGTGACACTTTAAGAAAGCTTAAGTAGGTGAGATTTGGAATGATTTTTTGTGAATTGACAGATTAATGTGCACAACTTTCATCTGACCCAGACAGAAAGGGAAACACCAATTTTTTTTTCCTGATGTACTTTCTGAAATCACTAGAATGCTTATTAGGTGGTAATTTCCTTATTGGGACACAAGTGTGATATTTCTATGAAACATTACTCTTTTGCTACAGTAATAAAAGAATTAAAGTGTACAATGGGAGCTTGGGTTCCCCTTTCCCCTTTCCCCTTTCCCCTTTCCCCTTTCCTCTTTCCCCTTTCCCCTTTCCTCTTTCCTTTCCTTTCCTTTCCTTTCCTTTCCTTTCCTTTCCTTTCCTTTCCTTTCCTTTCCTTTCCTTTCCTTTCCTTTCCTTTCCTTTCCTTTCCTTTCCTTTCCTTTCCTTTCCTTTCCTTCAAAATATAAATCTTCTGTATTTTTTTCTGCTTTACAAAGAAATATTACCAACCATCCAGATTATGAAGTTTCAATTTCACTACTGTAAATTTATATTCTGCTTAGTCATGAATTGTAATAGTCAATGCTGATCTCACAATGTACACTTTTAAGGTAAATAGCATTCAGCATGTTATCCCTTTACCTTTTTGATTCATAGTAGTTATTATAGGCAGTGGCTTGACTCTAGGAAAATATTTCTTCTTTCACCTGGGTAACAAAAACATTAAAGCTAGAGAATAAAGAATAGAGCGTAGCAATATACAACCTGTGCTACTTCTAGAAAAACTTTAAAATTAATATCAGTTTGTGAATTTACTTCTGAAAGTTTTGTGTCTTTGTGCATTTCCAGAATTTATTGCCTGAATAATCATCAATAATTTTGAACTATTTATATCAGCTGAGAAATTCTACCTTCCATATCTCTGTTGAAAATTGACCTTTATTTTTAATATATATCTAACTGCCATACTTTACTTGTAAGAACCCAAGACTTTTTTTTATTAAATCAAATCATAGAATCATAGAATGTCTCAGGTAGGAAAGGACCTTAAAGATCATCTAGTTCCAATCCCTCTGCCATAGGCAAGGAAATCTGGTAACATAAATAAGTATTATACACTCTCAACTATAAATCACTTTACTCATTAATTAATATTAATATTTTAACTATTCCAAAAAATTTAATGCTCCACTTAATATATATCATCACTTGATGGATGTAGAATATGTTTAGGATACTTAAATTAATGAGTTTTCTGTGCCACTTACCAGCAAATTTTAAGGAAATGTCACCTGATGGGAAATAATTACAAAGAAAATTATTCCAAGTATATTGAGATTAAATATTTGAAAAGTGAAAATAATTTACAGAATTAAATTCATGTTATGTCACATATTGTGTGACAGGCTCACTGAATTTTGAAATCTTCAGAGTTTTGTGACAGCATAGAAAGGTTAACTTTAAAGAAAACATACTTGCAAGCCTCCTAGATTATGAGAAAATCAAATGATATTTATCAATAATCTCACAGAACATCTCCTGAATCCAAATGAAAGGCAAATTTACTGGCTTAAGAAGTATATAATATTTGAAAGTGTTCTATGGTAGTGAAGCAATTACTGATAGAAGATCCCTTGCAGTTTTGCACCCCTGAAGCAAATTCAGTACTTTCTGTTCAGTACTTGAACAGAAAACCTAAATTTGGCTCATGTTTTGAACTTTCCTCATTTCCTCTAAAATAAAAACAAATTATTAACAAACAATGTAGAGAAAGAAGGAACCTGAATCGAAGATTCCCTGCTAGGGCTCTGAACAGGAGATGTGGAAGTCCCTCAGAGTAATTTACCAACATGGGGTCTCCCCACGTCTCTCCCATTCTCAACATGATGTGGACTATTTATCCACTTAAACTATTTTCTCCCTTCTATTCTCATTAGTTTTGCCAATGAAAGATGGACAAAGAAGGAGCATTTTTATAAGAACTTTCCATTTTAAGAAATCATCACACAAAGCAACTATATCAGGTACACAAGAAGATTTTTTAATATAGATCATGACCGTCTCTTTCTAATACGTATTAAAATGTGCTTTAAGCCTATTAACTCTGCTGTGTAAGAATCCTAGGCACAAGGCGTAAATTCCTGGGAAAGTGTTAGAATCTCAACCAATAGGTCAGATCTGCAGAACATGTTCCTCCAGTTTCAATATTTTAATGCCCACACAATGGACATATATGGGCGTGTAATGGGTACAAATATGATAGCATTAAAAGTTGTAAAATGGCAAGTCTTTATCAAAATATATAAAATCTACCACTGATTCATGAAATGTGCTATCCCTGCCAGGAAATAAAATTATATGTTGATTTCAGTTGAACTATTCTTACTTGTACCAGCTGCAGATCAGGTTCAGGATATGTAGAAATGACATTATTACACATAGTGTTTATCTATGATTTGTTTTTTATTACTGCTTATCAGTGACGCATATGTTCTTTCCTTTTATACTGCCACAGTATTTTGAAGGATAAAATAAATAAAAGTAGTATCCATTTTACTCCTGTGGTAATCCTTTTCCTCTTCTTTCTTAAGAAGAATGTGCTTTTTTAATATATATATTTCAAGTCCTATCTGTAGAGTATCAAGTTATATTCACAGAAATTAGAGTCAAAGAGAGACTGAAAGAGAGTCACTGGATGTCAGTAGCTTGGTCTGGTTTTATTAAAAAAATAAAATAAAATAAAATAAAATAAAATAAAATAAAATAAAATAAAATAAAATAAAATAAAATAAAAAAATAAAATAAAATAAAATAAAATAAAATAAAATAAAATAAAATAAAATAAAATAAAATAAAATAAAATAAAATAAAATAAAAGCCATGTACAGAACAGAATATGGAGAAAAAAAATGCTGTTGACAGGTGTCTGGATAAAATAACTTGTTATAGGAAGGTTTTAAGCCCTGAGGATTTACTTTTACCTGTCGGGTTGGAGATGGCCAAGGAGCAGAAATAATGATCAGACAGACAAATACACTACCACAAATAAGCCTGTGCCATTCCTCCTGGCAACTCTTCATTATTTAAAACAGTGCTACTTTGAAAAGAAGCAAAATGCTTGAGACTTGCTCTTTGTGTAAAGATAACAGAAGGCTCTTTTTAAAGATAAAGCATCCTGAGACATCTTTGAAGGTAAAAGGCATTCTTCCAGAAACATCTCCTGTGGTAGGTATTTGGAATCATGATGTGATTTGTTTAAAGTAAATAAAGAATGTTCTCCAAACTGCAGGTCCCTGCCTAGAGCAGCTTAAAAGAGGATGTGTGTATGCATGTAGTTACAGTGCTGTTTACTGAATCTAACAATTTAATTTAAATATAGGTTTAATTTACATATTCAGTGAGCCAAGTTTATTCAAAGGACATAAGTAGGACTTAAGTATAAGTCACACCCTGTTAGAGTGGAAGGGGTAAAATGGCATCTTCACATGTTTTTCATCATATCCACTACAGAATGAACCAGAAGTGATAGAGACAATCTTGATTCTGAGGGATTGCATGTGACTCTTCATACATTCAAAAAGGTTGTTGGAGGAACAACCAAGAAGCAAATATAGCTATCTCATTGTCAGTATTCACACAGGGAGCAAATAGTTCTTATAGCATTATTGAGCTGCTAGTCCCGTATTTCCCACCATGACAAAATATACAAAGAGCTATAAGATTTGTGTCATCTTTTTATTCTGGCCACTTTGTTTTTATGTTAATTCAGCAGTCTTGCATTAAGAATGACAAACTGCCCAAATACTAGAAGGGCGTTTGACATGAGGAGTCAGGGCAGCAACATTGCTACCTTTTTTCCTTTTCTTATTCCCTTTAACTTTTGATCAACCACATTGTAACACAGCAGTTTATCAGACTAACACTTCTATTTGGTTGGAAAGCTGCCTGGCAGAGAAGGACCTGGGAGTGATGGTTGACAGTAGGCTGAATATGAGCCAGCAGTGTGCTCAGGTGGCCAAGAAGGCCAACACCATCCTGGCTCGTATCAGAAGCAGTGTGGCCAGCAGGGCTAGGGAAGTGATTGTCCCCCTGTACTCAGCTCTGGTGAGGCCGCACCTCGAGTGCTGTGTTCAGTTTTGGGCCCCTGGCTACAAGAAGGACATCGAGGTGCTTGAGCGAGTCCAGAGAAGGGCAACGAAGCTGGTGAGGGGTCTGGAGAGCAAGTCTTATGAGGAGCAGCTGAGGGAGCTGGGCTTATTCAGCCTGGAGAAGAGGAGGCTCAGGGGCGACCTTATCGCTCTCTACAAGTACCTTAAAGGAGGCTGTAGTGAGGTGGGGGTTGTTCTGTTCTCCCACATGCCTGGTGACAGGACGAGGGGGAATGGGCGAAAGTTGCGCCAGGGGAGTTTTAGGTTGGAACTTCTTTACCGAAAGGGTTGTTAGGCATTGGAACAGGCTGCCCAGGGAAGTGGTGGAGTCACCATCCCTGGAGGTCTTTAAAAGACGTTTAGATGTAGAGCTTAGTGATATGGTTTAGTGGAGGACTTGTTAGTGTTAGGTGAGAGGTTGGACTCAATGATCTTGAGGTCTCTTCCAACCTAGAAATTCTGTGATTCTGTGATTCTATTTGTGTCAGTGCCTGATGTGATGTGGCACAGGCCATCAAGCAACTGAGAGTCAAGTTCTGCTTTACAATTTTTTATAGCAGCCACTTAGTCCCATCTTAGGTCGCTTTTAGTCCCTTTGGTTTGTGCCACAATAACACTTATTCAGATGTTAAATAACTGAAGTGGAGCCAAAATCACAAGCTGGTGATGTCACTTCCAGCACCTGCCATTGTCTATCAATGCTATATGACTACACTGGTGTCTACATCAGTTATCTAGACCCTTTATTTTAAAGACAAAGAGGAAAAGACATAAATATTTTTATTTTTTTTTTTCTCTCCCAATTCCATATCATGCCTAATAATCCATGCCAAAAACATGTCCGAGCAAGTTCAAATACAGAACTTAGGTTAAAAAAAACAACAGGTCTGAATCTCCCACAGGAACATTTCCTTCCAATTTACTTCTTCATCATAAGTCATAATACTCGTCCACCCCAGACATATTATTGGGATTTATTGCTGCATTACAATGGTCTTCCTAATTAATGCAAAACCACCATCACTTTTCTCTTCCTTTAATATGAACATGTATTCAAAATTCAGCTCCTCCAGGTGACAGTAAGTTTACAGCCAGAAAAAAAGAAAAAAAGAAAAAAAAAAGTGCAGTTGAAGAAATGTCACTTCTCTTTCCTGTTGTTTGTATGTTCCAGTTTTAAGTGAATAAAAGCAAGTCTGTAGAGTTTGAAGTACCTAAGAATTCTCTTAGCTGCAAAGTGCAAAGGAAGAAGCTTATACATTAGATGTTGCTGAGGTGACAGAATTCAGATAAAACCAGTACCTAGCAGACAAAATACCAGTGGAATTTCAAATGGATCTATTTCTTGCAATGTTGTTATTATTTTCAGGTAAGAATGATGTTACATAAGCCAATTATAACTAGTAATTTTCACTGTAGTTTGAATCTTGTCCCAATCTTGTGTAAATTTTGAAAGTATCACCTTCAGCACATGATCTAAGGGTTTCTTTGTAGAGAAAAAAAATATATATCCAAGTAATATTTTCCCATTAAAAACAAATATTTAAATATTTTTGACCTTCTCTTTAATTATGTATAACATTGTCCACTTTCATCCTCAGACAAGAACCGTGCTTCGAAGATCTGTTTTGCACAAGGTCCGCAGGCAATTCTAAGCAAGTGTTTGAAGACCTCTGAAAACCGGCCTAATGTTACTTGCCTTCAGGGTGGCAATATCAGAGTCAAACTCTCATCTAGTGCTTACACTGAAGAATTAACCCCATTATCATACAGGAATGACTTCTGAGTGGCTGCAGCAGTATTAAAAGAACAAAGGGAGCTGGATTTTATATACTTAATAAGGGATTTTAGTGGGTCAAACACAATGTGGGGAGACTGGTTGAATACCAGTGAACAGTTTTGTAAAAAACAGAGCATACAGCAGGTTACTTTTTTCCAAATTTAGTTGCTTTGCTGTGGGAAAAGAATTTAGGGTAATGTTTGCAATGGAAGCATTTTTGCTGAAATCTCTTCCTATCCATCAATCTTTTTCTCAGTAACATGGGTTGTTTGTTTTTATGAGCTCTGAAATCTGTTTTATTGCTGTAAAATATAGAAGCATGGATTACTTAGGGTTTACTTTCATTTGATTTGATGTGGGTGATTTTTTTTGTTTGTTTATTTTAAAGAAATTAACCCTTTAATTTTATATTGCCTTGTACCTAACTTAACCTAGGCCACAAAAACAAGATGATATTTTAAAAGGAAATGTATATAGTTCTGAGGATCTGGGCATTTCTGTGCAGCTGCACGATTTCATCAACTAGAACTGCATTTCTCCACACAGACCTTCACTGATTTTTGTCACTTCCTCCCGTTGCCCTTGTCAAACAGGATTTAAGAAGAAGGAAATGTTCTGTCCATGTTCATCCTGAAAATCACAGCCAGCATCTCCAGTACTATGGTGATCACAGGACAAGTAGTATTGTTCCTTTCACATCCTCCCTTCTTCTTGCTATTTAGTTATTAAACTAACTACATCAAGAAGTAGGTACAACAAGGGTAATTGGAATCAGGTTAGTAGTGTGCTTTCAGCAATAAGAGGTGTATGAGGAAGGAAAGCAGAAGGAGATCTATGTAAGAGTGGTTTAATTGACTTCTGGGTCCAAATGAGGCACTGCTGCAATTTCATTGAATTCCATGATGTTACTCCTGAGAAAATATGGTTTGTAGAGAGATTAGCCCTCTAGGAGAAAATGACACTTTCTCATAAGCCCCTATTTTGTTTTCTGGACGTGTTGAGAGCTTGGAACAGGGTATGAAACAAAAGGGAAAAGAGCAATTACCAGTCAAGGTGGATATAATTAGGCCTAAATCAATGTGATAGAAGTTAAACGCCTCATTTTTATAAGATGGGAAACTGTGTAAGACATAAACAAATTATAGCTTTTTTTATTTTTTTACAGTAATAGAGGCTCCTTGGAACATAAACAAACAGATAGAACCAGGAAGGTTTATGTCAGAGTGCTAATTAAAATCCCGGCCAAGCAAGATAAAAATACTTTGGATTTAACAAGAAGAAGAATAAAACATTTTTTAAAATAACATATGGACAAGCTTTTTCACAAAATACTTATATCATTACAGGAAAAAGATATGGAATAAATAACTGGTGTGTGGAAGATGGAAAATATGTCTTAAATGAGAACTTAGAGTTGGTTGTCAGGACAGTTTTATTAAATGCAAAAACTGAATACCTCTTTAAGCATTTCACCTCCTTCTATTCCCAGTACTGGAAACAGCCTCGTTACTACAACATAGACCATTAATGGGCCAGATTCTCCAGCTTTACTAACTGCATCTGGAGCTGTCAGCCTATGAGTCCTCAGGGGACAGAGAAAGAAAAAACAAAACTAAACAAAACTAAATCACAAGTCTCAATAGAGTTAAAACAGTAGAAGTCTTCAACATACATATGTTAGCTAAACTGGAACAACAGAGGTGCAGATGAATATTCCCTTCTCCAGCTGTGCAAGAGAGGTGCTATTCTCTGGCAGGAGGACTGTAACAGCTAACTGGCTGTTACATATAAGGTATGTTAACTTCCTCCACCATCTCAGCTGGTTGCAAGGGTCTCTATTAACTTGAAGAGTGGCATAAAAGTAATTAAACACTAAAACCAAAGTCCCCACAGTTTGTATGAGGATAAACATTTACGAGTGCAGAAAACAAACAAACAAATAAACAAACAAACAAACAGACTGGCACAAAGAAATTGATATCTTTTGATAGTCATGAAATTGGTTAAAATTAGTGGTTTTAGTAATTAATATCTTTGTGGTTTGGACCAATTTTCTGAACATTTTTAAAGCTTTTTATTACAAGTTTGTTGAAATCCAGCAATTATCCTATTGTCTCATTGTGACTGTCCAGATGAGTCAGCCATTTTTGTTTGGATGGTTATGCAAGAATTTCTTTATTTTCTTTCACAACAACCAAGTTTAACTTTAACTCCCTCAACACTTCTGTGTTTTTGTGAACTTATGCAAAATCAGTTTTGTGAATGTTCTTGTGCAATGCACACTGAAACAAAATGGTCTAAAACAAATTAGTGTTTCTTTTTTGAGTTACTCCCCTGCTTCTAATAATTTTTTATTTTTATTTTTTGAATTGAAATTTTAAATAACTGAATTCTAAATCACATAAATCTCAGGCAATACAAATTCTGGAAATGGAATTGCTTTGGAAAGGGAATAACTCATCATGTTTGGATCACCGTCTTATTTTTTATCAAAGAACCAGTAACTATTAGCTAATGTCAGCTGTGTATTTGTAAAATGGATACATGGATTCCAAAATATATTTCTATTTCAAAACAGAGTAAAATGATCAAGTGTAAGACATGTTGATTAAGGAATTATTTCTCCTTGGTATATCCATCACAAAACACTTAACAAATTGGTGATGAATAAATGGGAGGGGAAAGTACATTAGGTAGGGATGATCAGGTAGGGTGAATACCTGAGAAACAAGTAGGAGATGTTCAAAAAACTTTTTCTTTATGTGTACTGCCTTAGCAATTGTTGGCTTATTCATACATGTAGGAGAAGTCAAACACTGATACTTAGAAAAGAAACGTCTTAACAGAGGAGGAGACTTATTGGAAAGAAAGCACAGAATTAAAAAGAGAGTTGTACTAGTACTATACAACTTTTTGAATTTTTTTTTTTTTTTTTTTTTTTTTATTCCCAGATCACTAAAGATTAACTATACTATTCCCAAGATCCAAAAAGTGGTTGCATTCAATTCTGCACTTTCTTTCTCCCCAAGCTCTGTTGCTCTGTTAACCATTATGTCTGTACATGGCTATGAGGTATCTCAGTATCCACATAGGACTAAGAGGCATGAGAGCCCCATAAGATCTAAACATATATCTTAGCAATGTGAAGCTTAGACACAAATAAAGCATGTCCATTGCCCCTGTGGTATTTTAAATTATTGTTCTAGACTTTCTACGTTTCATTTGCTGCTTTTCATATTGCAAAAGGTTTTGTCTCCTTGTGTTATATTCAAATGTTTTTACCTATGATTTGTCTTTTATCCACTAGTTCCTCATATCTTTTCAGCAAATCTTTCCAAAGATGCTGCCTTGGAAAACATATATAGAGTCCACATATACTAAGAAATGTTAATGATGCATTCTTAAGTATGCATGTACAAACCCTGTCAATGGCAGGGGATGATCAGTACAATGCATCACATCCAGGAGTACAGCTTGCTCGTGTTACTTTATGTACTGTATGGCACACAGTATGGTCAACAGAGTATTAACAGTTAAGTAGTTGAGGCATATGAGATAAAGCATATTAAAATATCTTTATCAAAAGACTTGTCTAGAAAAAAATTAAAGAACTTCCAAGTTTTCCTGGGGAACTTGCATTATTCATAAACTATTCATTCAGTTAAAAATATTCACTATTTTGAATGAAAATAAAACTATTATTTTTAGTAAAAGTTAAAGACAATTTATTGTCAACTAATATTGTCATTCTTTTCCATTTTCTTTATTTAAGTTTAAATAATCAGAAATTATGAAATGTTTATGAAGACCTGGTGCTTCCTTTCTTTTCTCTCTCTCCTCATCTCTTTGTTCACCAACATAAATTTATCAATAAATGAGAACATTATTTTAAGTTCTATGCTTTTTTGGCTAATAATTTAACCACCACAGGTTTATTTTACATTTCTTTAATCAAAATAAAGCTAACAACTGAGAAGCAATAAGCAATGCTTTTGCTGCTTTTCTGTGTTTCAAAAGCTAATGTCTTCCTTGTTCTTTTATACAATTGCTAGTACTGCATCCACAGAAGAAAAAATCCAAAGTGTCCTTGTACAGATCCAGTTCCATAGTTCTATTCAGAGTGTTTTCTAAGTCAAATATGTGGGATATAATCCCCACTGCTAGCCTGATTTGTGCTTCCATTTTCATGTCACTAACTAACTTCTATGAAGATAGAAGCACAGAAGTTAACTCAGGTATGTCCTGATATTTTTTATGGAATATATTTGAGGTACTCAGCTCTAATTGAATAGTTACTAACTTGATGAGGGAATACAAGCCAGCTATGCTGTAGAAATTCCCAGCTCTGTTTTAGATCCTGGTCTTCCACACTTCAGACTCACATCCATGGGGACAAAGCTGCAACATTAGTCTACGGCCACAACTTCCAGGGCTTCTTAGAATCATAGAATGTTCTGTGTTGGAAAAAAAAAAAAAAAAAAAATGAAAGATCATCTAGTTCCAACCCTGTGCCATGGGCAGGGACACCTCCCACTTGGTCAGGTTGGTCAAAGCCTCATACAACCTGTCCTTGAACACTTCCAGGGGTGGGGCATGCACAGCTTCATTGGGCAACGTGTTCCAGTGCTTCACCACCCTCTAATAAAGAATTTCTTCCTAATATGTAATCTAAATCTATTATCTTTCAGTTTAAAGAGTTTTGTTGTTGTTGATTTTGTTTTTTAAAGAGTTTAAACTCCTTGTCCAATTAGTACATGCCCTTGTAAAAACTGTCTCCAGCTTCCCTGTAGGTACCTTATAGTCTATAGGGTACTAATACTATATATTAGTATAAGGTCTCCCTGGAGCCTTCTCTTCTCCATGTTGAACAACCACAACTCCCTTGTAGGAGAGATGCTCCAGCCCTCTGATCTTCCTTGTGGCCCTCCTTTGACTCACTCCAATAGGCCCATGTCCTCCTTATTTTGGGGACCCCAGAACTAAACACTAGGTTGGGTCTCACAAAAATGGAACAGAGGGAGAGAATCACCTTCCTTGACCTGCTGGCCATGCTTCTTTTTATGCATCTCAGGATATGGTTGGCACAAGCACATCGCTGGCTCATGTTGAGCTTCCCATCAACCAACACCCGCAAGTTTTTCTCCGTCAAGGATTCTCTCATAGGCTTCTAAGCTTCTTGCCTGGATGTAGAAAAAATGTAAAAAAAATATATCCTTTTTTATCCTTTAATCATTGTCATTATGACCACACATTTTTTATAGAGTAATGGAATAATTTAGGTTGGAAGAGATCCATAGGTATCATCATTCAAAGCATGGGCAATATCATGCAATGCATTGCTTTCATTAATAATACTTATTTTAGAACACAATTTGTAAGGATCTTAACTATTAATAGTTTTATAAAATTAGAAAGATAAGTTCATCTGATCTATTGTAGTAGATTTTTGGGGAGAAGAAACTAGAAAGAGTCAGTAAGGAAAGTAAATAACAGAAGGAGTGGGTACTCAGGAAGCTGCTATCTTTTCTCCTAGAATATATTTTAAGGAAAACTTGCAGCTATTCCAAAAATCAAGGAGTCTGGTTTTGCATTTCCCTTTGGAAGGGACCTTACCACACTGAGGTAATTTAACCACTAAAACTTCCAAACCAGGAAGAGGCCAGGGGCAAAGTTGCCTGGATTTTTACACTGTCCCCAGCACAGTTTTTTATTACTGCATCCCCTCAAGTCCCTAGGCTGCAACAGATATCAAAGTCAACTTTCCAAATCTATTTTTACAATAATTCAAGCTGTTTTAATGCAGTGTTTTAACATTTTTCCATCTGTAGTACATTTATAGTATGGAAGCCAATTATATGTGAAAATGTAAAGTGGTCCCAGTTAATGAAAAAAATACAGACCACATGTACACAGAAGTATAAGCTCTGTGTTATTCCTTACATTTGTCCAATGCAGACAAATGTAAATACATTTCTTTCAGCTTGTTCAGGAATGTTATTGGTACTATATACTTCATTCCCATGTCTCAGCTTTACTCAAAGTAGATGTGAACAATAAATAAAATTACCACTAAGGTTACTAAAAAAAAAAAAAAAAAAAAAAAAAAAAAAAAAAAGTGGCTGTTATAATCAGACAAGTGATGCTATAAAAATGATATCTCAGTGTTTCATATTTATTCTCCCTCAGTGACTTCCTTATCATATGTGCTCATTTTGCAAGTCAAAACAAGATTCTTCTACCAGTACTGCAGTTACACATGTTTCTTGGAAAGCAGACAATGTTCTTCTACTCTCTTTTCCAGTGATAAGGATTTTAGAATAAAAAATATTAAGAAAAAATATACCCACCATCCATCATATGGATGATGGCACAGGAGGTTAAATAATGAGAGTTTGCAGTACAGATAGTGGAAAACATTTATTTATAGTTAAATGTATGAAAATAATACCAAACCTGAGACTGCCATTTTGTGATTGTGTTTCTGATCGCAGTGTCTTCACACCAACAGCATGCCATAAGGCATGGCAACGATAGGCATTAATGTTGCACAGACTTTGATAGTGTAGCGTGTTTAAAACAGCTGAAATTATATTGTCTTGTTAGTCAGCATCTCTAGTGAGCTGAATGAGAGCTCAAGTCTGGATTTGACTCTGGGGATATCCCTTTCCAGTAACTCAGTAACTCAGAAAGGGGCACAGAGAAAAATTGTGATGCAAAGGCTGTTTCAGTATTTCCTTGTGGGAACACAGACAAGTATACCTCAACATCATCCTCTCCCTTCCCACCAGCTGTTGTCCAGCTGGGGTGGCAGTTGGAATGTGCTGAAGGGTTTGTCCTCAACAGATGCCTTGCTCACATTTCTTGAAATACCCTGAAAGGCCAGTGTGACATATTAGACTGCATCCTAAAATTTTATGTACTATGTTCGTTACCATGTTTCCTGGCAGAATTTTGGCATATGCATGGAAAAAAAAAAAAAAAAAAAAATCTATAATCAAGATTGTTTTCCACCTTGAACTGTCTTCAACATCCTTCAAAGAAGACCATCACTTTTTTTCAGACTTCTAGCTAATTAAGATGAAATCATGAGTACTCAATTGCTATACTTGAAAACACATGATTTATTTATTTATTTTATTTTTTTTACTGCAGATAAGGTGCACATAGAATGACTGCTGGAACAAAGACTGAATTAAGGCTGCCATTAAAATGTTGGTTTGCCTTGCTTTACAATATTTCAGTGTTCAGATTTTATAGATTGAAAGGTTCTGGATTTGTCATGTGTATTTACTGTATTCACTCTTTCTTGACAAGAAACTATGTCTTCCTGTTTCATATGGACAGGACCAGAACCCTGGGTTTATGAAATGGAAAATTTAAAAGAGGTAAAAACAGCTGACATATATATTTCCTCTGACTTGTTGCTTTGATTTGCTTGAGTTTTCAAAAAACTATTATTTCTGCTACATACTACTAATAAAAGCTTCTGTTTTTAAGCAGCCAGGATCAATTTATGAAGCTTTTGTTTAAACAATCATTAAACAAAATAAATTAATAGCAAAATATATGCTGCTTCTGATAATCCAGTTAAAATAACAGCAAGACTTATCTAATAAATACTTTCAAAGTTTCACTGAACTACCATTGGAGCATCTGCCGTATTGTTCATTCTCTCTATTCTTCTGCACAAAGGAGGCTAAGTTTATATTGCTCTGATGTCTATTAAAAGAATAATCTTTTTTTCAATAATTTTTATTTTGCCTGATTTTTTAGAACATTTGATGCACTCTTCCTTAGAGTCCAGAATTTACAAGTTTCAATTTGAATGGAATACACAGATTTAGTGCAAACTACCAAAACTTATGTATTTATGTAACTACGAAAATTGTACTAATGTCTTTCATGGGTCTATCTGTGACTCTGAAACTGTATGTGCTACTATACATTAACATGTCTCTTAGAGAGAGATTTTAAACCCTTTTGAGCCTTTTGCAGCCTCAGACTCTGATGATTGCCAAAGATCTTCTATGTTTATGTAGATACCACCCAAGCAAACCTCCCAGTTCTTAACTTCTCTGTTGTTTACCCTTTCCCATTCCATTCCACTCAGCCCTAAACCAGCTTGTCCTTTAAATGTCAGTGAATGGAAACACATTGCCCTCTCACAGACATAGGTACAATTCACATGATTTGCACCAGAATAAGCAACAAACAAGTTGTGTTTACAGTCAATGTATTTTACTTTAGAAGTTCAGCCTTGGGCACTGGCAAGTTACCCTCAGAATTTCCTCCAGCTTGCCCTTTTCTTGATGATATTTTTTCCCCTGACAGAAATCTCTGAATAAGCTTTTACCTTTGCTATTGTTTTTTCTTTCTTTGCAGCTGGTTCCCTTTCTAATGTACATCTCACTCTCCACAAATAACTCCTCTAGGTGTAAATAAAGTAAGCAGACACTGACTTGTAGCCATGCCACCCAAATTAGCTATGGCTCTAATCACATTTCACCTTTCCTGTCTGAAATGAATAACAATCAAAACTGGCTGCTATTAAAGTCCTGCAAAGCATATCAAAAGCAAACTCACCAATAAAGTTTCACTATGTTTTTCTGAGCCATATTTATCTGGTTCATATTACCGGAACTTGTGATGTCTGTGTAGTGCTGGATCTTTGCCCTCTCCTTTCGTTTGTTTTCTTCATAACTAAAAAGCTAGCCTAGGTTAAACAAATATATATATATATATATATATATATATATAACAGCTGTAATCAGCAAAAAGGGAAAATCAGATATAGTGTGAGATATCTGAATCAAACAACACAGCTAGGGGCTCAGCCTTGTGATGCTGAATAAGCTGGAAGCTGTTCTCAGGATCCTTTGTTTAAAAACTGAGTACTGAAGAAAGAATTTCAGCCAAGTACTGTCCCACAGTAACTGTAAAAGTCATTTAATTCCTTTTTCATTTCCTCAGATTACAGGCAGTCAAGAATCACACATAGACAGAAAATCTATTCTTGGATTCACTGGAATAAGTGAATCAGTTCAGATTAGACAAGAAAGAGCACAAATCTTTGACTGAAACTTTAGCCAAACAAATCAAGACAGTTTTGGAATATGAAGGAGTTTAATTAGCTTTGTATTATTTACTCCAACTCTTCACTTCATCATTTCTAGTGAAATCAGAAATGGAAATACTAAAATAAATGGGAAAAAAAAAATGTATTCTCATTTTGTTTCCACTAAATCTGTTTCAGATAGTGAACCAGAGAAAACCTTCCCCTCTCTCAGGACCTGGGAATTATATTAGACGACAAACTAATAATTCAACAACATGTCATTTTTACAAGAAGGTAAATCTCTTTTGAGGATGCAACAGGACTCAACAGTGTCACACACAGAAGAGAACTATTCTGTTCTGCCCAGCTGCTGATTAAGGCTCAGCTAGGGTGCAGTGCTTAGTTAGGGACACTGCGAGAGGTGTGAACAAATCATAGAGTATCCAGGGAAGAGCAAAAAGAGCAGTAAACTCCTAGGATATGTAATCTGTGATGAATGAGTGAAGAACCTTAATATCTTTACTCTTGTAAAGACATATTTATACGGAGAAATTATAGCTGTCTTCTCCTATGTAAAAGTGTTATTATAAATATTTATATGTATTTAGTGACAAATTGCTTACCATAAGAAGGAGAGGAGAGGAGAGGAGAGGAGAGGAGAGGAGAGGAGAGGAGAGGAGAGGAGAGGAGAGGAGAGGAGAGGAGAGGAGAGGAGAGGAGAGGAGAGGAGAGGAGAGGAGAGGAGAGGAGAGGAGAGGAGAGGAGAGGAGAGGAGAGGAGAGGAGAGGAGAGGAGAGGAGAGGAGAGGAGAGGAGAGGAGAGGAGAGGAGAGGAGAGGAGATTTTAATTTGTTGGAAGAATTACTTGAATTACTTAAGATATTGGGAAAATCTTTCTAGATTTATACAGAAGAAAACTCCCCAGCCAAACGGGTTTTATGGAATACCCTTCACTGTAGGTTCTCACAAGACAGGTTGGAGAAATTTCTCAAAGCCATTAAGTTCTTATAAAATTATTTAAGCAATTGCTTAAATACAATTAGTTGATATTCCTCCAATGCAGAAAATGTTATTAAATAGATCCTTGAGGTCTCTTTCATCCTTACATTTCTATTATATAATTTCCGCAACTGCGATTTCTGTCACATCCACTTTACTTTCACAAGGCATGCTGGAAATCAACTTCTGAAGCTTGTTCATTTTGAAGTCAAAAAGCCCTAGAAGAGACATTTTGTCCACAGTCTGTGTTCCCACTAGAACAGTCCATTCCCATGACATAGAAGTTTCCATTTGGCTGCTATATGGTTGGACTGAAGGTCCCAACCAACCCAAGCTGAAATGAAGCACCTGGGTCCATAGACAGAGGGTGTAGGTGGAAGCTCCAGGTGAGAGGTTGGTCAGGGCCATTAAGGCATGTTAGTGCCTTCAGAGCCATGACAGGAGCACGGCCAGCCTGGCAATTACAGATGGTCAATAACATCTGAAGGCAGGTGCTTCACACTTCCCTTCAGAAAGCTGCCTACTGCTCAACTGCTCAACTTTAAACTACTTTGAGTATTGAACAATAACAGTGAAATCCAGATTTTGACCAATATGGCTGAAATATTTGTATTTGCAGCTCCAACAATGCCTACAAAGAAACTGTAAATTATTTTAGGTTTCTGCAGGATATTTTTCCATGTCTCTCTGCATTTGGAAGCAAACAGATGCACAATAGCAAATAATAAGATTTTATTTCAAACATTTAAAAATGCATTCTGGTGCAGATATGGAAACTAGTCATTTATAAATGAGCTTCTTGATAGAGAAGGTAAATAGATCCCTACATCATTCCTTGCTAGAACCAATGCATGTGTCATATTTACATCCTGCTAACTACAGAAGAGCTATTGTTTGTGTGTCAATTTATTGCATTTAACTTTGAATACAATATATTATATATGAAAATCTAGTAAATCTAGCAGAGCAGTGCATAGTGTAGGATTGCGCCAAGTTTGGGACCTTTTTGAGCTTCCACTACTAATAATGTTGCTGTGTGCTCGTTGAAGAATTTTTTTTTTCAAAAAACTTCAGGATAAATTTGCTATCAAAACGGGTGACAAACATTTTCACAACAAATGATGATATTTTTAACTCATAATTTATCATGTTATTTGATGTTGTAAGTTAAATAAAGCTATTAATTCTGAGTGAACATATCCTTCCAATGAACAGCAATCAGTTCCCATATGACTGTGCTTTCCACAAAAAGGTGGGGGGAGGGAGCAGATGGAATATATCTCCCATAAGGAAAAAGACAAAAAGTGTTTCTCCAGTATTTTCAAAACCTGACAAGGGAGTTTTCAGTCTGGAATGATAAACTGAATACAATCACTTTTAAAATTAAAAAGAAGCAAAACTGATTAAAATGTTTGTTTAAAACCTAAAAATAAATCTGACATCAATTTTTAGTCTCCTTCATTCAAACAGGATGTTATTTGTTGTCAGCAAATTTTGTTCCAGTGGAGATGGGATAAAAACTGAGGTCCAGACTGAACATCCCTTTTTTTCTGGTGGAAAACCAGTTGGTTAAATCATATGTGAAAAATGACATAGAAAAATAGTCCACAAAATCCATCTTGTTCTTGCTAGTTCTTTCACTGAAATCAGAGGGATAAGAAGAAGCATAAGCAAAAGAAAATGACAGCAGACTGAATGCATATCTTGAAACTACTTCTTTAAAATGACTGAGATCCAGAAACCCTAACCCATAGGCTCGTTAGCATTTGTTGAAAACACAAAAAGGCATACCAGACTTCCCATTTACAAAATTAATTTCTCTTCTAACACAGAAGTAACAAACTAGACAAAGATAGCTCTCTCAGTAGTTAAAATGTATATCTGGTGGCAGAAAGACACTTAAATAAACAGCATGAATACAAGTCTACCATCTGTCCACTAGATCTCAACATAGCAGTTATCTTTTCCATCAGTCCTTCTTTCCATTTCAGCAGCTCCCAATGGTTTCTTGCATCAAGAATGGAGACTGTTCCGTGTTTCTATAAAGGTGTCATTCTTTCTGTGCCCTTGGAATTTCAACTCTGCTTCTGCTGCCTGCTGCTTGTTGTCCCCTTTATCCTCTTAGGGTCCTCAAAGATGTACTTGCTCTAGCAGTTCTTCTTCTTCTGGTTTTCTCCTTCACAGCACTGTTCTGCATTCCAGAATTTAAAGAAAGTATCTCCACTGTTTTTTAATTCAGGACAGAAGTGCATTAAATAGCTGTCTCAGAGCACCTGAACTTCAGGATGAATCTTTGGGATGAATCTTCAGGATTAATCCAGAAGTGTTCCAGGACTGCACTTAATGGACTCCAAATACCAAATGATATTCAATGCACAGAACCAGATTTGAGATCATCCAAAGCAACTCCCTGTAACACAAATTGCATGGAAGTCTTTGGTTCTGTTTCACTGCTACTCTGGACCACACTACTTGCTCAGAGAGCCAGATCTTCCTCTGCTCTGATGCCTTCCTCCCAGCTGTCCAGACAGAAAAAGCAATACATTGAATTTACATAAGAAACTGAGCAAAAATCAAGCAGTTTTAACATCTCTCAACTTTTGAATATCTCACTTGTGAACATCACAGTGCGTCGGAGGGAAGGCTTTACTGTTAGCTAGAGGGTTCCTCAGGGAGGTAGGAGTTCTGGCTCAAATCACTGTTCAGTTTGCTTTCCCTCCTTTTGCTGGCTGTCTTCTTTCTCCTAAGAGAACACACTGCATCAGATGTTGTGGGAGAGAGTATAAAGCGTGATCTTCTTCATTCCAGGACATATCTGGGAAGTAAGAATTAAGCTGCATTTGGTTCATTATGAATATGACCTAAACTGGCACTGAAGTAAAACTGACAGCAGAATTTAAGATGCATCTAGATTTTTAAGAGCTGGATGGAGATATTGTAATTACAAATGAAACACAAAAGGGCATTTAGGCAATTTAGTATTCATCTATACTATAGAAAGACCAAATACAGACTCATCAAGCTAATTGTGGTCATACTTCTACATCCACATATTTTGGTTCAGCATGGTACAAAGCCACAGCATAAGTCTTGAACATAATGCAGTCCTGCTAATGCCTAGCCCTGAATGTAAACAGTACTTATTAAGTCACACACTAATTTTGCAGACATAGTAGTGTAAGCTTCCAGCTCCAGAACCAATACAGCCTTCTCTGCAGTTTCTTTTTTAAACATTCTCTATATAAAGTGCACACAAACTTTACATCTCCTATGTGAATACAACTTCCAGCATTTGAATCAGCCTTCCTGGTGTCTCAAAACAGAGAATTGTAATTGTGCAGGTTGTTGCAGATAGAGTCAGATCAATACATTCCATGTTTCCAGCTAAACTGCAGTCAAATTGTTTCACTTCTCTTGAATTTGATCTTCAGCTTAGTCCTACTTTTGAAGTTTTAAGTACCATTAATTTAAATGTAATTAGAAGGTTTCCAATAGAACCATGATTTTTAACTTTACAGGAAAAGGCATAACTTGAACTGAAAACTGAAAGTCTTATGAGGTACAGAGAACAGTATGCTGCAAGTGAAGAAATGTGGATAAATTACATAACTATGGGTGTCCCCAGCCACATTTGTACCAAAACATGACACATTTGTATAATAGATAAGATAAGATAAGATAAGATAAGATAATAATTACAAAAATCTTGGAATGCATGTAAAAAATACATGTTCAATGCAGTTGAATTCTGACTGAAGAACTGAATTCCATCACTGATTATGTTAAAAAATTTCTCTGTCACTGGTATCAAACTTTTCATAAATGGCTTTCCTAATTTCTTATTTTCAGAGTACCCATCTTGAGAACCTGGGTTCTTGTTTGCAAAAATGTTGATCATTTACTTCTGTAATTAAAACCATGGGAAACATACAGAAAATAATTTAAACATTCTAAAGGCTTTGAAAAATAAGTCTCTGTATTCCAAAAATTTAAACTTGGAGGTGTGGTTTTCTCTACATTTCTCGCTCATATGCAAATGGAGAATATTTTCTTATGTTTCCTAACAGGCATTTTGAAGATGAATTCATTACAAATGTAAAACAAACATTTCTGCATTATTTGGCTACATAAAAAATCCAGATGGAAGTCTGATAGGATTTTTTTTAAATGTCATGTGTCTCTGTGGCTACATATAAATTCTGCACTTGGGATAGTATATATTAGTATTTAGTTTTATTATTATTATATTATTAGTTTCATTAGTATTATATTATTAGTATATATGTCAGCTCCATGTGGTATGATGGAACAAGAGCCATCTGATGGAACAATACCATTTCTACACCTCCAATTCTTTTTGTTTCATTTCTTTCATGGCTTTCATATAAAAGAAATTTGGTTGAGCTGATCACACCAGGGTCTTAGTGAGTTTCAATTGGCATAGACGGGTGAAGGTTTCAAGCAAGCAAGCCAAGAGGAAGAAACTATTCTGTTACCTGAGCAGAAATTACACATAGAAATTACACATTACACATTCCATGTTAATAAAACATGGAATGCTTACTGAAGATAAGCCATATATTAAATAGCTCTCTGTTCAATAGACATCCTCAGCAATGAATGAGATTGGCATTCTACCAAAAAAAAATGATAACAGTAAGACCTGTGGAAAACCAAACATAGTGCTTGTACAGAGTAGACATTTAATATAGACAAAAGCTCATAATTCTGCAGGCAATCTTAGTATTGGCATTTTATAAATGTTATAACCCTTATATTTGTTTTATATATGTATATATATTAATCATCATACATAGTTTAGTAGATTTAAGTAAGCAAAAAGGTACTTTGTAATTGAGGAAAGTATAACACCCTCCAACTCCATCAAACATGTATTCAGGCAGACAATAGCTTGTAGTAAAAAAATATATATATATATGATACTCAAACAAGGAGCATTACATTCTGTCCATATTTCACTTGAAATAATAGCCGAACACATTGCTTATAACAGTCATTTTGGACATTGCCAAGGCTCTGGAGAGAGATGGAAAAGCTGCTGGGCCCAGCCGTCAGGTGTATTAATGAGATAAGGGAGCTGGAGAGCTTCTTTGAAAATAGTTGTCTGAGAAGTTAGGAGGGGGAATTTAGCTTGTTCTTTTTTTTTTTTTTTCTTTTTTCTTTTTAAGGCCACACATGCTCAAAGAAAGATTAATATTCCATATCTCACAGGAATCCACATAGTAGACCTGTAAGAAATACCAAAAAAAATCATAAGCAGTGCCCAGTAACTTCTGCTCTCTGTGGATATATGTATAGAGATGATGAAAAGGAAGCTAAACAGCAAATTGAATAGCACACTGTCTAAAATAAATCACAGTATTCAGTTCAAGTGTAACCAACATTCTCAACATTCTTTTTGGCAAAACAATAAGAAACTATTGCCAACTCTGCACAGGCTTCCAAATTCATTTCATTTTTAAAAATATTGCATTCTTTCACTTCTAGAGAACTAAGTCAGTGTGTGGTGAATGTTGAAGTATATATCTTCTTTCCATACCAGATATTCCATATATAACTGTCTGTCCTGTTTATTCTAAAATAAATAAATAAATAAATAAATAAATAAAAGAAAACAATTAGTTAAGTGCAAATTATATGTTTGATGGTTCGGCAAAGTTCAATTATTTCCAAATGTGTGTACACTAACCTTTGTTGATGAGTTCAAGTAATTTAGATCATTCATGCAAACTAGAAATGACTCACCAAAAAAAAAAAAAAAGATGACATAAAATGGTGTCAGCTCAATTTTTCTCTTGATTATGACCACTGCTTGCTTAAAACACACACAGATTGTTCTGAAAACATACATCACACATAAAATAGAGATCTAAAGAATTTTCAATAGTTCTATTAAATGTGTTACCAGTCAGTTCAAGCACCTTACACTCTACATGTATTTCCTTCCCCTAAAAATGATAGAATATGATTCAAAACAAGGCATTGAGCTACAGGTTTCTTTAGTTAATGAAATCCTTTGACTTTTTATATAGGAAAGAAGTATGAAGAAGAATATAAAATTTTCATGTGGGTTTATGTTCTTTCAAAGGTAATGCATTTGGGATTTTCTGTCTTATAAACTTTCAGGGTTTCCTGGAGAAAAAAAAAAAAAAAAAAATCACACAAAAAATAAATGCTTTGTATATTTAAAAATATATTACTTAATGCTTTTTATAAACATAAGATGATCATATATTTTCTGAAACACCACTATGCAAGTGTAAACTACAAAATACTCTCCGATTTTTAGATCAAAAATTTCAGTTTTGAAAGTCAACCTCAGTTAACTGCAAAAACTTCATTTTTAGATGGTTTGTGATTGCTAAAATTTTGAACATTTAAAATCAGAACTGAGATTGATGGAAAGGAAGGTAAAAGACTTCTTGTATGACTTTGTGGTCAGTATAGATTGTACACCCAACCCAGTCTCCTATATCATGAAAACAAGAATGTGGTCAGCTGAAGATGACAGAATTGGCAATCAAATGCCTTTCAACACTAATGCATCACAAGACCACCCTGTTTGGTAGATCTGATGAAGAAAAGGATGGAACAAAGTGTGGATATGCACATTTTTTCTTTTCTCTTTTTCCTGATGGAAGACTAAAGTTCAAGAATTATGCACTTGAAAAAATGAATGTGAAATTCATGTCTGTGTTCTTAACTCTTTAACTAGTTTTTGTTCACATCTCAAAATTATATAGCACATATTGTCAGAATTTTAATCAACACTAGGGATTTTGGGACACTGTACACCTAAACATCCCAGCAATGAACTGATCTATTTCTTCACTCTCTGACCACACTTTGTGCTGCCTCAAAGAAGGGAAACCTGCTCAAAACAAAGAGAACAGAAGTGCAGTAATGGGGGGGGAACCAGTGGAAAACCAAACTGATCTTAGATAAACTCAATATTGGGGAGTTTTATTTAGGCACACTCAACTGGGACACATGGAAGGTGACTGATTATGGATTTTAGATGAGTCAGTGTGGTGGTTTTATTCAGCTGGGCAGCTGAGTGCCACGACAGCTGCTCTCTCACTGCCCCTCCTCAAAGGGAATGGGGGACAAAATATGATGAATAAGGCTCAGGGGTTGGGATAAGAACGGGGAGATCACTAAGCAATTATCGTCATAGGAAAAACAGACTCAACACAGGGAGATGAATGTAATTTATTGCCTATTACAAGCTAGAACAGAGAGAAACTAAAAACAAAACAAAAAACACTTTCCACCAATCCACCCTCTTTTATACCCTCCCCCTGAGTGGCACAGGTGAATGGGGGCTGCGCTCAGTCCCTGACGCTTTGTCTCTACCACTCCCTCACAGTCACTCTCTGCCCCTGCTCCACATGGGGTCCCTCCCACGGGATGCCGTCCTTCCCGAACTGAGCCTGTGGGAGCTGCCCACAGGCAGCAGTTCTTCAAGAACTGCTCCCACATGGCTCCGTACCACAGTGTCCATCCCCCAGGAGCAAACTGCTCCAGCACAGGTCCCCCACTGGTGGCAGCTCCCCCCAGATTCCCTGCTTCTGTGTGGGCTCGCCTCCACAGGCTGCAGCTCCAGCCCAGGGCCTGTTCCTGCTGGGGCTCTCTATGGACCACAACCTCCTCCAGGCCACATCCACCTGCTCCAGCGGGGGCTCCTCCACGGGGGGGCTGCAGCGTGGAGATCTGCTCCATGTGGGACCCATGAGCTGCAGGGGGACAGCCTGCTCCATCAGGGGCCTCTCCACAGGCGAACTTCAGCTCCATGTCTGGAGCACCTCCTGCCCTCTTTCTGCACTGACCTGGGGGTCTGAAGGGCTGGTTCTCACTCCTCTCTCTCCCAGGTGCTGTTATGCAGCAGGCTTTTTTTTCCCCCCTATCTTAAATCTGTTCTCATAGAGGCGCAAACAATATTGCTCACTGGCTCAGCTCTGGGCGGTGATGGGTCCCTTCTGGAGCTAGATGAAACTGGCCTTTATCTAACATGGGGCAGCTTCTGGATTCTTCTCACAGGGGCCACCCCTTCAGCTCCCCACTACCAAAACCTTGCCACATAAACCCAATACAGTCAGAAAATTAACCTTAGATTAACCTAAGCCTCGCATTTAGTTCCCTGTCATTCCACAGACTTTCTTGGTGTATCTGTGTTCAATTTTTACCTTTAACTCGGTTCCCCACATGCAAAACTTAGGATAGCATCACTTACACAACAGAACCCATCAATGATTTCATTATCAGAATGTTACAGTGGCTTAGGGCATATCGTTTTGGATAAGGGCAGACAGAAGGACAAGAGAAACAGAGGTTTCTTGTAAGGTGAACTGCGTCCAGAGGGGAAGTCTCCAAAATAATTATGCCTATTAAGACAAGCTCTGCTCTGAGTGGGCTGTAATTCAGATTGCCAGAATTTATGCTATAATGTCATCCTGGGTATTTATCCCCTTAAATCTCTCCTTATTTTTATTTAAATCAGAGCCCTAATGCTATTTTGGCCCAACTTTTTGTGCTGTAATAGAGTGATATTTATGAATATGGTGCCCTTTTAGTTTAAGTCCATAATTTAAAGCAACTATGAAAGTCAAGATTCAGTAAAACCTATGTCCAGAAGTTCACAGAAGCCCTGGTAAGGGTGGCACTTTTATAGAAACCAGTCCTAAATTAAATCGATTGCACAGTTTTTAGAATTATATAGATTTAACTATCAAAGATTGTTTCTTTTTCTGATGCCCTCAGTATAGAGCACTTTGCAAAGGGCTAGCTGGTAATTGTATCTGTTTCTGTAGATTAGTTTCATTTTAAAAATAATTTTCTAAGCTTTATGATTATTGCCTTCAATGTGAGTGAATGAACTGCTGAGACTGAAACATATAATGCTGCTCTGAATCCCAGCATGGACAGGCCAGCTCTAAACTGCATCAAATCATGAGATTCCTTCTCAGAGGACACAGGCAGGCCATGAAAAGACATTTCATGAGGAAGATTAGCAGTATCTAAACCAGTGTGGAAGACAAGCCAATAGTTTAACTTATACGCAAGACCCATAGTCTCTATCTCTTCCCTATATCCCCTATATCAAATACATATGCAGTTCAGCTGTCTGCAGCTTCCCTTTTCTGTTTATCACTTACTCACCCTCCATGGGGTTTCTAGGAGTAATGGCAATTAGAATAGGACAGAATAACCTAATGGAGTTACAACCCTTGTTATTATGTTATCCTCTTATGAGCATCACCTGCTCTAATACCACCAGTTATGAAACATCTGCAAAACCACACAGCCCTCTTCCCCCCACTTGTTCAGGGCCACTTAAATAGAACACTTTATGCTCGGGGAAGGAAGAGTCACACTTCAGTTTATGATGAAGTTAATGCTGAAGCCGGCAGGGGACAATGTAGAGGTTAACTGGAATATTTTGCAGCTGATATATTAACAGAATCATGCAGTTCCCTGTGAAGAGAACTATTGCTCTTCACCAACAAGGTCCTGCTCTGTATAAGCCAACATAAAATGAAGATCTGGAGCATAAGTTTAACTCAGGCAAAAACTCACTAAACAGTATTCAAAGACAGGAGGAAATATTTCCAAATATTTTTAAATTGGTTTCATCAGCTGTAAATGTTGATCTCAATTTGATGAAGTGATACCTTCATAGTGTCCTCAATGACTTCTTAAGTCAGGTATAATTTACAGCTTTTCCATGGCTTCAAATTCCTCTGATAAAGTCTTGAAGGTACAGTCCATTGAAATCAATTAAACTGCTGAGAGCAGGCTATAAGGACAACAGAAAAGTGTTGAGATTAGTTCAATAAAAAGCAAGAATAGTCAAATATCGATCAGTAAATTTCTTCCAAATGCTCTGAAAGTGTCTACATACATAACATTTAGAGTGGCACAATATGTGGTACCAAAATGACCTTTTGAACAAATGGAAAAAAAAAAAAATAGAGAGCTTAAAATCACCCAATCAAAGACTTGAACAGTATTTCTATGTAATAGAGTTATAGCAGATTTCCATTATGTTATGAAGAAATCTATCAACGTGGATTTATAAAATAAACTGAATCCGTTTTCTTGACTGAATTTGTGACTACTCTTGCTATAGGAGTGTTTTTAATCTTAAACAAAATAAAGCACAGAAATTCAACAACAAAATGCATATTTCAGAAACAAGACTTGTATACCTTTGCAACCCTGCAAATGATGCATTTAATCTAATATACTGCATACTACTTCATACTTTCATGCCACAGGTATGAAGTTACTTCATTCCACAAGACTTTTAAAAGCTGCTTCAAATAAAGGGAAGGAGGGAGGGTGAGGAAGGTAGAATCTTGGATTTTTGTCTTTGACTATTTGAAAATGAGTAAGTTAGCCCAATACATTTTTAGACAGATTTGCTAGATTTATATTCTCTAGAGCATGAGCATAAGGAAATATTCTTTTACTTAGCTGCCAACCCCAGCTTCCCCTCCAGCAGCAAACCCAGCATGTAGAGTCCTGAAGCCCACTCAGTACTCTAATAAGAGGAATATAACCAATATGCCACTAAACAAAACTGTAGTTTAGAGACATAAAAATAAAATATATCTACAGGGGATTCTCACTGGTTTCTTCCAGGGTTCACCTGGTGTTGTCACTCAGATCTCAAGATCTGGAGTGACAGCAAATTCATCAAATAACACAGCTGAAATAAGAACTGACCAGGATCAGACTCATATCCCTATTAAGTTTTACAATTTCACATTGATTTTGTCAGCCTAAGAGAAGGTATTATCCAAGAAAATCAACATAAAGATAAAAACAATAGATTACAAGGAATATAAACCAATTTCATCTAATATAGATAATATCTAATATAGATAATTTCTAATATATTGTAGACTATACCCTTAACCAAGTGAAACATTGATATTCCAATTAGTATACTAGTATACTATGTGGTCCCCAAACAACCAAAAAAAGTCACTAGAGAGTGTCAGTTCTTGGGGCGGGGAGGGGGGGGGGGAGGAGAGGAGGGAGTTTTATTTTTACTTCTAAAAGTTGGTTTTCTGTGCAACTGCAGAAACATGCCTTGTAGTATTTACAGCTGTGACAAGAGCTATCCATAGTAGTAATTGTTTACAGAATTTCCTGTGACTGAATCACAGTTGTCCACATTTGGCCATGGCATGAAAGCTAGCCATAGACACAAAAATCATGGTTTAAACAGGAGAGGGATCAGGAGGAGGGCAAAATGATCCTACTCCCAACTTTACTCCTGCCAGAACCTGGCTGTGTCACTGCCATTGAATTTGTCTGTGCTAAATGCCACCAAAAGCAAGAGACAGGTTCAGTGTCCTGCAGCACCAGAGAACAGGGCTGGAAAACCCCTCCCAGAAGCAGCAGTCCTACTTTGTGGTCTCCCCATTGTACCCTATGTTTAATAGCCCCATGGTCAGCTGAAGAAACAGCAGTATTTATTCAGCCTGTCCTTCCTTATTTCCCTTAGTAAAACATATCTTTCTGAGTTAAAAGAGAACATGTCTTCTGGTGTAAACAGGAATCCAGCCCAACATTTCTCTGAAGGCGCTTATAATTAAATAGCATAAATCACAGAGTTAACCTTTTAACACAGTAGTTTTAATTAATATATTTTTAATCATACATGACAAGATATATCTGCTAATGAGTGATGACACAGGCTAAAGAATGGAGTATATCGAGCCTTAGGACTTCTGCATTAAGTGTGACTGTATTACTAACATGTACAGACTTTAGCAACTAGCTTACATTCCAGCCCAGGAAAGCTCCCAAAGTGCTCATATGTTTCATCATAAATGTATGAGTTGCCTATAGACATTTTGAAGTGGCTTTCTGAATCAGAGCATTCATATCCAGATATCTTTGTATCTCTACCTGGACAACAGGGACTAGTTAATCTAATTGTACTCTCACAGGAACACAAAGATAATTTAGAAACAGTTTGGGGCTAAAAGATGTCATTCACATCCTTGAGACAGCTTTTCTTCTTAAATAGAGCTAAAGAAGATAGAAAAAATAATAATAACAACTTATCTCCATGTAATGTTAGTGATGTGTTTGATGGCCCAGTTCAGTAGAAGATCAACAGCATATGAAGATTTCCCCAGAGACCATCATCATTACTGGAGTAGATCTCATCACAATTCAACACATTTATTGCTCTACCGCTTTTCACAGATGGCTGTGACACTAGTTTTCCTCGTTGTCTTTTTTTAGCAACTGTACTTTAAAGAAAACAAGCTGGACTAACAAATCTTGTTAAGATTCTAACATAAAGCCCTAAAAGGATAGAAAAAAGTTTCAGTTAAGAGTGAAATGTACCATATGCCCTCCAACAACTATGCATCATATAGAACCACCTTCGTGACTGTCTTGTAGCTCCCAATTGTACCTGGATGTCTGTGGAGATAAAGCTTTCATTCCAAGCTGTAAATTTGTCTCTCTTTTCATTATTTTTGACAGTTCTGTAAAACATACTTTTTTTTTTTTTTTTTTTTTTTTTTGAGAGAGAGAGAGAGAGAGATTTTGTATAGATAAATAGAGCTTGGTAATTAATGGATCCATAGATGGCCTCTACTATGAACATTTTCAGTTCAAGATTGCAAGCCAATTTTAATTAATGGGGCTGAGTTTTTAACCTACTTGCTTTGTATAGGACTTATTAAAGATAAAAGTGATGTATGGAGAGTCACTGTCTTTGAGTGTATGTTATAACCCTTATTTGCATAACAAAAGAGACTGTGCATAAACTTAATAATAATCATAAATGTATGTTAATGAAGACATTTATAGACATATGAAAATGTATACCACATAAGGAACAAAATCTAAGTTATTAATGTTGACAGATTCAATCCAGATGATGCTATGTATGTTAATATGATTATAAATCCTTATTGTTATTCATAGGCTTATATTAATATTGTCATTATGAATCATATTATGTCAGTTCCCATGAGAAAATAAAAATACATAATGGCAGTACATTGTGGCAAAGTGGCGTTGTTGTATTTATATTAATGTCAAGTTCAAATTAAAAATAGTTCTAAAATTAGTGGCAAAGACATAGTTTCATGTAATAAAAATAGTAAGTATTCTTGTTAATGTTGTTGATAAACTGATATTGAAATAAGCAGCTTCAATAATTATAGATTGAGTGTGTTTATTGTCAAAGTAAATGGAAAAATAACCTTTTGAAGTTGTCATTACTGGCCAATGAATAAAGAAAACAATGTGCAGACTCTACCTATCAATATAATGGTTGTGACCATTTTTTCTATTTTGTGATTTTTCCTAATGACATTTATTTTGCCCTACTATGGGTTTATGGGTTTTGCCCATGTTATTTTTGATACTTGTACCCCCCAAGCCAGTTTTAAGGGTTGCTGAATGGCACAGACAGCTCTGGGATCCAAACTCAGGGTAGTCACTGGGTATTCTCAGGTTCACTGAGCAGTACTTCATCTTCCTTCACTCCAGTTTCTCTTAAGGACCACATGCAGTCTTTGGTCCAGCATTATGCTAGAAGAATCATATTTGTTTGCTTAGTTATATTTCCGTTAGTTTTCTTATGAAGGCTTGAAATGAGAACTTACAGACATTTAGTTTAAGGTTTTTATTATCATGACTGAAAGTTTCACCTTTTTTCCTTAACACTGTGTCATCATGGAGCTGTTTATTGCATATATGATACAGTCAATGCTGTTTTTATAAGACAACATAAAGTACCCACAGACACAAATTTAAACTTTGACCATTTTTTCTCCTCTCTCCATTTTATTTTGCTTAAGCCAAAAACATGTATAAAGACCTACACAGAAATAGGACTCAAGATGTTATAATTTTCCAGACAGAGGTTAAAAGAATTTTAGTACACCATACCATACAGTGAGCACCATTCATAAGAATTAATATTTAGATTGAATTATGTTGCTTTTCTGAATTTTTAAGAACACCAAATACAACAGCTACACATAGAGAGTTGTCATTTGAAGAGGTTCACATTTATTTACTTTTATTTAATCATGTATAATATTATGTTTTATAAATTAATATAATAATGCATAATAAAATGGTACATATCTGGACATGTACATGGACACATAACATACTTCCTGTATCAGCACATGTAAATGGGCATCCAAGTGTACAAATGACTTTCACACAGCTAAGAAGCTATCTCTTCATTCAGTCACTTGATTTTCATGTTTATTCACCATAGATAATTTATAATTTAAGTGATTATTCTATCGATAGACCATGTCCATATTTTTTTTAAATATCTAGGCTTAACTAAGGACACAAAAATCCATACAATGAGAAACTGTGCACAGGATATATGCATTAGAAGTTATTTCTATAGT
The DNA here is from genome assembly GCF_009819795.1 of Aythya fuligula. Classification (NCBI taxonomy): domain Eukaryota; kingdom Metazoa; phylum Chordata; class Aves; order Anseriformes; family Anatidae; genus Aythya; species Aythya fuligula. The sequence goes on from NC_045560.1 coordinate 116,629,031, forward strand.
TCTTTTTTCTGTTCCCTGACTGGTTACACTTATTTTAAGTGTATGCCTTACCAGTGTCATAAGTGCCTAGATAAAAGCTGAAAACTTACATAGATAGAATACCTTTTGCCAACTATGACAGAAACTTTTTATCCTGCTTAGGAAGAGAAAACCCACTGTAATTTACATTAATACAAACCCACTAGATTAGTACCATTGAGATGAATTGAGTTATTCTGCTGTAGCATTGGTCAAAACCTGACAATCTATGTATGAAAAGTTACTTCAAAGTGGTTAGTGAGTAGTTTGCACTAGCACCTGTGTGCAGAAAAAAAATTCAAAACATAAGAAATACAAAAGGAGAATCTAATTTTAAAATGAGAAAGAAATATTGCATCAATTTGACCCAAATAAGAACTGCTAATTCTTTCTGTGAAGCCCTAATCTTGTTTCTTGTTCAGGAAAAGATGATCTTAGTAATGCATAGGACCCTGCTTTAGACAAACACTTTAATGGTATGATTAGTTTTAATAATATAAATTATCCCATTAAAATCTATTTACCAAATCAGGAAGAAAAATAGCTCTGAGAGCAGCATTCCTCAACCTTTTGTGGTAAAGTAACCACTTTTAGCTTAGGAATACGGAACTTTATATGGATGTCACAACAGAAAAGTAAAAGAAAATGGTACTCTAAAAAGCATTTAAAAGCTGAGTTTTCCACTTAATGTGCATTACTAAAATCAAGGGGATTCTGTTATATAAATTTGCAGACTGACTTGATTTTTTGTACAGGTAGTTTTCACATAAATCTGTGGTGGTGCTACGCTTAGGTCATGTCTTTCTAATACCACGAAAACTGAAAAAAAAAGCCGTCATTTCCCTCTCTATCTCTCCCCCCCCCCCCCCCCCCCTTCTGCCCTCCCACCTTTCATTTAGGAAGGATGAGAAACAATCTGCAGCTTAAGCCTGGCATGAGATCAGCCTTTAAAGTGCTCCCTTTCAGAGAGGCAGCTTACCTACCTCCTATAACTATGTGAAAGTCTGTTTCTTTTCTATGTTTTGTCAACACTTGTTTATCTCATTCTACCAAATCTTCTTGAATTGAGTTGCGTGTCTGCAAAATGAATCTGAAGCTCAAACAAGCTATTGACATTCTCTGCTCCCATCCCAGAAAACTTTCTTTTTTCTGTTGGCAATGATCCATGACATTTAAATTCTGTATTCCACAACAGTCTTTTAGAAAACTAAAGAAAGAACTACAGTGCAAGTGAAGGAAATGTAACTCTATCATTCTCAATTAAACCAGCTGGCAAAGCTAATAAGGATAATATGAATTTTCTTTACCATCCTATTGCTTGTTGTTTTGTTTTGTTTTTTACATGACTGTCCAACACACTGTAGTAGGTCATTTTCAAGATTCTAGTATGGGTTGCCAGAACAACAATAATCTCCATGATGATGAAGGAATATGGGCCCAGAGAGTATATCTTAGTCTGTCAAGAATTGATGTGAAACACGTTTTAAAAAGACTAGCAGTTGTTATTTTTTATGGAATAGAAAAAGGTAACAAATTCCTCCGATCAGAATCCAGGCTTTCAGTTGGCTTCTGCCTGGCCATGGTCATGCCATAGCTGGTCTGGAGGGATTCCAGACTGGATGATCTGGCTGTCTTGTGTATTTCTGCTCTCCATTTCTTAATGTTAACTCAAGGGCAAGATTTTCTTTTATATGTGGCCTTAAGAAAGCATCATTACCAGAAACTTTGTCTCTGGGGTCTACAGATATTCAAGCTGTAAGGAAAATAGTTCCAGACTTCTGGAAAATGCATTTCCTTTTACGGATGTCCCTTTCAATGTCACCTGATAAAGTTGCTGTGATTTCATTGCAGTACTCTAAGTATTTGGGCCTATTTCTCACTGACCTTTATCTCACACTTTTCTCTCCATACTTTTCCTTTTATTCCTGATTCCAAAGAATTTTACTTTTGAGACCATGTACAGGACTGATGAGGAACATATAACAATACCTTTTTTTTTTTTTTTCCTCTTCTTCCAATTCACTATTCCCCCTCTTATTTGTAGAATAATAATGACAATAATGAGGAAGACATGCTAAATGCATTCTACTAGTGCATGACTACTCTGATGCATGCTCTCCAGTGTTTTCCCCAAGCTTGCTTTAAAAATGATGGCATTCCCATGGGGAAAATATTTCTGCTAAAAAAATGCCATTTTTCTATGCAGCCTGTATTTATTTAACCACAGTATCATTCTAAGTTTGAATCATTCTCAGCAATTCCTCACCCTGTTTAATAATTATATTTGTCATATATCAGTTCATGCATTTCCATATTTGCTGTTTGGCTAAGTAAAATGCTAGGAACTGTTAAATTGCTCCTCATCTTTAACTCTTTCCTTCCATTGCTGTAACACTTATTTTTTCCCCTAATTCTCCTGTATTATTAGGACCTTCCAGTATGTAAAAGAACTGAACACAATAGTCCAGTGTGATCTGACCAGAGAAGTACAATGAAAATGCTGTTTTGCAGAATGATTGTTCCATTGGTTTACTAAACAAAATCACACAGTTGTTTGCTTTTTATCACTGCATTGCTAGCTCCTACTTAGTTAGTTGTTCTCAGACCCAGATCTCCTTCAGGATGAGGCATCTCACATACTTCCTTCCCCTGGAATATATGGACTCTGGAAGCATTTTAGTTTTGTTCTCTAGAAAAATCACATTTTTCTGCCTAAACATGTACCAGACTATCATCTTATGTGAAAAAAGTTTTTAGACAGGACCTCTAGGGACATAAAAATAGTAATATTTCCTCTGCTAGTTCCAGTTTACTGTACTTATTTTCTCATTGTTCTGCAGAAAGAGAAAAATATTGGATACCATATCACATAGACCTAAAAATTCAAGGAAAATGAATGTACTCATCAACTTCTTATGCAGACATACATTTACTAATACTTAAAGATGCTTGTAGTAGATGACCTCATGAAACTTAGGTGCCATTAACTTTGCAGTTACTTTACTCTAGAGTACTGTCTACCTTCCAAACTGTTTTTAATTTCTAAAAATCTAAAGAGTTTTCCTGAGCATGAGAAACTGGAAGAATTGTACCAAGAAACTTGCTGCCCCTTCTCTAAATGTCATGCAAGGGATTCTGAACATAGACAAATCTCTTTTTCTCTTGGTTCCTATGGAAACACCCACCTCTACTCTCCTTTATCACTATATAGGTTATTTCTAATGTCTCTAGGTATTTTATTTCTCTGTTCCCAAACTGCTTGAATTGAATATACTTTCCATATTTACTTTTTATATGATTTAACATTTTCTGTGTCATTGAGAGAAGCATTTAGCAAGGTTTCAAGAGAATCTTTCCCCTACCCCTTGGCAGAATGTCCATAACTTCACTGTGGGAAGAGGTAAGGATTTCTATCCAAACCTGTTCCTATCTGAGATGCTCACCATTGCATCAGGTAAACTGGATGGTTGAATATCATATGCAGCCTCTCTTCAACATTAAAATCACATATTTTCCTGTAAAATTAATCAAGGTAATAACTGTAAGCATCTGTTTATCTTCAGGCAGAAATGTGAAATGTGAATTGGGCAGGCAATTTTCAACATTTTGCTGCTTATAGAGTAAAGTGATACTTGTGATAGATGCAGTGCATTAAATCTAATTGTAGCATTAGAAAAAGCATAATTTCAGAAGAAAACATTATAGACTATGAGTGAGACTGTACCTTCAAGCCATGAATAGATCACTTCAATCTTTTTGCTTTTGTTAATAAAGAAAAAGGAAGGGGGCACAAGAAAAAAAAAAAAAAAAAGTCCTTTTCTGAATTTTTCTGAATGTCTAAGGTCAAGATTTGGAGTACTTCTATGCTGTATCTAGGTGTAGTATTAGATTGCTTTATATTACCTGGGGAATAGCAAGCTTTTATTTGATTTCAAATTTAAAGGTTCTTTACATCATTAGATATAACATTACTTCTACCTCCCAAAAAAAGGGAACTGTTTTTAACAAGGATTAAACCAGTAATGAAAACCACAGTGCGGTTTTGTTAATAATTATGTGAGTAAAGTCAGGGTCCAACAAACTCTGGGTACAAACAGAAATGTACATCATGGATGTTTTAAAACATTTCTAATGCTAAAACCAATTCCAACATGAAGTAATGAAATTACCACTAAACAGCAGTGAAGGAACTACATACCAAAGTGTGATAAGAAAGCAAGTTGAAGAGCAAGCATTGGGCACATTTCTTATAATAGTAAGGCCCAAGTAACCTTAGACTACCAGATTTATTTTTTTTTTTGCAGTCTTTGCATTCTTACTAGATGATGCACAGAGAAGATAGTCACATTTATCATTTTAAAACATGAAAGAAATTCAGACAGGACTTGCATTTGGGGGCATGTAAGTCTCAAGGTTGTCTTTTTGCCAATGTGCTGTAACATTATTGCACTCAGGGTGCACTGCTGACAGTCACTGTTCTGCAAAAATGACAGAAAATAGGGAACAAGAGTAAGCAGTTTCACTTCTTGCACACAAAATGTCAACTTAGCTGTTATCTCATGGCCTAAGTGATTAGTAAAAATACACAATCATTTTTGAAACTGTTTACTATATCTGCCACGGAGGCAGCCAAATTCCCAAGCTATCTGAAATCCTTTGCTTCAGATTCTCAGGGTTGCCTGCTTGTATTAGAGAGGATGCTTCAGTCTCTCACGGTGATTTTGCTGCCAATTTTTTGTGTGCTTTTGTTTTATTTTCTAACTCACTTCCCTTTAGGTAATGTTCTCTTTTACTAGGAGGACGAAGTGATCAGGTACTTTTCAGTACAAAAAGCCACCAATCAAACATTTGTTGCATAATTTAAACATGTGGCAAGGGAGAGACTACTGGTATAATTCCATTGTGTTGTTTACCCAGAGTACCCAGATAAATTCCCTGAAGGCACTGTAAGCATATATTAAAAAAAAATAAAAATAAAAAAATTAAAGTTGCCTCTTCCATCTTTCTTTTTCCCTTACTCCCTCATTACATACTGGGCTTTCTTCCAAAATATTGGAGGTCAGTCTAAGGGGCTTTTTATAACTTAGTCCTTAGAATCTGGGATCTAAGCTGTTTGTTTAGTTGTTTTTTTTTCTTCACCTAAGAGAAAAAAAAAAAAAAAAAAAAAAAAAAAAACACATTTCTTTCTGTTTCAGTCTTGTCTTTTTTTTTTTTCTTCTAAAAGGGAAGTTGGATTCTTGGCTCTGTTGGAAGATGCATTTTCATTCCTTGCTTCCAAATGTGGCTGGCTTTCAAAAGATGTTTAATTATCTAATATAAAATTGCCTGATTTGTCTCTTCAGAAGTCTCACGCAAAGCAGAATGTTTAAATCTGCCCCCTCTGACAGACTGTAGCTAAAGTAATATTTTATTTTCTAATTCTGAGATGATTTATTATGATAAATAAATTACCTTATTATGGTAGTGAATTACATCAATAATTGCTGTAATATCAGCTGCAGGCCTAGTTAAAAATATATCTGTTTGTGAAGTAATAATGTTTTTGCACTTATGTAGCTCAGTACAATGATTGTTAAAAATACATGCCATGGTTGCAATAAAAATACCTCATTTATGCATTTTCTTTCACAAAAAATACAGCCTAGATAGTCTGCATTATATACTTGTGAGATTCAGAGACTCTATGGAGCAATTGAACAGGAAAAAAAGGTTAATTTTATTTGATGTGGGCATGGGACAAACTCCAGTACAATCACTCTGACCCTCTACATTTTATATGAAATTAGTTCCAAACACCAACTGTCTACCACTAGAAGATGACTTGGAAATTGCATCATCAAACATTCAAGAGCAGGTCTATCTTGGGACACCACAAGAGCTGTGTATGAATATTCCATATTCCAGGGTTTCTCAAACTATGGTCTCTAGAAGCCATAGGTTAAAGGCATCACTACACCCTTTTTCTGAGAGCACACACTTTTCCCATTTGTTCATGGCAGGGATATGATGAAAAGAGCAAAAAGTCAAACTTTAAAAACGGTATGCTATAGAGTGGAAATGCATTTGCTGTATATATTCACATAATGATAAACTGAAATAAAGGTGTCACCCTGCAGAATGCATCTCCTGCAAGTGTGCATCTCAGACATGAATTTTGCACTGAGACAGATACATCTTTGAGTAGAAAGAAGGAAAAAACTCCATCTTCTGAGCTTTTAGGGGAAAGGTCTTTAACAGATAGTATAATACGTTTTGCTTCAGTAATGACAGAAGAAGAACCAGTGTGTGGGTTTAGCACCAAAGTGCCACAGTGGTACTTGTTCCAGACTTAAATGTGCTTCCTACTGACTGATTGACAACTGAAGTCAAAAATGCCTGAATCTTTAGTTCCCTAAGGGCCTGACCAAAAAAACTTTGTTGCATCTACCTTAGACATCACAATGTCTGGTCTGAAGAGCCTATTCCCATAAGTATCATTCAAAATCCCAAGTTATGAGCTCCCTATACATGTATAATAAAAGAGAATCAAGTGCCTTACAAGTATGATTCTAAAGCTTATACTCTCACCTCAGGAATGAATCAGCCAAACATACAAATCCAGAGAGGTAAATTCCTAATTTTCTCTCACATTGACACTTATGAGCCTGAACTGTCCGTAATACAAGGGGATTCAGAGTTGCGATCATCCTAATGTTTTGGGATTTTTTTGAACATTTGAGGAGTCTGTTTTGGGCCAACCAGTTTTCCTGTGAACAATAATTTTACACCTCCATGATGTGGCAGTTACTTAACTGCCTTTGCCAAACTGGGAACCAGAAATGTGTTGTTTTCTATAGAAGAGTCCTTGGGGTTTACACAGGGCCTAGAAGGCCAGATATTTTTCAGTATATTGTCTAAAGTTTGTGAATATTATAGAAATAACTCACATATCTTCATGGAGCAATGTGAGTCACAGGATTATCTTGATACATTATTAGCAACCTTCTAACTAACAGTCTTAACTAGACAAGAAGTGACAGAGGACGTGATTTTTGTTTTGCAAAGAGTGCCACTATATAGGTTTAGGAGCTGGGCTGGGGGGTATCTCAAAAGCCTTCTTGAAGTTAAAATAAAAATTAAGAAGCAGCAATAACCAGCAGAACGTACTTGTGCCTAGGTGCCAAGACAACTGTGAGCTTTTTTTTAGCAACTGTGTACAATGTTTAGCATGAGTACTCTACAAGATATGCTTTCTCAAGGAACTGAGACTGCAGGCTGCTATTTTCTTACCAATTACATTTAGGAGTGTTTCCCAATTTCTATGTTGAAAGGCAATTGTCAGTTCCTATTGGAATTGACCTGGAGTTTGCTTAACCATAATAAGAAAGTTCACAAGAGAATGTTGGGCCATCTCTAACTCAACTGATAAAATCACTCCTCTTTCAATTACAGAAAAATCAGTATGTAGAGAAAGTAAGTAGTTTTTAGCTTTGGATGCTGGGTTTTGGTAATAAGAAAATGGTTCTTTCCCTAACAGTGTTAATGATCTTAAGGAAGAAAGGTATTCAGCATGACTGCATTGCCAGCAAGAAAATTGACATAACAAAGCTTTCTGGCTTTATAACCTATATTCACTTAGGTAGGTAATCTATCTGTTAGCCTGATTAAAATTACCTGTTTAGTGTACTCAGTGGTAACTGAATTTCAATGTAAACGTTTATTATGCTTGTTAGTTTCAGTATCTTTCTCTTCTACATACTTTTGCAGGTGGCAATGTTTGTGTTTGTTGAATTCTTTTGCTGTCTTTCATTTCAAAACCTAAGGCTCACCAGAACAAAGATTCTCAGCCTAAAAGGGATTATGATCAGATCTCATCACATCATAATGCCTTTACCTTTCTGATATTCTTAAAAGAAAAGACCTCACCTAGAAGCTGACTGCCAGAGAGAGAGCAGATGGGATATTAGTGCTCCAGAAATGCAGTTATGGAAGGGTTTGGTTTTGGTTTTGGTTTTGCTTCCAAAAAAAAAAATGTTTACTTAAATTTTGTAGTAAGATGGAGGTTTAGCTTTGAATAAAATATATTGTATGACCGGAATTTACAGAATCAAACCAGTGAAAGAATAAACAGGTTGGCAATATAATTTTGAATATATAACAATATGAACAATATAATTGTTCATATAATAATATAATTGAACATATTCAATATAAACAATATAATTTTGAACAGCTTAGCAACCCTAAAAATGCTAAGCTGTTTATTTTTTATTTATTATTTATTTAAATAATATTTATAATTATAAATAATATTTATAATTATATTTAAATAATTAAATTTAAATTAAATAAAAATAATAAAAAATAAATTATTTAAAATTATTTAATATAGCTTAAAAAAAAAAAAAAAAAAAAAGAAAGAAAGGGGATAATATAGTTTGATAAAGTAATACCTAGGTGTACAGCTGTGATTCTTACACCATGATTTCCAAGTACAATGTGCCACCAAACCTTTAGTATACACACTGTGCTGCTCTCCACCACTGGAATGTATTCAGACCTGTTTCTATGAACCTTCTATCCACAGAGTTGCACATTAGATCTTTTAGAGTTTCTGTATAATTCTAGCACTATGGATTTATATGTGCTTATTAAGGTAAAAGCTGCACAATGAAATATATTTAAAACCTTTCTTGGTAGACCCATATATCTCAACCTTGAATATATAAAATCCGATGTTTCTGAAATTTCCACCAGCAGGAGTAGTCTGAAATTTGCATTTTGTTTCTATGCCTTGATGTGCACAGTACATAAAGTCTGCAGTTTTGTAATGAATGGTCTTTGTCTTCCTTTGTGCTTCCATTGTTAAGACACATCCCATTAACCTCAGCCTTTCTGCCTTCTCTGTCCACATGCATCTTCCTTCCAGTTCACAAAACCTTCCAATAATGCCTCTCTAGCTCCTTCCAGCAGTCATAGTCATGTTGCCATTTTCCTTGGGCAAACATATCACTTCTTTCCTATGTTTGAAAAGTACAGTGAAGAGATCTTACAGAAGACATCCTTACAGGAGCTCTTTAGCCAGTCTTTTAGGGAATGATTTTAATGGATGCAGCTCCAATTCATTTTTTATTCCTTGGATTTTCCAGTAGTGTTCCAGCAAGGATTCATATCAGGTAGCAGATTCCTGATATTTGTCTATTACCTGATGGAAATTGACAATCTCTTTTATATATATTAAGGTACAAATTTATTTCTTGGCATTTCTTATCGTTACAATGTGCTAAAGCATAAGCTCAAGTTTTAATGAGATAGAACTATAGTGTCTAGTGTATAAGTGTTCTCCATGAAACACCCTTTTCTTCTTGTTCTAAGTAGTTAGAATTAACTTTGAATTCTCTGCAATGTCTATGTAAAATATATCTGATCAAATTTGGAAAAAGGGATTCGCTGACACTACTAGGGTAAATCTTAATATTATTCTGTATTTAATAGTAGTCTATTTTTTGAGTCTGCTTTCTGGATATACTTCAGTGATTGTTTTTCCTCAGACTTTCAGAAGTGGTGGCCTGTTAAAAGGAAAGTTAGTCCTGACTTTTTTAAGTTACTGTAGATAAAATTTTCAGCTATGTCAAGGATACCAAGAGTATATTCTATAAATTATTCTGTTTATAAAATACCTAAATAATTTTGTTTTTATTATTATGATTCTGAATCAGTGCATTAACTGGAAAAGCAATTGATGGTTGATATGAGAGCAACTCTAGTGCATGTTGTAAACATCAATATCACTGAAAGACACAGGAGGATGAAGGGGCATCCAGTTTCTGCTTCATAAATAAATGATTGTAGGAAGAAAATAACTGATTAAATTTCCACTTCCCTACAGCCCTCTGTATGTACCCCAATCTATTCCAATGAAACCACAAGACCAGGCTATTGCAAATGGAAGTTTATATCAACTTGGATTCTAAATTGCATAGTTGTTTTGAAAATTCTGCTAGATGCTTTGCCTCATTTTAAAATGAAAGTTATGTTTGTTTATATTTTAAACTGAGATGGATGGCCATTAGACCACTTATTAGGCACCTTCAGCCTGAAAATAGAAACCTCTGTAGAAAATAAGATAGATCTTATAATCTGTGGAATTTTGTGAAAATTGTCCATTTCATTAATTTTGCAAAATAATGGCCATTCTTAATTAAATTATATATATATATGCAGGAAGTTGTTTCTGTAATCTGAACTGGAGACTGGATTCTTGACTAATGTAAAGCTTCCATCAAATTCAAAGTTGCTAGCCAATATGCACTAACAATAGATCCAGTAAATCTGTATGTTAATCCTCATTCTATTTATTGAAACGAGAGGATGAAGATATTACATAGCCAGATTGTTCCTTCCCTTGATACTATCATTGTCAAAATCATATTGATATTGGCAATACTTATCTGACCAACCAGCTTAACAAAAAGGAGTGATTTGTGTAAGCCATGTATGTGCATGCCTTACGGGCCTGTCTCAGAGAAAGCAGCAATTTCCTCTTGCCCTTTTTCAGTATTCTTTATACATAGCTTTATGAAAAGTTCTAATATTCCCAGACACATAGAAAGGATCTAGCTAGTCTTACCTACTCAGAACTGAAAGCTTTAAAGGTTAGTCTTGAGGGACATTATTACACTGCAGGTCAATAATGCCTAGTAACCTTTGCCATGTCTCCTGAGGGTGAACACACTTTTTATGATACCCCATTCTGCTACAGATGAAAGCCGTTGGAAAGGCTGGCTTAAGGTTAGGAACTTTATGGAAAAATCCCCCAGAGAATGCTCTGTAAGGGGACTGAGTGCATGTGGAACAGCAGCACATTTGCCTTCCCTGTTCCTCACTCTGATATCACTCTGCTTTCTAAGCACAGGTACTAATGGGATTCTTGGCTCTAACAGAAGCAGATAAAATATTTTAGATCCGTGCTTCCCAGGTCAAATATGACAAAGGGAAGCATTTTGGATGCAGCTGCTATTGAATGCTATTTTTCAAAGCATGTGAAAGAAAAGGCTGGGTGAGGTTTTTGTTTGGGGTGAGGCCATTGTTTTAGGGTTTTAGTGTTTTGAGTTTTTCTGTTTGTTTGTTTGTTTGTTTCCATCTATTCAATGTAAGATTGACAACTTTGTTTTCTAACAAGCTCAAGGTTTTTTTTTTTTTCCATTCCTCTTTGTGATCTCTCAGGTAAATATAAAAATTGCCCCAGGAAATTTTCATTGAAGAATCATTTCAATTTTGTAATGTATTTGTTTCAAAAATCACTGTGGATCTTATCTTAACCTCCCAAATTAAAACAACCTGAATTAAAACCTCCTGAATTCAAGAAAAAAAAAAAAAAAAAAAAAAAAAAAAAAAAACAGCAAATTAAATTTTACTTAAGTGGCAGACTGAAGTAAGATATACTCAAGTGTTTAAGCTACAGTCCATCAGATTGTAGTAGTGAGATTAACCATTACTATTTGACTTATTTGAACAACTGTAGCTAAAAGAAACACTTGAAACGTACAGCTATAGTATTTTTGCTGATGCTTATGCCTTACTTACTGTGCATTTTGGCAAACCAAGAGGTCACATTCCTTTTCAAATTAAATGATTCTATGATGCTGAAAATTAGAAAGTAGTTTAAAATGAAAAGGAACAAAGAATTCTGACTTCCCTCAGAAATCCCTCAAAATGAAAGATATTTAAATTAATGTCCTGTGCCTTCTGCTTATAACAGAAGACTAGCTGAAAAATTAAGCTCCCTATGTAGGCTGCATTTCTTAAATTTTAGAAGTGTTTGAGGGGTGATTGTATCATGGGTCCATTGTCATTGACACAAACAGTAAAATTAAGCATAAAAAAATAATATCTTCAGCTGACATAAATAAACTGTACTCAGATGAAATCTGTTGTTCTATACCAACCTGAACAAGTTACAAATCTGGTCCACTAAAAAGTTCAATAGTGCAAGAAGTTCACATTGCAGCAAACATTTCTGTTTTGGCAGTAAGAAATCTATTTTGGAACCAGCTCTTCCTCCCACATTCTGTTTCAGCCCCAAAAGACAATATCACTATGTATTGTACTCCCAAAGCAAAAGGTTTAAAATAGTTAATCCCTTTAAAGGATCATCACTGACAGGTTTTTTTGTTTGTTGTTTTGGTTTGCTTTGGCTTTGGTTTGAATTTACTTTGTTTTTACCCTTCTACATCCCCTGCCTAAAGGTTGATTTTCAAATTTGTGAGAGGTCCAAAATCCAATATATATTTGGTTTTCTCTGCATTTTTTTTTCCATTAAGTAAGGTATCATTTTCATGCTTTCTCATCTTTGCCAGCCTTACAGTAGTCAATGCAATAAGTATAGCTGGAAAACTTGCACATTAGAAGAAAAGAATTGTTAATGTGGCATTGCATTTTCTCATCCAATTTTCAAGGAATGACAATTTGCTGTTAAGAACGTCAATGTGTATCTTCCACTAGGATTAATTACTCTTGTAAATGCGTTTTTGGGCTCACACCCATTCTGATTTTCCAAGTGGCCGAACACTGAATCAGGACCATCATGTCTCAAGTACTGAGAGTATGTCACCTAATCAGCTATTCTCCACACTCACCCAGATGTGGGGATAAACCTCATCCAGCTCTTTGCCAAACACTACACTGTATGCCTTGATCTTCACAGCACCTACCAGATGCAGATGTCATCTACAAGCTCCATCTACAAAGCAGCCTGACGCCACTGCACCGTTGCATATAGGTTGCAGGTAGCATCTCACACATCAGAAAAGAAGTTCAAGTTTCTCTTTTAATGGCTCAGTGGGACATAGGTAGGCTCAGCACTTCAGAAAACCAGGCCACTTATTTAATCACCTAAATGTGGACTTAGGTTCCTATTGTTGAAAATCTAGGCCACAGCATGCGGACCATTTTCACTGGGACACCCTGGCTGCTTTTTCATTTCTCTAGCAAACAAAGCAGCCATAAATCTGTCTGAGTTTATGACCGTTTTGCATTACCAGAGCAGCAGAAAACAACCACAGAACACTAGTGAATCTGTCCATATATATCAAATGCTTTGACATCGTTCTTTTTAATTATCAGAAAAATAAATCCATACCTTTTAATGTGTGTTGCACAATGGACAAGGACAATTGAAGATCATATCTCTCTGTATTCTTGGTCTTTCCAATGCTGAGCCCCTAACTTTTCTATGAAAAAATTATTTTCCTTTCATTTAAACAAAACTACCCATCTTGAACTTCTGGTTGCAAAGCAGTGTCAATATATGAATGATTTCACCTTTAAGTGATTGTTATGAATAGATAGCAGAGTATATACTTTCATTATCACCAAGCAATGAGTACATAGAACAAAACTTTCTGTGCTTTTCCAGCATCAGAAAAAGTGACAATGATGGAGGAAAAGATTAACTAGCTCTGTCATACAGCTGAAGGTTTAGTAAGACATTCTTATTGTCCCTTTGATGACGAAAGTTATTCATACACAACCATATGGTCTGCATATATATGGCCACATTCTGAGAAATAGTCCACAATTTTACACTTGCTTGACCATCTCACCATCAGTCATTTGCAAACTGTTAACTAAACCTATTTACTCTACTCAGGCAGGGAAGTCTGATATGATAAGTACATTAATTGCACATGCAAAGATTTCAGGTGAGAACTTTTAATCTGAACAGACCTTTACCTTATTGTGCATCACAGCTGGCAGACAGCCCTGCCACTGAACATGTCAATTTGGTAGTCAGAAACTGCTTAGGGAGTAAGCCAAATCACAGAGCTATATGTCGAAATGCAATAAATGTAGTTTGATTATATCATAGGCATATTTTGTGCTATGAACAGTCACTTCACAGTTACTTCAGTCTTAGGCAACCCTCCCCTAAAGATTATTTCATTGCAAATATATTCACAAGAGAAGAAAGCATAATAAATAATAAGTAGTAATAAATCATATATAAAACATAAAAATGTTATTAAAAATCGTATGATTTTCTGAAAATGTATTCTCATTGCAATATACATGTACCGTTGGAGACATTAAAGAGCTAAAAATCTATTTATGTTAATTATTTCTGTCCCTAGTGGGTAAATCAACTGGGAATTGCCACTTACATGGCCTGTGTTTTCTCCCCTAACAAAGCTTTGCAATGGCCTTCCCATGGGAGCTAATACTTGAGTCACCATAACTTCTAACAACAATGGGCATGTACATTGCATTAAAATGTCTGTATTTAGCTTCAAATAATAAGTGGTGTACTTGCTTCTGATGGATAGGAATAGTTACACTTGTTTTCACAATAAATATCTGAGTTTGACTATATTGCAGACATTAGAACCAGATTTTTACTTCATCAAAAAGAAGTCAGTGTGCAACCATTGTAGTGTCACTTTTTGATGATACCTCTACAGCTTTCTGTTCTACTTTTGCAGTTTTCCTTCAACTAAGAATTGCTGAAGCTCCTTAAGCATACTTCAGTTTTTGTTCTCTTTTAAGCCCAACCAACTCTTTCTTTACAGCTGAAAGAATGAGTGGTGTGAAAATATTGAAAACTCTCTCTATCACTGAGGTAGTTTGGAGTGGCCTTCTCTTAGGTCATCCACCACTGACCCAAAGAACTGAAATCAACACATAAAAGCTTTCTGTTTGTTGTTGTTGTTGCTTTTGTTCTCTCCTGTCCATGTCCCTAAAACGTCTTTTCTAGCAAAAGCAACCATAGTTACCTGTACAGAAAAAATGGAATCCACCAAGGAAAGTAAGAAAAAAGATTTACTCAAACAGTTGGAAAGTCATGAATTTCAGTATAATACATAGCAACTGATTTTCTGGATAACCAGCGAGTGCTGATATGAATGACTTAGTGCTATGTGACAGCCACACCATACACTAATGATAGGTACAATTCATTGCCCAATAATACGTGTTTAGATTTCAGTACTGTGCAGTGACAGGATGTGTTGTTGAACTCTGATGCATTACTAAAACTCCCATAACAAAAGGGTATTTATTAATATAAAAGTAACATTCATTTATCGTTCACCTGGACCACTACATTTACCCAAGCACAAAACTAAAAACACTTCCTTCCCCACAGAACCAGTGAATGAACAGAACAGAACATGGTCTCAATTTGTAACATATCTGCAGTAAGTGATCATGTGTGTTTTTGTCCCACCATAAAAGCGAAATTCAGAAGTAAAAGGAGGGAGAGATGTACCCTCAAGTCAGCTATATATTTCAATACGGTCTGTAAGATATTCTTCCTTACCTTGAATAACACTCTAAAGTAATGCTACTTGAATGAAAATGCATTGTTATATTGGGTATATATATAGTGTATAAATACACAGCTTGAGCAAATCCAGCCTAGTTTTGTATAATCTTTGGAACATTACATTGCATAGTGAAAAAATAAAAAAATAAAAAATCTGACAGATGTAATTTCATGAGCTGCATTCAAAATATCCTTGCTATTTTGAGAATTCAGCTATTAATAGCCACATGTATATTTAATAATATGCTACTGTTAGCATACGTTAAAAAATCCAAGTCTTCTTTTTTGACAGTAAAACTGACATAAATTTAATAGTTCGACTTTTGTGAGGAAGGCTGAGGTTGAAAATAGCAATGGTGTCACAGGTTAAATCTCCTCCAGTGCATGCCTCATAACCAGCTCCACCACAAACACCATCTGGAATTCTAAGGGCAAGGTAAACGATGAACTGAATTTCTCCCTTACTGTCTTTCCCAAATATACGGGTTGAACCAGGAAACAAATCCTGGGCGAAAGATTTCCCATTGCAAGTGCACCAGGAAAATAATTCTAGTAAAAGATTCAGTAAGTCTTGTTATCAAAACAAATCCAAACTCTTTGGGGGAAATATTAATTTGGGCTTTGACGATTCTAATTTTAATCTATGAAAGTTCTTAATTGTTTTCACACCGTTTTGTAACACACCAATTACAAAGCACGGTAGGAATAATATTGAATCAAGGTGCAATAAGAATAAAACTCTACCATTGAGAAATATTTTGAAATACTCAATTTATCATTTTATTGTCTAAGTTTTTACATAGTCCTAATTAAGATCTTTTTCCTGAATCAAAACCCTTTCAGCTTCTTAATTTGTCCTGAAGTTTGTGGCAGTATAAAATTCCAGAATTAAGAAGAGAATTTTAGGAGATAGATGAATCTCCATTAATTTTATAGACACAGTTTATCAAGTGGGGGAAAAAAAAGATGAACATTTAGAATACATTAAATTAATTTTATCTTCATTTTTTCAGCTTAGAATGGAGATTTAGCAATACAGTAATTTTATATTTTAATATAGTGTCTGTTACAATTCCTGCCTTGGTTTAATATATACAAAATACCTGTTATACTACAGTTCTGATTTTATATAAACTGCCTATATTTTCTAACTCTGGTTTGACATGTGCTGACTACTTCTGGAAGATGTTGCTTAAAGGAAAATGCATTTCCTGATGAAGTCATCAGAAATTAACCTGTTAAGAAATGGTACATGAAATTATAATATTGGAGGAGAGGTGGTCTCTGTAACAAAGTCAGGCATTGGAAAATCTTTATTAAATGCAGTTTTCAGTGCATCCACACAGCCTTGTTCTTAAACATTTATTATTCTATATCTCCCCCAATGTATGTATAATGGCTCTATTTTTTTCTCAAGAAAAGTTAATCTATTCACAGCAAGACATATACCTGAATACCTCTAATTAGAAGGCAAGTCTTTGTTTTTAACACCCACAGTCACCTTTTTCCACAACGTGTGGGAGTTGTCCCACCCTGAACTGTGTGAGTGGCAGTATAAATAGATGTTAACGTTAAACTCAGATACCACTGTTCCAAATGTTTAAAATGTTAAAAGCTACTCATAGTTTTCTGCTTCATATCTACCTATATTAAATGTCTCCTCTGTGCCAATGTTAATAATATGTATATTACCTAGTCATTTAGTGAGTTCATATAATTAACTGTCCTTACCCATGGTAGTAGCCTTGTAGTTGTGACGCTCAAATGATGTGTAAGAGTGAAGTTTTATAGCTTTTATATGCCTAACTGACATCGTGAGAAAGAAACATTGGAGAACATAAACCTTCTTTAGCTTGTTTTCACCCATATTAAGCATTGCATTGACAACTTCAGTGTTTTGAATGGCTGTTAGCTAATTAACTACCATGGTAGTGAGTAGAGGATGACCTCTGTGTTTCTTTCAACAAAGAAATTGAGTGCAGATTATTGTCTAGAAGAAACATCTACCTCATTTCTAAACTGTTATTATTATTTGCATTATTATTGATTGTTATTATACTCATTCCATTACAGGAGTGTTGTTTATTAATATGCTTTTTAACACCACTCCACAAGTAAAAAGCTCTAAACGCATTAAAAGACAACATATTTTTCTAACTTGGGTTTGGATACATTATTCAGAACG
The DNA here is from genome assembly GCF_009819795.1 of Aythya fuligula. NCBI lineage: Eukaryota > Metazoa > Chordata > Aves > Anseriformes > Anatidae > Aythya > Aythya fuligula. Next base: position 116,646,535 of record NC_045560.1, read on the forward strand.
TATTAGCTAATGTGACTTTATTTTTCTTCATTGAATGTCTTATTCCCTTTAACTGCAGATTTCTGTTTTCTGGGGAAAAATGAGTAAATCATGGCAAATCATAATATACCTTAATGATACCTCATTAAACTATTTAACAATCCTCTCCCTGAAATATGGGCTTTAGAAAATGAAAAATTCTCTGTTCCACTGGCAAAATCTTTAACAGCATTCAGTTTAAAACTGAGAAATAACATCTTTGATTTTTACTTTTCTGTGCCTTTTTGGTTTTGGAACTTGTGATTATCAGCTCTGTTTCCTTCTTTATATTTGGTTTCAGTTTTTGTAAGAGATGCTGTCTTGGAGCACTGAAGTTCAAAACTGAAGGGTGCCAGACCCAAATCCTACACTGTGTGATGGTCTAAAAGATTATCTTCCACATTGCAGTGATTAAATTAGGCCAAAAAGTACCACAGCACCTGATGTGCATGTGGTAATATTTTGAAAGGACTGAAACAGTTCCCAATAGCTTTAAAATTGTCCAGCACAGAGTAGCTGCTGTGTGGGCTTTTATCCTCCTACAGATAACGTCAAGCATATCTACTGCTGTGTGCATTCTGCAGCCTTGATAAGAGAAAGAAGAAAACTTTGCAGGACTACAAAACACAGTTAAATCTAGAGCTTTCTCTCTATCTACTGGAAGACATTTGGGATTAAATTGTGTAACTCCAAGATATTTGTTAGTTTCATATATATTGAGGCCACAAATGCACTTGGATTTTATTTTTTTAATGTTCCTGCTACAGTAAATAAATAAGAGAAAATCTATGCAGACATAATATGTTTAATAATTACAGTAGTCTCAAGCAACTTGAAACACAACCACAGCATACGGTGACCTGAGAGAGAGGTCAGATAATTACTGTGCAATGCCAGAGAAAACTTCAGGATGTAAAAGTTGTTGCTGCTGTTTTTGCTGTTAGTGGTAATAATGCAGCACATTTAAGTTATGTAATATGTTTATATGTCAAATTAATCTTTTCCTCAATATATTCCTAGGAAATCACCTTTGTTTATATGTACCTTGTAAGGTACATCCCACTGAGAATCATCAGTCTATGTTGTTATAAGTCTTCTGTATTAACTCTGTAACATTATGGAAAGTGACATAAGTAAAATGACCTGAAGTACTGTAATATATTTCATGAGTTTGAAAACACCATCAGAGGCAGAGAAAATAAATAGTTTCTCACAAATGCCCACCTATGTTTTGTTTTGCTTTGGTTTTGACATAGTTTTCTTGTAAGCAGTTTAAAGCTCTTTGCCAAAACCATTGATGCAGAACAGGAACATGCTATGTATTGGCAAATTAAACACACATGTAGTGCAACATGAAGAGGTTTATCTATGTTAAGAGCCTAAAGTCCACAATGGACCTTTTTTGTGCCTGAGGGTTTGCCTTGATTGCATTCTTTATTTGTCTGTGAAGGCAACTTAAGTAGTTCTCATGTTCCCAACACGCTTCTCAGCAGACAGTTATTTCTGTTAACATGTATAGCTGCTTGAGGAAGTTTAAAAGGTTCAGGGAGGTTTCTTATTGTTGATCTGTTTTGTTTTTGTTTTAATCTGCATAATTTCAGGGACCTGCTTGAGAGCCTGACATCCTATCCTGGAATAGCATGGCTGGGGGCAGCAGAAATTGAACACTGAAGAGCGAATGAACAGGAACAGGTAGAGGTGGGAGGGAGCTCAGCTGAATAACATTGCCACGTAGTATGGCATCCAGTGACAGACCATGAAGGCACCAACAGGCTCTGCAAGCTCCCCTTGCCCAAGATTCTTGTGGAAGCCACACACCTCCCTGATCCGATTCCCTCCCTGATTCTGATCCCAAACTGATATCCAAACTTGTAGTCAGACCTGCCACAGTGCTGTGGATCTACTTGGTGGTCTGGGCTGTGCCTAATCCTGGTAATGCCATCAGACCTTCTCTGCTCTTCTTGCTGGGGCACCATGGGGTTGAGTACCATGTAGATGAGGGCAGTGCCCTTCTGGCCATGTTGCCATGCCTGGTTCCTGGCTCCCCAAACCCTACAGCTCCTTGATATCAAGTTTCACAACAGTTTAAACAGATACAAGTTAGGTGGGCCTATGCAGTCCTCTCCATCCCTTACCAAAGCTATGGTATTTATCTAACTTTATAGGCACCCTCTTCCAGGCATTATGGCAACTCCAAGAAATCACAGGTTTTGATAGAATCAGAAATTGGTTTGGGTTGGAAGGGACCTTAAAGATCATCTAATTCCATCCCCCTGCCATGGACAGGGATGCCACCCACTAGATGAGGTTGCCCAGTGCTTCATCCAACCTGGCCTTGAACACCTTCAGGGATGGGGCATCAACAACTTTTCTGGGCAACTTGTTCCTGTGCCTCACCACCCTCTGAGTAAAGAATTTCCTCCTAACATCTAATCTAAATCTCCCCTCTTTTAGTTTAAAGCCATTCCCCCTTGTCCTGTCATTACCTGTCTAAGCAAAAAGTCACTCTCCACCTTTTTTATAAGCTCCCGTTACATATTGAAATGCTGCATTATTGCAGCTCCAGTCACCTCAGAGCCTTCTCTTCTCCAGACAGAACACCCCCAGCTCTCTCAGCCTTTCTTCACAGGAGAAATGCTCCAGCCCTCTGATCATTTTCATGGCCCTCCCCTGGACCGTAACAGATCCACGTTTCTTCTGCTGGGGGCCCCAGACCTGGATGCAGGACTCCAAGTGAGGCCTCACAAAGCTAGAGCAAAGGGGGACAATCACCTCCCTTGACCTGCTGGTAAGATTAGTTTTGTTTTATTTAGGGTTTGGTTAGGTAGAATTCGTTGTTGAACTTCATGTACAGTCTCAGCTTGGAAGCAGATAAAGTTTGATTTGGGTGTAAGAACAGATGAACAGAAGGAACTTTTAAGGTCAGCTGGTCACATCTTAGATCCCCATAGCTGTGGTGAGAAGCTACATATGAGGCAGAATGAAAGCTCCTGTGAAGGTTTGAAAGTCCTTTGGTCTTTAATGCTGCTCATCTTTTTGTCACAAAAAATGATACAGAGGAAGAGAAACTGAATTTATTGTCTGACAGTTAAGTAACTTCTGTTCAAATTAATATTTAGTTAGTTATTCAGACAGTTGAAACAAGAGCTCCTAAACTAATGCCATAAATCCCTTAGGGAGAAGGTTAGGGCAGTAACACATAAGGAAAGAGAGCTGGTTTAAGGTGTGCTTCTGAAGAGAGAGGGCAAACTTTTTAAAATTAAAAGTAAATACTCTTTATTCCTTTTTTTTTTTTTTTTGCCAAAATTCTTTAAATAAACTTGATCCAAACTCATAATCTATTCCAGTCAAACTTGAAATGATATTCTTCAGCAAACAAAAGTTAACTTATTTTTTCTCTGTATTTTCAATAACTCAGCATGGCTGAAATTACCCTACATGGGTACATCCCTCTTGAGAGAAGACTTCCTCACTAGCCAACAGTACAGGTGGCAACCATGTTATGCCATTGGCAAGGACTTTAATAGCATTCGTATCAAAGTAAATGGAAGAGTTTATTTTCCCAGCCCCATTTCCCTGCCTCCCCTGCAAAAGGCTGTTCATGTTACAAAGGTGGAAAAGTGGTTGATCAAGTCCTGAGATTCCCATAAGTAAGGGCAGTAATTTAATCTACCATAAATTTCTGGTTTGAACTTCACCCATCAAGTGAACATACAACTTGATCAACACAGGCAGTAGCTTCTACCAGAGCTGGTAACTGGACTGGTAATAACCTTTACATCCACTGTTCCCCAGTCCAACACAAGTCTGTAGGCACAGTAGGACAATCTCAAATCATCAAGTCAGCTAGTTGTGTAAGACTAATGCTGTTGACTTGAGACAGACACTGATCATTTATCTATGCTTAGCTGTTTTTCAGTGGTGTTCAATTTAATCTATTTTATTTTGCATGTCAAGGACTTGAGACCTTTTTAGCCCTTGTGGGCAACCAGCAGCCTCTCAGCTGAGGTTGTTCAAACCAATGAAAGAAAGATCAGACAATGATCCTGCACCCTCTGATGTGCTAGCACCATTTTGTAACTGACTCAAGACTAAGTCAGTTAAGATACAGAAAACAGCCCTTTCAAAAAAATTTGGGGTGATTTTCTCTCTCTGAACTTTTTCATTTTGCAGGATACAGAGATGCTGGTGCCAGCAAAAGAAAAGGAATGGAAATATATTTCTGGAGGTGCCAAAGAGGCAGGACCATGGACACACTAAGACTGACTCAAAGTGTCATTGGACTGTCATCTCTGGGGACAGTAATTTCCAGCTGTAGGCACTAGTCTCTTTAAAAAAAAAAAAATGTAATTCAATCACTTGTGATTCTGTGACCATAACCCAAGGTTAATGGCTGACATTAACTATGTCACAGCTAATGTCATAACATAGCTAGCATTCAGTGTAAATGACAGCAATTTTAGGCAATGGGTGTTAGAGGTGAGTAAACATTTCAAGTCTAGGTCTCGATTAAGTTTCTTGTTTAGTAGCCATGATAAAACACCTTCTCAGTTTTATTAATGAGACTGAAGGATATGAGTGCTAATGAAAATGGACAGGTAGGTAATGAGGGAGGTACAGTCAGAACACAGGATTAAAGTCAGGTACAATTAAAGTTCAGCTCCCTAGTCAAACATAGACTCCTTTGGGGCCCTGTGTAAATCATTTATGCACAGCCTCTAAGTCTTTAAAGAGAGGATAATAATATTCATTATCTTCACACATACACCTTGAGAGTATGAGCAGTTTTGGCAGTGTTTTTTTTTATTATTATTATTTTTTCTCCCCTTAAGTCTCAGAAGTACTCAGTAGATTATCAACATCATGATTACAGCACTGAGCAGATCTGGAGCTAGGCAGATGCTGTGGATGTTTCCTCACAGAGCTCTACTAATGTTTTTCAGACCTCCTTATCAGCTATTCTGTTCCACTCAAAGGTTAAGACAAGCTGCCAAGAAAATACCTGGTACCTATAGGGGCGATGCTACATCATGAGACAATCAGTGCCGCTCTAATGCCATTCCCAGAGGAGCTGTCTTTAAACACCGTGTCTCTAGGAGTGACTTGAAAGACTTGGCAGACAATGGAAGCACAAATGTCAGGTACCCAGTCAGGGAGTGAACAGAATACTTGTCCTACCCAAGGATTGTAAAACAGAACCAAACAATGCAGACAAATCACAGGGGAAGGGGTAGAGGGGGGAGTTAGTGAGAGGGAGAGAAACCACAACATCAAGCCATCTGGATTAAAACCAGATCAGTCATTCTAAATTGGTGCTTGAGTGCCGAGCAAATGAGGTAGAGGAAGAAGAAAATCTGTGTTTATCTAGTTGCGTAGTAGGGCATTAAGGAAGCAGTGTTTTACATTTCAGGCAGAGGGAAGTCCATGCACATTCTATTAGCTCTGGCTGATATTATGAAGGTGTTACTAAGAAGTCAGGTGTACTTTGGGATATCCCTGTGCACATGTACTGCTGACCAAGGTCTGCATTACAGCTTTTCCAGACCAGAGACAGCAGTTAGTAATTAAATCTTAATGGTTATCTGCTGAGATGAAAACACTGGGGACAGTGAGACACTGAAGTTTAAGAGGATCAATTCTCCACAGAGAGTGAGTTGGAGCCAGGAAAAGTTCCCACAGACAAAACAAAGACATAGAAGACAGACAATAAAATAAAAATAAAATAAAATACGAAACAGGAGAGGAAGAAATGAAGAAAGAGGTAAGTGTATCTGAAAAGAGAAAAGGTGACTTCCTTGAGGGAGCAGCCAAACAGAAGTTAACTCACGAGCTGCAGAAGCAGCTTAGGTTGTCACAGAATGAAAAGAAACTCACGCTGAGAGTATAAACAGGAGTTATTATTTTAGCTAGGCAGGAAGATTTTCTTGCTCTATTTAGCAGAGAATAATTTGTTTACAGCACCACATGCACCTGAGAAGTGAGTTGCAGCCCAGCATGCTTATGCTGGCTAAAATTTGGGAAAAGGTAACCTAGAGCAAGGACAAATCTCAAGTTAATCCTAGGACTATACAGATTTTGTTCAGCCTTCAAAGCTTAAAGCACACATGTTCTACTGTCTGGCCAATGTCTAGCCAGGGAGCTTAGCCAGATCCATGACACATGGGTTATGTATACACACGTATATGTGCCTTTAAAAGGCTGAGGTTGCTCTTTGCATTGGTATGAAACAGAATTGCCTCCAGAATGTGTTTCATTGTGTATTGAATTCTGTGTAGAAAACAGCATCCAGTTAGACAACAATCCATTTCCCTTCTTCCACAGCCTTTTCTCCACAGGTAATCTAGCTTTTACTGAAAACTCTGCCTGGTCATCTCTTAAAGGCCAAACACATAAAACAAAAAGCATTTTTTTTTTTTTTTTAAAAAAAAAAAAAAAAAACTTTACCTCTGCAACACTGTTCAACTGGTGTGAAATTGCTGTATATTCAAGTGCTTGCACTCACTGCCTGTGAGAAGTGGTCTGGCACGGTCCACTGCTATTTAAAAGCACTTCACTCAACCATGCCAATGTAAGACTGGAAAGGGAGATGGAAGGAAAGTTTTACCCACTAACCAAAAAAAAAAAAAAAAAAAAAATTACACAAATTTGATACATTATCCATTAGATCTTTACAATCTTTACAATAAAACCTGATTGAAATCACCAGCTGCTTTGAAAGATGCTGGAGAGAACGCTGGTACACACCACAGCCAAGTAATCTACCTTTTCTTAAAAGTCTGGGTGTCTTGATCCGACCTTCTCAAGGATGTGCATAGAACATTGATTCATCCTATTCATTTAGTTAATCCTTTTTCAAAATAACCTCGGGTATGTTAAACACTGAAACTAACATGAGGAACAAAACAGCAATTTAACTTAACCTAAGAAAAGAAAAAAAAAAACTCATAAAGACTTCGATTCAGTGTCACATTTTTTCAAATCACAAAAGCACCAATGTGCTCCTCCCTAATGCAGGCAAAAATATTTGTAGCACTACATTACCTTTCCTTCCTCATAAGGGTGATATAATAATATATGGTCAGAGTCTACAGAGCACACAGAAACTTTAGAACTGTAAGGAAGATCATGAAGCTTAAAGAACATGCTAGCCACACTACTTAGTTAGCAAAAATACATGCCATACAGATGTACAAGTCATATCCACTGCCATTTGTAAGGCAAAAATAAGCTATTTTTGTCTCATTAAAGTAAATTACCTAATTTTTAGTCAATGATGGCCTACTGACCTGGACCCCAATGGCTGAGATCAAGTTAGAATAGTTGATGCTGTTAGGACCATTTCCTTGTCAGCCTAACAAATGATAATTTAATCAAGCTTACAGGTCACAACATTCAGACTTGGCCAACTTTCCTCCTTCCCATGATTGGCCAAAGACACTTAAAGGCCATAAACTAAGTAGCAGAACATCCCTAATCAGAATAAACCCCTCACTATCCCAAAGCCTAGTGAAACTCTCCCAGATACGGGAGTTATTTGAGGTGAGATCCATAACCCTGTGAATCAAAATCAGCTCCACAGGTATTTCCAAGATGTCAACACCCAGTGTAACAGGAGGAACTCAGGCATAACATCATGAGGAACAAGACCAGAGAATCAGCTGATTTCTAGCTCAGCTGAGCTGGGGACTTCCAGATGCAGCCACAGCAGTGTTTATGGAAGGGTCCTGCCAAATGTGTGCCACCTGTGACTACAGCTGACTGGTGCTAGAGATCCTGAAGAGGAGCTGAATGACAAAGTGGTGGCTTTTGGATCCAGGACTTCAGGTCCAAACTCAAATACAGACATGTTTTGCTTGCAATACGTGTGGGTGCATGCAAATGTTGCATGTGCATGCAAAATCTAAAAAGGGGTGTTATTTCTTGAACTCCCTCAATTCCAACACCATGTTAACTTTCTGGGGAAAAAGGAAAATAAGACGTACCCTCTTCCACGCATATATCCAACAAGAATGCTGACATTAGTGACACAAAAGTCTCAAATATATGGAACAGTGTGTATATAAGGTTTTTATTACAAATTTTTGCAGTTATTTTACAGATGACCTTACACTCATTTGTGGACACCAGTTCAGTGTACAACCTGCAGGCTGAAATAGAAGACACAACTCCCAGTCTAGGGCTATCCTGAAACTATGGACTTTTCTATTAGGTACAACATCCAGTTTTCATAATACCAAATGGCTTCAGAAAGGGAATGCACATTCTGTTGTTGTAAATTCTGTCAAGATTACCTCCCCCTGAAGATGAGTTTCATAGCTATTGCCTTACCACAAAGTAGATACCTCCTTTCTCATTCTCCAGTAAAACAACAGAAGCACTATAAATAAAAGGTATCCAAGCTTTTCAACTTGTGATAATTTAATTGTTGCAATATGAATCTTTCTGCTTTCCTATAAGACTCGTGAATTTGGGGATCAAAAGTATTCCTCTTATTTCCCCATGCCCTACACACTTCCTCAGGGGGGAAATAAATAAATAAATACATACATCTGTGTTTTATAAAGCACCTGAGCTGTTCTGGACTCTGTCTGACTTCATGCAAGCAAGTAAACACAGCATGGTGCCTACTTCCCAACAATGTACAACCTAATTAGATAGAAACCCAAAAGTTTTGAAATATAAGGAGAGCTACTTGTCAAATCCCATACCAGGGGAATTTCTATCTAGCTCTTCACAAAGTAACATCACTTCTGCACACCAAGAAAGCAGTGAATTACAGTCTCTATAAAGTATAGGAAGAAGAACTCAAATTGTTTGGAAAGCTTGGCATAGCATGCAAAGATATTTGAGCACCTTGGAGCCACAGCGCTTTTGAGGATTTGGGGAGCTTCAACTTCAGTAGGCTGAAATTGGGAAGAACCTTGGCTGTGGAGAGCTCAGAAAAGCACAGGAGTTTTTGCAGACTTATTAAATTTCAAGCCTCACCAGTATATTTGAAGAACTTCCACGGACAGTTTTGATGCAGACATTTCCCATAATTGTCTATTCAAAGGTGAAGGGAAGTGATAGGTAAATAAAATACTTAGCACTGTAGTGAACTTTTTTTTTTGCTTTTTGCTTTGTTTTACAAAGTCATAATTTTATTGTTAGAATTAGTAGCATTAGCATTATTTTAATTAGGCACTGACAGAAGTCAAAAGCTGGCTCCCAGCTGTGTCTGCATGCTCACAGGGACACATTATACCTCCTAACCATGGGGGAGTAACACGTGTGTGTGCTTAGTAATGAACTGCAATCATTTTGCAGCTTGCTTCCTCAGTCTGACATCCCGGCAATGATATCCAAAACATAGGCTGAGTTACCCTGAGCCTGGCAGGACATGTCAGTGAGATGGATGAAAGCTATCTTGCTTTGGATGAAAAGTCCATGACTGATAGCAGGAGGAGAGTTTAATGTGAACTCTTAAACTGAATGTTGATGCCAATTTTAACAGTTTTTTTACTATTTTCTTTGTAATAAAACTTCTCGTTTTCTTCATCTTGTGGCTCTTTGGGTACACTGTTCCAGTCCTGAGGTTTTTTTCTTCTGTGCAGGCATAAACTTTTACTGGCTGACTGCAGTCACAGACTTAACTCTAACTCTTCAACTTCAGAATGAGCTAACAGCCTGAATACCTGATGATCGTGGGGGTTTAGGTCTAAACTGGTTTTCCAATCCTTTAGACACAAATATTTCTTCCTCTGAGAATGTCCTTCTAGTTGAATGGTTTTAATATCCTCTTCCTAGAACTTAGAATACATTTCTCTCTCTCACACACTCTTTTTTTTTTTTTTCTATCTTGAATGTATAAGCACTTTTATGTGTGTGTCAAATACTACTGCTGTAGAAAGTGTGACATATAGTCTAGTGCAACTTATCAAACATAGGCTGTCTGGCAGTCAATTCCAGCACATAGTGTTCATCTCATGAGCTGTGATTATGGCCCATACAGTTTTGATTTCTAGATCTCATGTCTGACCCTGTACAGCTGCTGTTTACAGAGCTGTCATATTCAGCCAGAGGGTGCTAATGCAAACCTTCTTACCCAGTAAAGATTATCTTGCAAGAGATTAATCAGAGGAAATAAAACAAGGAATAGACTTGACAAAATGCCTAGATACTGCAAAATTCTACGTTAAAAAAAAAAAAAAAAAAGCAATAAGGGCATATACAGTACACCTACATAGACAGGCATATATACATAGGCAAGTGGGTTATTTATATACTTATGTATATATAGAAGCATACCTCTGTAATAATAGGGGGGGGGGAAAAAAAGGAAAAAAAAAAAAAAGACTGTAATATTCATGGATTGCATTCAGTAAATAGCATCCATATTCAAGTTACAATCTGTCAATTAGAAACTTGTTCCAATACATTTTTCAGTCAAAAATGCATAAATTTCACTTGTATACAAATCTTTTTTTTTTTTTTTTTTTAAAGAAAATCTTTAAAAACTGCTTCCTTTACTGAATGTTTTTTATGCAAACCACTTTATAATGGAAGGGTACAGTAAGTATCCTAAACTAACAATTATAGATGACGACATTCTCTCTCATTATCCAGGATAATAAGCAACTTTCATTCCTTGGAAACAAGCAGATTCTACAACAAGCCTTCAATAAATAAAAAGATGCATAATAGATTCTAAGATCATATAATGTTTCTCTTAATTTCAGGTTTTCATCTGGATGACAGAGTTATACCGTAGAGTTCAGATTATTTGGAACAGAAAATAAGATATCTTGAAAGTAAAATCTTTCTTTAATTGGATTTTAAAAATACTACTACACTTACTGAAATGATCCTGCCTTGCATGTGCTGCCAGAAGATGTGTTGAAATTCACAGTTCTGAGGTGTGCACTTCTTCCTTTTTAGTGGACCATAAAAGCGTTTGTGACTTAGAGCTAGCTCTCACCTTGGCAGTTGCAGACGTTCCTCTGGCATGGCTTACAAAGTGAAACACAGTTTCTTTAGAAGACAAATTTGCCAGAACACTGAACAAAGGAAGATAAAAAAGAAATAAATTAAAAAGGAAAAAAGGGAGAGAGAGAGAGAGAGAGATACCCATAAGAAAACTGTTCATAAACATTAGCAGGAATTAAATAGAAAATCATTCACTGGAAAATGATAGATGAAAACTGCTAGCATCAATTATTGTTTTTTAACACTCCTACCCCATTTACAAACCGGCCTTAAATGGTAGTTTATTTGGAGTCAAACTGACAATCTAAGAACACCAAGATTATAGTTCATATTCTGTTACTGCTCTTAAGACACTAATTGTTTTTAAGGGGGTACATATTACATAGATTTTATGTGTTCTATATCACAACTCTGGCTAGTGGCTTCATTCTGTCCACTTTTGATGCAAGCCCAAATTCAGTAAACGATTTACAGATAGTTTAAAATAGATGAAGACTAGACATCTGAAGGTCATTTTTAATTTCATTGGAGAAAGGAGGAGGCTGAAGGACTAGGGATGGATTTACCAGACATCACTGCAGTCCTTCCCTCCACCCTCATAGCAACTCCACATAAATACTTAAGTATTACCATATACCTACTGTATGATTCCAGTTGTGCTATCCCCAATCTCTGTGCATAAAGGTACAGACAGCATTGCCCCTCAGTACTTTTTTTTTTTTGATCCATTTACTATTTTCTCCCCTGTGGTACAACTGCAGAATGTGCTTCTTCCCTCCAGCTTTGCAGCCGCTAGTTGGCATACAAAAGTACTAAGATATCAGGTGTGCTTCACAACACGACATCACCAAAAGGGGGACACATAACCCTGTTCCTTTTCTGCATTTCAGAATAATATCTATTTAAATGACTTTTTCCTTTTATATGGATGTACAGGCAGTAGCTAAAGAAACTCTGTCCTCTTGCTCCCAATAATACACATCCACATTGCACAGGTTGGGTTTGGGTCTGCATTAAGCCTGCCTGGTGAATTTTAACAAAATTTATAGCCTTAAATAACAGCAGATGAAAAAAAAAAAAAAAGGGTCATTTTTTCAAGAACCAAAGGGCAGTAAACATATGAAATTTGGAAAAAGGTATCAGATCAGATTGGGGAGAAAAATGGATCAAGGAACAGGATCTGCAGAGGGGAAGTCTGGTAAAAAAAGCAGCAAAGACTGTAAAAGCTATCAGACCACATTGCTGCTAGTTCTCACAGAGATAAAATCAGTACATGTTCATTCCACATTTCTCGTGGTTGCACCCTTAAAAATCACACCTCATGTACCTTTTTTGGAACACATGTTAATTTTTGCAACAGCTGTTCTTTTTTCTTTTTTCTTTTTTTCTTTTTTTTTTTTTTTTTTTCAAATAAATACAAGTCTAAAGAGTAACAGAATCTATGGAGAGTTATACAGGCTTCATTATAGAACATGTAACCAAAACACAGCCATTGTTTAGGTTTGTTTTTTCACTAGGTGGTTACCTATTATTTGAAGTAAATAGAGTCTAAAGGTCTTCCCTCAAGAAAAGCTGCTCCTTCCTGGTTTTCAGATGATGAAGGATGGTAATAATAGCTTTAAAACAAAAGATGAACACAAAGAAAAAATACGTACCCATTTTATCCAAACTCAAATATTCTTTGTCACTTAGCTAGAAAAGAAATTGCAGCACTAACAAAATATTTCCCTTCCTGGCATGATGAAGAACCTTCTTTTCAAAGGCAGATGTCTGGGATATGTATTCATTCTGGTGAGCCTTGTGTAAAATGCCCTGATTCTTCAGAGAGGCATTAAACAATTACATAGACCAAATTTCTTCTGAATTTGAAAAATTAGAAGATAATTTTGGGTTTGTGGCATAACAACCACAAAGTAGGACTAAGTTGCATGTAGGCGAGAGAGTGAAACTTGAAACAGGAAATCTGTTAGTTTGAAGCCATGGTATTTACTAGCCGCTTACACAGCATTCTGCTGGTAAACATCATGTCCTTAGTACATGCAAAGTATACAGTGGATTTTAAAACCTAGAGCTCTCACTTATTCTATAGGAAGTGTCTGGCTTTATCTTTAAACCATTCCAACTCTTTCAGCTGCTGCAAATGCTATGATCTATTCTTTCAGCACCAGGCAGGGCGTTGTCTTCACATCTAGGCTAACATCTAAAGCGGCTATGGATCAAACTGCACGACTGAAAGCAGTGCTAATCATTTATGCATACTGTTTGGAAACAATTCTCAGGTTTCAAAAGTGCCTTTTGAATAAATATAGACCAAGGAAATGTAATCATCAAAAACGACTTAGACATCACCCTCTTCAAAAAGAACAAATTATAATCACGACATGTAATAGCTTCTGAGCATCGTTCACATTCCTGTCAGGGGTTTTGAAAAATTGACAAAATGGGATGTGGATATTAAGTGGTGGTTTTTGGTTTTGTTTTTGTTTTTTACCCCTAAAAGATACACATACATGATAACAGCTGAATTTCACAGTTTTTGTCACTTTTTACAGCCTGTCTTGATTTATAGAAAGTGTTATCACAAGTATGCCAAGCTACAATGCAAGAGAAACTGCTGTCTCTGGCCATGCACAATTGACCCAATTCTTCATGTGTGGAGATTAAAAATGAAGCCTCTGGAAAAGCTAATGTCCTCTATCACATCTGGGTTCTGGAAGCTCTGTATCACCACTAGGTTATGAACCCCAGAAGCAAAATCTTCTTCTCTGGGACTAATTTTTCCCTTTGATATCTCCAAGAACGAGGACATTTCTGGAGGCTATGTTCTTCACCCCTTTCCCTGTGGCTGAAACCCTTGGTTAGCACTGGGCTCTCCCTGGGAATCCTCTAACAAACAGCCTTCAGAGAGAACGAATTGAAGGAAATTGCCTCCGCCCTCTCCATATACCTTTGATGAGGGACAGACATGCTACCTTTCCCTCTTGTCATAAGTTCATCATACCAGTGGGCTCAGAAATGGCCAGTTCCCCCTCTACCACTTCAAACAGCATGGGAACCAGGCCCAAGACCATGGTGTGGTCTTTCTTCTCCTACAGGAAAATTTTTGTTTCTGCTTTCAGTTTGATCTATTTTCTAACATCAAAGGCAGGCCTGAGAGGCCAGCACCTCATGACAGGAGCCATACTGGGGGTTAACCTCTACAACTGCCACTGTCTGTGGCTTCTGCTCTTCTGCAATGAATCCCCAGGAAAAGGTGAAGAGATGGAGGAAAAAAAGGAGTATCCTGTACATTTTCTACACACTGACCTTTTGAAAAAAAAAAAAAAAATGGTTTTTGCTTGAATAATGTGGAGCGATTATTACCAGTGGTTCTCTCCACTGTGGTGCCCACTCCCCCAGACCCAGAGGCATTCCCCTCCCATCTCAAGTGGAAATCTACATTCGACATGGTGGAGGCCACAATAACAACAATGGATATATTTCTTAGAAGCTGTTTTCAAAGCACAGGGAATGAATGAAATCCCCATCTGTTGCTTTATATCCTGCTGCTTTAATCCTCTGAATCACTTGCAATGAGAAAAGAAACACTGGACACGTGAGAGAGATCCCTCTCTCCGTTCTGTAATACTTCTAGAGCCACTAGAAGAAAAGCCACTCGAGCAGAAAAAGGGGATGGTTCAGAGCAGCCACTTTGAGGAGCTCTCAGGACTTAGAGGTCTGAAGTAGCCTGAGTCTGCTGACCTCCAGGGTATGCTACAGGAAGCATCTTTCTACTCACACTGGTAATGGCTGTTGTCTGCAGAAAAACAATTTGTGCAAGTGAGGGGAGAGCATGGTTGCCTGCTTCAAATGTTAATGGTAAATTACCATTGGTTTTATTTTATTTTATTTTATTTTATTTTATTTTATTTTATTTTATTTTATTTTATTTTATTTTATTTTATTTTATTTTATTTTATTTTATTTTTAATATTTTGTATTAAGGGAACATTTGTCTACCTCCCAACAAGATAAATGTATAGGCACAGGCCTGGACTTTCCTCTGCCATCCCCCTTTCATGTAAGTTACTCTTCAGTTGCTCTTTGCTGGCATTGTGCAATAGGCTCCTATTTCCTTTGTGCAGGTATATCTGCAGCCTTGCCAACTTCTGCAGCCATAATACCTTCAGCTCAGCTTTAGCCTTTAGGCACTAGCAGCTTTTCTCTCTTTAGTAGGTCTGGGAACAGGTGTCCTTTGTTTGTGTTCACTTTGCTTTAGTCCCTGTGCTCTGGGGAGGGGTGAAGGCAGGGGATGGATGGGAGGGTGATTCAGAACTGAAGTTGTTAAAGGGGAGGCTAGTGTCTCCTCTTGGTCCCAGGTGGGCTTCCTTTTGTTTAGTCTACCAGAAGAGCAGCACATTTCCTGCTTTACATGCACAAACAAAAAAATAAGAAAATGAAACCAAAGATGTTGAGAGCTGTGGGCTCTTAGGAAAAAATAAAACAGGAACAAACCAGCCCCCCTCATCCTCATCTTCCTTCAATGACACAAAGCACCATAAACCGAGTTCTACGTATAATATGTTGCTGATATACAGTGATATATAATATTGCCCATAAAATTAGTCATGTGTTATTGCACGAAGTCATGTGTTCCATAAGAGCTGCCTATTTACCAAGCTTGATCAAGAGCATTAAATATGAAAATAAGGAAAAAACATTTAACATTGTTGAAAAGTAATTAAAAATATATTTCACCATATGCTTCTCTGCCATTACTTCATTTCAGCAAAACAAATGCCTGCAGCATTTATTATCCCACATCATTTTTTAAAGAGGCCTAATGTTCCCACTTGGCACAGGAGACATGCAGATAAAATGAATCAGCCCTGAAATGAATTGTGTGAAATGCATTTGTCTGAATTCAAACAGTTTCTCTGTAGTCAATAAATGTTCAACTACTTTCGATCTCTCAGAATGCATATCTCTGAAAATAACTATTTTTTGTTGGTTATAACACTGTGCATAATCTTTGACAAAGGCTAAAATGCCATTAGTTTTATTAGCGTTCTGCTGTATTCAGTGTTACACAGTTACTAATATAGACGCCAAACAGCACCGATATTAAGAAAGAAAAAACAAAAGAAACAAAAAGAGAAAGAAAGAAAAAAAATATATAAATAAAATACAACACATACATCAAAAAGCTTTCAGAGCACAGTTAAACTCATGAGACTAAGTTCATCCATGGTGCAATAACACTCTTTTCTGTACTGTGATGCCAGGAATAAATTTGACTTTAAAAGATAGATTTAAAGTGACTTTATTTTAATTCATGGTGGACAGAAGAGGGTATCTTCTTTCATAAATGATGATCCAAAGAACAGCAATTTGCAGGACTGCAATCTGAGATTTAAAAAAAATAATAATAATAAAGTGAGTGACATATCAGCTGGTCAGTTAATGCTGTGGGAAAGTGATATTATTTTTTGGAAGAACAATTGTTTAATATAAAGGCAACCTCACAGAAAAACAGTGACATTGTTTGTGTCAAATGCTAGGAACACCCATGATTAATGAAAATCATATATAAACACAGCTGGATAAAGATATTCATGTTGTGTAGTTGATACAGTAGTTTACGCATTACTGGCATTTAGAAGTATACTGTTTCTCTTTGTCTTTACACAGTCTCCTTTTGAACATGTGAAACTTGACCCTCCAACCTGCATAATAAAGCTCTGCCATGCAAGACAGCTCACTGGCACTGACCTGGCACATAGCTGTGAGATGAGTGACCTGAGACAGAAATCAAACGCAGCAGATTCTTCCTGGATGAACGCAGGCGAGGAATGTCTTGGAAGTGATGTGTGAAAGCCTTATGATGTTCTGCAACAGCCAGAAATATTCCCTGCCCTTTCTGGGAGCAAAGGGGAGAGAAAGAGGAGGCTGAGGAGGAAAGATGATATCAGATTAGTCCAACAGATCTGGCTTTTCCTGTAAATACATGGAAAGAGGCATGGGGGAAAACATGGTAGAACCAGGGCAATGGATGTGGAATTTGGTGCTCTGGGTAGACTCAGCAGGAGAAAGCTTTCCCACAACACCACAAAGCCCACAGCATTCTTTTCCTAACAAATAATATGCCCCTCCTTCTCCCTGGTTCTATTCTGCCCTGAACTGAAATTATCATTTCACTTAAAACACCACATTCTGATCCCCTTAAAAAAATAAAATAAAATAAAATGCAAATGTGCAGCACTGGGTTGAACTGGCATTTACAAATGGAAAAGCTGGACTGAAATTTTTCAGCTGTAAACCACAATTCCACTTGGTAGCCTGGAAACCTTGGCAACTCCTAAGTAAATCACTAACATTCACTGCTGACCACCACTAAAGAGCATGGCTGACACTGACAAACCAAGAAAAACACCTAAATATTGAGATCCAGAGTAAAATCATGAGAGCCAGCAGAACTCTGTGATTTTCAGCAGACACAATTTGGTTACAGCTGCAAGATACAGAAACTGACTGTGCAGTTCAACCTTGACAGATGTATTCCTTCACCTCTGGAAGGACTTCTTTTTTTTTTTTCTTTTTTTTTTAGCAGTGCTTTGTCATGCAGGAGGACAGCACTGATGCAGAGTGAAGGTGGTAAAGCTGGAGAATGTACCAGATTTATATCTTTACAAATGGGACCAAGAGCATATGCTGATCAATGAATTCCGTCAATAAAATAATGTATTTTGAGCACAAGCATTTTTTGCCCTTTAAGAAAGAAAATAATCCAAGTTTGAATGAGCTTCTTTAATACTGTCAATTCGTGATTTGATCTGCTCTTAAAAGTGTTGCTAGTTACAGGGCTGAATAGAAGTACGAAAAGAAATCACACTTTAAACAAAAACATGCAGGCACAGTTCCCCAAGGAATAGATTTTACTTTACATTGAAATAGGAATTGTTTTTTCTCATATAAGCTGCATTTCTACAAAAGAAAGCTGTTGGTACGGGTGGAT
The DNA here is from genome assembly GCF_009819795.1 of Aythya fuligula. Taxonomy (NCBI): domain Eukaryota; kingdom Metazoa; phylum Chordata; class Aves; order Anseriformes; family Anatidae; genus Aythya; species Aythya fuligula. The sequence continues at coordinate 116,664,512 of NC_045560.1, forward strand.
ATAGCTACACTGACAGACCATTTTAAGTGCAGACAGGCCCTGTACAACAAACGAAGCATTTAAGTACAGAACCTACAAAGTTTACCTATATTTGTAAACTGATGAGAGATCCCTATTTAAGAGAAGCTGTAGGAGTCTAAACTACTACAAGTTTAATTACTGTTTTAAATTAATATTTTACTTACTAATTCAGTTAGCTTAAAAAAATATCCTCCATGATTTTATTATTACTTAAAGCATCTATAATCTTCTAAAGATTCAGCACAGTGGATTTGTGGTATCAAGCTAAAAGCAGAGGGAGGAGAAGTGTCACTAATGCTTGGCATGGCCACTCCCCAGATCAACTATATTCAGAGATATCCTTTATATACCAGGCTGAGATATATATGTTCCAGGGGCCTTTCAGCCTCCAGGCCCCTGCTATAAATTATACAAAACAGCATCAGAACATCTATTCCACTGTTATGTGCATATTATATATAATTTGAGATATGTTTTAATTAGTGAGTTTTTTTAGCTACTCAGAATGACTGAAGCTCACTTTTTCTTATTCTTTTTCTTTTTTTTTTCATCAAGAATATTTATTGAGTAAGTATAAATTATCTCCATTTTGAGCTCAGAAGTAGTGCTGTCCTGATTCAAAAAAGTGAATTTCTGCCAGAAGAAGGAATAAATAAGTGTCATCTCCTGATGAACATAAAAGCAGAGGAGGAAACACATATGTGATTTGAAAACAGGATTACTCATAGATTCAAAAGTAATAAATCCAATTACCTTGCTTGATTCATCAATAAATGGGAAAGCAGTATTTGTTTTATTATCAAATTAAGTTATTCTTTGAAAGTAATCCACTTAAAATAATTGTTTCCTAGCATCACACGAAAGTAATCAGTAAAAAGGAACATAAACTGTCTTTCTACTGCTTTCTGAAAAAGGTTTTTCACATTTTTTGAGCACAAGATGATACCATTATAAACAGCAGCAAAGAAATCCAAGGAATCCCGATAAGTAAATGATTCTTTTATAATATTTCTTACTCCAACAGCCTAGCAGTGTGGTTTAAAAGCAAGAAGTCTCATACCTGACACTCAGACTAAAATGGTCTTTTGGAAATCCTGCAAGTCAGCTACTGTTGAACATTCTGTCCTCAGTGAAGTAATGTTGGTCAAACATTTAACTGCCAGTGTTTCAATGTTGAAGTACTTTCAGGTGCACCTTCCACTCAAAGGATATTACTCTGCATGCAATGTACAAAAAATATTGGCAATGCTGGTTCACCAATTTAAATACAATAATTAAAAAAAAAAAAAAAAAAAAAAAAAAAACTATCTCAAGAGTCATAGCTTAAGTTAAGGCATGCGGAATTAAAAATAAATAAATAAAAATAAAATAAAAAACTACTACAATTAATCTACTATAGCTATAACTTGTTACTACAATTTTATGACTTGCCTGACTGGAACTTGCAAAAGTAAAGTACGTAGTAAAACAGGAGTAAAATGCTTACAATCTGATCCTTACCTTTTCTAAATCTTTCTGCAAGGCAGCCATACCCAGCACCGTCTTTGAACTCAAAAACAGTAAGGTATCTAGAAAGCTGTCTCATATTCATAGTTTGGTATGCAAAAGAATTAAACACCCCTCTGGTTTCTGAAAGTAGAGCATCACTCAGACCAATGCAGACAAGGCTTTTATTTGCCATCAAAGATCTGATTCATCTCATGGAAAGTGAGATCCAATAGATGGATTAGAGATTATCTGGCAGCAAGCAGCAGTTTTTGTGTTTGCTTTGTTCTAGCAAGGCTGAGGTTTTCATCCATCTGCATGGGGAGCCTTGGTTGTCTTCCTTGGGGAGGAGGTGAGCTGCCTTCCATTGCAATGCCAGACATGACAGAACATAGTTTAAGACAAAGCTATGACTCACTGATGATAGATTTAAAGACAAGTTTTTTAACTTTGTAGGAGTGACAGGCTGAAATAGCCTTCTAATAGTGAAAAAGTTAAACAAATGATCAATCTTAAGCTGGAATTTGTACAATTTATAAAATGTATTACATGATGTCATGGTCCATGAAAAGCACCGTCATATGGGGACCTGGTACAATGACTCAGAAACTCCTTTTTTACCTTTATCCTGGGTTTATAAAATGTTAGGAGCTGCAGTATAGTATATGCCAACCATAGTTCTCTAATGGGAGTTGCCACTAACCCTTTGGATAATCGGGATATTCAGCTTCATACTATCACATACATGCAAGCTAAGATCTAGCTTAATAATGGACAAACTAAAGAACTATCAGGAATTCTGTTATTTCAACACAATAATCTACTTCTGGGTGTAATTAGCACTAATGTGGAGGTTGTATGTACTTATCTAGGACCATATTTTTAGCTGACAGAGACTCGCCTGAAAGCATACTTTCTACAGTTAGATTCAAAATGTCAAACCATAAAATATCTAACAATACTAATGTAACTGCATGTAGAGAAGTGATAATTATTTATGTAAATACAAATGTATACATCATCTTTAACTTGTGGAATATGGCATTCTATTGGCTTGAGAGGTGGGTCTGTGTGAACCTCGTGATGTTCTACAAGACCAAATGTCCTGCACCAATCCTAAACACAGATACAGGCTGGGCAGAGAATGGATTGAAAGCAGCCCTGAGGAGAAGAACCTGGGGGGTTGGTTGATGAGAAGCCCAACATGAGCCAACAATGTGCACTTGCAGCCCAGAAGGCCAACCGTATCCTGTATCAAAAGAAGCATGGCCAGCAGGTTGAGGGAGGTGATTCTCCCCCTCTGTTCTGCTCTCATGAGACCCCATCTGGAGTGCTGCATTCAGCTCTGGGACCCCCAGCACAAGAAGGACATGGACCTATTAGAATGAGGCCAGAGGAGGGTCACAAAAATGATTATAGAGCTGGAGCACCTCTCCTATGAAGACAGGCTGAAGGAGTTGGGCTTGTTCAGCCTAGAGAAGAGAAGGCTCTGGGGAGACCTAATAGCATTCCAGTACTTGAAGGGGTCTACAGGAAAGCTGGAGAAAGAATCTTTGTCAGTGAGTGTAGTGGTAGGGCAAGGGGGAATAGTTTTAGACTAAAAAATTGTAGAGTTAGGTTAGATATTAGGAAGAAATTCTTTACCATGAGTATAGTGGGGCACTGGAACAGGTTGCCCAGAGAAGCTGTAGATGCCCCATCCCTGGAAGTGTTCAAGGCCAGGCTGGATAGGGCTTTGGGTCAACCTGGTCTGGTGGGAGGTGTCCCTGCCCATGGCAAGGGGGATGGAATTAAACGAGCTTTAAGATCCCTTCCAACACAAAATACTTTTTTTTTTTTTTCTTACAATATGCATGTTATTTTTTAAACTTTCATTATCCAAATATATTTGCATAATCCTGTGAAATGTTTTGGTTTACTTTGAACAGATTATGAAACTGTTCATTTCTAATGTTGTTTTTTTTTTTGTTGTTGTTGTTTTTTGTTTGTTTGTTTGTTTTTTAAAAAAAAGAAAAAAAAGAAAAAAAAACATTTTATATTTTACAATTTTAAAATGTTTACATAATATCATAAAATTTATAATTAATATTATATAAAAATACTGAATTGAAAATACTCAGAAAATATTATGTTAACATGTTAACACAGTGACTAGAATTGTCATTATAAACTTTATATAAGATTATTGCTGCACATCCTGCTTTTGAGATAGTTTAATTCAAGAGTTTCATTTAATGATACTCATTTTCAAAAGAAATTGTGGTACTTGAAATTTTAGGGATCCTGAATTCAATAGAGAACAGTTTAGATAATAATAATTGATGATGTATCAGAACAAAAATCTTAGGATAGTCAAGGGGAGAGAAAACCAATAATGATTAAATTAAATGAACAAAGAACAAAACTCATAGATGTAAATTAAGTCAAATACCTTTAGGCTCCTGTGAAGTCTTAAGCACAGCACTACAGGCTAATTTCAGGGAGAAAAAAATCAGAAGAAATTCTGCAATGATTCTAAATAAAGTATACTGTGAGCACAAGGATTAACTGCAGTGCACTACATGATAAAAAATTTAATTTATTTTTGTCATCAGGATTCTCTGAATCCATATTTTTCAGTTCCACTCTAACCACATTTGGGATGTTTTTTCTCCTTTTCAACACACTTTTATAAGGTTTTTCACTGAGAATTCATTTGAACAGCAGAATAAAAGCACCTCTGGAGTATCTACACAAGACTGCTGGACTGGGAAAATTCTGAAATCTAAAATCCACCACTATTTTATGATATGAAGTCTACATCTCTTCCTCTTAAGTGGTGCTGTAGACAGAATTCAACACCGAGGAGACTGGCATTAACAGACCACAAAACTGGAGAGTGAGGATTAGGCTCCTATTGCATTTGGAGGCTCCAAGTCGCTGCGTCTCTGCTAAGGAAGTCAGAAGAATTTAGCAGCTCACTTTGGGTGCCTCACCTGCATGTGAACTCCAAAGTAGGGAAGAACCTGGCTGATCCATCCCTTTTCTGACTGTCTCCAAAAAAGAACATGTGCCTGTGACTGAGGTGGAAACCACTGCATGTTTCAGCTGGTGCCCAGAGAGGGAAACCACGGGACCAGAACCCAAAGGCAGAGCCTCTGTGGCTGGGCAGACTTTGAAACATAAAAGCAGAAGTGCTTAAGTGCTTTGGGCAGAAAATTCTAACCCTTTCCCAACTGATTTTTGTAATCTTGAATCCCATAAAAAGGTTAATAGCACCTGGATCCCATTCTCTGGACTTATGCTACAAAAGTTCTTACACTGTATACACAACCAAACCCAAACAAGGAGTGTCTTCTTAAGAGGTGCTTGGGCTTCTTCAGTTCTAGTGTGTCATTTCGCAGAACTGGGCAGAACAGAGCAGCAATTAAATAAAATATCAGGTTGATATTTAAAAAGAGAGAAATGATCAAAGCAGACTCAAAATATGTAAACGTATTTGTTGAATAGTAGCTTAAGAAACATTGGGTGATACAGAGAGAAATGAGTATTAGTCCAAAAGTTTAAGTTCCAGGTTCGTTCATCAGTTCAGACTTCATTCATCATTTTTGGCTTTGTGGGAGAGATGAAAAATCTCCTGCCCTCACTCCATCTGAACATGGCCCCCCACAAGGGTAAAACTCAAGCCCAGAAGACATCAGAAACACTTAGAACCTCAGTGCCTTCAGAAACCAACATGGAAGCTGTCTTTTACACTCAGTCTTTCCTCAGTAACTCACACAGAGCACTTTTATTTTTTTTTCCACCAGTGTGGTGAAAGCAGATAGTCACAGAGATTCCTTTTCTGTCTGACTAACAGCTGTAGGTGTACAAATGTTGGGCTTCATTTGGTAGAGCACAGTCATTGTATTCTCTATGTTAAAAGGCAGTGAGCTCGGTTTTGATGTACTGTTGTTAAGTGGCATAGCTCCGTTTGCACTTCTTGAAGGTCTAGACTGGTGTCTCTGTCTTGGTTTGTCCTTTTGCTAGCTGGGCTCAGTGAACTTAAGTTCATACTGAGAGAACAGACTTTGAAGTTATCAGAGGCAGGTGTCAATGTTATCATCAATAGCACTTTTGACACATGACTTCAACTCAGATTCTAACTGCATTTTTGCCAATACACAATCCTTTAACTTCCTCTGACTTAGCATAATTGCATTACAAGAATTTCAAAGAGCTCTTTGAACCAAGGTACAATTAACATTATTTCAAAGGACATTCCCACCCAGCAGTTACCCCAGGTAAACTTCCTTTCTGAAAGAAGAGTCTGCTTGAATGTAAATCAGCTTCTTCACTTCTGGAAGCTGTTTCCAGTCTCCTCTCAAATACACTTTCACACTAAAATCTGTCTTCAAGTATTTGTATGTTATAAGGTACATTTTCAGCTAGAAAACAAATAAATACATTAATTTTAAAGATGTAACTCTTAAACAGAAGATGAGTCTCTGACTCAAGATTACTAGATCAAGGATTTAAGTGAGCAAAAGCTATTAATTCTGGGTGAAAGGCATCACCTCTACTTTAGTTTTTAAGGTGTCCCCAGAAATCCTGACTGCAAACTTGCATTCTGAATGACATCTGTAGATAGATAAAGAACAGTCTTTTTCTTTGGAGCAAAGACTAAATGATCCTATCTTCTGTCCACTGATGAGGAGACTTCAGTCTCCACAGCTGTCATTTTAGCACTTTTAAATAGCACTAAAATACACTTAGAAAAATCCAAGTGTCTTAATCTCTACACAGTGTCAATTAGGATATCATCCAGCATTAGCTAATCATGCACATCCTCTTCACTTTCCTAAGCCAGGAACTGCTGCATGAATGGGAGAAGATAAGGAGTGTGTTTTTAAAAGATTTTAAATGACAATGTTTAATTTCATCATTATTTTTAAGGGAAAAAGCCTTTATAAGCCTTTTAAATAACAATCCATAGCCATGTGGAAATGTCTTGGCTGGCAATTATAGGTGAAGATACTGTTTTATAATAAGCTTTAAAATGTCATAAGAAATTCTCTTTCCTTTGCATCTAATCATGCTACAATTGCCAGTGTTTTCTGCACTCAAGCCATGCAATTTCCAGGAGTAGTCCAATTGCGTGCCATGAACATTTATGAGTTACACTTCATATAGTATTTATTAGAATTTGGATAGAAAATGAGTTTTCATTGTGCAATCATCTCTCATTTTTCTAAACAAGTGCAAAAGGACCCGTCTGCTTTTTTTCTTGGATTATCAAGGATTAACTTAATGATTTCTGTTGCAAACACTTCCCTCCAAAAAAAAGAAAAAAAAAAAAAAAAAAAAAGGGGGGGGGAAGAGAGAAAGAGAGGAGAATTTTGGTAATACTTAAACAAGAAAATCATTTTTAATAATGAGCAGATGTCACAAATGATCATTAGCACAGCTGACCATGTCAGTTCAGGTTGAATTTATTCTGAGCCAAATGTTCATCCTTTTAGATCTCTTTGCATTGGAGATCTCATAAACAGCAACTCTTTTCTGAAATATCTGATGCTAAAACTGAAATACAGTCTTCTTCATCTCAGGATTTTTAATCAAAGAAACATTGTTTACAGGTGACATCATATAACCACTTTTGACTCCCTCAAAATACCACTTAACTGTCAAGCCAGATATATTCCTGGGGCTGCAAGGGAAGATGAATTGTATTAGATGAACCATTTTAAAATCTAGTACCTGGAATAAGAAATCTCATTTAGATTTTACCTGCTGGTTTTAATGGTTTTCACTACATATTTTGATATATCTTGTACAAGTTCAACACAGGAACAAAATACTTGCATAGTTTACATATGGAGAATACATGGTAGAGGAGATCTAAATCTGTGTTCTTGAACTAATTCTTTCAAAATGGAGTCTAAGATTTAATCAGGTAGTGTTAATAAATTCACCAAGTCTTCGTGGTCATGCTTTCAGAAAAGATCACAAATCTAAAAGACAGCTGCTCTCAAAAACAGAAAAATGAACAAAACAGAACAAGCTTAAGCTCACAGAAACTTACTCCTTGCTGTGTTAGTCCAGATTGTGTCTGGGGTGCGGAGATAAAAAGCACTGACTTCACAGTGCTCCAAAACTGTAGTAGAGCAGGGGTGAATCAGGCCATTAAATTTGTAATCAGATCCATTGATTGTCCAGAGTGTTTTTAGATTTGTTCTATTTTCAAAAAACTAGAGTTTTACTTGAGAAGAGGTTATATATTACAAACAGGTTTGAAGCCCTGAAGAGTTGTTTAAAAATGATGAATTCTCAGGTCATCAGGCTTGACAATTCCATATAAATTTCTATTCAAATTAATCAATTACAAAGTCCATAGGATCTGCAGAACAGTCTTGGGAGCATTCTTCAACTGCTGAGCATCTCTTTACCACTGAGATCAAGGTGTTCTACCTTGTTGCTTTTTTTTTTTTTTTTTTTTTTTTTTTTTTTTTTTGTGCTGCCAAGTCACACCTGCTGGTGCTTCTTTCTTCATTCCCAGAAAAAAGATGGGGATTTTTTTTTTTTTCTCAAAATGTATTTAGCCACTAGGTTCAAATTTTCCAATGAGAGAATATATATATTGTTCATCCAAAAATGTGTGTTCGTTTACATTTGTTTATTTCTATACACCTTTCTTTGTCAGACAGATATTTAAAATATTGTTTATACATTTATAAGTTTATATATATTATATTTAAAGTTAGTCTTCTCTTTGCATACTTAGTGTATATTGGCATAATTGCCCAAATAAACAATAGCAGCAAAGTTAGCAGGTTCTTGTTGTGATAACCCTAAACAAGTATGCTTTAATCATTTATGATTAACCTTTCAAGCAAAGACAGAGAGTGATATGTATTTCTCCACAGCTTTCTAGTTGTCTTGTGTACGTTGTGTACATATGAGTATATGAATAAGTATATGTCTTTTGATCTTTAAACAAAGGCAGAAAGACAAAAAGTCATATTTAGTCACTGTCATGAACATTCTCGTTAATGGCTTTTATCTCACCACAGTGCAAGGCCAATCTGTGGTTTTGCAGCTGCACTTTGCTCAGATCACATTGGGCTCTTCCCCTTCTCAAGCAGACCAGACTCAGGAGCAGAACCCACCATGGTGCTGTAGGAGGAGACAGATTTCTCCCTGACAAGGCAGAAGAAAAATCTTTTCCTGACTTGCTGTCTTGTGATTGAAATGACACATTGGTACATCTTTTTCTCTTACATGATTCTTACAATCACAGCTCATTATCCTTGACCTGTCCTTAGCACTGTACATTCTGCCTAAAATAAAGGCTGAATAGTCTTTTTGACTGCTCTGTTCTCATGGAAAACTTGTTTGTTTTGTCAGAATCCATATATTTTAGAAGAGTATCTACCTTGACAACTCCAAGAGACCTTGACTGCATCAGGCAAGAGTTCTACTCTTTTAATAGAAATATCTTCCCTTGACGAGGAGTAAATATATCATCCCAAACTGCCTCTGTTCTTTTCCTCTGTTTGACATAAAGAACAGGAGATATAAGCAGAGCGTGTGGCTCACTGGCCATGGAGAAAAAAATAATTCTGTCCTAAATAAGAAAAGAGGCAATTCTGGATGGAATTCAGCCTCCAGAAAACAAAGATGAAAGTTAAAGACCATCCTGATTTTGGTGTCATATACTATGATCTTCCAAGTTTAGAAAATGCCACATTCTTTTGAAGTGCCCACAGAAAAATCTGCACATTTGTGGGACCAGCCACATTAGATGTTAACCATTTAGTGCCCTGGAGCAGGATCACTCACCAGAACCTGTAATCTGTTTTACCAAAATACTGCAAATGAAACATGGTATGTTTTCAAAAGCCATCTATCCAAAATTTAGTAAACACAAATAATGTATTTCTTCCTGGCCATGGTCTGCCTTAAGACAGCAGCACAATGGTAGCCTTGCCATTGCTGCCGAGTCCAGTTAATGATCTTTTTGTCTAAATTACTGTTGGTCCCTCTAAAAGCATGTTTCCTGCCAAGTGTGGTTTCACAAAATGCTGAGTCAGAGGAACTGGAAAGAGCAACAACAGCAGCAGCGGCAGCTGGCAGCAGACCTGTGAAATTAATGGCACTTTTAAAGGTAAGGATAGGAAATAAGAATGTTTTGGGTCAAAAGGAGAAAAGCTAGAATGCAAGTAAACTGGAAGACAGCGTAAGCTGCAACGTATCATTTCCCAAAAGGGAATATCATAATATAGTGGTTTGATTACATATAGAGTAATGTCTTAATATTTAGGACTAGATCCTTTAAAATATTCATGTTCTTCATATCGGACTAAGGGCTCAGATACAAAGTCAGGTCACCATACATCAGCACAGTGATCTGTCCCAAGAAATTTGAGGCAATTTTCCCTGCCTCAAATAGAAAAAAGAAAACTGTTCAGCTTTCTATAAAAGAGTCCTAACTAAACCAGTTCAGTTCATATTTGCCTAAGGATATGGACGTTGGCAGCTACTGTACATTAAGTGATAAGCTGTGGGTTGTTAAGCAACAGTAATTCACCCTAGTATCTAATGCACATTATGTCTAAAAGCTTATGAGGATTTTAGCAAACTTTCTTACTTTCAGCTGGGGAATGAGTTTCACCATTCCATCTCCCAGAACTTGCCCTCAGCACAACTGGTCACCAGCTCTAAAAGACAGGATAGGACAAGACCATGGAGCCAGCAATGAAAATAAGAGGTGAAACTTTGCTTCTTACAGTTGATTCCTGCGAATGGGAAGAAGAGTAGAATGAAAGTAAAGAAAAGTGAGATGTGAGATGGTGTTAAATGCAGTTGAGGCAACCCCCAGCTTCTGTGGCCTTGCTCCCTATCACCACATCAAGTCTGAAAGGCATTTGTGGGAGTATAGAACAGATTACATGAGGGGTCTGATCCACCTGAAAATCTCCACTAAAAATACTTGTTTTACATGTAGGAAAATACTTTATGTCTATGTACTTGCTCTGAGGTCAGCGTAACCAAGAGGGCAAGAAGAAGAGGCTGCAGGGCTGTTTTAGCCATCATGACAGTGGAAAATGTGCATGTAACCACAACCACCTTCTTAATCTTCAATGTCTTTTCCTGCTCCAAGTTCTAATTGTAACCACCTGGGACTTGATCTTGTTTCCACTTAAATAAATTGCAGCTTTACCATTAACCTTGATAAGAGTCAGATTGATTCTTGATATGTAAAGGATATGATTTTCTGCATTTCTTCAAGGGTTGTGTGGTTCTGAAGGAGTACACTGCCACATCACTGAGTCCAGGCCAATCAGTCTACTGCTGTAGACTCTGTACTTGGTCCCCAGTGACTCAGAGACCAAGCTCCACAAGTACCCTGTACCCCACAGAAAAGATGCCAACATCCCAGCATTGGAGAACAAGGGCTTAGCAAACTGTAGCTGGTGCCACAGCAGGAAACATTACTGTTCTGTGAGTAGGGCCCTTTCATTAGTGCAAAAGGTGGGTCCCATGCACAGGGTGGGTTCCAGCAGCAGCTAAAGCCAAGCTGGGTCTGTTCTGCCAATATTCCACCACAAAAGAAGGGCCACAAAAGGACAGAGGGAAGGAACATGTCAGCAGTTACTGAAGATGGCCTTCAGTTACAGTGAAACTGCGGGCTTAGGCTACCAAGTTCAAAAGGGATAAACATAAGCCTGCTCATAGCTTTGCCACAGGCAGGAAGCCAAGGCCAGCCTAGCAGCACAGAACAATTACAGATGAAGCTACCAGACCAGAGAAAGGAAGAGACTTAAAGGCCATAGCTTGGCCCTTTTCACCCCCATGAAGAAAGTAATCAGAGCAAGTCTTTATTTTTGTGCTGGCCAATGTTGCCTCCTGACCAGTTTCTTGCCTTTGACAGGGTTTAGAGTTTATAGCTAGAATCATCTCTTTCTGTTTTTGTTTTTTTTTTTTTTTTTTTTTTCTCCCTGCTTATAATTTAAAATAATTGCTGAAGCAGATAAGCAACACAAGGGAGAAATGGACCTTCTTATGCTCCCTTATAACCTTAAACAGGGAAAAGAGACAACCTCAGACCTATTCTTCCAGTCTTAATTATTTGTAGAACAGAAGGAGCAACATCAAGCTGGAAGGAAGTTCTGTGAAGCAACTGGTTGATTGGCATGGCGAAGTTGTTCAGCCATGATGTTGATGGGTCCCTTATGGAGCAAGTTATGTAATGAAATAATTTTATGACTGTTTTCTGCATTGTATAATTTGTTTCAGAGTTTTCAGGTTTTGGGGTACTTTTTTTTTTCAGGATTTTTTTTTTTTTTTTTTTTTTTTTTTTTTTTTTTTTGCATTTATCTGAGTCTTGGCCCAGATTTTCATTTGTAAGGAATCCCATACTTGAACCTCTTATTCATGCTTGTTTTATTTATTTTCTCTAAGGAAACATTTTGCATATCAATTGAAAATATGAGGGAGTTTTCCCTAAACCATTTATTAGGGTAACAGTTAAAGAAATGAAAGTGTACTGAAGAAAAGAAAGCTACAGATGTCTTTGGGCATTCAAAATGTCAGGCTGGACACTTACGTGCTGATGGAGCAACCTGCAGGCTTTCTGCTGATGTCTCAGCTCTGTTTTATATGTACTTTACAATCACTACATTTTATTGTTGTTCACAGAAACTCACTTATGCATTCCCTTTCATTCCTTAATATTTTTCCAGATGAAAATCTGCCTGAAGCATTTTATGCACTGATAGAAGTTCTCCCCTTTTTTCCTTTGATTTAGGTTTTTATTTTATTTTATTTTATTTTCCTAAGGAAAGTAGACAAAGCTGATAAGCTGGGGTATGTAAGGACAACAGAGATGCAAATATGTAGACAAAGTGTGGCTATGTCTCTAGAAACCAAAGTTTGTACAAATGCCAAGAAAAGCTTCCTGGATTGCACAGAAAGTCCCTGCAACATGTAACCTCTAAGTTACTTTCTCTGTTGCTACCTTCTTTACTTCTTGCTTTTTTTTTCAGTGTCCTTCAAAATGTCTTCCCTATTCTTCCTCATGGTCTTTCACCATAGAAAAGTAATAAGGTGCATGGATAGAAGGATAATCAAGCATCTCTTTAGGACATGGCCGCAAGTGCCATTTGGTCTCCAAAGTAGACAGGAAGATTTGTGTAGTTTCACAGTTGTCAACAACTGTTTTCTGTTTGACTCCAATTTTCAGTCTGTAGCTGTTGGAGCAGTCTACAGGAGCTGACAACTGTATGCTTCTCTGTTAACAAGGGGGCAAGTGGTGAGAAAGAGAAGATATTCACATTCATATATCCAAGAATGAAAGGCATATTGATAAGCATGCAGAGCACTGTTATCCACAGAAAGCCTGTTACAAATAAACTTTAAATCTCTTTGCATCCTTACTTTTTCTAGAGGTGTTAAGACAGTAGTACAGTGAGGGCTGGTCGGGAAGAGACATTTTAAAAAGTTGTGGCCTGGTAATAGCCCATTTAACAGGCAAAATGAGCATAAATAAATGCAGAATTGTATTTCACAAGATTTAATTTTATGATGCTTTCAGTACTCATCATTTTCCCTTTTTTTTCCTGAATAGCACCCATAAAGGAAAATTCTGTAGGCTCACCTTCTTCACCTTGCTTACAGAATACATATGGATAGATGACTGCCTTAACCCCTACATTTTTAGCTTTAAGGGAAAGCCATACATGCAGAAGAAGTACAATTAACGAAAAGCAGATGAACTAGAGCACCAGTTTAAATGGGCATTATTCAGAGTGGCAGCCTCCAGGCACAGCATCTCTCTGTCTCCACTGCTGCAATAGGCTCCCTCATTAGCTGCCATGGAGGAAGGGGTGAGGCTGGGAGGAGCAGGGCTGACACAAAGTGTTCTATTGATGGGTGCAGGATGTCTCCCGTGGGCAATCTGCAAGGCAGGCAGGGCTGCTGAGGGAAGCTGCTGCCTCAGAGGCCCTTGGACTTTGAAGTGCTAGAGTTTTGCTTCATCCCTTCTGTAGACTGGTTGGCATTTCTGGTCCTATTTAATCAGTAAGAATAGATGGGAGGGAATGAACACAAAGGATCCATTTTAATAAGTAAATGTGAAGTTTTAGTCATAACGGAGGACTGGAGTAATCACATTTTTGTATGATTTAGAAATGGCTGAGCCTGGTGCAGGGTCAGAGGTCTTACATCCTATGGCAACTCTTGACTGCCCAATACTGGCAAGTTTTGCAGGGTTGTTGTTTTTAAATAACTCAGGGTTTGCCCTGGAGTGCAAAATGGTTGAGTTTGTCTTGTACCTCAGTAATACAGATTAATGATTAGTGGTAGCAGCTGACTTCAATTTACCTTCAGTCTAATATATTTTAAATCTGATTTTCTTTTCAGATAGGACAGGTTCTTAAATCCCATGGTGCCTTCCTAATATTAGAGCATATATTGCCTCTGCTGAAATCATATAATTGTGTATTCATAGCCAACTCCTAGAGTTCCCTAATCATGTTTACATAGTGCACTGAGTTTGTTAATAGCAAACAGCTTTTTTTATAACTGGCCCTGCCCTAGATCAATCCAAAGGCTGATGTTTATGGGTAGAACAGATTTTGATGGTGTTCCAGGAACAACCAGGACACCTCTAGACATAAACCTTATCTCACAGACGGAGTGACCTGCATGCTATAGTTGGTGGTGGGTTTTTTTTGTTAATTCTGAAACCAGTAGACAGTATATTTTATGAAACATGTCATTAAACATAGAACCTTTTTGAATTAATAGCATTCTACACTCTTCATTTTATGTTGGGTTTGCCCCATCGATCTTAAGTATGAAGTTAAAGGTGTATTAGGGCCAGATTGACTCTTGACATTGCAAGATGCTTAAAAGAGCCACATAACAGCAGCTGAAGATCTGCAAGTTCTTCCATGCACTGTTCTTGTATAAGCTAATATAACAGTTTCCTCCAGTGATTCATAGGTGCGGTAAGTGCCCCCAGGAGACTACTGCAAGCTGGCAGAGCAGAGCAGACCTGCTCTTACTCAGTTGCCCACAGGGCCTGATTTCCCCTGTGTCTCCTAAAAATGGAACATTTTATCTGTGAAACCAAACTGGTCATAAAATGCAGCATGGAAATAAGTGAGTGATAGCACGTTTTCCTTTTCTTTTCTTTTCTTTTTTTTTTGTTTTCTTTTTTTTTTTTTCTTATCTTTTTCTTGCTGAATTTTTCATTGCTGTGCTTTAGTGTGGTTACAAGAAGTTAGTCACAAGACTGGAGCTCTAGATATGGCTCAGCCAACTGCATTAATCATGCCTCTGAAGAGGCAGAGAAAGCTGTATTCCAGAGGTATTAAACAATATTCAAGCCCAGTTTCTAGATAAAATTAATGAACTAGAGTCACCAGTCTGCTCTGGCTGTTATGCACTGTCCAAGCTGTAGAAAGGAGATGTAAAACTAGTCTGGTGGGTCAGATAAATTCCACTTGAGGTTGCTTTCTATTTCTAGGGAAGCACAAGAGGACCTGGAACACCTGACCCAGGCTGTTTCCACTTCCCTCTCTAAGTCATGATGCTATTTAATTGCTAACATTTCCAAACATATTGAAAAATACATTAATATGGAAAGCAGGAAAATTAGAAGATCTAGATTATTCTCTACTTTAGTGTGCTAATATTGATTATACTTTATAAAGCATGTAATTATATTTCTGAGCACAGCAGTAAAATACACTGACAAGTTTTCAAGTACTGATCAAAAAGCATACATTAGAGTGACAACTATTCTTGGATTTTGAAGGAATTTGTCCATATAATTGCCTTCATCTCAATAAAGAGAAGAAAATGTGACTTGCTAGATCCACAAAAGCATTTAGGAACCTGTGCTCCATAAAAATCAATAGGAGATAAGTGTTTAAGTGGCTTTGTGGATCCAGCTGGTATGTAAATGACAGAATTTCTTACCTCTTCTAGACTCTTTATTTACAGGTGGAGGACAACATCAATTGCAGTATCTGTAAAATATCATGGGGGCAGGGGCAGAAAAACCTTTCCACACAGAATTTTTTTTGTATCCACGGCACTAAGAATATAGTATATCCTTAGTAATGTAGGATTGTGGGTGTTCTTTTTTGTTGTCCTGATTTTTTTGTTTTGTTTTGTTTTTAATTTATCTTGATATTCAGAAGGGAGTGCTTGCTTTCTCTAGCAAAGCCTATACCATAGGAATCCTCAGTCTATTTAAGGGAGCTTATAGAAAATACACACATCGATATGTCAAGCAATAGTTTGAGGCAAAAGTAGACATTATGGACAATCAAAATCTTCTCTGATATTTTCATACTTAAGGAAGGATTGATCTTCCATCCCCGAAGTACTTCCAGCTACTTTGGTTTTCAGAACGGCTTTTAGATACATGACTACAAAAAAGGAAGATTCAGTTGCCTTAAATCTCCACAAATATATAAAAATTCATTAAAAAAAAATCTAGAAAAACATTATTAAAATAAAAAGGGAGAGAAAAATCTGTTATTTTCTGCATTTATCTTTTATTTCATACATAGGAATTAGCAAATTGCTTATTAGGTTAGGAAGGACCTTATGAAGTCAAGACACTGAAATATCTACAGTTTGACCTGTTATGGAAAAGGAGGACAAAAGTGCTCTCACAAATAATATAATAATTGCATCGTAAAAGGGTTGTCAGATAAACCATTACAAACAGCTAACAATGACCTCTAAGAAAAACTCTTCAGTGAATAGGGCCTGTTCTTTCTCTCCTTAGTAATTCTATAAATAAAAATAAGTTTGCCAAGTTTACATAAGTTTACAAACTTCCAGAATTACACCGATGTGAGATTAAAAAAAAAATACCAGATGAATAAAAAGTGGACTGCATTAACTCAAATAACTGATTCCAGATGGATTAGGAATAAAAGCAGTTTTGAGCAGACCTCACCCAGATCACAGGCACATTTCTGCCAGTATCACTGTATCTGTAACATGCCCTGATCTCTTCAGAAGCCCTTGCAGCACACTGCTACTGTTCCCAGATATGAAGACAGCATCCAGCATTTGGCTAGACCATCAGAGCTGGAGCCAGAACAGCTTCCTGCTGAGCAGACCTGAATAAAATTATCCAGAGGGCTTTGGTAAAAATTAGTGGGCTTCAGTAAAATTACTCAGCAGACCTTAGTAAAAATTAATTGCATAGACTAGCCTAAAGCACAAAGGACAGTAGTACCAAATGATCAGCAGCTGAGTTTGGCTCACAGTGGAAAGAGCTAATTTGATGCTGGTCAAAAAAACTGGGGGGAGGAGAAGGGGGGGAATTTATTTTCCTGCAGATTCCAACAGGAAATGAAAGTGGATCTTTTTTTTTTCTTTCTTTCTTTTTTTTTTTTTTTTTTTTTTTAAGGCTGTTTGTTGAGTCATACCCCTCTGAAATTTTCCTCTTTGTACTTCTGGGAATTATACATGATGCCAAAGTACCTTCCTGTTTAAATACTGTTTTGGAATGCCAAAGCAGGGAGGAATGTATGCAATGTTATATGGTTTCTGTAATTCGGCATAAAGAAGCAGATGATGTTGGTTTGATCCCTGTGGAAACCTCAGATATATTGACAGCTCCTTGTGTTTGGTAGCACTTTAATCAAAAGGTTGTGTATAATTCAACATCTCTAGAATAATAGCTAATTTGAGACAGTACAGGACTACAACTAGGAAACTGAAGAAATTAAATTCAAGCAAGACTACGTAAGACTTTAGTGGGATTATGGTCAACACAAAACTATTGAGGACACAGGTTGAGTTGCCTAGAAATGGGTTTTTTGTTTAATGTAGTTTAAAAAAAAAGAATCATTCATGCTACAGGGCCCTTTATAGTTAACAGTTTGATTATCTGTTTATTTGCTGCTACCTTTATCAAAATGTAGGTGAGCTTTGCTTAGTATAACCAACTCACATCACTCTGCAAAAAGCTATCATTTTGGGCAGTAAACAACCACATCTCCATGGAAAGGGATTCATTTTTTCACAGAATTATAGGCTTTGGAGAGAGAAAAGTCCTATTAGGTCATCAAATTTGTTCCTCTGCCAGTACAGGATTTGTTGCATCTATGTATATTCATTAGTGTTTTGTTCAAACTGGTTTTCAATAGAAGGGGACTTCCAGTGCTTAACTTGGGAAACAGAAACCCTCCTGAGTAGATCTCACCAGAAGTTTGCCTTTATACCCTGTCTACCTTTACAAGTGTTACATGAAATATATATATTTAATTTTAGAAATACCTCTATAATAGCCAAACATTTATTAGAGATGCATGATAATTTAAATTAATAATGTCTTTCAGACAGCTTTTTTGTCTCATATTTGGACAGAGTGGTGGCTATTAAAATTTACAAAATGAAAATTGTTCCTCACTGAACTTTTCCATGTCTGAATATGATAACCATGATGTAGGGGTAGACAGGTGACAGTTCTGAAGAAAAAAAAAATGTACTTAATATCAACATGCTGTAACATTTCACCTGTCCTTTTCTTATCTGAATTTCAGACAAATCTGCATTATGGAAATATATCTCCAATTTGAAAAGGTTTCAACCTACGCTCTAAATCAAATGGGAACTTGCATATCATTAAAGTCAAGCCCAAGTAAGGGCTCTAGTTCAAGTGTGTATTAAACTGTTTTTAAGTGTCCTTAATGAGCTTGCTAGTTCAAGAAAAAATACAAGAACATTTTCTTGTCCTCGTTCATAAATGCTTTTCAGTATTTAAAACTGTCTATTTTCACCTAAATTCAAAATTCTTTATATTCTTATATATTATTATATTCTTAATATAATTTATATTCTTTATATATTATATTCAGTTTATATATTCAGTATATATTACATTTCAGTTTCATACTGAATATTCATATCATATTCAAATATTTCAGTTTCATACTATACACGCCTTACTTTCTGGAAGTTTAAATCAACATTGTTTTTACTTTTTCTTTATTGTAAATAAGGCTTTCCATGAATTCCCAAAGGTGCTCTGGGGGGTTGTATTATTATTTTCTACACTATTTCTAGATGATAAAATTAATGTAGTCTGACTGCCTCTAGTGATAAACAAAATCCCTGCGTCCACACTGGCCAGACAAATCATCTTAGAACTTTTACAGGGGGGATAAAAGAGATAAAAAAGTACTAAGATAATTTCTTTGGCTCCTGTTCACAGGACTATCTGCTTAGTTTTGTAAGCCAATTTACACTGTGGTTTGGCCGCTTTGTGCTGAGGAGACTTAGTACTTTAGCACCTTTCTAAAAAAAGCGTGCATAAGGCCAATGCCCTGTATTAAGATAGTTTTTCTGCTGAAGAGAGACTGAAAGATATTGCTATCATGCTATCACTTGCTGCTGCACTTTGTCATATGGCTTTGCAACAAAAAACATTAACAACATCAGCCTGACTTCAGTGTGTATAATATTACCAAATTCACCTGTTGAAAAATCCTGTCAGGGTCACTCGTCTCTGGCCATATAGAATGACAAGCAGGGAAGAGACCTCCTCCATGTGTATCTGTGTTTGTGTACACGTGCTTTTTGCGGATGAGGGGAAAGAGGTGATAGAAATGTGGATGATGAAGGGAGCACAAGGGAGACTTTAAGCACAAGTTTGCAACTCCTTTGTGCTTGTTCTCCATTTTCCTTGGGACGCTTAAGAGGTGACCAACCAGAAGCATATTTTTTACCCACACTTGACAGGAGAGGAATGTCTGCTCAAATATGCCTCAATTTAATAATCTAAGAGGTAGTAGACTATTTGTTAAAGTAGTTTTGCATCAGACCATGCCATACATACTTCAGGAACCTGCACTAACTTACAGGAACGTATTAGAAAAATCTTTCCAAAAATTTATAAAGCAGCAATGCTTTTAGATGGTATCATATTGGTCAGTACCACCAGTGCTTTAATCAGCAAAATTGCTCGACCTGGAGCTCCTTCAAAATAAGCAGAGAGGTGGGACTGACAAGGTATTTTCAAAGACCTCCACTATGAAACCCATATCCCTGGTTATTGAAAAATCAGCTCTGTCAAACTTCTGGATTCCTGCCTGCCTGTATTCCCTCTGGCTTCCAGGGGCTGGTTTCTAGCTGAGGTGATGAAGATTGAAAGTGGTTGATTGTCTTCACAATAGCTGGTGCATAGACACACTGCGAAGGCCTGCCTGTCACATTATTTTTATAGGTTCTGACAACAGCATATTCAAGTTTATGAAACAGATGATTCATACTATGTATAGCTTTTTATGCATCTAAAATGCATATACATATGTATTAAAAACATGGTGGGAACTGTTGTCACTGAATATGCCTGCATAAGGAGAGATGCTAATTTTTCTTGAAGGGAAGGTCCCACAAAACTGAAGTGACATTCTGGCACACTGAAATGCTGAAATGCCATTCTAATGAGATAAGCAGATATTTAAATTTGTGCTGTAGCATATTTTCAACTCCATTGTTTTCTATGCATCTAAAACTTTATTAGCAGGATAAGGGTTTGCCTGGAAGTAATGTACATTTATGTGTACATATTTTACAGTGGGAAACATGCTAAGAAGCCCAGATGATAGTCTGTTCTTTGGTTGAATGATGGTCATGTGGGATTTACAATTGAATTGTAAGGACAGGAGGACAGGCAGAAGACAAGTGACAAAGACAAGAACCTCTCTGCCAGCAGGGAAGAAGAGATGTAATGAGCAAAACTCCCAACTTGATCTAATTTAGGGCCAAGCACAGCTTCAGGAATGTGTGAGAATTAATCTTTTTATTTACCCAGAAAGAAGGAAGAGAATTAAGGGCAAGCAGAATAACACTGAAATGGGCAGATTTGTATTCCCTCCTGAAAAACATTGCATCTAAGTGCCTGACAGCTAAAGTTCATAAGTGCAACAGCAGATTTTTAAGAAACTATATAGCCTTTCTTTGTTCTTTTTTTTTTTATTATTTTCTTTCTTTCTTTCTTTCTTTCTTTCTTTCTTTCTTTCTTTCTTTCTTTCTTTCTTTCTTTCTTTCTTTCTCTCTCTCTTTCTCTCTTTCTCTCTTTCTCTCTTTCTTTCTCTCTTTCTCTCTCTCTCTCTCTCTCTCTCTGTTTCTCTCTTTCTTTTTTTTTTTTTCTTGGATGATGGATGGGAAAGACAGTCTGGATTTGACCCATAATGTGATCATTGTTGAAAATCTAAAGCAGTACAAGTAATGAATGGGGAATATAGTCATAAGAAATGGGGGGGGGGGGGGGGAAGGGTGTAATTAATTAGTTTTCCCGACTTACGCCCCAGCTAAGCAAAGTGTCTATTCAGAAAACCAAGGACATGAAGTGCTGGGCCTTTTTACTTGAAGAGATATGGCCAGCATGTCAGTATGGACATGGTGTCTATTCATCTGGGTTCCTACTGTTTCCAAAAAACTACATCAGCTCCCCACCTGTCTGCTCAAGCAATTCAGTTTAAGCCTAATGAAAATGAAATCTATGAATGATAGAAATCATTTCATGTCAGGAATCTGTTAATGTCTCTACTGTTCTTTCACATAATCCAAGTCACATAGTTGGACTTTTTGCTTCCACACAGATTTATTCTTATAGCTTTCAGCTTATAACACTCACTTGTATTTTAACGTCCCCTTTTCCATGAGCTTCTTTCTTCTTTTATTTTGGCATCTTGCCAGTATAGTAGCCAGATCCCCTGTTACATGCCAATTAATCCCTTCCTGATGAATTTGAGTCATTTGTATTTTATTGTACACAGCACAGAAATACATCATGGTTAAAAGTAGTATAAATAGGCCATGGGTTAGTCAAGTATAAAGCCTTTATTGTCCTCTAAGAGATGTGTATTTATCATTTCAAATTAAAATAACCAATGTACTGCCAGAGTAGCCTTTTTCATTGTATTTCAAAAAGCTTTTTAATGTATTTTGTCCAATATAATGCTAACAATGTAACATGCTGTGTTTTGTCTTGGAAACACAGATGAGGCACATAGATGAGATTTAGAGTTACAGTACTGTGCAGTTGTAACAAACAGAAATAATTATGTAGTAGTAATATAATAGGCTGCAATCAATTTGAAAAGGCAATTGTAGTTAAGGAGATTTCTGTTTACCTGTGGTGCTGACTCCTATTAGCCCAAAACCCAGACAGTTATGGGTTTCTTCCAAGGCAAGTGTTCCCCTGACATTTGGAGGGGAAATGATGGGGAATATTCAGGAGATCTTTTAATACAGTTCCCATGGTAGAATGTGAAGTCTATCACTGCTTAAAGCACATACTTAAATGCAGCTGACTTTAGTGAGGATGCTCCTGTGAGTTCAAGCATATCACTGAGTGCAGACTTGACTTTGGCATCCATAGGGCATAGTCATACACTATGACTGAACTGAACTAATGACCCACAGTGTCTGAAAGGAGGATATTTTGCATCCTCTCTTTCCTTTTCTTCTTACCACTCCCCTTCCCACCCTTTGCTATACATTTACCCTCTCCCCTCCATCCGAGCACCTGCAGTGCTTGGCTGATCCCTAGGTAAACTCAGTTTGCTCTACCAGCAAAAAACATTCATATGCACTCTTTTGCCAGGTTATTTTCTGCCATTTTAGGCATCTGAGCTGCTGTGTTGTGCTCCAACAAACACCAAAGCCAGTAAAAAATAAGTGGGTACCCAGGAGTAAGAGGAGAGGAGAGTTCTGAGGGAGTTCAGCCTTGTTGCAGATGTTCTTAATTCACATCAAGCTGTATTAGCCACAGTTTAAAAACAAAATTACTTCAAAAATTACAGCACTGTGCCACTTCTTTATACACCTGCGTATAAAGGAATTGGTTGAGCTGATCTAGTTAAGTCCAGTATCACTTATAAATTCCTACAAAAGTATTTTATTGTATAATATTTTAATGATGCCTAGCTACTTCATGGAAAAGTCAAGAGGAATTAAAGCTCTGTAACATAGCAAAAATATGTATCCAATTTGAGGATATAAACTGTTCAGATAGAAATGTCTGTATGTTTAAGAATAAGAGGGATTTCACTCCTAACCAACCTCATAACATATCTTGTATGTATCCTTTACTAGTTAATCTGATTTTATTTAGTTCTAGTAAAGGGCTTTGCATACTAATTCAGATTAATCGGGTATGACTGCGTGTAATTAAAAATTAGTAAGACAAAGACAGACCCTAAATCAATTCTTAAAGAACATCTTCCTTCAACTACAAAAGATTAGACTTCATGCATCAGTTCCTCTGAAAGGAAAAACAGTTATTATTGAAGAGCATGCTAACATTTTATCATTAAAAAATGAAGCACGTTTGCCTAACAAAATTAAATGATCCAGACAATAAAGCACATTTGCAAAGATCAAGAATGATAAAACCAACAGTAGAGTAAAATCCAATGCAAAAAGTATTAAAGCCTATTCCTGCAATGAGCTTCTGGCAAAGGACCTCTGTGCAATAGAGGCCATATAACATTTCAGTGTTTGCACTGGATATAAACCAGAGAAATAAATCAAAGCCTATAGTGGAAAAAAATATCCACTATTTATTGTGCAATTCACATGCAATATATCCTGCATCCTAAGCAGGAGGAAAATTAGGAAAAATACCTTAATCACCTCACCTTTAAAAAAAAAAAAAAATCCATTTTGAAAATTATATGAGAGATCTTATTCATCTATTTTACTTCAATTGAATATGGCTTACCATAGTAAAATGTTAGAATTCCCAAAGCTTCTTTGGGAAAGAAAAAAAAAAAAAAAAAAAAAAAAAAAAAAAAAAAAAAAAAAGAGAGAGAGAGAAAGAAAAAAAGCAAATTAACAAATCTTTGTAAAACAATGATCTTTGTTACAGGAACAATGTCAGAAAATGAACAGAAATGTCCCACAGCTGAGGGAACTCACAACAGTCCCCTTCACAGCTAAGGTCACATCCTTAGCCATTTTGTGTGAAAGGAGCTAAAATGGCTAAAATTCAAGTCTGTGCCCAGCAAACAGGCTGCATTCTGCCCTTTGCCAGTCCTATTTGTGCTATGTAATGTCATCTAAAGGAAGCTTCAGGCTGCCCTAATATGCAAATACAAGTTTCCCTGGTCCCACAAGCTCCATCATATGTATCAGGGCAGGAAACACAGCAGCCCTTCCAGCATCTGTTCAAGTCACAATGAGGTTATGATCACAGTAGCAAGGGAAGTCCTCTATAAGGGCCCAAATGTAAATTACCATGTCTGCTATTGACCATGTAAAAGAACCTCAGGGAGTGTTGTGCCTTGCCATGCTCACCTGGAGTGACCCATCCTCAGCAAGTGGAGAACCGCACTGACCTACCACACCAGGAAGTGCATGCTGCTCTTCAGCTTGGGGGCTAGCAGCCCCAGGAATACCAGTGGGGATGATTAATGTTCACTAAATCATCCTTCAGGATGGACCACAGAGTCCAGCTGGCTCTGTAGGTTTTTTTCCTATACCTAAATAAACACCTAAATAGGTGTTTATTGATACTAAACCTCAACATTTGTGACTAAAATTAAAAATCAATAGATTAAATTCTATTCTTAAGGGGACATCCAGACTCCATTTCAGTGACCAGCAAGTCTTAATGGCTTCTTTGGCGTCAGCATTTTATTATGAACTCAGTCTCATTCGTACCACTGCCTGCTTACAAATGGCCACAGCAAACATTTGAATAAAAAGGGACTTCAGAATATGAAACAGTTACTGTTACAAATATATGAAATACAGAGCCTAAATTTCTCTCAGGATACATAAGATGTCCTCTGGGAAAGCTGCGCAATAGAACTACGCTTTCTATTTTGGGCAATAATTAAACTGGCCTACAAAGAGTTATTAGACAAAATGACAATGTAAACCCCAAAAGCAAGACAGTTAACATTCCAATATGATGCTTTTAGTGCTGTCTTATACATCATTCTTTTCAGCTCTGTTGCAAGTGAAAATTAGAGTCAATGGAAATTGAAAAGGTATGGTTGGGTTATGCATGGGCTAATGTATTTAGCTAGATGAGAAAATAAATACTGTTTACCTTTTTCTGCTTAAAAGTGTAAATCCTTCCTGCTGCACTGGTTTGTAAAGTAACATTGTTCAGTACTTATACATCTCTCATGCTTATCTTCTAAATCAACAGTGTTAAAAAAAAAAAATTTGAAAGTAATAGCATATATAATAGGAAATTCCCTTTGTCACTTGCATTAACACAGTGCAATGAAGTACAAAAATATAAAAAATATACTGTGGTTCTGACAATAGTCACTTGGATGATAAAATTATCACGGATTATATATCTTCTTTTAAATAATGCATCACACGGTTTTCTGAACCACTGCAGTTCCTTCTCAAGGTGTTGTAAAAATTGAGCAACCTGAAGCATATTTATACAGATTAAGTGGTTTCTAATACTCCAAAGAGCACTTAATCTGCATGAATGTGCTTCGTGTTGCTATGTGCCTCTAAAGCTTGAACAAGGAGACTGAATGATTCTGAAAGTCTGCAGCGCATTTGTATTTTGATAAGTCAAACAAAGCAAAAATGGAAGAAATATGTTAATTGGTCCTGGCAAGCAGGACAACCAACTGGCAATCAGACTCCTTCCATCCTGAGCTTCTTATTCTCCAGCCATGTCCTTAAAATGTCTCAAATTATACTAATAATGCAAGTTATTATGCTAATATGGACTCAAAAATGGAATAATGCTGGAAATGATGTATCCTTGATAAAATGTTCCATAATCGCCATGACTAATGTTTATTAAAATGCTGCCCTAGAAACTGCAGCAAAGGCCAGCTGTTTTACCTTAAGGGCTCTGCTATGGCATTTTTCAAATATTATGTGTTTATCGCTTTTTCTAAATGGATCATCTAAATGAGGGAACAGCAGCAAAACATTCAAAAGAAAAAAGAAAAAAAGGCAGCCTTCATATTTTGCCACCTTCCTCTGGCAGAGCCAGGAGTTGATTATTCAATAGGTAGCCAATATATGTATAAGTTATTCTGAATGTGAAATGCATATATAAGAAAAGAGATTATTTTGAAATAAAAAGTGTTCAGTTCTGCACTTTGTCCTATACTGATTTTAAAAAGAGGAATTACACCAGCAGAATTAGCACATGACTGATTGCTCTTACTGACTGCTGTAAGAGAACAGATTCAGCAGTGTGTTTTGTTGCAGACATCCTTCCTCTTCCAGTGTTTGAGATGAGGACACAGCTATGCCTTGTGATGTGCAGGAGGTAGATATTTTCCTACTCTCTTTGCTTGTAGGAAACGAAGAAACTTGGTAGTCGATAGGTTTTGAAGGCATGGCTTATATGAAAATTGTTTTTCAGTAATTCGTACTGTTCCTGAGAAAACCTTTGAAAGACTCCGAATATGTCAAGGTTCTCTGTGTATGTTTCATACAAAAATACATACAAAGCATCAGCACCTTTATTTTATTTTATTTTATTTTATTTTTGATTTACACTATGCAAAGTAAGAGTGTGTGGGATCTTGTAAAACATGTAACAAATATGCAGTACAAACTACTTTTCCAGCAGCTGGGTCCCAGAGCTGTATAAATATCTCCAGAAAACAGTGCCCAAGGCTTTAAGAGTATGTGAAATGAAAAGGATACATCTGTCAACTGGTATGTATCACAGGAGGCAAACTGCTGACTGAATTGGCAAGGGAGAACAACAGATGATAATGAAGACAACACTAAAGTCACTAGTAGAAACGGAAGATAGCACTTGTTGGTCTTCAGTTCAGCTTGGTTCATAGCACTGGATCGTTTGAAATAGTTCATTGGTTCCTAAGGCATAAAGGTACTTTCTTCATAGAGTACTCGTCCCAGATATCTTCTAGTGACACCTGTCCTGAGAGACAAAAACAGTTTTCCAAGCTAATAAACAATTCACAAAGTGCTTGCCACAGAAGAGCAAGGAACATTTGGGGTTCATAAGGGCTACTGTAATAGCTGTAGGGAGAAAAGGAAAAAGTGAAGGAAAAAAAGATGAATGGCTCAGGGTTGCCGTCTCTTTACCTTGTTGATGGTTTTTGTAAGTTTATTTATTGTAATCCTAAAGTAGTATTCTAAGCCGGACTCAACCTCAGGGGGAGAAAGAGGTCTGCTGTAATATCTTTGAAAGGGAAGGCTATACGTCAAGAAAAATGCAGGTATATAAATGCATTGTTCAACCCAAAGGGTTAGGCTATAATATTAAATTCTTTCCACAAATATATTTGTGGGGGATGTGCACTAATTTCAACTCTGTACACCCACATGTTGACTTGGTCCTTCGCATACTTAGGGACAGGATGTTTTCTACACTGTCAGTTTAAAATGTTACAGGCAATAAAATCAGTGCAATGTGCAAAGCATGGCACATGGTTCTCCTTCCTCACATTTGTCACCTTACTGACAAAACCATAAATCTTGATGGGGGGGGGGGATCATTAGTGTTTTGTGTTGCTTGTGTGTGGAATACTGTGAATAATACTGTGTGGAAGTGTGAATATTTCGGTGATTAATATGGGTAGGTTTATAGGTGGAGAAGAACAGACATCCTTATACCTTTTCTGGGTGCCCAGGAGCTGACTTCTAGCACCCATTTCAGAGGTGCAAATGAGCTTTTACTACCATCATTAAAGCTTTCTTACTATTTTTGTTTGGAGGCTTTAAAATATAGCATTTAAAAAATGGGATGCCTCTGAGGCACCCCAGTGAGGGAACGTCTTCAGTGCAGCCAGTTCCTAGTGAACCTTTGGCTCTTGGAAAGTCAAGCCTAGCAGGTCCAGTGCCAGATTATTGCATTTGATTTGCATGTTGTAGCATGTTTTCTCCTGCATTTTGCCACACACTTCTTCCAAAGGAAATTAGACCATATGGTGAGCAATTTGCCTGAGTGTGCAATTTACCATCTTTGCCATGAACAGGTGCGAGTATCCCAGCAGGAATGGACTAAGAAGATTTTTGTCACTCAGTAGTTTGCCTGCTGTGAAAAAGGATGACCTTCCTTTACTACCAGCCTCCATCTCTCCATCCTCCAACCTTCTGAAGTGTTAAGGGTAGCATGTTGTCTGATGCTTGTCCATCTCTGCTGTTCCACTCCTTCTTTTAGGACTGCTGTTTTCAGATGACCATTTCAGCTTCCCAATTACTGTTATCATTCCTGTGTTCAAAATGTGCCACACAACTGTGACAGAGCTCCTATTGCCCATAACTTCACCTTTTCTAACAACCTCTAAAAGCTCCAGACCTGCCAAGCCTGCCCTTAGTGGGAGCAAACACTGTGGTTTTCCTCTCACCTGGCTGTCAGGGCCAAGGGACATCTAGGTCCAGGGACACTGCTGAATTTCCTTTTTGGGAGCCTGAGATTATCGGTGTATACAGGGACTAGGAGCTCCTTTTACGGTAAAAAGAGATTTCATCGTCACTTTTGCCCATCTCTTACCACTTGGAAGAAATCATAGCACAAAATACATTCAAAACATAAAGAGCTATAACCTTACTGAAGTGCAATAATATTTTTATATCACCTTTTAATAGATCCAAGTTTTCCCAAATTCCCCCTCTGTTCTCCCTCTACATTGTCTTTCTGGGGGAAGTTCTTGCCAAGTTAATGAGTCCAAGATAAGCAGGCAAAGCAACACAATAATCCAACCAAGACAAAATAGTCATAAATTATTAAAGGAAGCTCCAAATCCAATCTGCTGTTGTCTTGGTGACTGACTGGGAAGCACCACTATTTATTTTTTTGTTTCTTCTCAGGCTGCAAAATGTCGTACATGTCTGTCTGTCTTCCTTCTCTCCCCTTCCCCACCCATTTGGAGACTTCCTTTTCCAGCCCTCAATGTTACCCCCTCTGTCATCTCTATTTCTGATAAGAGGGCTTTGGCATTAAACAATCCTTGAACTTTCAGTACTGTCTGCTGTTGCATCTTTTTCTTCATCTTTTTATTATTTCCTTTTCTTCTGAGAATAACAAAGGCTCAAGAGTGCAGAACTCTTATTCCCATGAAAAGTCCCCTTCTCCTGGCAGTTCTTGCATTTCTTTTTGACACATTGCCATGTAGCCCTCTGTGACATGTTAACTCAGTCCAGGAGCCTGTATGCCACTATGTCACCCTGCTACTTTGTGATCTTTTGACTCCTTTCTGTAGAGCACACTGATATTTCTTCAGACCATCTCTGACTCAGAGAAAGCAAATAATGGAGCTGACCTCACCCCAGGCAATAAAGTGGTCTTTTACCTGGATGCGTGGTAATAATGTTCTTCAGAAAATCATTTTCTCTTGGCTCTGTTTCTTTGCTCTTCATTACCATTATTATTATTATTATTATTATTATTATTATTATTATTATTATTATTATTATTATTATTATTATTATTATTATTATTATTATTATTATTGCCACACATGCCCCACACAGGAAAAAACTCTGAGATTTATTTTTTATATATATATCCAAAGTTAATCTTTTTCCATTTTTCTTCCTCTGCTCTCTAAGTATTATTTTGTTTGATGTTCCTGTATTGCCTGGGGAATATGTAAGGGTAAGGCAGTTTATATCTTCTTCAGTTACACAAGCAATGATGGACATGAATATATCAAATATTTACTTAAGCTAAGTATGATTTGCTTTTTATGCTGTCTCCCATCAAAAGGGAGTATAGAAATTTACCTAGACAAAGCATATAACAAGTATGGGAAATTGCAAACACAGAATGTGCATATATTTCATACCACAATATATTAGAGTAAGGAGTTTACAAAAGCAAAAAGAGATGTAATTCCTATTGACCTACCTAGCTGTCTCTGCTTCCTTTGAAAAATCCTCTTTAAAAGTTTAAGAGCTATAGAAGAGTTTAAGCACATATGTTTTTAGGAATTAGCTAGAGTTGTGATGTTTTATGCCTCTAGAGTAATATTTTGAAAATTTGTCTTTATGAAGGTACAGTATAGAGATGTTCTTTGTTAAAGTGAGTAAGAAGGTTGTTCAGTTCCAAATGGTAATTGCAGTAGGATCTCAGTGCCATGTGTTAGAATTTAAAAAATAAATAAATAAAATGGCTCTATTGTTACTACTACTAACCACAGGTTGTAGTAACACAGGTGGGATATTTTCACCAACAACTGCATAGGTGTTTCTTGTCAAGCTTCTTTTGTTTACTAAACAGAAACATGGGAGTAAATTTCTTAATTGTTCACAGTTTGGATCTTTAATATTAAATTCCCATAAATAGTTGCACTACTGACACCATGATTACTGGCCTTAAACAAAGAAGAATCATGAAGATACTTGTAATACAGCTAACTGTGGAATAAATTCTTCTTTTAAGTCCTTTTTGAAATACTTGCTTGCCTGAACACGTATCAAGTTTATATCTGAGACCAGAGAAAGACACAGGAATATGATACTAGTCATATTCTTAACACCCACCATAAGGGTAGAGTTGTCAAATACGGTATAAATTTTCTCTTAACACATTGTTCTATTCTGCTTATCTTGCCTCACTCCCAGAACTAGAAGGAGGTAGAGGCTGGTGACAGCCTGGTGACCAGGCAAGGCCAACAGGTGGCCCTTAAACACCCAACACCACTGAATGTGTCAGAGACCACATTCAAACAGCTAAAAGCAAGAGTAATCCTCACCAGGAGGAAACAAATGCAGGACAAGACTCCTTCAGCTGATGTAATGAACAAAGGAGAGAAAGAACAATGAGAATAACCCCTTGTCCTTGGTGACCACAGTACAAAACGTACCTGTGAATGGAGGATCCAGAAAGAGGCTGGCAAAATGACAGAGACGGGAAGCAGAAATGAAGAATGGTATCCAAAAAGAAAAAAAAGAAAAGACAGAAAGAGGAGAATTAAGATGTTTTCTGTCATGATGAAAATAATTAATGGCACCCTCTGGAAATAGCTAGCTATTCACCCAGTATTGGGGGGTGGGGAGTAGGTGAGGACAGATGTGGGAGTCTCCACCTACATTCTTTTCTTGCTGCTAATTTTCCCCACCAAACCATCACTTCTGGCACTAGCACTTACTGCAACCTGGGGAGAAGAATTGCTTCCTCTTGAAAAACAAACCTGTGTAAATAACAGTGAAAAGGAGGACTTTGGGGAAAGGAAATGGATGAAGGTGTGGAGATAGCACAAGACAACAGCTTTATTAGAAGTCAGACTTCTCCATCCTGCTCTGTATATCTTCATGGTAACCCTTTTCCCTCTCCCTCCCCCTCTCCCTCCCCATGCCCTGCTGCTGTGCTTCACTCTAATCCCTTGTAAAACAAAAATCAGCAGATGCAAGCAAATGACTCACTCCTCCTGCCTGCCTGGTGCTCCTGTCCCTGAGCTGAGCTCCCTGGGGAACCTGAGGAGACAGGCACCCACAGCTCAGGCACCTGGTGACAGCTCCACTGTCCCTCCCCTTCATTCAGAAACCTTACTCAAAAGGACAAACCGGAAAGGCAGCAAGAGGAATCCCAAACGGGGATTAAAGGAGGAAAGGCTAGGCTTTGACTGCTGTCCCATGCAACCAGGACAGATTTATGGAGCTGGAAACCCAGTCTCCCTGGTCTCAGCTCAGTGACCCAGCTGCTACAAGGTTGTGTTATTCCTGACCCGATAAATCTGGCATTCCTCTCTGCACAGCAGCACTGCTTCACAAGGGAGATGAAAGGCAAACACACTTGCCTGCCTGCCTCCCCAAGGCCACCATTCAAGGGTTCACTTATTAGGATACTCCCCAGGAAGGTGGGATGCTTTAAAAATGCATTTTAAAGATAAAAGAGCCACAATCACATTTTGGGAAGTGCCCATTATGGCTGATTAAGAGTAGGTGTGGAGTGACAACATCTCCACACACAGCCAGTCTTCCTGCTGTTGGGGTTGCAGGTGGACAAGATGCTGTAAGTGGATGTTAAAGTCTGCAGATGTGGAAAGTGGAAAGGTATGTAGAGAATTTTCATAGAACTGCCAAGTCGTGAAAGACCCAGGAACTCAGACACCTCCAGAGCTGTGAAAAGTTAATCACCCTGTGATTTTGGAGCTAGGAAGCTAGACTACCACTAAATGGGACCTGTGGAAAGTTGCCAATTTCTGTGGACAAACAGTTGACTAGATGGGCACCCTGGCCAGGTATCAGCTTCACACCAAGAAAGCTCCTGGTGGGCATCATCCTCTCACCCCACACTTTGGCTTTTGCAGCAGGGAAGGCTGCATGGGCTGAGCAGAAACCAAAAAACCCACTGCTCACATTCACTGCTTATCACAGCTAGAGGTGGCCTGCATTGCCACTAGCAGGTCAGCACCGCACAAAGCCCATCGAAGTCCTGTTTTAAGCATATTCACTTACATCTGGCCTCCAGTTCACAGATCTGTCGATATATGGCTTTAAGCTTCTTAGAGATTAAGGTAGTCTTTCTGAGAGGTACTCAGTTTCTGTGGAAGTATGAAGGGTGTCATGAAGGCTGCCCTGAGCCCTGACCTAGTTTATGACTAGGTGCTGTAGGGCAGCCTGTCCACAGGTCATGCTTCTGCATCATAGTTCAGGGCAGGCATAGGTGGTAATGTGGAAGGGCTCTGCTGCTGAACACTTAAGTTTTGTTTGTGAATTTAACAGTGAAGGATTTTCTCTCCATATTAAGTACACTAGCTATGCACTGATTAGTTCAGATATGTGCACACATACATATTTATGCGCACGTGTATATGCAAATACATATAGTTATACATATTTCATATTATATAAATTTCTTATGTACAATCTCTTTTCTAAACAGATGGTGGCACAGAAAAATACAGCAGGATGTGTTGGATACATTCTATACCTATCAGTGGACACAAAATAATATTTGTTATTACACAGTATTCAGCGCGTGTTACTGCAGATCTGAATCATACATGAGGGCTCACATCTACCTGTTTGAACACAAGGTCTTCACCCTACCTGCGAGTGATGGCTGCTACTTGGGAAAAAGATCTCTCGGTTTTGTCTGAGTCCCTGCCTTATCTGCAAATGAATGCACAAGGCAGACCTTAGCAGCCTTCGTTTAATCTGCTCTCTCAGCTCTCGAATCCCTCATCTGTACACTGCCATTCAGCACAGCAGGGGTGTCAGGTTCCCAGACCAGAACAACTCCGGTCCCTCTAATTATTGAGTGAACTTTGTCTGTTGCTTTCACTGAAGTAATGGAGCCTACAGGGAGCAATGATCAGCTCTGAGGTATAATGAAGGTCACTCTCATCAAGATATTTATTTCTTTGGATTAATAAGAAGGTGGAAAAACATCTATCCTGAACTGTAAGAAACATTTTGCTGTTGTGTAAGCTACAGCCAGCAGACAAAGTTGTATCATGTGCAGAAACAATAAGAACTTCTGAAACAGAAAAAGAAAAATGCATCATCTGCACTGCACATTAGACTCTCCAAAGTTTCATTTTACCACCAGTATATCCCTGTTGAGGTGACTGGCATGCAACTTGCAGTGTGGGATAGCTGCTTGGAGTTTCCCTGGTTTCACAGGTACAAGCACACATAAGCAACCAGAGAAGGCAGAAGAACAAACACAGGATAAAGAGCATATCTCAGTGAATCACTTAAACTGTAGCTTAGTCTGGTGAGGTAGCTAAATCAGCTCTGTAAAATGTGGCTGTTTTTGCTGTCTAGACGAAGTTAAGCTACCTGTAAAGGTAGTCTTTCTTCTTTTAAAGAAGAGATGTGTTTGTTGAAGATACTGTTGAGATAACAACCCCAGGGGCGTCTTCCCTCTAGCCACAGTGCACAGAGAGTGCTTGGAGTAAGTGACATTGCTGAGACTCTCATGCTCTGGGGGGCCTCTGCAGCCATAAACTTGAAACTACAAACAGTTAATCTCAAAATCACAGAATCACACAGAATCACAAAAATCTAATGGGAATATGGGCTATGAATGAGGTTTTTTTAAGTGCTTGAGGAGAAATTATAGCAAATATTAGTTTTTAAATAGTTAAACTCAAGAAGCAGTTCTGCAAGTAACGGTGTTAGCAATAGGTTCAATTTTAACCTTCAAATGCCTTCAAAAAACTGCACGAAACAATGTCAGTAAGTGATGCAAATCCAAGCACTGTTTGTGGGGCTATTGCAACTGATACCAAGGTGACTTTAGTTTTAAGTCAATACGCTTTAGCAGACTCCTCTAATGCAAACAAACAAACAAGCCAGCCAACCAGCCACTAATAACCTCCTGAGCAAAGTAAAACATCATTCCAAGAAAGTCAAAACGGTCTTTGTGAATAGTTTTCTCTAACAATATTTAAGACATAAAATGTCTCTAAGGTTTGCCATGAATGGGGCATATAGCCATGAAGTTGATCCTGTTTTTGTTTGTTTCGGTTCTTCAGGGCCCTATATAATTATTCTTTCCTCTTACCCAGAATAAATGAGAACAACAGAGCTCTTTGTATCTTCTAAGTAATTATAAAATAGACAAGGATAACGTGGCACATTATTCTTTTCTACTCTTGGAGGTTTCTAAATAAAGCACATCTTCTCTATTATAGAGTTCACAGCAGCTCTGAACAGTCTTTGACAGACACAGATTTCTTCCTGTGAGGGCATCATGTCATATGCCTCCATCCCTGCATCTTTGAATTAAACCAATATTCAGACCACTCATAATCTCCAACTTTTAAACTAGTATTTCAATATCAAGCCACTAAACTTTACAATGTCTTTTAAATTCTGTCTTTTCCTTTTCCTGAAACAAGGTGGGTTTGATGCTGTTTTTTTTTTTTTTTTTCAAACCACCTGCCTGTTTGATTCCTAACCAGAGTCCTGTTGAAATGATTTCTGGGTAAGCTGACCTTCATGTCCAGATGGTTTAGTATATGTATTCTATTCTGATCCTCCAGAATAAGCATTTTAGCTGTTCCAGCTCAGAAGCTGGGAATATTTTCCTCCAATGTGTCTCTTAGTCCCTTCTTTGTGGATGGAGTCATCTGTTTAACACAAGTGTCTCCAAGATTTCCTTCAAAAAAGCACACTTTCAAATTAATTTTTCTGCCTGGGATTTTGAGATAATTCTTCTCCTCTATTACTCAGAAAGTTCTGAAGATTTCTTCTTTTGCAGTTATAAATATAGGTGGCTTTTTCATTTTTTTCTGAAGTTCTACTATTTTGTTTCATTCTGGTGTCTCCACTAACTATTCAGAATTTTCCTTTGTAGCCTCTTTGAAATATGACAAGCATTGTTCTGTCGTCACAGTTCAGAACTCAAAGTAAAATTTCAGTACTCTGTTTGCCATATATCTGTCACTCATAGTATGTAATGTAGCAGAGATGAAAATAAATGCAATTCTGTTGAAAAACTCTGAACACCCTCCAATCCTACTAATTTCAAGGGAACTGTTGCCTATTAACAGCTGTGAAGCCTGACTTCCCAATCCCAACTGGTCTTGTTCATTGTGTCTTTTTGCAAAACACGTAACAAATGCCACCACCAGTAGTAGTGCCTGGTAAAATTTTCCTGTAGTGCACTGACTGATGTCTGTTTCAGTTAAAGATAATGTAAAACCCTACTTATAATGTCCTTTTTGCTTGAACTTCAATTACTACTTCATGAGCTCCCTTCTATATGAACAGAAACAAATGTTTTGCTTAGGTTTGTGAAATATTCAACTGATTTTTTATTTCTGCATGTCCAAAATATTGTTCAGTAACCATGTCAAAGTAATGAAACAACTTCTTTAAATTAATTTAAAAATCAAATTATTCTATTGATATTAGTGTTGAGATACTGACAAGTTTTTTTCACAATTTCAGGTAGTTCTTTTTTCTGCTGCATATTAAGATGCATAACTAGCTCTTCAGACAATGTAAGTGCACATTCCTGTTAGTTTTAAAGAGGCTTCAACACTTTATACTAAGTAAAGTTCTAGTAATTTAAATATATAACATTAAAAAAGGAAATACATGTCTTTTATGTTCTTCTTTTCTGTGCTATCAACCACTTTATATTAAATAGCCCCACAGCCTTCTTTCTACTACAAAAGATGCACACATCAAAAACAGCCAACTCAGTGAAGAGTTTTATTGGCCACAGTATCTTTACAGATTTGGACAAAAAAAAAAAAAAAAAAAAAAAAAGAAAAAAAAAAAAGAGAGAGAGAGAGAGAGAGAGAGAGAGAGAGATCTTGTTGGCATAACATAATTTTACCCTGGCAAAATTCAGACTTGCAATTATCTAGTTTTTCAGAAGAAATAATGAGAACTTAAGGGTCAAGATAACATAAGCAACTATTGTCATTTGACCAAGCTTTCAACTTAGGCCTGCTCTATGTTCTTCCACCTAGGTAACTACCCATGGAAAAAGATGAAAGAATATATTTTCAAACAAAAATAAATGTTTGTACAGTAAGTGTATCATTGGTGTCGAATACTTAGCAAAACTTTTGACCTTCAGTCCTGATGAATTTGAAACACAAAGAAGGCTTTGAAATGCTGCAAATTGGGCCTAGCTGACATTTAAACATCAATTCTGAATGTGTCCACACCCAAATATTGATGCATCAGATGTAAGACTATTGATTTTTTCAACAGCATGTTTCAGCCATCTGCTTTCCTTTCCCTAGTTTTATTTCTGTCAGTTCTTGCCACGAATTTACTTTGGTTGGGGGTTCACATACAATAAAATCCCTCATCTAAAACTAAAATAGGCAAAATAACTGTGTTTGCCTGCAACCGATGCCCAGATCTTGTGCCATCATGCAGCTAGCTCTGCTCACCCAACCCCTACTAGCAGGAATAAAACAGATGTTGCCCATGAAACCATTGCATGGAGGGCCTGCACCCTGAAGGAGAGCTAGGCTCTAACCCATAAATTCCTGGGATTCTGGGATGACTGCTTTTGTGCATTCAGGCTCCTTGGAGTAATACCAATGCACAAGCCATATGTTTAGACTGGGCTTTGGTCCACACAATTCCCCAAGCCATCATTTTGGAGACACTGCTCTTCCTTACTCCTGTGCCAAGGCAAGCAGAATACCTTAAAGCACCTTGGCTCACACTCACCTGACATCAAAGGAAAATAAAAATTCTTCTGGGCTGGCACATCTACGAGTTTGATCAAAATGCCCTTCTTACCCTCACCCGGCTGCTGGATCCCTCCCCTCAGGCTGGCTCTCTGTGTCACTCACTCTTCTTCCATGTGTGGTGGCTGTGGGGGGGGCTCAGGAGTAGCCATCTCTCTTCAAGTCTTGGCCCCCGTGATGGAAGATTTCAATGAAGAGGACAGAGGCTGCCAAGAACAAGCTGAGGACCCAACTTGAACGAAGCTCAGGCCCAGGTCAGATACAAATTTGTAGACATAGCTATATTTTTCTTTTGTCCCCTCCTAGGGCACTATTCTTTCCACACTTTTTAAGCATGCCAGGTGGATCTTGGAATGGAAAGCTGGAGAGCAATAAGATAGGGACCTTATGTTTTAGGTCTGAAAAAGGCAACAAAGGTGGGAAAGTATTGGAGGAGGAGCTGTGCACCATGCTGCAGGTGCTATTATTATCCTGCCAGTACCAGCAGGTGGGAAGCTGCCATGGAACATTTGTTTGGCTAGTCATTGCTGAAATGTGTTTCATTTATTAGCACTAAATTAACCCTTTATTTTTTGTTTTGCCTTGGGACTTTTTTCTTAAAAAAGGGGTTATAAGTTTCTCTGTCTGCTTTAGCTGCACATGCTGGCAACCTGGTTGGCCATATGGCACTCAAGAACAGTTCTGCTGGGCTTCCATTTTGTCCTAGCACTTTGCATTCAGATATATCCAGGTGCTGTGCAAAGGCAGATCGTTGTCCCCAGCTTACAAATGAAGAAACTGAGACAGAGATCACAGGGTTTGTTTGGTCGTTCTTGGGACACAGATCCAGTAATAGAGCAGCCAGCAGTGTGCTCACTGCTGGAACAAAGTATCACCTGGCATAGCACGATGAATGGCACAGGTGTGGGGAGACAAAGTTAGGCATAAGCTGTTCAATTTAGATGATTATCTGGTTTTAAGTGCATCCTCCACTTTGCATCTGAAAAACAAACTGATTGTGTCATTATGTTTCTTCCCAGTTCCAGATGCAGCCAGATGCATTACTGCTCACACCAGAGAACATGGGGCATAGTCTCCCTAAATCCTAGATGTAGCTACCTGTCACATAAAGGAAAAATAAACTCACTGATGATTATTTCAAATTCCTTTAATTAAAAACATGTATAATAATAATGATAATGATAATAATAATAGCAATAATAATAATAATAATAATAATAATAATAATAATAATAATAAAGTGCATGGAATCTTTCAGCAAAATGGAATTAGGTAGAAAAACAATTAAAAAAAAAAAAAAAAAAAAAGACTACTGTTAAATCTTTGATGCCTGGAATGTAAAGGGCTCTTTGAAGTTAATGGACAGCCTGATGAGAAGGCTTTAGTCCCTGATCTCCAGCTCCAGTTATAATATATTATCCTAAGCCACATCACCTGAAAAATCATTCAAAGAATAAACACATTCATAGCTTTTATTGTCATGGTCCAGTATATTTTGTTGGAGAAATTGGGTCAGTGTACTTTTATTTTCTTTCCATTCTACTAACTCAACAGGATACTGGCCAAATTCCAAGCATGCTGTGTTCAATTCCTGATTTCATAGGCATTGAAGAAAAAAAAATAAATAAAATAACACCACTGAAAAAATGAACTGTGGATGGCTCAGCAGACACAGCCATGGGCAGGAAATGGCTGGTGCTGCAGGATATCATCCACAGAGCTAGCCAGACTGTAGGTTTTGTTAGTTTGTATTTCACAATTCCAACCAAATTCACTGGTTGTTGCAATCTGAGCTGCAGCTGCTGCAGAGTAAAAAAAAAGCAAAATAAAAATAAAAAATAAAAATAATAAAAAAAAAAAAAGTGGAACAGCAGAAGCAATAGGTGGTGCTGTAAATATACACAGTGGAGCAGCATAGGTATAACCTGTTAGCTTGATCGATTAAGAAGCATGTGATACTTATGTCATTGTACCTTGTCAGAAGACTGGGTTATGTTCATTAAAATTGGTCATTTGCAGAC
The DNA here is from genome assembly GCF_009819795.1 of Aythya fuligula. NCBI lineage: Eukaryota > Metazoa > Chordata > Aves > Anseriformes > Anatidae > Aythya > Aythya fuligula. The sequence goes on from NC_045560.1 coordinate 116,703,129, forward strand.
ATGAATGCTTGGTGAGATAAAATAGCTTGTGAAAGGAGCACTGCAGTATCTTTTCAGGATACAGGGGGAGGCATGGAGGGATTATAGGTATTTGCATGTATATGCACATGAGTGCATGCATATTATATATGTATATTAATAGGACTAAAAGCTCCTGAAATATAAAAGCATTTTCCAAGCATTTTGGGGAGCTATCTTCTCTCTTTAGGCATTACACTAATGATTATATACCTAAGCAGTCTCACTATAGAAAAGGAAGCATTGTATGCCTACCCTTCACTTAATGATATATATGTACAGGGAGTTGAAAAAAAAAATAAGAATTAATTAGCTTTGCCATATCACTGCTGAATAAAAACAATATCCCCTTATCATTTGTAATGCCTCAGGAGGGAGGGAAAAAAAATGAAAAAAACTTCCTTTTTCCTTTTTTCTTTTTTTTTCCCCCCCTCTTCTTTTCCCCTCCCCTATCTGGACAAAGACACAGGCTGTTGTTTTCTGTGCAAGTGTTATGTCTCTAGCTAGTTACTGCTTGCTGAATTAGTTGAGTGACAATCTGCCTTTGGTAAGTGTGAAGCAACTTAATCTTTAATTGAAGCAGCAAACAATCCCGGGATTTTCCTAACCCTCCTATCAAACAGCAAATAACACCATTATTCTAGTAAAAATGAGGCATGGAGAAATCTCTAAGTAAGTCACTGACACAGCTGGGATTGAATTCTGGACTCCCAGCTCCCAGGCTGGTGTGTCCACCACTGTAAAACTCATCTTCTCTTAGCCAGTGGGGAAAGCAGCCGAGTTCCCTTGAGGCAGCAAGGAATCCTGCAATTATTCTGTGTAATCCTACAATTATAAAACACGGGTTTTACTAAGGGCATAAGATAAATCCTATTGAATACACACAGCCTGTGAAAACCAAACCACAGCTGAAATAAGGAAACCAAAAGATCACGGTCTGTCGTTAATGAGATAACATTGTTAATAGCCTATTTGCACTTACCAGAGCAGTGTCAGAGAGTTATCATGTTCACAGAAAAGCTCATCACAGAGCAGCTCGCAGTCATTAACGAAGGTACACCTCACTAGAGAAGGCACTACTCCATCAGAGGTAAGAGTTAAACATATATATATAGGCTAAACCCTGTGGATTCTATCAGGTAACATAGAAAATCATTCCAGAATTCATTTCACCAATTTCTGTTAACTCTTTACTCTTGGAGTAAATGAATAATTTGTGCAACTAAAAGTATCAGGATGCATCTCCAGAACGAATTGTCTGAGGTCACAATGTTTTCTCATCAGCAAGAAATTACAATCAGGGCCCTGTAGAGCTAATCAAATAGATTGTGGTGAGGATGGAGGACATGGAAAAGTAAGAGAGAATTGAATAGGACTTAGGACAACGAAGAGATAAAGAGGTGTTGTCGAATTAAACCTGCAGCAAGCATTCCTGACCTATTTATGCCAAGTTGATTAAGAAGGTGAGAAGTAACGAGCGAAGTAGGGAGATGATAGCTAACAGTTGATAATGGGAGGGTAAGTGTCGACACCCTGTGACTCTGCCCTGGAGTACACTTGGTGGGACTTTGCTCTATTTTAACCTTTTTTTGTTTGTTTGTTTTTACTTTTTTTCGCATTGGCCCTGTCACAAACAGTATTTGTGCTACCCATCCTTATAAAAACACTGACATGTGGAAGCACATGGAGGGACTGAAAGAGATAGGCACTGTCTGGTCAGCTACTCCGTTGTGAAGGTCACCACCACCATCAGCAGCAGGGCCAGCATCACCCCAAGTGATGAAGGCAACACACATGGAACAGGGCGACTCCTTCACCTCGCTCAGAGCTTGTGTGCAGCTGAACTGCCACCCACCCCTTATCAGTTTCTGCTCCACGAGTCCAATGTCGAGGTCGATTTGAAGGGCAGTGTGGGAAGTTAACACTCATGAACTCAAGGGCTGCACAGTGGCTAATTAAGGTCTGAGGGCTGAGATTTCTCTGAGTTACCACACATTTTAGCTTGAGTCCAGCTCCTGGCACCACACATTTTTTGGGTAGACCTATGTGGTGCCGGGAATCGGACTCAGGGGTCCTTGTGGGTCCCTTCCAACTCAGGATATTCTATGATTCTCTGATTCTGATGCAGGCAGTAACTATTAGAAATAGAAAAGAAGTAGCTGGTAAGTCTGCGTACACTAGATGGTTTACAGGGAATTTCACTTGGGTTCTTCACCAGCATCATAGCAGTGCTTTCCCTCCTCACTTTTATAGCAACCAAGCCTTGTGCGACTGTAACCAGGAGAAACAAAGCTGCTTAAATCAAGAAGCCATGAGTAAAAATTCAAGTTGCAAATTAACTGAGTGCCTAATGCTACATGCTGAAATTGGTTATCTGTAAAGAAATCAGCACAGTGTGACCTGAATTTTATTTCTTCAATAGGCCATAAAGCACTTACTTCCAAATGGAGTACATACTTAAATAATCACACTTAATTTTGTATTTTCACAAAATCCAAAAAAGAAATGACTAAGGTTCAACACGTTCAAAAGAAGCAATGTTTTACAGTCTGTCAATTACAGCTATAACAAGGAATTTCCAAAAATAATTATTCAGAGGTGACTATTTCTGTGGTGAACAAAGTGATTTCCATTACAGCTTTTGCCTTTGGCAGAAGAGCAAAATATTCACAGAAAGCACAGATTTCCCCTCCTTTTTTGGTTTGGTGGATTTTTGTCCAAATACATTTCTTGCTAAATGTTCCTGGGTCACAAAAATTTCAGCAACACAGTCATGATTTATTTTCAATTGCCGGTAGATATGTAGAAATTTCAGGACAGCTTTTTAGTGTGTTTTTGAGTTACAGAATAGGTTGCAAGGAATCAGACACATGATTTAACATATGTTTGATCCTGCAGACAGATTTGAGCTTAACAGTAAGCATGTGGCTAGTCTAATTTAGAGGAATTATAAAATTAGGCAGGACTATTTGTAGGCTTGGGTAAGAGATTTGTTTTTAGACTCACAGCATTTGAAGAATCTGATTGGATCTTTATTTCTGAAGGATTATTTCCTTCATTTTGTTACATTAACTAGCTTACGCCAACCACTTCCAAAGTGTCTAAGATAAGCATCTGCTCAGGACAACAAGCTTGGACTTTGCAGTTCCTGTTGGTAATGTCACAGCAGTAGACGCATTGCCAGAAGTGAGCCACAGACACCTGATGTCAGCAGGACCCATGTTTTACATCCTGTGTCCCTTGACACGTCTGACCAGATACCTTATCTTAGTAATGCTGCCTGTGGTAGAAATAAACTATCTTACTTTTCTACAGGAAATAGGAATAGCTTCTGCATTAAGGCACTGACCCTTATTAAACGTCTAAACAATTTGCCTATCCCTTGTAGCATCTTTACTGCCTTCATATTTTCTAAGAAATTTCCCGCTGACTTCAAAGATATCAGTATTTTATTCTACATATTTAAAATTATCTATTTCATACTCGATGGTATTAGCTATGAAGCACGGGAAACAGTGACAGCATAAGCTGCCAATACTACATGGATAACTTTAGCTTAACCTGTGCTATGGGATAATAGTATATCTCAAAAAAAAAAAAAAATACAGGTTGAGAATGTCCAATAAAGATATGTTTTTAATAAAAAAATATTAATACTTTTTTTTTTCACTTTTTTGTCCATATATTATATTTAGATTACACTTAGAACATTTTAGTTCAACCTTTTACAAACATGTGTCATAACAGAATATAAAGGCTTTTTGACATGGCAGCATGTGCAATTGAGACTTACTATTTAGCAAGGCTTTCATTTATATAAGAGTTTAATCATGAAAAGGCAGAAGTAATGGAGTATTTTTGCCAGAAAGACATCTTATCACCTTCTCTTGAAGTTCAGTATAGAGAAGTGACTAGGTGAAAGGTCAACTGATAACCACTTTTACCACAGATTTCTTCAATAATCTTTTATTTTGGATGGTTTCTTCTAATATAGAAGTCCAGAAAAATGTTATAAAGATTATAAACCTTACTCTGCACTACAGTAAACTGACTGCTACATTAAATATAAACATTAACAGGTGTCAATTGTTATATTTTGCATGAAAAGTCTGTGCCTTTCTGATTTTTCCAGTTTAAGTTGCTTCTTCCTTAGAGGCATTAAGCATGAGTGTGGCTGGTGTACAAGAAGGCAGCATTTTGCTGCTGATCTGCAGTTCCATTTCACACTGCTACAAGCATTGCCCAGCCTTTCTGAATCATAAAGCACGACAATTCCAACCGCCTAACATGAAATTTCTTTATGAATAGGGCTTAATCCACAATGAAAGGTCTAGAACTTTTTTTACTCATCAAACCCTTTTTCATCAATTACCACTTAATGGTAAAAAACACTGTCTGGGCTTTTATTCTAACTTGCATTTCAAAATTGCTTCAGGAAAGTTAAAAATGTCATGAGTATATAATAAACCCACAGTCTTGTATCTGACAAGACATGATAACTCATTGCGGTAAACGAAACTCCAACTAGCATGCTCAAAAAAACATGCCTGCTAAAAGAACATCAAATTTTCACCACATGCTTATACTGGTTCTGTAGCATTGCAATTTTTTTTTTCTTCTGCTTCCAAATGTTTAAATTCTCTAAATTCTCTTCACCTTTTTTTGCATGGTATTTTTCCCAGATCAGTTTCTTGAACAAGCTCTCCTTCAGCATAACACTTGCACTAGCACAAAGAAAGAAGCAGAACAGGGAAAGGAAAAAAAATGGTAAAAACATTCCCCCAGAAGATATATCTGCCTAAACCAGATTGAGTGATTGCCTGATAAAGAAAATACTTGTAAAACATCCAGATACAAGCTTCACAGTTTTTTCATAATGTCAGAAGTAGACAGTGGATCTTCAGAATTGGGTAAAAGTGCATTAAAATATAGTTATTCCATTTAAAACAAGTAGTGCTAACATGTTCCTATCCAGTAATGTATTTTTTCCTAGTAAAGTCTAATAATTTTGGCATGAAGAGATTGACCTAAATATAGCTTTGGAAATTCAATAATGTTCATGTTTAGAAATTAAGTTTCCTATTGGATTTGCTAGGTAGCTGAAATAAAACATTCAAGTACATTAAAGTAAATGCAGCATGTGTGCCAGTTTTAGCTTGGTTTTCTCCCTGGACTCGCACTGGCAAACCCCACAGCAAAGCAAATTTATTGGGTTTCCCCCACCCCCCAGTCAGAGCTGGGACTGGCAAGCCAAAAGGATGTATAGCATAATACGTTAGAAAGACCAAGGATAATGAAATCCTAATGTCATAAAGGCAATATTTTTTTAATATCCACCTAGAGAAAAACAAATCTGTATTTATTAGCATTCAGCAAACCTAAAGATATAGGACAATCAGTTTATCAGCTGGGCTAAAAAAGCTGAATTCACACACAACAAGGGAAGACATTATAATAATGTCTGGCACACCTGGTTAGATAACCTGGTTGTAGGGCCTTCTATTTTCAATGCTCTGGTCTTATATAAATGGAGAGGCATAGAAGCATTCAAGAATTTGATAGGGCTCCTTTTTTTTTTTTTTTTTTTTTTTATAGCATTACTGGAACCTTCCCGAGAGTGCAGAAACAGCATTTGTTGGAGAGTAAGCCTCATTAAAATAAACGACATTGTTGCTACTTCCTCAGATAACTCTGCTCCTGTTTCAGTGGAGGTAGACTGGTTCTATTACTGGGAAACAGTCTCTATTGCCAATTCTGTGGTAGAGGAATGGCATTCTAAATTTAAAAATCCTTTTATATTAATCTGTGTTTATCACATAATACTACACTGTCTTGCATTAAACAGAGGAGATACATTTTCATCCCTATGAAGGGAATTAAATGCCCAATTCTTATTATTGTTAATAGTTGTGTGCCTAATGCCCGGTGTGCCTTCCTGCAAACATACCCCCTTAATTGCCTAATGTGCAGTCTTGAGAGAAGCAGATTATTCAGCTTTATGTTTCTGCATTTGCAAATATACAGAGGAACCGGTGGCTGCAGCACAAAGAACAGATTTGTCAATTTGTTTATTTTCAAAACAGGACAGCACAGGGACCTTGTTCTAGCAACATTTGGCTATAGCACTGTGAAATTCTAAAAAAAGGAAGTATTTTAACATATGGATTTCTACAGTGTGGGAAGGCTTTGCTTTGCATTCAGGACTCCTTCCAATTGAAGTGAATGTTAGCTCAGCCCAATTAAAATGCATATAAACTGTACTTACGGGTTTCCAGTTATGCCTACCCTCCTTCTGAAAGATACCACAAAGGACATGACAAGAACTGCAGCAGTGTTTTAACCCTGAAGTTTACAGATGGGTTTCTATTGTTGTTGGTTTTTATTTTGGCTTGAAAAAAAAATGTAGATCCCTAAAGATGGTACTTAGCACTGTTTTTCGAAACACCTGAGGGAGATGCAATGAAAAATGTACATTCTAAGAAATTATTACAACATTTAAGCATTACAGCGGGACAAAAACAGTTCTGATCATGTTGGGTAGCTCAAAAAGAGCTTGATTAACTTCAGCAGGACTAAACCTGGTGTCATGTTAGTTCCCACAATGAAAATATAAGAATTGAGCTGTATTAAATGACACAATGTTAAGAATTATACATTTCCAAATACATTCCAAGGTTGGGAATAATTCTGAAAGATTCATGCATGTGGTTTCAGAGTGACCATATTTTGGAATCCAAAGTTTATTGGACTCTGTAACGTAGTAAGTCACTCTATGGCAAAATCTTGTGGCTGAAGTTCTCTTGTAAAATAGTAAAGACATTTCAAATAGGTTTCTCAGAGAAGCTGTCATAAGATTCATTTAGTGCAGATCAGTCTGTCTACATCATCTCTAGTCACACATTCAAACCACCTCCATTGTGAGAGGAAAAAAAGCACAGCCCAGGAAAAAAAAAAAAATATATATATATATATATATATAAACAAATATATATATCCCTTTTCCTGTGCTTTGACAAAAGCAGAACTATTTCCTCCCAGAGAAGCTGCAGAGAAGTAGGTGGCTAATGGAAGAAGCGTACATCAGACAGAAGTCTCAAGGGTAGTGAGGGTGACAAGTCACTTCCTCAGAGGCAGGCAGAGCTATATACTGAAACTTTTGGTGTCTCAAAACTGAGCAATCCTTCTATGTTTTCATCTGGGGGGGACTGTTTTGCACAGAGAGCCCTGCTGTGTGCGTCAAATTGTGAGGAAATCTGTCTGTCAACCAGCTCTGCCTAGGAAAGTAGTTCTTGGCTGTGTTCTCTCTTGCTTGTTGCTCCTGGGGCTCACCTCCACTTGAAAAGATTCACCCTGCAGCTCACAGCATCTCCATGTCCATACGCCTTCATTAGGTAGAGAGAAGGCCATTATTAACTGCCTTGTGTCATCAGGGCTGGGGCAGGCCAGAGGTTTATAGCCCTCACATCTCCTATTTGCATGAATGTTTCTCTCATCTCTCAGATGGGGCAATAGCGTACTGAGAAATAAACCTCTTTTCTCTGCCATATCCCTGTAAGTGAGATATCCTCATTAGCAACTGCATGAGCCAGTCAGTCAAAGTTTTCCCAAATGCTTCTTAGTATCAGCTAAGTCGCATAATATTAATACCACGGATGTCTGCTACATCTCTATGGGATTTTAGTAAAGAGAGAATGTTATTAGAAGAGATAGTGTGGCTTTCTCTTCATTTGTTCCTACACTATCCCCATTAAACATGAAGCAGTCCTTCCTGCCACATCCATCAACACAGCAATCCAGGACCTGATGTCCATAGCCACATGCAGATGCCCAGCCCTCAAAAAGCCAGCTGGGTGCCTGCAGGGTGGTGTAATGGTACTGGGAGTCTTCCAGGTTGTTAGCTACAAACCAGGACTAGCTGGCGCCGGCCAAAAATGGTACCATTGCCTCTATCAAGTGAGTTGGCACTTTCTCTCCACAGTCTATAGCAGAAAAATCATCCATGCTGGCACCCATTAGAACCATTACTGCCCTCCTCATTGTGAAGTACCAGTTTTTCCAGGTCTCCTAAGACACGTCCACTTCTTCGGAACCCTTCTGCTTTATGGGTGTAACCAGAGAGGAATTATGGATGGAAAAGGTGAAGCAGAAGGCAATACTTGTCCGCATGAAAATAGATTTTTTCCCTTGCACAGGCAGGAGCGAGCTGACCCAAATCTACATGAGCAAAATCTGAAGACTCCTCTAGACTCCCAGTGCTACTCTACCTCCAACAGGATACAAAGTGATAATTTATCCAAACATTGAGACAGAGCTCCTCGGCTAGCGTAAACAGGAGTTTACCCATTGGCTCTGGCCCTCCTGAGAACAAACTCCCATTGACTGATAAGTGATCCTGAGGATAAGGCACTATTGTTGGGCTGTTTCTAAGAGCTGGCCTTCATAAACTAATCCTTTCATGGGTGCCATAGGCACCACATTCTTAAAGCACTAAATTCACTTGAGAAATCCTACAATTAGGGAAGCAAATTGACTTACAGTTTTTGGCCATGAAGATTTTATTTTACCAACCTATATTCAAAGTGTGTAAATCTAGGCACAATAAGATTAGCAGTACACAAATAGGTGAAACAGAGGCGGGGCTACCCAATGTATTTTCAAATCAAATTTACAAAGAAATTCCATGTGTTCAAGGGCAATTATAGTCATGCAAGTGTAGGTGACTGAAACCCATGACTAATAAAAATTAAAATTGGCCCAAAATTAATCATATGCAGCAGGAATGATTTGATTCAACCAGATTAGTTGCTAAAATGCCTCTGGAGGGTTGGATTAGCAGAAGATATACCCTTCTATCTCAAGGCTCAGGGAGCAATATCTTACAAAGGCAAATTAACAATAGAATACATTAGCTAGTCCTCTCTTGATCTCTGGAATGAAGAAGAAACTGGGGGAAAACATTTCTCTGTGTGTCAGGCAGTTCCTGCATTTTCAGTTCTTTCATCAAATTTGCTGCAGCAACAAGCAAGAAATCACTCAGTGGTAACTATAGCACACCCAGTTTTGCAATATTTGACAATAAAAATTGGATCATTAGAACAGACTCCTTGTATTCAGGACAAGGATGGCTAATTCAACTTTAGATCAAGGAGAAGGGGTAGAACTAGCTATCTTTTCAGATTTTCTCCAACCTTCTCTTCCATTATGTGTGATGTAGCTTGTGGTGGCCTAGCAGACCTGCTGGATGGTGTGCCTGGTGGTGTGTGTGTTAAGCTCATTTGTCCAACTGGCATGCTCAGGCAGAATTCTGTAAAATTTGAAAGGAAACCTTATCTTGTGCATGAGACCACACTTGAAGATTTGCTGTTCAGATAGACAGGCAATCTGATCTTGAGGCAGATTGCCTTGAGGCAGGTTGTCTGCAGAACGTCCCTCAGAGCACACCAGAAGGCGGTGACCAGCCCCATCATGCTTCCCACTGCCAGTACCTGATGTACACATACCTTTTCTGGTGAGCTTCAGTCTAGATTTCTATGGTGTCTTATGTGCCTTTACCACTTCTGAATGTAAGCCAAGGTAGTAAGGAAGAAAATGGTGTGCAAAGATAAAATGCTGCAAACATAGTTCCCCTTCTGATTTTATTTTTTTTCCATGTCGTTTTGTTTATATGAAACTCAATCATATCACCCATAGCATTTCGTATTTATTTGCAGGTTTCATTAAACTTGAGGAGTCCCACTTCACGCTGTATGACATGTTTATCTCACAGCTATGGATCCTTGCTCAATGGTCTGCTGGAAACTTTCTCTAGCAGTGGGTCTCCCTGATGTTCAGGAAAATTTATACGCTTCCAGATTCCCAAGCAGTGTGGAGTAGAGGCAGCAGACACCATGGCACCCTTCCAGTGTGTCCAGAAATACTGCAGGTTGTCTAAGGGTTGCATTTTGTGAATTTCTGCCAGTGAAATAGTCCCATTTATTCTAATGTAATTTGCAGCAGACCAGAAGACAGAATGGTAAAGGAAAACAGCCTAGATATTTTTACTACCCCATTTTTATCTCTGAATCCTGTGTTAGATATACACAGGTTCTTGTCTTAGCTTTCCTTCCTATGAAGCTTTATTGGTTGAATAAATTGAATAAGTAAAACCAATTCACAAAGAAAAAAAAAAAAAAAAAGGCAAGAAACAAAAAGACTTCACAGTGATCACAGAAGTAGATGGGCCTAGCCATTGTATATCTAGACCCAAGGATCAGCCTATATGTCTCCAACAGTACTTTAAAAGATTTTTGCATCCATTCTCCCTGGTAAAGGTACACAGCTGAGTGTCCATCAGAATAAATGTCCCCAGGGCTAACTTCTAAACACGGGAAAAACATAATCATGATATCCTATGGTTTGGACTGGACCTCTTGTGTTTATTTGTAGGAACTCCCACTGCCACCCTTTGTCTTGTAAATAAATAATTTTACAGAATAATTTCCTTTACCATAAAACAGCATGGTTCTGATAACTTTTGCAGTGGTCTGTACCTCCATCAGTCATTTAACTGTTCCATGGAAACAATCAGCTAATGCAACCAAAAATAAATAAATAAATAAATAAATAAATAAATAAATAAAAAGACATTTTTTCTTTAAGGCTGCACTGCCAAGATGATTTTTTTTCTATAAATAGGCAAAATATGAATTTATATTTCTCAACAGCTGGACCTAGCACTGCATAGGAAAATCTCCAACATCTAATATAGACTAAAACTGTAAAATCATTGTGACTTTCCAGTTCACTAAAGTCTTTCAGTTCACTCACTGATACAACAATGACATCAATCCCATAACCCTTTCGCTTTCCCTCCCAGGGCATATAAAAATAATCCCTGCCATTCTCAAATGCTGGTTAGGAACTGTAACTCTAATGAAACTGTTTTTTAACATAGCTGGCTAGGTTGCACAGTAGCTGGTCGCTATGCTAGAAGCTGTTTTCAAATTTGATCCTAACACGGATTGACTGAATTCAACCACAATATGGACAAGGCCTCATTTATCTGAACTCTGATTTATAGCAAATAGAAAGAATTCAGATTTCATTTATATAAATTCCTGAAGATGCACAGTATACATAAATTCATTCACCTGTTTGTGTTCCTTTTTATAAACCTAGGCAAGGCTGATGTCTCCAAAAGTATCTATAGGAAAGTCGAGGGAAGAAAATAGAAGTACTGATACATGCAGATGACTTTTTAATGTTAGGAAGGGATTCAGCTCAAATAGCAAACACTTATTTTTATGAACAGTCCTATTAAGGAGATTTCGTGACATTAAGAAAGCTTCATTATTATAGCTTTCCTTGAAATCACTATAGAATCAAATATAGCTGCAAAGCCTTCAGTGTGTTTGGTACTTATGTTTGAATCATCTTTTACATTTTTCATAAGTCACAATCCAAAGAGAGTAAAAAAGACGAAGTCCATATTTAAAAATTATGTCAAGGGCAGAAATCACTCTGCAATTAAAATCATCTTTTTTTAATCATCTTCCTATGCAGATCAAAATATGTCTACTGTGAGCATGAGCTCTATCTTCTTCCCTGGTAGGAATTTCTAGACAAGATTTTATGTCTTTCAGACATCACACTTGAAATATATTTACAGTGCTGATGGTATCCAACATGATTTACAGAGAATCAGAGGAAAATGTAAGCTGGAAGCCTGCTTTCAAGGTTCAGTCAGGTTGTTCAGGATCTTGCTCAGTCACGCTCTGGGTATCTCTGAGGAGGGTTTTCAAATACTCTCTGTGCTCCTGTTCCAGTTCCAAACCAGTGAAGGATTCTTCCCCTAAGCCTCTTTGTATGCTGTCTTAGATGGCTTAGACCTTTGGTATTCAGCCTGCAGTGTTATAGGCAGTCTTTTCACACCCAGCTCCACACCCAATATGCCAGGGCAGTTTTCCAGAGCCTCTTCCCCTTGTTTCTCTCACGCTGCTTTTTCATGCTGTTTCTCTCATGCAACCCCAAACCCCGATGGCACTGTTGTGGTGGTCTGTCGTGGGAAATGACTGCTACTGGTGTGATAATCACTCCTTATTTCTCCCCTTTCTTCTCCAGTTGAAGCTTTTGGATTACATTAGGGGACCTACAATGTGCATGCAGAAAGCCCCACTACCAAGCAGTATGCAGCACCCACCTCTCATCAAAACATGCTCCAGCCAGTGCTAACAGCCTAATCAGTGGGAAAAACCAGCAAGGAGTTTGTGCAAGACCTGGTGAAAACTACAGAGGCCGTGGGAAAATTACTGTGGGGAAACCCTGCTGTGTAGGATAGGGAGAAATGTTCATCTGGAGACACTCATCACTTCCCTTCCTAGCTGGCCTGTGAGCAGTTTCCCTTGTAACTTCCTTCAATCTGTTTCTTTTGTTGCCCTTTTCTTATATTTTCCCCAAAAAGTAATTTTCATCACAAGGACTGATGTACACCATGGACACTATGGATGGACCTTGTTAATATGTCTTTGTGAATTTGAACCTGTCTCAGCACCCTTCGTGCAAGAGCCTGGTAAGAATTTCCCTTTCTGCAATTTGTCAGTGCTGTCTCTCATCCTTTTTCTGTGTACATCAGACAGGATTTGAGCTCCGTGCTCTCTGTAACCCTTCTTTAGGTAGTAGAAGACTGCAATTAGACATTCACATAAAAAAATCCCTTTGACTTTCTTCATATGTCACATCCTCCACTCTCCTCAGTGTCATACCAGCTCTCCTGTGGATTTCTTTCAGTTTGTTGACAACTCTTTTTAGGTACCCCTTGACCAGACACAGAAATTCAAGTGCAGCTTGTGAGTACTGAGCACAGGTGAAAATCACTTCGTTTAACTTGCTGGATATTTTCTTGCTAACACAGCCCAGGAAGGGGCTAGTTTTCATCCCCACAAAGACACACCTCTGGTTTATTTAACTGACCACCAGGATGTCAGGGTCTTTTTCTGTAGTACTGCTGCTTCCTCAGTTGACCCCAGCCAGTGTCCATGCATGGGGTTATCCTATCTCAGGCATGGGAATTCGCATTTGTTTTTGCTTCATGTTGAAACTTCGTAATGTTCCTCTCTGCCCTTTCTTCCAGCTTGCTGAGGTCCTTCCTTGGCAGTCCTGCCCTCCAACACACCAGGCCATATACCCCAAACTGGTATTACCCTCAAACCTGCAGAGGAAGGGGCTTTTTCATGCCATCCCATCACCAAGCTTGTTGATGAAGTTGTTGAAGAGGATCAGCAACAGCATCAGCCCCCTGGGAACAACACACGGCTCTGCAAGTTAAATTTCAAGTCATTACCTACTGCCACTCTACAAGAATATGTCAAAAACTTCACTAAATATGAGGCAAACTTCCACTTAGTCATAGAGCCAGAGATTTCACCAAACAAGTGGACTGGTCGAGCACAGTTTGCATTTGGTAATTCTGTTCTGGTTGTCCCCAGTCTTCAGACATCTGCCTGGTATTCTTTATTGCTGCAGCACAGTGTCCTCAACTCAGCCAGGCTTTGACAAAGACAACTGAGATCCCTCATTTTCTACAGCTAATATTCTAGCTTGAGTTAGCTTAATGACATAGAGAAAACTATAAAGATCTTAAAAAAATAATGTCTTAAATTTTCTTAAATTTTTCACCAGGAGTTTTTTCAGAAGCTGCATAACACTGCACTACCTAAAGAGGATACCTTCATTTGTATCCTTTAAAACAGTGGGCCTATGTTTTGTAAAGCAGGAATGCCTTTCTTTCAGCACCTAAGACAACAAAATAAATTAAATTTTAAGGGCTGTATCCTCACTTGTTTACATCAGTGGGTGCCCTTTAGCTTTAGAGTAACTGTACTGGCTTATGCCAAAGGAGGATCTGGGCCCAGGTTTCTATTTCCAGCTGGGTTTTGCTCATGTGAATGTAACAGTTCATTTGGAACATATGGAAGAGGTGGGGGAGGGAGTTCCTGCTCACACAACTCATGCAGCTAGATTGATTTTTGCTAAAACTTAAAAAATAACCAGTACATATCATGTGTGACAGTTGCTGTCCTGCATATCCCATAGAAATTATATTGTGTAAGAAAATCTGAGTGTTAATATTTAGTAGTATGGCAGATATGCTATGCAACACTTAACCTGTCTGGGAATATGGTTATTTCCATTTTCATAGTAATGGGATATTCTATCCCAAGATGTGTTGAGAGAAAACACACTAATGGGTTTTTATGTGAACACCTGGAGGACCAATTTATACAATGGAATTGGACCAGAATTATATGATTAAATGCAAATCATCACTGTTGTAAACAATACAAGGAGAGAGTAAACCAGAGCCTAACATGATATAATGAGAGAAAAATAGGTTCTTCAGTGTCTGAAACACACGTCAGATCATGCAGCTCCCACAGTTTCTGTTAACACAATTTTACAGTAGAAAAGTTTTTGTTGATGCTAAATCAAAGACAACTTTCATCTGATTGACTGGAAGAGATGTATTGCATTACTGAGCATGTTCTCTAGGGTCAGAAACATATTCCTAACTCTTATTTACCTACCTAATTTCCCACTGAAATCAACTAGGAATATGAATACTGTATAATTTGTTGGATTTGAATGAATCCCTCCTACAAAAGGTGTTGACCTGGGAGTTTTTTCTCCAGATATGAAAACAATGGATATATCCCAAGAGAAAATGAGAGGACATCTTATATTTCACAGTCCTTGCTTGTCTGTGGCACATTCCCATGCTCCTAGAGAGAAGCTAGGATGTTTAGACAAGCTGTATATTAGGAGCTAGAAGGCGGTTTACAATTTAACAGCAAAAACATTGCAAGCTATCAAAAAACACAGTGAGAACATGAGTTAAGTGCTTATAAAAACCCATTTCCTTTAAAAAAAAAAAAAAAAAAAAAAAAAAAAAACAAAAAACTTTAATGCAGATATAAAGCTGCTTGCTTCTGTCTTTTACTGTATTTTCATAACATTTCCATGGGCAAGAAGACAGGAAAGAGAAGTGCTAGTGTGGGATCATGCCCCCTAGTTTCTCTACAGTTCTGTGTTTGTCTAAAGTGAAGTGCCTGAATTTGGAAAGTGCTACTGCTCACATTTGTAAGAACTGCAAGAATGTGACCACTTCAGGAAACATTTTCTTTTTTTTTCTTTTTTCTTTTTTCTTACTTCTAAGCACTCACAATCTAGATTTAGGTGTCTATTTAGATACTAAACAAGTTTTAAGATGTCAGCTTTCATGCTCAGCTTGAACACTTTTTTTTTTTTGATAATATATTTAGCTGGGTCAAATGTATCCCTGAAGTAATCTGGTCTATTGTGCTTACAGTCTGCTTAACTTTTATTTTCTGATTATTTCTTCTTTGGTTTACCTTTGTTTTTCTACCCTGTGGCAAATAAACAATTCTTTCATTGAAGATAGCTGGAATTGAATGTGAAGACTCGTATGTATTACTCACCTAGGGTGCCTCAGAGCAAAGGGAACTACCTTATTTTTTCTCTTCTCTCACCAACCACTCTTGTTATAGTGCAGTGTTGTTATTATCATGGCATGACTCAGAGAAACAGCCAAAGAGACATTTTAGCAAGCAGGATAAACAACTTCTAAGGAACTTGGGCCCTATTTCTGTCTTTTATGCATCCTTTTCAACCCCTTGCTGGGCTTTTACCAGATGCTCTTTTCAAATCTCATGAGTTATGGGGCTTCCCTATATTAGAAGCAGCTCAGAATTCGCTGCTATCTTCTTTCTCCAGGGAACCCTGGAACAAATAAGATTCGAAGACAACATTCAGCCAGACACAAATTAGTTTGGGGTCGGTTTGAGATTTGGCTTGAGGGCTGAACCAATTCTTCCTGTATCCCCTGCTAAGCCAGGTTGTTCATCTCTCATTTTAAACTCTAGGTGCTTTACAGTACTGTGGTATGCACTGCTTCCTGTCAAGCTGATATGAAAAGACTTTCATATCTGAAAAACATTCAGATACAAAATAACCAGGAAATTTGGAAGACAGAAAAATTCCAGCTTTACAAATAGTCTCCCAGAAGGATCTGCTGCTAAATTGAGATCTATTTGTTTATCACTTTTTTTAACTCTCTCTGGGAGACACAGCTCTGGGACAATGAGCTGCACAGATAATGAGATGGGAGGAAGAAATACTGTCTGAAATATCCGCAGCTTCAGGGGATGTAATCTCTGTCACCATCTTTCTTTTCCTTCCTTCCTTCCTTCCTTCCTTCCTTCCTTCCTTCCTTCCTTCCTTCCTTCCTTCCTTCCTTCCTTCCTTCCTTCCTTCCTTCCTTCCCTCCTTCCTTCCCTCCTTCCTTCCCTCCTTCCTTCCTTCCTTCCTTCCTTCCTTCCTTCCTTCCTTCCTTCCTTCCTTCCTTCCTTCCTTCCTTCCCTCCTTCCCTCCTTCCCTCCTTCCCTCCTTCCTTCCTTCCCTCCTTCCTTCCCTCCTTCCTTCCTTCCTTCCTTCCTTCCTTCCTTCCTTCCTTCCTTCCTTCCTTCCTTCCTTCCTTCCTTCCTTCCTTCCTTCCTTCCTTCCTTCCTTTTAATTGCATTTGTCATACAAAAGGCTATCACAGTGAAATGGATTTCCAGTCCTTAGGAGACTAATAATAATAATAATAATAATAATAGTTATTCCATAAGCTGCAGGACTCATGAAGTTGGATTTCTGATGATTTTGTGTTCTTTTCCTCTCACATCCATCCCTCTGCAGGTACCCCTGGGTAGTTTCAGTATTTTAGGATACTTCTAACACAACAGAGGTGCTGGCTACTTCGAAGCTATGGTTACTTTGGAAATAAGGTATCAAATCAAATAAGCTTTCTATATTCCTAAATAAATAAACATACAAACACGCATAATACATATGCCACTCATCATCAGAACCTATCATACAAGCAGAAGGAACACCCTGTATAGGCAAAAAATGAGTAAGCAATAATGGCAGATTTATAAAGTCTATATCTGCTTTGATCAAACACTGTTGTGTTTAAAACATTGTCAGCTACTAAGATCTATACTGCTACCCTGTTGCTGGTGAAACTAAAGGAATGCCAGAGCAATGGCAGTAATATACAGGAGAAATGTCAATGTAGGGGGACAAGACCATGTGTAATGAAACAGCACCAGTAACAAAGAGATAAACCTCCATAGCCTCCTTTCCTGTCAGCCTCAGAGCCTAATCTCAGTCCCATCAGGAATGATGGGCATTAACCCTAATGCCTTTAATTTAGTAGGAACCATAAGTGTTCAGCTAAGCCAATGACAGATACCTGTAAAAACTGTTTTGAGCTGATATAATTTTCCACCTGCCTTGATTTTACAGTCCTGGTAGTAAATCCCACTGTAGATATGTAGTATTTTTATGAATCAGAATTTTTACATGGTTTAATGGTGGGAGACAGGGCTCACCCATGGATAAAATTCACTGAGATCCAACACCAATTAAGAAAGTGAATGTGGAAGGTCAATAGTGCCTTACTTGGGTCTCTATTATTTTAAAATTTAGACATAGGTCTCTCTGTCCTCCTCAAAAACACACATCAAACAGATTGCGCAGACTTGTGATAGGGCTAGAAAATCCCTATTCCCTATTCAAATTCCTTTTGGAAGTACTTTAATTTCTGTTTAGCTTCCAGTATCAGAATCTTGTGAAAGCACCCTGTAATATGCATATCTGTAATTCTCTTTTGACATTAATATTTGTATTAAAACCCTCAAGTTCTTTCCAAATTCAACACTAGTAATCCTAAAACACATCTGAAGTTACAGAGGACAGCAGCTAGCTCAAAGCTCAGAAATATAGTGGTATTTTAAGTGGCATTATCATTGCCTTGGGGAATGAAAACATCCCTCTTTTCACAATCAGCGGTTTCTTATCTAACTGAGACTCTGGTGGGTAGAATATGGTCATCTTCTGGCATCCTTTGAATATTTAATATTATGTGGGGAGGGGTATCTGAAAGATCACTAGAGCCACTTTCATAAATACTGATTTCATGCTGCTTCTCCATGTGATTACGTGCATAATACTGAAACAGAGAACTTCAGCAATCAAGTCCTATGAGGGAAAAAAAAAAAAAAAAAAAAAAGACATTACAGAACTGGGTTTTGTTCTTTTTTGTTTTGTTGTGATTTTTTTTTCTCATGAGAAATTGCTTTAATGTCCAGTTGCAGAAGACTTTTCCCAGACCTTTCCACATCTATTCCTTAGGCTGCACCTTTTTGCTCTGTGATAAGAGAAAACCGTTTCCCAGTATGTCTAAGTGAGAAACTCTTCTCTCTTCATGTCTTTATGAAAAACTGTAGCAAATCCCATTGATGTTAGACTTGGAAAGGGTTAGCAGAAAAGTAGCATTGCTAGTGTAGGTTTTTCCCCTTTTGTCAGATGATAAAACAGAAATATCCAAAATGGCAGAAGGTCCATAATCAGATCAGCTGATTGTGGAAGTTTCCTCTGAAGAGCCCAATATCAAAATAACATTTTCATGAACCTACTGTCCATAATCATGGCAGTCTGTGCAATCGCAAAGATCTTTGTTCAGGCAACATGCCAGCTGTTGCCTAAGTGCAACTGCTCCTAAGTAGCCATTAGCACACTCCATAACGTGCGTTTGTCAGCCAGCATATACATATAATGTAGAAGAAGAGCTTTTATGCTAGGAACATTCTTGAGTGTTTTTGAATAAAACTACACAGCTCTGCTTGCCTGTGTAAATCCAGATGTGGGTGGGCAGCACTGCACACATGCTTCAC
Source organism: Aythya fuligula (assembly GCF_009819795.1). NCBI lineage: Eukaryota > Metazoa > Chordata > Aves > Anseriformes > Anatidae > Aythya > Aythya fuligula. Next base: position 116,721,923 of record NC_045560.1, read on the forward strand.
CTGTGGGATGTAATATGGATGTAAGGAACCCTGCTGAAATACCTGCTTTGTATTAACTCATAACATGCATATGAGTTCACATACATGTAACTGATGATACAGTTAGATTCCATATACATTTCTGGACCACATGCACACTAGTTTCCAGTTTACATCTGACTTTGTAGAACACTGCTGTCTCTGGGATATTCAGGTGTTTGGTGCTTGGAATGCTATGTCAATCCTAATAGTATTAAGTATCTCATCCTTGGCTTCTTTCCCAATTTGCTATCTCCCTAACCAACCTGAAAATGCATAGCATTGTGCATTTGTGACTGCATTAGGTTGTTTCCTTTAGCTCACCCATCCCTGCTTGACAGTGCCATGGGCAGCAGCAGTGGGAGCAGCAATCTTTCTACCAGAGGCTGGCTTTTACCAGAGGAGGAAAACATTTCTTATTTACCTTGAACGTAGCAGCTCTCATGGGGCTGCCCATCCTAATGTTTCCACTTCTGCTACTACCAAGAAAAGCTTAGGATTGACATTGTAGGTAGTGACTGACAGACCATGCCAAAGTAATAGCAATAACTGAGCAGCAGAATGTAAGCAGACTGGAGGGCTATAACCAAAAACGTAGGCAACTCCTTCTATGATGAATGGTAATACTCTCTCCTACTCAAGAGAGCTGCATCTATCATTCTTATACCACTTCCTTCTTGGTTTTTAACCACACTGGCACTACAGCATATCATTTCCTTTGCCCAATAAATGTTATTTCAGGTCCTCTGAATGTCCAGAAAGAAGCAGCCAAACGGTCAGTATTCTGATATTCTCTTTCACTGCTTCCATGTCCTCACAAGAGAATCCATAGTACAAAACTAAATATTCATGAGTTTCATTATTCATGATGTAAAAGATATATCATTTTATAAAAATTAGCAGTTTAAAATGTAAGAGGTCACCCAAACAATAGTTCTTATGGCACTTTAGCTGGAATGTTATTGTTTCCACTTTATTTTAAAGACTATCAGATCTTTGCTATTTCATTTATAGTCTCTATGATAGCATTTTAGTCTTTATCACAGCATAGCACTCTAGTTGACACTTATAAAATTATAGATAATGTTTTCCTGAAGTTCTTACTAAAATCCAGATACAATGTGCTCTTATGATGAGTTTTTTGTTTGTTTGTTTGTTTGTTTGTTTGTTGTTTTTTTTTTTTTGTTTTTTTTTTTTTTTTTAAATTGGTTATCTATTATTCTCTATATGATCTGGTTGCCATCATCCACTTCTGTTACTGCTGTCTCCTGGTAGTAATAACTCCCATTACTTCTAGTAAGTACAACTTACTGTTCAACAGAAGTTAGCACTCCCTGGACAGTATTCACTCAAATATTCTTATTATACTTTCCTTAAGTTAAGTTCAGGCACTAGGGACTACAAAGACAATTTCTTGTGTAGGTCTCACATTTAACCAAAAAATGAGGCTGAAAATCACTGAAATTGGTTAAGCAAAATATCTCTATATAAACCCTACTTCAGTTCCATTGCCTTCATCCTTCCAATCCCACCCCATCCCATACCATCTCATCCCATCTCCATTTCTGTATGTTTTTTTAGCAACACTGCAAAATCTTCGGTGGCAGAACCTCTCTTCTTGTGTACATGTGCAATAAAGAGAAACAGGCTCCTATCCCAGCTAAAATCACTGGATACTGTTTTAAACCATGAAATGCTTTTGGATCTTGGCCCAAAATAGATAGCAGAGTACACAAGGCTCTAATAGCCTTGCTCTGTGTTGTTCTTTTTCACACTAAACAGTTTCCTTGACATGAGATCTGATAATTATTGAATGAATGGCCACTTTCACTCAGCCCCTGGCAACCATTATCTTAATTCCTGTTAAACTGGCATCAGTACACAAAAATCCCACCAAAACAACAACAAAAAAAATCAACAATATGAAAATGTTCAACCTTCATCACATGGAGCTGTAAACACATAAATTGAGTCTGAGCTGTTGTGTAAATCACCTCAGCATTTCACCTGTGCTTCAGTGTAAAGTCCATTCAATGTCTGTGAAAACATGAAATGTACAAAACATATTCAGTATGGTGAAATCACAGTGTTTACAGAGGTGGATTTTTAAACATGGCCAAGTGTATTTTTTCCTTTCACAATCCAATGAATAACTTGGTGTTCATTAGCTGCTGGTTACTTGTATTTAGAAGGAAAGTTATATGGAAAAAATGAAGAGTAAAAGAATCTGGCAGATGTGGATTCACCGAGATATTTGGTGATTAATTTTCCAGCAAACAAAACCAGTTAGCAGCTTGCCTATTTATGCTTCCATGTTCCATATTTGCAGGAGCAGAACAGACCCAGATACAGTGCTATTACATGGTTTGTTCTGACAATACAATATGTAATGAATGAAAGAACTTGTTACCAAGGAGATAATTGGACTTGAACAGTGAGAATATCTCAATGTGCCAATTTTCAGCATCAGCTTTTCTTTTGTTGTGGCTGTGAACTGTAGCTGACCATATTTTTATAACAGCAAACTATAGACGTTTTCTTATATTCATGTGGCAGATTTTATAGCTTAATATCTCACTTGTAGCTTGATATCTCACTATCACTCAACATGGATTTTATACAAGGCCTGACTTACTGTATATTAACAATCTTTCTTTTTTTTAATAAAGCAATTTAAAAAAAAAAAAAAAGTATCAGTAAGAAAGGACAATTTAAAGAGAAAAGAAAAGAAAAAAGAAAAGAAGAGAAGAGAAGAGAAGAGAAGAGAAGAGAAGAGAAGAGAAGAGAAGAGAAGAGAAGAGAAGAGAAGAGAAGAGAAGAGAAGAGAAGAGAAGAGAAGAGAAGAGAAGAGAAGAGAAGAGAAGAGAAGAGAAGAGAAGAGAAGAGAAAGGAAAAGAAAAAAGAAAAAGAGTAAGGACAAGCTAATATTGGTCCAGATATTCTCACACGAACAATTCAAAAACTGTACAGAAAACCTTTTGGAGGAAACAGGATTGGTACATAGTCACATCATGTAGTGAAAGGCCTCCTGCACACCTGTGTGGCCAGACTTCATTATCTTGTTAACCTTTGGTCTTATTACTTTAAACCACATTACCCTCCACTTACTAATATCTATTTCTAGGCCATTTTGATAACCACTTTTAGCATATTATCTGTAGATAAAATCTCCTTTCCTTTTTTTCTTTTCTTTTTTTTTTTTTTTTTCAAGACCAGCTTCAAAACAAACTTCTGAGACATGCATATCACATAGAGCATAACAAATTGATTAAATTGCCTTCTTCTTAGTCTATATCAAAGCACAAAGACTAAGTATAAATGACAATTACTTTTAATCTTTAGTTGATGTTTGATATTTGGCTGTTTACCACGTGGAGGGATGTCCCCATTTGCCTTACTGTTTCCTGCCTTACTTGCTGAAGGTGAAGCAATCAAGAACACCTTTTTTCATTACCAGCTGCAGCCTGAATCCTGTTCTTGTATATCAATGAATTCCCCATACAGATTACACAGGTTGTGAATAACTGAAGAGAACGACTTGTAGTTTTCTCTCTTGTTGCTGCCTTAATATTTTTTCTTACACCATACTAAAATTTCTAGCTGTGTAATTTTAAATGGTGGTTACAATTGTACATGATCACATTCTTTCAAAAACAGTTGAGCTAGGTGAAGATGCTTCTTCCTTGAGAGAGCGCAGTGTCTCTTGGAGACTGTTGATCCTTCAGATCTGGTGGATAAAATGCTTGTATGAGCGTTCCTTAACCAGCTGCAGTCTGAATATTCCAGGCTGGTAAAAGCTGGTAAAAGGAGGAAGGCATGCCAGCTCTGTCTGGCTGCTAGAGGCCAGCAGTCCTGGAAGAAGTAGCCCCTGGAGTAACCTGCTGCTGCTGAGTGGCTGTCACAGGGAGGAGCAGAGAACAGGAGGCTCAGCAGTGTGACTTCTCCCCACCATGACAGTTCTTTTAGTCAGAATTCTGTCCCACTTCAGGGAGCTTGTTCTTTTTTCAGAAGTACACCGCTTTTCTTTCTCCTTTTCTGAAGACTTATTGGCAGTCATCCAGATTAAAAACTGAAGATCTCCTCTTATTCAGAGGAGAAACATCCATACCTTCTGCAACGCATTTCCTGGTGCTGTCATGCTAGGAAAATACATGTAATGTGTTTTTTTTGTTGTTGTTTGTTTTTTTGTTTGTTTGTTTGTTTGTTTGTTTTTGGTTGGTTGGTTGGTTGGTTGTTTTTGTTTGTTTGTTTGTTTTTCCCCTGAATAACTGTTACTCATGCAGTTTCTCTTCCTTCCTATAATTTCCTCCAAAAATTGTAACATCACAGGATCATTTTCTAACTGGAGGCACACAGTTTGCTATGGGAAACAAGATTTTATTTGCCTTTGAAAGATGTAAGAAAGCAATAACTAGCTGTGAAGTCCTGCACAGGGGATGGTCTGTCCTCTCCACAAAAGACATATCAAGTATATATCAAGGAGATGTAAGTAGGAAGCATGATTTAGTTCATGATTTAGTTCAGTAAACCTGTATCTCTATGCACTATTGGAAGAGCAGCACACAGGGAGGGAGAATTTTATCCTACAAAGAGATGTGGTAGCATATATATTCTGCAGAGGCTTACTGGAGGCAGAATACTTCTCAGTGTCTTCTGACCCATGTTCTAGGTTATGACTAGCAACGGATATGAAGCTGCTTACTGATTCATTTTAGTTTGTATTGTAATTCTGTGTGTCATGATTTAACCCGGCCAGCAGCTAAACACCACACAGACATTCGCTCACCCTTCCCCCTCCCTCTCTGGGACGGGGGAGAGAAATGGAAAGTGAAGCCTGTGAGTTGAGATAAAGACAGTTTAATAAAACAGGAAAATAATAATAACAATAATAACAATAACAATATCAATAACAATAACGATAACAATGACAATAATAATAATAATAATAATACAATGATGATAATAGTACTACTAATAATAATGTGTACAAACAAGTGATGCACAATGCAATTGCTCACCACCCGCTGACCGATGCCCAGCCTAACCCCGAGCAGTCCGTCCCCCCTCCCCCGGCTAGCCACCCCTATATATTGTTTAGCATGACGTCAGATGGTATGGAATACCCCTTTGGCTAGTTTGGGTCACCTGTCCTGAGTCTGTCCCCTCCCAGCTCTTGCTGCACCCCCAGCCTGCCCGTTGGCAGGACAGAGCAAGAAGCTGAGATGTCCTTGGCTTAGTATAAGCACTGCTCTGCAACAATTGAAACATCGGGGTGTTATCAGCACTCTTCTCATCCTAAGCCAAAACATAGCATTCTACCAGCTACTAGGAAGAAAATTAACTCTGTTCTAACTGAAACCAGGACACTGTGTCATGTGAATTACTGGTGGGACATGACTGGCATGGTCTGAATGCAATAGTGGAAACAGAGTTAAGCAGAGACCTTCAGTTTTCCAAGTCTCCACAGAAAAGTGTTACTGTGCTACTAACACTCAGGAGTCCACACCTCCCAAGACCTTGACAGCTTCTGCTTATTTTACTTTCATGCTCATTAAGGCAGAAGGGAATAAGTTCCTTGCCAAGATAAAAACTGCTAACTGGCATCATTCTATCACTGTTTTATTGTTTTGACCATCCACTAATCTTCAAGCAGCTTCACAGATGTGTCCCTGCCCATAGCTATTGAAGCTTAACTAGCCAGTGAGTCTTAAAATGATAAAGATGAGGGAGACAAAACAGATGACATGACTACAATATTTTTTTTTTCCTCCAGAACCATAACAGTGACAAAGAGACAAGGATTTAAGTCAGTGGTGTCACTTTCTTTTTAGATGTTTCTAATGCAGGTATTTTTCTTCTTCCTCATCAGTTAAATGGGTAAGAAAAATAGGTTGTTGATGTACTTATGAGTGTGCTGCACACAAAGTGTATTCTGATATCATCTTTTAGTTTTACCAAAGAACATTTGTCATCACTTCTGATGAAATGTAATTGTGGTCTGCATCTAAAGAAACGAATGAAAAATAAAAATGTGGAAATTCATGCAGGGAAAAAAAAATAGTATCAACATTAGCATGCTGAAGAATACAATGATGCACAGGCTTTGTATAGACAGAAGTACAATGTAGTCTCTGCAGAAATCTCTTTTGGTCCCCATGTAAATTAAAGTGACGCTGGGGGAGTGTGTGGTATGGTAGTAACAGTAAAATAAGGGTAATGTAATAATCCTAATTCCAAAATGAAATTTGGAAAACCTGGTTTCTAGTAAACACAAATGTTCTGTTTAATTAAATTAAATTATTTTGATTTTAACTGTTGTTAATTTTTTTCTAAGTTGGGAAAATAAGCAAACCTCAAAATGAAAATGTTGTGTTCAGTTCCTTCCTGATTTCCAGCCTAGTCAAAATGCACTATTAAACTTTTGTCCAATCAACAAGTCCCTCCTCTCCCCTCCATTTCTGGCCTCCTTTTTCTCCAGATCAGTAATTATGTCATCAGTTGCCTCCCATTCCTCTCCTAGGTGTTTTTTCAAGTCTTGTCCTTGCTACACAAATTTATGACACAAAGAGCTGTGCTGGGCTTCTAAGGGTGCTTGTAAAACACTTCACATCCATACGCCAAAGTGTTCCAAGTGGTTTGTATTTCTGCCAAAAAACACTTGGATTTTTCTTGTGTTCAGCAAGGGCTAAAGTTGGCTGGAGGCCAGTAGGGACAGCACTAGAGGAGATAGGGCTCAGCACTGGTGCTGCAGCCCTACAGAGGCACTCTGCATGTTCGTAAAATTCGCCCTCTGTGAGTGCTTGGCTGAGAACCTGGAGATGGTTGCCCAAATGGTTTTGCACTTTTGCTTTGGGGAAATGTTAGCTGATGCAAGAAGAAATGCTCTTATTCAGAGTAAGAGTCAGCAGGATGTAACAAATAGTTTGCATTTAAACCAAGGAACCAGGATAAGCTGAATGAGAACCCCTCTAATTATCAAGGTATTACCAAGGAAGTGAGAAAATGACACAGGTGGTAGAAAGGACTGATGCTGCTCTTCCTACCTACCCTGCCTGTTCTCCTCAGGCTTGCATGCAGAGCTATCCCTACACTCTTTTCGATCAGGATCTAGCAAAGCAGCATGAAAAAAAAAAGGGGGGGGGGGGGGGGGAGAGAGTGGGGAAGGAGACTGACTTTCAGAATAGAAGTGAAGAGTTTCTCTGCAAAGTGGGACTGGAGGTATAAAAGATACAGCTGGCAGTTTACACTGCTTTGCTGAAATAATGAGATTTGAGTTGTAGGAGCAGACTACCTAAAATGGGCATTATGAGCTTTCTTTATTAGGGACTGGGTGGGAGAGCGAGGAGGAGCAGCACTTCCCTGTGCTTTGTTCCTGTCACTTGACAATTTCTGTCCTTGAAACGTTCCCTCTAGGGACAAGGAGTGTGTGCAGGCTCTCAGTCACTCTGAGGTGGGGAAAGGAGTGTGAAGCTTAGCATATCAAGGCAAACGTGTCCACAGCAAATCTGATTGTTTAAAAAGAATCTAGAATAATTTTGTCAGGGAAGTAAGATTCAATTGTAGACAAGGATTTAAACTTAAATTGGAAGGGATTTTAAGCGTTATTACTAAATTCCCTATATAACACATTAGGCACAGCACAGAGAATCCTGATTTAACCTAACGAGGAGCAGATTTTCAAAGTGAAATAGAGGGATCCCAGTGGGGGAAGGAACTGGGTTCAATTAGAGAGATTTGGGGTAAAAAGCAGTGCAAAAAAAGCAAAAGATAACCATTTTCCCTCTTCCTCTGTTCTTCCTCTCCTCCACATCACCTGTGGGAGACACAAATTCCTCACTGGGCAAAACCCTCTGTCACTCACTTGTTCAAAACAAGTGAGTGATAATGAGCACCATTTGTGAGAGCAGTGGGGAAGGGCTCTGAAATGGGGTCCCAGGAGGGCTGCGAGGAGATCCTTGGCCCTGAGCAGGGTTGGGGGATGCCCAGGAGAGGTGGGCAGGGACAGGCAGAGCTGGAAGGGCCCCTGGGGCCTATTTATTCTCTGTGGACAACACTGATGTTTAGCAAAAATTTCTTAAAAGATGTGAAAAGGGAGATAATGCCCTTTCAGAGGTATCCAGTACACTGCTTGATACACTCACACACACACTACACACACACAGTACACTTACACGGAGAGTCAGATTCACATTTTCACTCTGTTGTAGATGAACAGGTTGCTCCCCTGCAAAAGGCTTATTTCCCTGGCTAATAGATTCATCTTAGTCTTTCCATGATAACTATCAGAATGTCTCAGTCTTGTATATGCTGACATCAAAAACAACCTTGAGATTTTTCACAAAAGGAAACCATTGGGTTTTGGCCAACCCTACTCAGCAGCCCTGCCTGAGGGCACAGGACATCCTCACCTTACCAGCAGCTGGGACATAGTAAGGGGCTTTCCAGCTTTTTTGTTCTTTCCTGCAACATTTTAAACAAGGCCTGCTGACCTAGCAGGTTGTCTGCTAGTTGAAAGAACCATCCCTCAAGGAAAACTTTCTTCTTCCTCTTCCTTATGCTCCCTTTCTCAGATGAGCCTCTCCTCCCAGGCTCTCAATGACCCTGAGCACTCTCACTGTCTCTGTAAGTACTGTCCCTTGCCCTTCTGCACAAGAAAGACTTGCCAAAGTCCTGACTGGTGGCAGGGGACACCTCTACACAGTTGACAAACCCTGTGCTCCCTGCCACGTGCATTAGTTGCATGGGATATTTGTACGTCATAGGTAATGATTTTTTTCCAAACAGGAGGATGATTTATATGTGGATTTTTTCTCTTGTAAAATTCCTCTATTGCAAATTAACCAGGAAAAGCCTCAAACCCTTACACTGAACTGGAGCAATTTAATAGCTAAAAAGAAAAAGGACAGGCTTGAAATAGGCTTTCACTTTCTACAACAGACATAACTCTTCCACATAAAATACTGATGGGACAAGCTGGAAATATGCTCTGATTGTGAGCTAACAAGTATGTGGCACCTTAGAGACTCATTCTGTATACAATAATACTAATACAACCCAAAAAGAAGGACTGCTGCGGTATTTAAAAATGTACATAGGAACTATGTTTTGCTCCTTTGCCTCCTGGCTATCAAATCTAAATCTTGCTTCTCTGTTCCCTACATACATAGCACCTCCTCATTTTTGTCTGTTCAGGTAAATAAAAATAATACTAATGGCCATAACAATAATAATAGTCTCAAGTAGGTTTCACATTTCCAGGTTTAACTGCTGTAATCACATTTTTTTCTGATCTGACTAGAGTCCATGTTGCTTCCATTTGCATAGGAGGATGTTACTGCTGAAATCGTACTTACTGACCAGTGTTTTAAACATCTCTGGTTGAATGTATTAGCTTCCCATTTCTGCTACATCTATCCCTAGCTCTGCTTTGCATTTTTACTTGACTTCAGTCTTTGGCCACCACCTACACTCAATAAGTAATATCAGCTACAGTATGCCAGACCTCCCATTATTTTCACCGTGCTTTCCATAATACTATAAACACATGCCACGTCTGTGCAGGATTCTCCTTGGAGCCACCTTGTTCATTTAAGTCCTCCCACTTTTCTGCTGACACATGGACTCGGGCAATGAGGATACCTACTCATGATGAACACCGTGTAAACTACAGGGTGCCGTGACCTCACCACACCACACGCCAGTTTTACTGACTTTCTTCCCTTTATCCTCTTTTGTTACTGACTAGTAACCACCCTGAGCTCGGTATATTGGAAGGTTTCTGAGGAATCTTCTCTCCTCTGTGAACTGAGTGGCTTGCAACACTACCAACTCAGCATAATAAAAGATAATTTACATTATTAATCTAAAGTTACAGGTGAAAGAGAAGGAATCATAATCAAAACAGAAGATACTTCAACATTCACAGTGTCATGGAATCTAGCTATGTAAATCTGACATGGGGATCAGACAGCATGCCCTCATATCTGAGCTCAAAAGGGAAATTAGCCCTACCGTTATATGATGCAATATCATAGTATTATTGAACAGTTGGGTTGGAAGGGACCTTAAAGGTAATCTGGTTCTAACCCCCTGCCATGTACAGGGACACCTCCCACCAGATCAGGTTGCCCCAAGCCCCATACAGCCTGGCCTTGAACACTTCCAGGGATGGGGCATCCACAGCTTCTCTGGGCAACCTGTGCCAGTGCTGCACTACCCTCATAGTAAAGAATTTCTTCCTAATATCTAACCTAACTCTGCCCTCTTTCAGTTTAAAGCCATTTTCCCTTGTCCTATCACTATATCTCCTGATAAAGTGTCCTTCCTTGGCTTTCCTGTGGGCCCCCTCTAGGTACTGGAAGGTTATTATAAGGTCTCCTGAGAGCCTTCTGTCCTCTGGGCTGAATAACCCCAACTCAGTCAAACAGTTGTTAACATGATGATGGAATACAAGCCAGCTATGCTGCACAAATTCCCAGTTACCTCAGTTATCGGCAAAGTGGACCCATTGCCTCAGAAAAACAAAATGCCAAACCAGTGTTGTCTCAATTACTGAAGGATCACACAAATGTCTTCCAAGGGCACATCAAAGAGTAGCAGCCTCAGAGAAGCTACAGGCATAGTTCTCATTTTAGGATCTATTTGTCTTTAATTTCTCCCACATTTACTGCTGACATTAAAAAAAAAAAAAAAAAAAAAAGGAATTTCTTTTGAAAGGAAAGGAATTTCTTTTTGAAAGCATTTTGTCAAACTTAAAAAGAAGGGTTTCACTTTGGTTTGGATATTTTTACTTATTACTTTTTACGTTACTGGTCTTAATTGAAATTTTAAATCAAGTATTTGGGTCAAAGCTAAATAAACATATTTATAAAACATTAAAATGTTGCAATCTTTATCAACTAAAATTGTATGGAAAATTCAGCACATTTTTCTGCAAAGGTTTAGCTGTACTCAAATCATTCATTTTCCAACAAACATTATTTAAAAAAAAAAGCATTCTCAACTCAACATAACTCCATTGTTCCTTCCTTAGCTGTCATCACTGTAAACACCAAAACACACGTTAACAGATATTATGAAACCAGAGATGCCCAAAATATCAAGCAATTCTGTTGGTCCCTCTTGATCTTCAACTGGCAGTGGAGGGAATCCAGACGTAGTGCAGTTGGGATAACAGTAGATTCTTAGTGAAGCAAGCTGCTGTGGCAAAGCCCTGGAGATCTTCCTGATCATTGCTGCTGCTCCTGCTGACAAGGTGCCAGCAGGAGGTCTGGGATGAAAGTCCTTCCAGAGGAGCACAAGTCTGTCCTGTCATCCAGAGCAGGAATGAGTTTCCTTCCCCGTGGCTCTTTCGCATCTCATCTTTGCCCGTTCCAGCGACAGGAGAAGAACCTGGCCTGGTCCCACTTTTTCAGCCCTCTGGTAGTATAACTTTGTTTTTATTATGCAGCTGAGAAGCTCTGAATTGGCTTCGTGCCAGTCACACTGTATTGCTATGCTTTGGAGGTTTTCACAAGGATGAAAGAAAGCATTTAGGGAGGTTCCAGAAACGATGCTGATGGCTGCCATGCTAATGCTTGTAATGAATTCTAAATTGGTAATGGGACCACTTATGGATAACTAAAGGCTTATTCACTCCCTTGGATATGTGCTTTTTTCCTCTACCACTTTCTGCTGGATTTAGTGCCAGTATTCACTTTGCACTTTTATTTTTCTCTCTTTTTCTGTTCTTTTACTTTCCTACTGTCATTTCTTATGCTGTACTCTTCCTCTAAAAAATATCACCCCTCAGGCTCTCCCCTTATTCTAGTTGCCTTACTGCAGCAAATGCATGTCCTACAAATCTCTAGTTACCATTGCTAGTCTCCTTTCCCATATGGGACCAATTACTAAAACAAGTTTGCATGACTTTGAAACGATAATAATAACACTTCTATGAGCATATAATTTCATTTTACATCTACTGGATAATGCAAACTGCATTCATACCACCTAGAGATAGGTGGTATAATAACAAGTGATAAAATAATAGGTAGTATAATAATGAAGGATAGCATTAATGGACAGCAATCATAACTGACACAGACTTGTAGTTTCTGGCTGACGCAGGTTTAAATGATGTTAGTGTTGATTGCAATGTGTCTTATTGCCTTAGGAGATACGTGTTAAGTATATAGGCTTGCAGTTAAAATTCTGTGAGGCGTAAGAGTCCTCTGGAACGTCTATCTTGTCAGCAGAACTGCTAAACTGTAACTCTGGTCAGAAAAAAATGACACTATAAAAATTCCATCTATCATGCACTGTATTTATTTTCCCTTGGTGATTTCCAGATTAAATCTGCTCAGTTTACAAATCAAAAGAGACTTTTTTAACTGCTTTTTTTATCCAACAGTCTATGTTCCCTGTTCTGCTTGTGACTTAAAAAAAAAATAATAAAAAATTAAACTATGTTTTTCTCTGTTCCATACACCATTTTCCATCCACTCACAGTAAAATTTCTCCAGCTAAAATACAGGCCATATTTGTACTGACACGGAATGAATCAGAACAAAGTATATCTCACTCACTATTCAGATTAAAATATATTTATTTATTTATTTATTTATTTATTTATTTATTTTTTCCTAGTATGTTACACATATAGAGAGATGACATGAAGTGATTAAAATGGTCATATTTACTCTGGCAAGTTGAACAATGTTCCGTACTAAATATATAGTTAACTACATGTTACATACCTCTCCCTATATATATTCCTACATGTATATGTATATATATGTGTGTGTATATATATATATACATATGTATTATGCATATGCATAATATACACCAGTGGATGACTACACGTATACATTTGGACTCATGTAAACTGTTCTCAAGTATAGTCCTAATCAAGTAGTGTCAAAAACATATATCCCTTACACAGCTATGCTGTTATCTCTTTGAAATGTCCTTCCACATCGAGAAAAAACAGTTTACTAGCACCAAATGACTGCTGCCCCACACTGCTTCATCTGTGTTAAGATTATCTGCGTCATTTTCTAACCTTTTCCTCTCTCTCCTATTTGCTCACCTATATTTCATTAACTCTCCCCTTTGCCGTGTCTGAATTCTGTCAAACCATTAATCTTTACAATTTATAATGGGAAATACAGTGTTATGATTCTTGATATTTGTCCATAGCATAAGTGAGTATTCTGTACATAGAGTTATATCACACAATAGACATGTTCAGTTAGTGGTTGTTTTTCCAGTGGCAAAGGAATACAATTTCTAACAAAAACGACTATCGAGAAATGCTGCATTGAAAATATCAGCATTATGGTGAAATCAAGAAATGCAGAGATAAAGCTGATTTTTCAAGTAAACATTTAGCTCTACTTCATCTTCATCTGTAATCACTAGAATGGCAATCAGATCATCTCATGAATGAAGCATAGGCAAACGGTGAATCTAAGTATGGCAAAAGCCATGCGGGTAAACAGAATATACTTTGTGGAGTGTACTTTGTCATGATATATATGTTTATATAAATATGTATATATTAGAACCCAAGGAATGGCATGAAGCTGCAACAAGGGAGGTTCAGGTTGAATATTAGGAAAAGATTCTTCACCGAGAGGGTGGTTGGGTACTGGAACAGGCTCCCCAGGGCACTGGTCATGGCACTAAGCCAGCTGGAGTTCAAGAATCATTTGGACTATGCTCTCAGGCACAGGGTCTGATTTTTGGATGGTCCTGTATGGCACCAGGAGCTGGACTCAATGCATGAGGTTCAACAAGGCCAAGTGCCGGGTCCAGCACCTGGGGCACAACAACCCCAAACACCGCTACAAGCTGGGAGATGAGTGGGTGGAAAGCTGCCAGGAGGAGAAGGACCTGGGAGTATTGGTGGATAGTCAGCTGAATAGGAGACAGCAGTGTGCTCAGGTGGCCAAGGCGGCCAACAGCATAAGCTTGCATAAGAAGCAGCTAGCAGCATCCTGGCTTGCATGTGGCCAGCAGAGCTACGAAAGTGATTGTCTCCCTTTACTCAGCTCTGGTGAGGCTGCATCTCGAGTACTGTGTTCAGTTTTGGGCCCCTCACTACAAGAAGGACATCGAGGTCGAGAGAGTACAGAGAAGAGCAACGAAGCTGGTGGGAGGTCTGGAGAACAAATCTTATGAGGAGCAGCTGAGGGAGCTGGGTTTGTTCAGCCTGGAGAAGAGGAGGCTTGGGAGTGACCTTAACGCACTCTCTAGGTACCTTAAAGGAGGCTGTAGCGAGGTGGGGGTTGGTCTGTTCTCCCATGTGCCTGGCGACGGGACGAAGGGAAATGGGCTCAAGTTGCACCAGGGGAGGTTTAGGTTGGATATTAGGAAAAACTTCTTTACTTAAAGGGTTGTTAGACATTGGAATGGGCTGCCCAGGGAAGTGGTAGAGTCACCATCCCTGGAGGTCTTTAAAAGACATTTAGATGTAGAGCTTAGTGATAAGGTTTAGTGAAGGATTTTGTAGTGTTAGGTCAGAGGTTGGACTAGATGATCTTGGAGGTTTCTTCCAACCTAGATGATTCTGTGATTCTGTGATCCTTGTGGGTCCCTTCCAACTCAGGATATTGTATGTTTCTATGATTTTAGGAGTGGCTGTGAGACTATGATGTAAGCTACCACATGAAACAATGTCCTTTACAAATCTTGCCACTTTCTTCAGCTGCATATGATCGATGTTAATCATTTCATTTAATGAAGTGCTGGAAGGTGAAAGAAAGAAGAGGAGCTGGGACGGAATATAAGCCTCAATTTGTCTATATAAGTGGTTAGCTTACAATATGGCCTCCTTTTAAGTTTTAATGTATTGGTGTCAGTTAATAAATTTGCCATAGAAGCCTACAATAAAACACGGTTAAGGTCGACAGTGTATATCTGAAATCTATACTAAAACATATACTCATAACTGTTAGAAATTAAAGCTGTATGGGAAACAGTTTAATCATGAAGAAAGGTTAAGATTTTCTCATCTTTTCTCACCCAAATCAAGAAAAAAATGAGATCTCAAGAATATTGGGTACAATCTAGCTCATTTTAAACAATTCAGTCAACAATCCAATTTCAGCCATTCATTTAAGATTGTATTTAATTAACTTGAACTTGTAATTGAAACATAATTTTGAATCATAAAATGATTGATTTTTTTGTTTTCTAGACAAAGAACCTTGATTTAGAGTTTCTGAAACTGTCAAATTCTTTTCAAAACTCCATCTTCCACAGGAAGGGATTCTGATGGAAAATCCCATTAAAAATTGTTAGAACAACACTGTTGTATTTATCTGCCCCAAAACCTTATACATAATATAATCAAAATATAGCTTAAATGTGTAAATAAATACAAATAAAAATGCTAGAAGTCAAACCTAAAAATTAAGGAATAGCTCTGCATGACCAAGGAACACAACTGACCTCATCTCTAATGCCTGATGTCTGGTGAAATCATGGAATAACCTCAGGCATTTTGTCTGGATTTTCACATTCAGAGGAAAATTTATTAGAAGGAATGATTCTTAAAGACAAATGAAAGCATCTTTCTCTTTCTAGTGGCACAGGAGCCCACATGATTGAGGTGTCCATCCTGGGCTTCCTCACAGCTCCCTGACCTCCACTATAGGACCATACAGCCGATACTTGCTCTCCTGTGCAGTTCTCCATTTAAATACACATTCACATACTCACCCTTCTTTATCCCACCCTCCTTGCCTCTGTTTAGAATAGACGCTGTAAAGTAAGCACATGGGTAGCCTTTGAAAATAATAAAAAGACAGGGATGAAACTTACTTTCATTAGAAGCTGGTACACACATTTTTTCCAGCAAAACACAAAGACTAGTGCTCTTTCAAAATGGCTTCTGTTTCCCATTGCCTTCAGCAACACTGATGCTAAGCCATGTATAAAGACAGTGGCTTCCTATGCTAAAAGAGGAAAGGTTTTTAGAACGATGTTCATAAAAAGGAATTAAATGTTGAAGTGTGTATCTGCTCGGATAAGTGTAGTCACAGATTCATTTTGGCTGAACTCCAAGCTAGGAAGCTGTGAGTGTGCTTTGGCTCAGCAGCCAGAGAGGCAAATTAGCAGACAGCTAATATACCCTGCCTTTCAGCCTACTGCTTCAGGTACAACTCTAGACCAGACTGACTCATCTTTGGAAAACTCAAAAACAAAGACAAGAGGACAGGAAATGCTCTCTTTTGTTGCCCCTCAGCTGTGAACCGAAAGAGGTCAGCAAACCAGTTCTGGGCATGAGGGATGGGAAAAAAAAAAACACTCATCTGGTAATATATTTACTGCACATTTTACTATAATGCAAATATTCATAAGTAGCAGCATGTGAATATTCATAAGTAGTATCATGTTAATATTCACAAATAGCATCGTGTCAACTTAAAGTAATTACAGGAATCTAAGTGGAGAAATTCTTAGACTTTAACATGTTAGGCATTAGACAACTTAATGGATAGCAATAATTGTGCCCTAGCTTTGATTTCAAGTTATGAAACAGTGAAGGTCTCATTGCACCTGCAAATGGGAATGCTGGTAAGACACAATTTCAAAGATGATAAATAGAAGTCTAATGGTGGCCAGGTCTCTTAATACCCTCTGAAATATCACACACAGTCCCATAAATCGAGCTTATCTAGATAGCCCTTAATGTGATCTTCCTGTATTCTGGGTAGTAACTGCCTTTCACCAGGCCTTGCTGACATGAATACCTGGGAGGCCTGAGAGCACTTCATTTCTTGCCTATGCCTTACACATTCATTTGTTTCTTATGCTACATTGCTCTCCAAGTGTGGAGAACAATTTCATCTCTGAGCAGCTCTTTACATATTTTGAGTTCATGATCATGTCCTTACCTTGTTTCTCTTCTTTATGAAAAACATCTCATGATTTTGTAGTCTTCCTAAGCATGTCAGATTTTCTAAATTCTGAATTATTCTCATTCTACTTTCAGCTAGTCCACATAGTTTAACATCTAGAACTACACTCAGTCCACCATCTAGTATCTTAGTTTCATTTTAAATGTTGCAATTTTTCTGCTCATCAAATTCATAGAATACTTCTTTTTCTTTTTCTTTTTCTTTTTCTTTTTCTTTTTCTTTTTCTTTTTCTTTTTCTTTTTCTTTTTCTTTTTCTTTTTCTTTTTCTTTTTCTTTTTCTTTTTCTTTTTCTTTTTCTTTTTCTTTTTCTTTTTCTTTTTTTTTTCTTTTTTTCTTTCTCTTTCCCTTTCCCTTTCCCTTTCCCTTTTCCCTTTCCCTTTCCCTTTATTTTTCCATTATATATCTAAATTTCAGAGTGTTTAAATGAGAAAAAGGTTGCACAGAACTGATTCTGTGCAATAGAAATCCTATTACTATTATCATTTATTTAAAAATCAAGCTTGGGATCTCTAGGAGTGGTTTCTGATGTCCTTCTGTCCTATTTTTTCTAAGATTTAAAGGTAGACACATGTACATCCACTAACTGGATGAAACAGTATGTTGAACAGCTCTAAGTGTCACTCAGTTTAATCCTCTTGACCTAAGGCCAAGATTGTATCACTGTGCTTAATGAGCATGTACCAATCTCAAAGTGAGCATGTATGAGAAATGTACCACTAGCTCAATGAAACACACTGCAGAAGCTTAATGTATTTTTACCAGAACAGAACAGGGTTGAAATTGACTTACTGAGATTTGAAAGTAAAAATTAAGATGTAGTTAAGAGGTTATATGTATACATTATATGTGTGTGTGTGTTTATCTTTTTGTTTCTGTTTCCTAATTTTCTTTGTTCTTCAAATGAATGAATACTTCACATCGAATTATTTTTATTCCGTATGCTGAAGGGCTTGCTTGAACCAGGTGTGACTGTGCTCATAATGCTGAGAATACAGAGCTAATACAGACTTCATGTTTTGTGAGGGGTAAAGGAAACTAAGCTTGTCCCTTGACAAATGTCCTAAAGACAACCAAGCAGGATCTAAAGCATGGTGTGTCCTTCAACCATAGCAACACATGTGGATCTTCTGTACCAGATACTTAAAAGGAACATGGACTAGTTTGTACCCAGTCCATAAAATTTAAACATGCCCTTTTTATACTTTGTGGAAACTGCAAAAATATTTTTAGACAGCTGTTTGTGTTTTGCAAAGACCTTCATGGTGGAGTGATGCTGGTGTGATACAACAGCAGTATCATCACAGCCCAGATTCAGAGCTGCACACAGCACAAAGCATCACTGGGTAGTGTACAGGAGAAAACTATCTGGTAGAGGAGCCATGCTCCACTCTGTGCTTGGTACATACAACAAGCCTGTTTAATGGCAGAAACAGTGTTCTTTCAGCAATCTTCCCTAGAAAATGTACATTTTATGTTTCCCACTGAGAATAAATTACAGACCTCCTCAAGTCTCTTTTCTTTATGTAATATTACTACATTTTAGGGGATGTTGTCGTATTAGTCCTTTAAAAAAAAAAAAGAAAAAAAAGGTATAGAGAAAGTTATTGTGCACACCTACCTGATCTCCAAATGCATTTTTTTTTCTTTTTTTCCTCAAAGTAATAGAGTGTCTATACAATTCAGTTTTTACAGTTCCATTTGTGGGTGGAAGGATGAAAAAGATGTGAGTAAAGCAGGCTTCCTAACTAATGTTCTTGAGATTGAATATGCTTTAATCTCTTTTAGGAGTTAGAAAATCTCCTTAATTTTACTTTGTTGTTGAGCAGTTTATGTTTTCTTCACACAGGATGAATAGATGGCAAAGTCTGTGAGAATAGCAATGAAAAGAAAAAAAATAGTCTTTAAAGATAAGTTTCACAGCCTCAACCATCTTGAAAGCCATTGTTTTATTCGCCCTTTCAGTATATTAAGTCTTAAGGGATTATTATTTATAGTAACGCTATAAATGTGACAATTTCTCTATACTGTGATTTTATTAGTGGAAAATGTGAAGACAATTTTGGCAAGGGTTGAACAGCATGTGACTGGATAGAGATTACAGAAACATCTCTAACACATCTGCAGCAGCCGGAATAGCAAAATAGCCATTGAAGCAATGATGATGAAAAACTCTGTAACCAAATAAATCATCTAGGACTTATAATTATTCAGTTCAAACATTAAAGAATCCATAACTCAAGGAAAATCTTTGGATTTAATACTTATTGAAGAGGAAACCATATTGCTGCTGAGTTAAAAATTGATTTTTGAATTGAAAATCAACAGAGTTGTGAAACTTTAAGAGAAAGGAATACTTCTGATCACACTATGGACAATATGGAAAGGAGAATAATTTTGCTGCTTATTCTACCTCAACCTTAGAAGGAAAATATATCTGTTTTTGATCCCATGTTTGCTGTTTACTCCTAATTTTTATTGTAAAGCTGTACTGGGTAACAGAAAAATGCCTACATGTATCTAGAAGAGACTTGGGAATCTGTGCTTGTATAGTGGCAGTATTGGTCTATTTTTATTTTTTATTTTTATTGTTAAGACAAATCCTGTGAATTAATTGCTTTGATAGCTTTTGAAAGTGACACAAATAGACAAAAATTTCCAGCAGTTACACCTATCTCCTTCAGTCAATGCTTTCCACACCATAGCGTTAGTTTAAGCATTTCTTCTGTTTATTGCATTTGCCAACAAAAATCCCTGAAAAATCAGGTGATGAGTTGGGAAGAATGATTCAAAGAGAAACTACTGCTTGGAAAGGACTAATATTTACTGTTAGCTTTTCAATTAGAAAAAGATAGATTTCAGTCAGATTGTGAGACTAAACTTAATTGTTTTGCCATTGTACAAGTTCTTTCTTCTCCCATGATGTAAACCTGTCCTATTGCAGCCTTATGAGGAGAGGAAAGTATGAATTTCCAAATCTTTTACACTTGCAATAAGCTTCTCTAAGTTCTCAGTATTCCTGTGAAGATGGAAAAGGAACTGAAGATCTAACTGGCTTGAGAGTCTTTTAAAGAGCTAAGATTAAAGAGGCTTACTTAACATAAATGTTACAACAAATTAATATAAAACTCTAGCAGAGGTTTTCAAGCTTCTTAATGGGTGTTCTGCAGTTTTACTCAGTCAGCTACCAAAAATCTTTTACATGAAATTTATGTGTAACTATTTTTTTTCAAGAGAACTTTCTTTGGCAGTTACAAGTTGTCTATTTTTATAACAACCTCAGCAGAGTGTTCCAACAATAACTGTAATTTAAGTACTTATCAGATCTCTAAGAGCATAAGTCAATGTTTATTAAGCTTCGAGTACTATGTAATAGTGTATTGCTGAAAAGTCCTGTCTTAGTTACTGACTTCTCTAAATTTGGGGATTTTTTAAATTTAAGAACACACAGGACAGCGTATACTCAATTTACAGAGCCTTCTTTTCTTGGTTTTCTTAACAGGTTTATTCAACTGTAACATCTTTTGTAGTATCATTATCATAAGCCAAGTCTTATCAGGATAAAGACACTCTCAAGAATACACAATCCTTTTTCACCATCCTACTTCAAGATGAAGAATAAATTCCTCCTTTTACTCCCTCTGCCAAGTCTAAAACTAGCCTCATTATCTTAGGAATTATTTTTCTTCTTTGCTTGCTTAGTGCTCAGAACAAAAAGGTCCTAAACTCAGTAGGAACCTGGAATGCAGCGTCAATAATATAAACATGTCAAAAGAAGTTTTGCTAAGAGGCTCATTATTATGTTGCACTTATGTTCTACTTTCCATGCAAATTCTCAGTAGTGTCGTATTACTATCATTAATATCTTTTAGATATATAAAAAGGGGGTGAGGAGGACTTAGTAAATGTTTTATTAAATACTGGTTTATTAAATATTTTGGTTTAAATACCTTGAGACTTCATTGCATTATGAATACAGCGAAAGAAACAGAAAGAGGTGGGGAAAAAAACTATTCAGAGAGGAAAGTTATGAGAGGGAATGAACACAGAACATATAACGAACACGAGTTTGTAGCGTGACCAATTTTTAGATTCGGTTCTGGGTTAAGATTCTATTTTGCTGGATGTCATTTGAACACATAGGCAGATATAGAAGTACACGAGAGAGGGCTTCTTTCCCTGAAGAATGTACAGAGTAATTAAAGTTCAGTCCGTTGACACCAAAACTACAAGGAAGCTTATTCTTTTCCCTTGAAGCATTAAACTGTGCTAGAAAAGCCACAAGGATGCCTGAAGAGACCATGAGTCTGGCCAATAGAAGCAAAAACTTCATTAATGGTTCCATTTCCATTTCTCGACTTTAGAGGTAAAGTTGGGGGTAAGGTTGGAGGCTCAAGTCAGAGGACCAACCGGCAGAGAAGACAAGAGAAGAATATGTGGAAGTAGAACACTATGAAAGTTTCATATTTAAAGCATCTAGAACAAGAGTAGATCCTCTTGAGAAGCAGGAAAAAAAAAAAAAAAAAGATATTTTGCCCCCCTCTTTCCTTTTTATTTAGCCTGTTAATAGAATGGATATTTATTGTTATTTTGTTTGTTTGTTGTTGTTTTGTTGTTTGTTTTTTGCTTTAGCAATGAGATCCAAACTTTCCATCACTGAGAATTATTGCTTGAATGGGAAGAAGACGTCTTAGAAAAAAAAAAAAAAAAAAAAATAGCTAAGCAGCTTTTACAGTTTTGGTCCATACCTTCTTTATAATGTTTTTCAACCTTACCCTTACTTTTATCACAATACCAGGATAGATTGCCTACTTTTTTCAAAAGCCAAAAATAACAGAGCAATCTGTATTTTTCTCTATAAATAATGCTAAATTTGAGGGGAGTAGGGAAATAAAATTGACCTGAACAGAATGAAAAATCATGCTGCAATTAAAGACACTCAGCTGCGGTAGAGAGAGAAAATAAGAAAAGGAAAAATACAGCAGCATGTAAGAAATAAACAGTAATTAGTGAATGAGACTATTGCTGCTTAAAATTGGTATTTAAAACTTGGAAGAAGATCAAGCAACTTCCTTGTAGCTTTCCTATATTAATATGTACAATAAAACTTCCTATCAGCAAACTGCAGCAAAAATAAATTAACATGTTATGTTACCACTAAAACAGCATGAAAAAGTCTTGGGGGGGGGGGAAAGAAAAGAATCTGGGGGAGAAAGGTTTCTGCAGCTATATAGAATGATTTATTTTGTCTCATGTATTTGGATTTAAAATTTAACAATGAAAAGGAATGCTAGCATTGCAGTTAATGTTCTGTGTAAAGGTGCTTATATTACCTGGGTTTCAGTTTATTAATGTTAGAACTCTGTTATTACATATGGAAAGACAGACAAATTCTGCAGGGCACGTATGTGTCTGGTATAAAACTATATTTCTGGTATGACAAGAATAATTTTCAAAGCATACTTTATTCATTTTTTTAAAAAATATTATGAATGTCCTCTGTTTTGGAGCTAGAAGTTATATTAATATTAATCTAAAATGTTCCTAACATTTCTTTTGCTTAAAACAACAAAACTTGGAAGAGTTGAGTTGCTGCAATGAATAATAATACACCTGTCCCCAAAAAAAAAGTCTTTTGAAAATTTTTTTTTTTATTTTTTTTTTCTTTTTTTTTATTTTTTTTTTTTTTTTTTTCTGTTTGTTTGCTTTGTTTTTAAGATAGCAAAGCCTCCACTCTCTGAGACTCTTTACAAAGCCCGTCCTATGTGATAGCCTGCTTTAGTTGACATTTATGTGATTCTCTTCATGGACATTGAAGGGAGGTCACAGTGCAAAATCCAAGTGATTGTGTTTCATTTGTTATAGAAGAGAGGTTTTAAACATGAAGCAATCTCTCACTCCTACAAGAAAGATAATTTACCTCTTCCCTTAGCACAGTCAGGTCCTGGAGAGTTGCCACTTCAATTTTCTGGGACTTTACAACACACTCAACAATATTCAAATAAAATTTTATTGTATTGTGAAAAGATGGGTGGGGAGAGAAACTATGTTAGCACTGATTAAAGTTGAAACCTTAGTTCTGTGAAGGTCAGGAAATTCAGAATAGTTTCCTATAATATCTTTACTCTGCTCCAATGTGTGAACATGCAAATGTTTCTTTGCAAACAGCTGTGTGTTCATGTGACAAAATACTCTTTACATTGTTTGAAAATAAATTAATTTCAAGGTGGTGAGGATCTCACTTTCCAAGAAAATCTTCAGAAAATGTGAACAATTTTTTTCTTTAATATGCAGAAGAATGTGTCTGAGTGTTTCCTGACTACATTGCTTCATAGGAAAAGTTAGTGGTACAAAAACAATTGGCTCAAAAAAATGTAGACTTATTACCAAATATATTAACAGTATTATTTCCAATAAAACCAGTAGTAGCTGAGATTTTGAACAGACAACTTGTTTGAAATGTACCCTTTGGTTTGTCAGCCAGCAATTTGAAAGGTAACTAAACTGTCTATTAAGTCCTCAAAGCCAATCAAATGCCTACTGTCTTAGCATTTCCAGTGTTTTCCCTAAAATTAAATTTTTGTATTTTCTTTAAAGTCAACAGTAATCATGCAATTGCCTTTGGACATAATGTCGAAAGCTAAACACGTTTTTAAAATTAATCCCATTATTCTGTCAGACATCTTTCCCCTTTTATCAGTTGAAAAAATAGCCTCCTGTAGAGAGTCAGATCTTTTATTTATCATTTCAGAGCTAACTACAATTAACTTTGTTATTTCACAGAAGTTATCCTCTTACTGAAGAGACCTGAAATAAAAAATAATCTTCAGTTAAAAGGGTATATACTGTCATCATCATCAGTCCTTGAAAATTGCCTCATATTGTACTTTTTTGTTTCAGTAATACTACACATAATTCATATACACACATTTAAGTAGCTGGAGCACTGAATAACGAATATTAGAGATTCTGTATCTTCTGTAAATGCATTGATTACCCGTGCATCCTATTACCTATCAATATGCCACTTCTAGGTTGATTTAAAAAAACAAACAAACAAACAAACAAAAAAAAAACACACAACCATAGGAATCTTTAAAAGAAGGATTTCAACACCTGCCAGCTGTCAACTTGCCTGTATTTGTTTAATAATGTACTAGCCAATGCCTTATGGAACATTTTCTCAGAATCTAAAAGGTGAAATCAATGGCGTTCTATGGAAATTAACTTGAATTCAAGGAATTGGGATAGATCTTAGGCATATAGGATCAGAGCAAGTGAAAAAAAAAAAAAAAACAGATGGTTAAATAAAGAACAATACAGGAGAGCGCATAGTGTTCAATCTCTTCAGTAGGAGGTAAAGGAAGTACAGAATCTCAGACTGGGCCAAATTTAAAGACAAGTGAAGTCAAGACTCACTCCTAGCAGCAGGAGTGCTTCAGCGAGGAAAACTCTGGGTTCAAATGTGACCGCTTAGTATACACTCAAAATGTTCACTTTTTTTTTTTTTTTTTTTTTTCCCTTTGATCTCTGGATCTTATTAGCAAGTCCATCCTAACAGCTTCTTCAGTGAGTCAAAGCAAACTGCTACCCAAATATCTAATTTCTATTGGGTCTAAAACTTCTGACTTTTTTTTATTTGTCTGCACAGGGCTTGATTTAATCGTTATGGAAACTTAAAGTTTTCATAACACAGAATTATCAGTAACAGAAAAAAAAAAAAAAAAAAAGCCATAAAGGCAACACTGTAAACCAAGTGCAGACTCCTTTATCCAAGCCTCTGAGGTCTTCCTAGCTTTAATGTTATCAGAAAATCAGCTGAAGTCAGTGGGACTACAGGAGAAGCCTTGACAGTTCTGTGTTTGAACTGTTGGCAGGATACTTGACAATGCCTTGAATATAGACACAAATAAAAAGTTTTTGTTTGTTTGGGAAATTATTTTAGGACTTATTTGCTCTATAACAACTAAGGAGATATCCCTTATATATTTTCTGCATGCCTCTCCACAAATAAAGAATGAAAGAACTGATTCTAAGATGCTTAGAGATCTATAAATCTATAGTACATGTGTGAGTTTCCCTTACTTTTTTGTTTGTTTGTTTGTTTGTTTGTTTGTTTTTGTTTGGATGTAGTTGAATCTTTATCTGGGTGGAGAGCTTTGTTGTAACAGGATTATTATTTCATTTACCATTTCTTTTCTGAAACAAACAAACAAAATCTTTCATTGACATTATATTCAATATGTTGGGTTAGACGTTTTTTTCAAACACAGAATGACATGAAGAAAATTAATGTTGTCCTTCGATTCACACTGGCAATGTTTAAATTTTAGCTAAGATTGTGCAGAGCTCTTAATATGCATTGGCACTATACTCTATCATGATTTCATACAGTTAGGAGAATGTAGATTATTTTGATCTAAACACTGACGTAACTCTTTTCAACCAGAATTTGTCTTGTGACAATGTGGTGCAAAAACATGTTGACTGTTTGTTCCTACGGTCTCACTAAGTCGCACTGAGTTTAGTGTCATTCTTAATTCTTAATTCTTTCATTCTTAATTAATTATAGGTTTAAACAGAGAGTATCAAGTAAGACCAGCTGAGGAAATACTTCACATACACCTTTCTGAGGCTGCACTTCTAAACAGCCGTACATAAGATGAACCAGTTCACTCTAAGCTCAGCACTTTAGGAATATCAAACACAAGTGCATCCATATCACTTTGCAACAGCAGCTTACAGCAGCCTCATCTTTAATGTAATGTAATTGCATATGCACATTACCAGATTTTTTCAAATGTGCCCCTTAGCAGTCTGGGAAGCTGCCCTATGGTGCAACATTCCTTCATGCACCCCGACCATCTACAGCTTTTCTTTCTATTTTTTTCCCCACAGTGCAGAATAGTCCCTGAAGACAGGAATTTCAAACTGCAGCTGAGACTAACACTCTCATCATTGCTTTTGTGACACCCATTACTTTTGCCAGTTGTTTTTGAACTGCTGTCAGGATGCTTGAAGGAATCTTCATTAATGCTGGGAATATAAATCTTATTAATACAAATAGGATGGTGCCTATGCAACTGGAATTTTATAGCAGATGGATGTCATTCTGCGGCATTGCACAGCTTCAGACATCATGGTCATCTGGCTTAGTAACAGGCTGAGCATGGTGCAGCTTTTACTAGTTGCCTTCTGCTTCTGAGATAAGGTACCTGCAGTGACAAGGACCAAAGAAATAATGCAAAAGTGGAATACACTACAGCAGCAGTCAAAATTCAGGACAACAAAGGCTGGTTTTCTATGTATATGTATAGGGAAGATGTTCCGATGTCTCATCACCATCAGAAAGCTCCCTTCACCTGCTAATTGCTTGTCTTGAACTATTTGAGCAGATCCCAGGGGACCAACAATAGTGAAGAGCAGAAGTGCACTAAGGAGCAGTACTGTTGTGTCATACCAGTAACTTAGTTTGTTTGGAGAGGCCTACGAATGGTGCTGTACAGTTGCATTCTTGATTCATTAGGACTCTCAGCAGGCTGTACTTGTCTAATCTTCAGCAAGGTAGCAACCCCAAATCCTACAGGACAGGAATTTTTATTTATTTATTTATTTTTTTCATGTTGCTGCAAGGCCTCATCAATTATTAAGGAAGGTTCACTAATATTAATATGGAAACATCAATGTTGCCAAGATCTGGAGTTCATTTCCAGTGGTGCCCAAAGGCAAATATGCTCCCTGTGTAATCTGGATATTAACGGTGTTAAGATTTCACACCTCAGTAGGAAAGATCTGGTTTCTTTTCAGTTCCCCGGCATATGGTGCTTTCCCTACATTTTTCAGGCAGAAGAAAGAATACTTTGGCTTCGTTTTGCTTAGTCTTAAAATGGAAAGTGCTTTTGGACCACTTATGGTTAAATGTTGGATTTTTCCCAAGCATGTGTGGAAAGGACCTGTTTTATTCTGCAGAGGTTAAACGAAGAGAGAGTGATCACTGTCCTACAGCCATTACCTGAAATGATGTTCCTTGCACTGATGGTGGTAGAACTGGTGGTAGGCCATGCTACTCATCCTTTTGCTGAAGATGTCCATTTACATCATGTTTCCTTTCACTTTCTTCCTTCTGGCTTTGGAAGGAGTCAGAATGTTCTGTTTTGGCCCCTTGGTCTTGGCATAAGAGACTATTTGCTTCTCAGCTGTCTCTTCATGGCCCTCTGTTAGAGTAATTTCAAAAATCCCCAAAGCAGATCTTTTCTTCTTTTTTTCACATGCAGATCTGTTTGCATCTCAGTGGAGGAGAGCTACCTCTATTATACAAGCTGCATCATGATAGAAATATTCCAGGTACTTAGTGTCCTCCTCAACATAATATCAGTGCTAACAAAAATACAAGCCTTTCCCTCCCCCTACAGCCCTTTCCCCTCTCCCCCCAGCCCCCCAGTTTTGGGATACTATTTCCAGCTACTCTTCTACCTTGGGATTTCTTTGGACTTCCTTTGAGAGGCTGAGCTGTATTTGCAGCTATTTTCTCCTACATAAAGCTTCTGTGATAGTAACTTCATGTTTGACCAGCAATGTTAGTTTTTTGTTTTGTTTTGTTTTATTATTTTTTGTTGTTGTTGTTGTTTTTGGAGGGGTAGTAGAAAAGAGAAGAGGAATTAGATGGTTGCTAATCGCATTCTGCTTTCATCAAAGCTATTCTTACTTTGAAGGATGCTACCAAGAGACAAGACTTTCCTGGGGTATAGAAGGATCTTATTCAAAACAGGCAATAGGCCAACCCGAAAGATGCACAAGGGTGCTCTTTATCAAGAGCTTTTCCTCTTCTTACTCCCAACCATACAAGCACTCCAGCTGCTGAAATAGTAAAGAGAAATGCTAGCTATCTGGGCAGGCACAGTAGAGCTTCTCTTCCTTGAAGTTTGTGCACCTCAGCTTTCAGGGTTTTTTATTACACCTACAAATAAGTATAAAATATACTGCAAAATTAATAGCATTCTGCAGTAACCATTTAAGAGCAAGTAGTTTGTAATGTCTTAAAAATCTCTATTGAAGTTTGAAATGTCTCTGTAATGTGATTTTGGCCACTTATGTTATGAAATCTCGATAGCAGTAAAAGCTGAGTGTACTAATGAAAGCAGAAGCCAATGCTCTCTCACTGTTTTTCATGCTGCCACTGTAACTACAGTAAGCATCCCTGCTCTGCAAAGCATCACATGCTTGGTTGTCTTTTCCTCCCAAAGTCCTATTTTATCAACTTTTTTTTTGGAGGAAAAGTGAAGAATTTACAAATGCTTTAAATGCCCCAATTCTAGGTGTGAGCTGTAGCCACATCCCATCTCCATACTGAAGTGACACTTCAGCACATGTAAATCCCATTTGCTCATTCTCTGTAGGAGCAGTGATGACCAGGAGACCAGATATCAGAAACCTGCAGCCTTTGAAAGGGTCTCTCACAGGAATTAATCTGAGCAAATTGCTATGTCGTTGAGAGGCTCTTGTTACTCGAGTCATACCAACCTGTTAGGGAGAAGATACGTTGAAAACTTCTCATACAGGATTATTAGGTTCCATGCCTTTATTGGACATATGATACCAGGAAGAGAATAAATTTAGGAATTACTTCTAAATCAGCACCTGCTAAATGATACACCACTTTTTTTTTCTTTTTTTTTTTTCTTTTTTTTTTTTGGCAGAAGAGTTAAGATATTTGGGGGGAAGATTCTGTGCATGGATATTATACCTTTTACAGACTTGTATTCATTCATACTATTTGTTCACTTGAGTTGAAAGGGCTAATGAATGGCTGAGTTTACCTGCAATATGAAGTTGATGTCAATGAAAAACAGAGCAGTTAAAACCCTAAAATATTTAAACTCTCAAGGAATATGGGAGGGAGAAAATCTCACCTCTGCATTTGCAAGCAATGGTCTGGAGTTTGCTTCTGGCCATCATGCAGCAGGACACTGTCTTTGGCAGCAATAATTGTAAGATTTCTTTTTCTCAAAAAGAGCTGGTATTGTGATTCTAGGAACTGAGTCATGGTATGGATATGTATGTGAAATGTGCAGAGTCTGCCAAAAGAATGAACCCTTTTCAAAACTATTAAAAGCTGCTCAGCAGGGTCATCCAGTTCAGACTGAAGTTTATGGAGATTACACAGCACCGTGACTCTATGGAGTTAACAGTACCAGAAAGGAATAGCTGTGAGAGAGAGTAATATTCACAGAGAAAACTCCAAATCAACCCAAGGCCTGGCATTTAGTCCTTACAATGGAAAGGCACAGCAATGAATCACAATGAAACACATAATTTGTGTTTTTGTTTGATTGTTTTTATTTGTTTTTCATTTGGTTGTTTTTGTTTTGTTGTTTGTTTGGGTGGGAGGGAGGGAGGGTTTTTTGTTTGCTTGCTTGCTTTGGTGGGAAAACTAAACAACACAATTCTTTGGTTTGATGTTTGTTCCAGCTCCTCAAAATGGTGGCACATCCAATATTATCAGTCCTGTTCTGATCCCCTTGTCCTTCAGTTCCTCTGCTGCAACTTTTTAGAAATTGACATGAGGCCAAAATTTAGAGACATTTATTTGTTAGTTCTTAAAATATGGTACATGTTTACCACTTATTGACTCATCTCAAGCTGGGACTACACATGCCACTCTTCAGAAGACCAGAGCATGTTCAGGCAGAATCAAAGGGGACATGTATGCTTTAATAGATACAGAAACTCAGTTACTTAGAGAAGTGGGGCACTCCCAGCTTCCCAAGGGCACTTACTTGTAGAGGCAGTCTGGTCATGATGACTCCAAGTAAGTGTGAGGAGAGAATACAGAGAGATGTAAAGTGATCAGTGTGGGATGGAAGTGGAAGACTGCCAGAACTGGAGCTGCAAAGAATGTATTTACAAAAGCTTCAGTGCAAAGGAAAATGAGGGTTCTTCCTGTAAAAGTCAGATGCCTGGGAACAAATACTGCAGGGTGTGTTTCAGAGAGAGAAATGCTATTTTGGTAAGCTGTGATTCTGACCGGGGAGCCAACTGATAACCAAAGAAACGGTGTGACAAAAGGATTAATGTGATCATTGTATTTCTTGACATGGAATCATTGAACAGGAATCTGGTACATGCATTATTTTGGTCTTTCAAATGACTACAGCTACTAGTGAAATACACTGTGCAGTGCTAGTACAGGTATTTCAAGCAGCATTTTTAAAATTAGAGGGTCATGAACATTTATTAAATGATTGGAAACCTATGAGTTTTAATTAAATACTCAAAGACTTTGCTTCAGTTAACTTAATGAGGAAAAGTGCAGACTTATTAAATGTAACTGGTCTATAGTTCCAATACCAGGAACAGAAACATGAAAAAGCAACTCTTCAGCTTATTGCTGAAAGAAATAACAAGAGTTATTGTCTGGAAATTAGACAAGTTGGATAAATGCAGTCTAGTCATGACATAGATATTTTTAAAGGAAAGGGTAACCATCTAACAGCACAACTTGCTACTACATGTAACATTAGATTCTCCAACATCAGTAGTTTTTCAATTAAAGTTGATTTTTTTAAAAGTACCTAGTTCAGGCAGCAATTATTTCAGCAGTATTTTATAACCAATATTACATAGCCTATAGACTTTCATTCATTTAATCTAGGATATCTAACATTTCCATTCAAATGATTTTAAAGTAAATCACAAACACGCATAAAGAATTCCTGAAAAACCTTGTGAGGAGTATAAGCAATTTCAATGTTTATTTGTTTTTTCTCCAAAAAAAAAAAGCTTTTCTTGGCGGTAGAATAACTACTGTGTAATAGAGATACCACTGCGGTAGCATCAGTCCAGGTAGCAGCAGCACGCAGCTCAATGCTGGATGCAAACTCTTTCTGCGAATCAAAGCGAATGTTCGGGTGTTTAGCCCCTGCTGAGCTCCCTGCTGTTGCCTGCAGTTCTGGAGCTGTGAACAGCTTCCCCTATAGCAGCAGCTGATGTTGCACCCTCTCTGAAGTGGTTCAAAGAAAGGCCCAGGCGTGGCTGAAAATGCGTCTGTCACTGACTTGTGAAGTGAGAGTTTTCACTGAAGAACAATATTCACTGGGAAAAATTAACTGCAACACAGAAGACTTGTGGTGGGTTCTGTCACTTTAAAACAAACCTCCATCTCTGCCTTAAAAACATGCCCTGCCTCTGCGCAAGTTATTGGCCCTGTTGGGAAAATTACCAGGCAATATTCTTGAGCCTGTGTTACAGTGAGGTCAAAATAAATGATGAAAACGGTCCCCTCTGACTTTAGAATATATAAACAGTGGATGTGATCCATTAGCAGTGGAGAAAAAGTAATAGAGTTTATTTTAAAGCCAAAGAGTCCTAGATTTTTGTTTTTATTTTTGGCATATGTACTGAATAGTGCTCCTCAACACGGAAACAAATTGGGGACTACATTTAAAATAACATACATATTCTACATTTCAACTCCCAAATGCTTCTGTCAAAGCTCTGTTAAAAATGGGACAAATTTTCAAGTATGATGAGCACTCAGCAGCTCCCAAGGGTGCTAAAGGTGAGAAGCAGCAGAGCAAGGTTGATAAGGACGACTGGTGCAGATTTAGGAGCTCATCTTGCTGGGGCAGTTAACACCTCAGTCCAAGCAGCCCTCCTACCTCTTGGTCTCACAGTAACAATGCTTTTCTCTTGTTGTTGTTTTTAAATCATCTGCAGGTAGCTTTCTGGGGCACTTTTCAGCAGTTTAGCTCCTATTTGACCTAACATGTCGGACTGCATACTGGTGAGGAGGGGTATAAGCGTGTTCCCCTCAGCTCCAGGGATGGAGGCCTCTTGGAAGAGACAAAATGGACAGCTGTGAAGGCTAATAAATCACAGTGCCAGAGGAACAGCTCCTTTTGTTTGAAAGAGCCCAGTTTCAGACACAGCTGTGTCTGCAGAGATCGGTCTTCCCACCATCCCTCTCAAACGTGTTGAGTTGCTAGCTGTCTGCAGGAAGGGCCTGGCGTCATGAGGCCCAAATCTCCATGCTTCCAGGGATCCAGGCTGCTTTAACACAGTTCCCTTAAAGGAGGGTATTCTTTCTCCATCAATCAATGTTTAGAGACTTTCCAAAGTTTAGATTATGACCAAGTTACATAAATTCATACAGCATTTAGGGATATTTTAGATGTGCATTATTGCAAAACAGACAGAAGATGGCCTCAGAAAAGAAAGCCATTTTGAAGTCCTACTAATGTGAAAATGATTCAAAACAAGGAAGTTTTTTTTTAATCAGATGATTTTTTTTATCATTTCAGATGATTTTTTTTTTTCAATTCCTCTGAAAGTATGTAAAATATTGAAGCATGGGTATTTCACTGTGTGTCAAAATTTAACTTGGAGTGAATTTCTGCAGCCAGGTTGCAAACACTTTGAATAAGAATACTAATATTATCAATCTAGTTATCAAATAAAAACAAATTTTCAGGTGCTTGAATCCAAAATGTCCTCATTTTCTAAAGTCTCTGAACTTCTTGCATCCTTGGAACAAACCATGTTAAATGTATATTTTAATCTGCAACTTTTGGGAACATTGACTGTGATCTAAAGCTCACTTTTTGTAATTGCATTTTCTTTCCTTGAACCAGAAAATGGTATCAACAGGATACCAATTATATTATCATGCTGGGCCACTTTATATTCTACCTTCACATTTTCCTATGGAAAACATAATTATCACTATTATAATCCACTACAAAGGGAGGTATCTATGAAGTGCAACTACAGCTTATACTGACAACAGTTTTTTCACTGACGGAAGCCATATGTTTCTGTCGGCCTGTGAACAAGTAAATCTTAATGCACTGCAATTTTATTTCCAAGAGAAATATTGTCTCAGTCCTCTCCTTCAGTTTACCCTTTGAGACATCAGTCAGACCCAGCTCCTCCTCCATGCTGTTGGGGCCTTTCAAGAGAGGCAATGAGGACATGAAAATAGACATCTCTCCCTAGCATCTCTCCGCAGCTTAATATACCAGAGACTCTTGGAAACACCAGAGCAGCTCCTGCAGTCTCCAAATAGGGTACATCATTTGTTTAATGAAGATGGTTTGTATACAGAATTTTTGCAATACAGAAGCTATTGGAGGAATAAGAGGTATATTAGATGCAGATGGATTCTTCAGGGTATATAGCTATGAAACTCCTCTGAAATACAAAAACCTAATGTTCAGATCAATAACAATGACAGATCTGGTCAACCTTATCAGTGACTGAGAAAGACACAACCTCAATGTAAGAACTGTACTTCTTCCAAGGTCAGAAAGTCTAAGCTCCGGAGTCTGGGAGTGAAATCCCTCAATGGGATGGCAATAATAATGTTATAACAAAAATAAAATATTTTCCTTAATCTCATTCTTCAAAAAGGACAAACAAAATTTTCTCAAGTTTTCATGAAGCACTTGGCTCAAAACAGCTGGCCAGCACAGAGAATTTCATCTTGTTAACTAATAAAAAAAAAAAAAAAAAAAAAAAAAAAAAAAAAAAAAGAGGGAGGGGAATAGTAAATGAAAATAAGATTTTGGTATAAAAATATTAGGCAAATTTAATTACAGTTGTTGTTAAAATCTCTGTTTAACAGTAGAAGGGGCAATCCATATGGCAGCTCCCTTTTACAATTTAATTAAAGCAAATTATTATCTATGGTGGTTTACCATAAATAACTAGAGTTCCAGTTTCATAATTTTTATTACCTAGAAGTTATGAATAATAAGATTGATGTGGAAATTTACAACATTTCCTTTTTCAAGGTGTTACATAATTTTTAGAGAAACTAACAGGTATCATGCCAGTAAAATTTGGCTATGGCTAAAGAGGATCTCTGCAGACTGCATTAGTCTGAAAAAGATAAGACTTCTGATCCCAAGACAATAACATAGTTACTAGATTTCAGTGAGATCAAGAAAAAGGAAGTACTTCACTTCAAATAAATAAAAATACCAGCAATTAAAAAAAATAAGGTTTCATTTAGTAAAACTAGCTTTTTAAGAGGCAAGCCCAATTCTTTCTATTGGCCTACTGGCTAATGAAATGGTTCTATGAAACTGTAAAACTTTCTTCTGTGGTGATTAGAAATTATCATAGGCCCTTGTTCCAAGCTTTCATCCTTTCAGTCACGCCGTATGATTAGGGTCTTGTTCTGGAAGGTAATATTTTGTTGTTGTTGAAGATATATGACTCTGAATAGAGATGCTTTGCTGACCAGATCTTTTCCTCTGTCTTGATTTTCAACAGAAAATCTCCAGACCAAACAGTTTTAAATCACTGGGCAGTAATGCTGAATGAGACCCTCTAGAAGAACACACTAAGCTTCACTATGTTGATTTTTAAATCACCAAACATAGGGTATAGACATAAAGCAAATTACACAATATGCAAATATGTTGTATCACAGCTGTACTGCATATGCTCAGCATCTTCTCTATAGAGAAATCCTTTGCAAAATGTACTAGCAATTAACAGAAATGTAAGTGGTGGCAGATATGATTTATCAGAAAAAGCAAAAAAACCATCCTCTTCCACATCATATGTATATATTTTAACATATATAGGATAGAAAGTGATTAATGCTGATGAGGGTTGCTAAAGCAGAAAGAGAACTGCTATATACAACATTTTTTTCATCCTAACCTAGCTGGTTTTCAAAGTTGAGCACAATAGCTCACAAACTGCTGCAGTTTTAGTTACCTTTCCATGCCCTGCATTGTCTCGACCTAAGAAGCAGATTGAAGAAAGTTGCATGTTAGGTAATGATAGCGCCAGGAAAGCCCATGAAGGTAAATTAAGCCCGTGAAGTTCTGTAATGAATTAAAAGACACATTCGAGTAAATATTACCTACTTCTAGGACTTTTTTTATTTTTTTTCTGAAGACTATTTGCCTAAATAAAGAACAATTAGAACTTTTATTTTCAGTTCTCATAGGTGATAAACATGAAATTGTAAATTAAGAAAAGCACTCAGAACACGTAATGGGTCACTTTTTTTTTTTTTTACTGAAGTAAGAGAAAGCAGCTCTAGCAGCAAAGTTCTTATTACCCCAATTTGAAAAATATTTAAGCTGTTTTGGCATCTACGCCACTCAGTTTTTCTTTCTCACTTGACACTATCTATACAAAACTGCATTCTCCCTGGCCATGCATGATTATCTACTTCCTAAAACAATTATTTTCAAGTGTTGCCAATGATAAACAATCTTATAATTCAAAAAATCTCCACCCTTGGGAATTTTGGATGTGTGAAGTAGGAAGAAAAAAATACTATTTTTGCCATTACTGTGATAAAAAACCTTATTAAGAACTGAATGTCCTCGGAAAGAAAAGGAGATTGCAGGGAATGAACAAGCTATTAATTAGGTGTTTTATTTTGTTTATCAACAACAGATATTCCGTGAGATGTAATGAAGAAAGCAATAAAAGTGGGTAAACTAATATGCCCTTAAGTACTTTTGCTCATTATCTTTATCCCTCCATTATTAATTCTAAATAATGGAGTATGGCCTCCATCTTGTAAATATTTAGGCCTATGAACAGTGGTATGCAGCGTGTAGTGTGACTGAATTTGCTGAGATCTCCTGTATAAATGTTTGTCAGATCAAGGCCTAAATTGTCAGTAAAGTGCTTAATTTCCATAATTTGAATCGAGGACAGTGGTAGTGGCAGTACCTGGCAGATTAAACATAAGGATAGGCCCACACGGGAGAAGTTCTTTTATTTTTCAAAATATTTGAAGCTGTGAGCACACTAGTATGTTCCAAATTGAAAACATTCATTTTTTACAGAATTTTTATGAACCCTAGGAATGAAAATTAATTTGGACAAGTTGAAAGAGAGACTCAACTCCATGACTAACATGGGAATTACCCTAATCCTCTCTTCAACTTAATCATGGAATTTTAACAAGTTTTTTTTTCTGGAAGCCCTTGAGATCTCCTAGGTTGAACATTAACGTATGTCCATTATTTTTATACTACTTAGAATACACTCACAAATGCAATCTGTGGCTGAGTTATGAGATAAACCCTTCGAGCTCTAAATCACTTGTTTGAATATTGGCCAGAAATCGTCACCATTTGATGACTTTTGCATGATATATGCAAAAAGGGCTGATGATCTCAATTTAGTATCAGTTCTAACTCTGAATCTCCAGCTATGCCCAATTATTGTCAGATTATTTCTGTAAGAAGCTGTTTTCTGGGGCTCATCCTACAGATCAATAGCAGAAGCCCCGAGGAGCCATCCATGTCTCCCAAGAAAAGAAACTCTAAAGTTTCTCCTCTTCTGCGCTCTCCCAGACATATGCCTCTCACCCACAAAAAGATTCAGTGCAGAGATTCTGCCTCAAAAAGTATAAGCCACCCCTGCTCAATTAGTTTCTCTTGATCACAGCACCCAGAACTGGGAAACTCCGTGAGCCGGAGGGCACTTTTGGTTACAGCTGTGTAAATGAGGGAAGCCACCTGCTTGATAGAAACATGTTCAAGACTAAAAGATTCAGTAAAACAGTGTTGGTGAGAGCAATTTTTCTGCCAGCGTTACTATTTCTGCTAAGTAATTTAAAGGCAGCAGCAGAACCGTTAAGAGGCATCAGCCAGAGCTCAGATCTGGTAACCTTCCAGATATGCTGCAGAGCCTTTTATTTTTTCAGGCCTGTAGGGATGGATGGGTTGAGGGAATATGAGGGGCCAGGCTCCTCTCCGTGCTAGGTAATTACTCTCGTCAGACAGTTGGTTTATGGAGGTGTTTATATTGTATGCCTTGCATTTTGTAGAGCACTTGTAAAAGTGAATAAATGCTCAAACAGAGTAATTAACAAATGTTACTAGTATGTCTACCTACCAGAAAACACAAATAGAAATCTGTTACTTGAGGAAAGTGAACATTTCATCAGCAGACACAAGCACAATCTCAGGGTAAGGCCTTAGACATGACAGAGCACATGCTGGTCCAGCAGGTGCCAACTCGGGAAACTCATCCTCGTAACAGGATATAAGCATCAGCAGCGCTGTTCCTGCTCACTTTGTCCTAGTCCCAGGCTGAATTTTAATCCAGAGCCTCATTACCAGACTTCATTTCCATCATTTATTGCTCGTCGCAACTCTTGGTCCGCTACAATTTCATGGGCTACAACTTGAAAAAAAAAAAAAGGCAGGGGAATGGGATGGGATGGGATGGAATGGCATGGGATGGGATGGGATGAGGGGGCTGTTTTTCTATTCCGGGCTGTCTCCTCGCTTGATTCTCCTCTGCCTTTCGATGCCCTCGGGTGGCTCCTGGCTCGCTCCTGGCTCGCCCCCGGCCCGGCTGCTGCCGCGGCGCGGCTCGGCACCGGCTGCGCGCAGCTCCCCCGCCGCTGCTGGCTTTTTCTGCCTCTCCCTGACTTGGGTAAACAGCTGCATGGCAGCTCGCAAGCGACCGGTTATTTTCAATTTCGAAGCTAATGAAACCGGCATCGTGCAAGCCTGTACTTACCCCGCCTGTCCCCGACAAAACATAAAAGCAAATCCGGTGTTTTCTTGCAAAGCCCCGAGCATGGCGTTTTGCGTTATTTTCTAAAGAAGAGAAAGAAGGAAAAAAAAAAAAAAGAAAAAAAAAAAAAAGCAGAGATTGAAAGTATTTTACTTGCAAGCTCAAGTGTAAAATAAGATGCTTTAGAATAAATAACATACCATTTAAAATCGACACTTCATGAGATCAGACAATCAAGCCAGATCCTCCCCTTATTATGTCCCGGGCTGGGAGCTCTGGTGCATGGACACAAAACAACTTTGCTCAGTGACCTGTGGGCGAGGGGAGATCTTTGCCAGTCCTGCAAATGACCCAGCACTGATCCCTGCTCCTGTAAGTGCTCGCCCAGCAAGGCTCCCGGTTTCTTTCCGCTATGCACGCTCACATTTTTGGCCCCGCGGACTGCGGCGCCGGCCAAGGAGCCTTTGAAAACACTCGCTGATAAATTCAGCAGGTAGCTGGGAATAAAACAGAGAGCGGGGATGGGGGGGGGGGGGGGGGGTAATAACAGGAGGGAATTAAAAAATAACGATAAAAAAACAAAGCACCCCGTGAAGCCGTAGCAGTTGCGAGAAACTTGCGGCGCCGGCAGCAGCCGGGGGGCAGCTGGTGGCGTCCCGGAGCCCCCGGTGGGCTTCGCCCTGCATCCAGCATCCCCCGAGGGGCACCGCAGGGCCGGGCTCTCCCTCCCCAGCAAGTTGTGCCCTCCAATTGCAGCACACTAAGTTAGCGGGTCGCGATTTTTTTTTTTTTTTAATTTTCTAATTATTATTATTTTTCCCCCGAGGCCGGCAGGGCCCGGGGAGCGAGGAAGGGCAGCGCACGGTGCTGCATCAGCCGTGCGGCCGGCAGGGAGCGACGGGAGGCGGAGGGGGAGCTGCCAGCAGCAGCAGCAGCAGCAGCAGGAGGCAGGGAGGCAGGCACCGGGCGAGCACACGCACACACACACACACGCACAGAGACACACGCACACTCACGGCAGGCAGAGGCTGCTCGGTATTGTTATCGCTGCGCTTCGGCGGAGGGCTGTGCGTGCAGGGGGAGGGGTGGAGGGAGGAGAAGAAAGAGGGAGAGAGGAAAGTGAAGGGGGAGAGAGAGGAGAGCATGCAGCAGGGCTGGGGCCGGAGCAGCGGCGGTGCCGGCACGCCCGGGCTCAGGCGCTGAGCGCGGCGGGGAGGAGAGAGGCGGGCACGATCCGGGCGGGGGCACGGAGCCGGGCACAGCCGCCGCACCGGCCTCCTCCTCCTCCTCCTCCTCGCAGCAGCAGCAGCAGCGACTACTTCTTTCTTATCTCCCAGCCTTTTGTTCGCCCATCCTCCTCCTCCTCCCTGCCCACCCTCTGCACAGCGGGGAGAGAAAAGCAGCCTGACCCAGAGCTGAGTTTCACCCACCCTCCGCCTCCTCTCTCCTCTCCTCTCTCTCTCTCTCTCTCTCTCTCTCTCTCCCTATCTCTCCCCCCCGCCGCATCGCTGCCCATGAGCTAGAGCGGCAGGCGGCAGCTCAGCGCCGCGGCAGCCGGCTCTGGCAGGCAGGCAGGCAGGCAGGCGGGCGCACACAGCCGGTGCCCGACCCTTCCCCGCTGCACCCCTCGCCCCGCTCCGCCGGGCTCCAGCCGCGCTCCCGGGACTGCCGGGGGCCGCCCTGCTGCCGCCGCCCCTCCTCGCCTCCATGTGCCGGGCAGCGGGAGCGCCGCCGCGGATCCTGCCGCCGCTGGCGCTGCTGCTGCTGGCGGCCCTGCAGCAGGTAAGCGCGGCCGGGCTGCGGATCCTTTGTTCCCCGCCGGGGGACCGGGGGGGGGAGCGGGGAGAGGTGGCGGGGGGGCCGCGGGGAAGGCGGCAGCCGCCGTCGTGCCGGACACCTGCTCGGGGGGCAGCTGCGGGGAGAGGGGAGGGAGGGGGTCCGCGGGGTGCCCCCATCGGTTTGGGGACAGCAGGTGCCGTGGTGGTGGTGGTGGTGGTGGTGGTAGGGGGGGTCCGGCTCCCGCTTTGTCGCCGCGGGGGACAAAGTAGCGGAGCGCGCCCCGCGTGGGGAACGGGGCGGCGGCGGGTCCCGAGACCCTCGTCGGGCTGGGGAGGGGGGCGCTCCGCCGTGCCCCGCTAATCCCTTCTCGGCGAGAATTTAATCAGCCCGCACGGGGAAGGGGGGGAGTGGAGGGGGGATTTCCAGCGGGACGGGCCCGGGCTGCGAAGTGCTGAACGCGGGGGGCGAGTCCCGGCTCCCCGCCAGCTCCGGGCTGCTTGGAAGGGGGTGGCTGAAGGGGTCCCGGTGGCCGGCGTGTCCCCCCCCGGCGGCTTTGTGCTGTCGGGGCTGGGCGGAGGGGGCGGTAAATCTGAGGGACAGATGGCGCAGATCAGCGCCTCTTAACGGCACCGACGGCCGGGGCATTTCTGCCGGGCTGGGGAGGGGGGAAAGGGCCCCGGGGGGGGGGGCGGCCCCTGTCCATGGTGAGCGCCGGGCCGGCAGCGACCCCGCTGTCCCCCCGCTCCCTGAGGGGGGGCCCCGGCTTCTGCTCGCTCCGGGCGGCGAGGTGCTGAAATGCTGGTCCGCGGCGGCCCGGGTTTTTCTCCCTCGTCTGTTGGGGACCCGTGTCTGTCCGTCTGTCCGTCTGGCGTGGCGGAGGAGTGTCCGGCTGGCCCTCCGCGTCTCCCACGTGAAAGCAGCCACCGTGCTCGAAAACTTGTGATGTGCCTACTTTAGGATTGTTTTTTTCTTTCCTTTTTTTTTTTTTTTTTTTTTTTTCTCTCCTCAGTACCCAAAACCTTCAGTACAGACGGCTTTTGATTGGGTTTATTTTTTCCCTTCATGCTGCTGCTTTTTTTTTTTTTTTCACAAGTCCTCATGTGTTGTTTATCATATGCGCTTCCACTTCTGTTTAGTTTTCCTATCTCAATAAATCTTTAAAGCACAAATTCTGCAGTTAGCTTTTAGTCCATCTTTTTTATTTATTTATTTACTTTCCTACCCAGGGCAGGTTTGAAATTAAAGCACAAGCTATGAATTAAGGACAGGAACTAGACTCACTGCTTTTATGTATCACTCAGTGTCACTGGCATGTTACGGTTGGGGAATCCAATTTCCCCCTTGTTTGGGTATCCATTAAATCAGGTTAGGGTTGATTTTTAATAGTGTGTTACAAAATTGGAACTTGGGTATGAAATCAGATTTATAGACCTGTGTCTGTACAACGCTTTCATTTAAAAGCTTTTTTTTTTTTTTTTTTCTTTCATGCGTACTGCCAAGAACCCTTAAAAGCAAGATGCAGCAGTAACTTTTTTTTTCTTCTGCCTTGATACCTGCTACTTTTGGTTTGTACGGGGTTGTTTACATATGATTCTTCTGAAAGGTTGGACCTTTCTACTTTTTATTTTTCTGTCTCCAAACCTTTACAACAAAAGAGCTCTCTACCTTTATTTTCTGAAGTTATTGATCACTGTGGCATTCATCAGTGCTGTAGAAAAGCAGTCATGGAATTGCTTGATCATAACTGGAGGCACACTTTAAGTCAGATCCGTGGGTTCTGTTGCTGTTCAGGAAATAGGGCTTTAGGTTTTTGGCAACGCGTAACGTGCATGGGATGCAAGAGAATGTCAACTGCACTTTATTTTGCTGATTAACTAGATCAGTATGAGTCTGGAAGTACTATGTGAAAAACCTGACAGAAGGGAGGATAAAAGGAGTGAGATTTGCTTTTCTGTCCAAAACATCAGCTGTTCTTGGAACAGGGATAACAACAAGATGGGAGAAGTACTGGGAAAGCTAGCCTGGGAGGTTTACAGGAATGAAACTAAGGTCAGTTAGAAATCAACTGGAAAATAAAACAGAACTTAAGTGCTCAAAAAGGGAATAGTCTGTTTTTATGTACAAGGTGATGGGGTCACTCTGTGGGTGTTGTCCATTTCTTAATCAGAAACAAATAACAATGCAGTTACGGAGCCCTTTGCATGTAGGAGACTGGTTTGAATTCGAATCAGGATGACAGAGGATGTAAGTTATTACTCTCTGCAGGCAGTTTTGGTCTTATTCAGGTCTTAGCAAATGTATCCAGGTGATAAAACTACTACCCTAAATGACACTCCTGTTAAGCTGCCTCAGCTGTGAATCCAGTGATTGAATTTCTTGTCAGCCAAACCACCCTCTTACCTCTAGCACTTGTCTCTGGCAGAACCAAGGGTGAGGCATATTAACGCAGTTTTGCGCAGAAGTAGCAGTGAGATCTTTTATTCTGGATGCATCTTCTGTCTCTCATCATACACGTGGCTTAGATTTTATTTCTTTTAATCGGTCTATTTTAAGTAGTATAGTAAATACGTGATTGTATAACCACAAAAATGAGTTCAAGGGTGTCTCTCTATTAATGAGTCGGACTCAAACATCATTACTCCTTTGAAAGTGAATTGAGTGCATTTTATAACACTTTTCATAAATTCCAGAACGGAATACGTATATGAGTGGCTCAGCCTTTTTGGATGTGGATCTTTCTGTTCTGTTTTTGCTTCATCTTCAAAGACTCCATCTGAAAAGTTAAATGTGGCAGGATACTGCAGCAAAGAGCTCTCTCCTCCTTGTCTGTCTGGACTAGGTGATAGTGATGCCTCTGACACATCCTCAAAATTCCAATAATTGTAGAAAACACATGTACTTTTTAGAAATCTCTCTTTAGATATTAGACTGGATGCATTACTTTAAAATACATATTTGAGAAATGACTTCTTTTTTTTTTTTAAGTGCTTTTTGTATCTATTATAGGACACGTTGATTCAGTAGACAATGAATTTTTGGAATTGAAATCAATGGTTGACAAAACAGGAGATCATTTTCTATATTAAACGGTTCTTATTCTCTAAACAGATATTATAGCAAGGTCATAAATGTATATTATACTTAAGTAACAGAAAGTATACATTCTCTTGTATTGTCAACTTATGTATTTTCGAATTAGTAAATCATATGTTTTCTAGAAAGCCTTCTGCTCTCTCCCTTTGTGTGTTGTATTGCTACCTAGGCATGCAATTTAATATAAGGAGAAGTCAATTAAAGACAAATTTGTAATTTTTATTATACCTGTTTTAAAATATTGCCCTAAATTACTGTATTGTTGAACTACATCTAGTTGAGAACATGTAATTCAAAACCTTACCACTTATTTTTTTTCTTTCTGCTCCCAGAAATTGGAGGAACTCCCAGAAACATCATTAGAAGAGTCCTGTCATGTCCCATCTTAATTATTTTTGATGACACTTTTATGTCAGTAATTCCAATTATTAATTTTTTTAATAACTGAACACTGTAATACATAAGAAAATTTATGTGGTAGTAGTGTAGTGAGTATATTTAAAAATAGCTTGAGGAAGTTGTGAGTAAAGTTATTTTTACTCATTACAGACAGTCTTGCGTAAGGGACTTTTTGTCATGTGGTAGGGAGCAGGAACTGTTGAATGGCTTTTATTGCATGAATAAGAGGATCATTTGATAGTAAAACTTTCTGTCACTTTTTTTTTTTTTTTTTTTTTTTTTGTGAATGCTTTTTAATTGAAAAACAAACAAACAAAACCTTCCAATATTTTACCAGCCAGCAGTGACACCCAACAGGATAAGCATTTTATTTACTTTAAACAATGTGCACATGCAAAACATCAGTTTGTTCCAGTAAGAATCAGAACCTCTGAAGTTCCTGTGTAAAAAAAATTACTTATTTTTATTTTTTTGTTTGTTTGTTATAAAACATAGGAGGAACATGTAGTGTCCTTACTTAATACATTTTGTACGTCTGCTAACTCAGTGATGCTAGTTGTATACAAGATATAATGGGACAAATCACAGATGATTGATGAAGGTGGAAAGAATACTTAACGTATTTTGCACTAAAAATGATCATTTTAATAACAATTTTCCTAACCTACCACTGAACTGAGACTGGTTGGTCAAGTTAATATTGGTATAGGCAGAGGTGAGCCTTGAGAGAACTTCACAAAAAAGGTGTTATGCATTCATGTGGGATGAGTTTCAGGAGGATTTGTATTTTGTTAAAGAGCATTTTGTAGTTCGTGACTGATCAAAGGACTTTTTTCATCTGGGTGCTGGACTGTGTTCCAGTTTCTTGTGCTTTCTTGTGGCAGCAGCAGATCGCTATATGACCTAATCTGCGTGATTCATGATTTGATAATTTGATTTGATCCTGCAGTTCTCTCTGAAAGATCATGGGAGCTCTGTCTGAATAAAGAAGGAAAATTAGGCTTTCTATTTTTAATTGGCTTTTGAAAACAGATACAGGATCTGCAGCTTCCAAGATGGAAGGTGCATCACTGCCAAGTCTTTTCAACATTTCACTTAAACTATTTGGTTTTAGTCAGTATTCATGTATTTAATTAAGTATCGTATATCCAGAAGGTGCGTTTATCCTCTCCTCTAGGCACTCCTTGACATATTTAAAAATATATTTTTACCAACAGACTCCTCTAGGGACTCCTCCATTCCTTATAATTAGCATATAATTATCACCCAGCAGCTGAAGACATAGTTAAAATTTTGTGATTCCCCCAAAAGAGTTCTTCCAGATAAGCCTTGTAAGGCCTCCCCTGAAGGTCAGAAAAACCCAGAGTCCTCCTGCGTACATCACCAGCAGTTTTCGTGGGCAGAAGTGCTGAACATGTGCAACCTCTATCAAAGGGAGGAACTTTTGTTTTTTGAAGAAATGAGGATGTGTAGTCAATCATAGGCCCAATTTTATTTATTTATTTATGCAGTACAGAAGTGTGACTTAGACTTAACAGAAATTCCGTTTGGTTTTAGTCTTCCAGCTGAATTTTTAAGATATTTTTTTCCTCTGCTAGCAACACTGCTTGTCTGGAGAATCTCATTTTAGAAGGTGCACTGCTCCTAGTTGAGGGAAGGGGAAAAACTCCAAACCAGATTTCAGCTTTGTATCAGATATGCCCATAGATGTCTTCACATCTAGTAAAGCAAATGAAGTGAGTCTTTGTTTCTCAATTAAGGCTAACAGAAGAGACTGTGGGCGTCATGGTTTGTGAGACTCTCAAAGTTGCAAATGTCCAGTAATCTATGGTAAACGGTGGTGGCCTAAGGCCATTTTAAAACAAATTATATAGTAGAAGTTGTAGGTTCTGTTGTTTAGGGAAAGTGTTTAAGAGTCTTGAGAATTGGTTCAAGAAGCTGGATTTCTGGGGTTGCTGAAAAACGGGTAACTCAATGACCTCTGGGAGAACTTGGTCTGGCACTGACTCTGGAAGCTGTTGGCTTCCAGAACAGTTTGAATGAAAGGCACTTTTCTTTCTCTCCAGTTGCAATCCACAGTTGAAAACAAATTGTACTTGACTATATTTTCTGGAGTACTGTGCAACTGTCTTAAGTAGTGTGGAGGTATAAACTGTTGCAGCTCTTTGCAATAAATCAGAGATTATGGGAGAGATAATGAACTGTTTTGAAGTTTTGCACCCCAAGCACATCAGAGATGTGGCTATGATCCTCTTGTGGTCTTTCATATGTCTTGTT
Organism: Aythya fuligula; assembly: GCF_009819795.1. Lineage (NCBI taxonomy): Eukaryota > Metazoa > Chordata > Aves > Anseriformes > Anatidae > Aythya > Aythya fuligula. The sequence continues at coordinate 116,766,901 of NC_045560.1, forward strand.
ATGTTTTGATGGTTAGTAAAACCTCATCCTAAGATCCACCTGGTATAGCATATTGCATCATGTCAGATGATGTATTAAGACAAAACTTAAAACGGGTAAAACAATCTCTAGAGTTAGGTAAGTTGTAAATGAATGCTGGGTATAATTTTGGCCTTTAAATTAATGAAGAAACACCCAGTCTCTAAACACAGTCACAGATGTTTTTGTGATCTGTGCTCAAGTTTAACATTACTGTCACAATTGCAAATTAATGTTGCTTATTAAGGAGAGAGAGCTCAAATACCCAGTTCCTGCTCTGTCATACGTATAATTAGTAAGACTTTGTTTTGAGCTTCACACGATAATGCCCTTTGAATTGGCTGGACTTGGCAACTAGCAGCTGTAATGCATCCAATTATAAGTGTATAGGATGATATTTTCTCTGATGCATACCCTTCCATTTCTTATTTGACTATGTAGGCTTATTTTCCTATAGGAGTTAGCTATATTGAGCATAAAAGAAAGAAGTCTTTCAGGAACAACTTCCCTTGTGTTCTGTTACAATCAATATTAAGAAATCTGATGTTGTAGTACACGCAAATGCAAACAGTGCAAAAGCAGACACTTTGATATTTCAGATAAATAGATTCTGCTGAGCTCCAGTGGTGTATGGTATGTGCACAAGGAACAAGACCAGCCCTGTTTGAAAGCAGTGTTTAAGAGCCCAGTTCTGCAAATGTAGGATGCGTGTTGTGATATGAAGTCGCTTCTGTAGTCATGTGGGGAGCTTGCATTTTGAAATAGTTGGAGCGTTTTTTTACAGAACTGCATTGTAAGTGTGTCTACATCCTAGAAAGTATGAAAATTGGAGAGACATAGTAGTCCAAAACCATCAATGCTAATGAAACAATCCTATCTTTCTGTACTTCTGTACTGTTTCAATTTACAGTCTTTACACAAGTGTGAAGACAGTATTGTTGGAAGAATCTTAGTGATGATGTTCAGAAGAACACATATAAACATGATTCCATTACAGTTATGCAGTTGAGATTGTCATCAGTTTGTTTGTTTTGTTCTGTTTTGTTTTCTAATTGAGCTGGAATACTACCTGGAAATTAAGCCACAGGTTTCTAGATACCTGTGTTATGATAGTATTTAGATATGATGTTAATGTAACTGAGGAGTAGGGTACAAAAATGGCAGGCTTACCAACTATACTAGAATGTTCAGTTGATTGAAAAGTAACTTTGACATAAGACTTCTAATTTATGTCATGTTGATTTGTGATTGCAGTTTGCATTTTGCATTTGATCTGAGATCTACAGTAGTGAGTTTGTACTTGAGTACCACACTACTTGAGTTTGTGAGTTCTTGCACCAAGGTTGAGTAGGTGTTCAGTATCTGGAGATAATGATGTTTGTTACTCATTTTGCAGTTAAAAGTGACTAAATAAGCTAGAGGTGATCAGGAAAGCAAACTAGTTTTTCAATGGTAACTCTATTTTGCTTTAGCAAAGTCCATTAGTACTTGAGAGAAGAATTTTCCAAGTGCTGAGCTTGTTCAAAGCTTTGTAGCTCCATTAAGTAGGTTTTATATGGGCAGAAGCTAAGGTAATTACTTTCCATCATAAAAGATAGTTTTTCAGTAGCGTCCTTCTGTAGATGAACGTACAAGTAATATTATCTTATGTTCAAAATAGTCTTGGGAATTGTACTAATCACACAAAATCCTGTAAATTACAGTAATGTGCCCCCATAATCTTCACTAGCTTTTCCCTTTTGCCCCAGATAAGGGGATAAAAATATTTCAGCATCATCGTTTGCTTAGAGTTAAAATGGTTTAAGTCTCGCACTACTCTTAGGCTGAACTTGATATGACCCAGTCTGTCTGAAGCTACAACTTCTACTTAATTCCAAATGCTTAACAGAGGGCGATAAAGAATTGCTGAAAATTTGAATTCTTCCTTCCCTTGTGTTTTTATTCTCAAACAATCTTTACAAAGGACTGTTTTCAGAGAGTAGAGTACAGTCTTTTGTCTCCGGATAAAATTGATGGCTGAAAATGAAAGAATAAAGAAGGCTCTCTATTCATGTCCCCACGTCTTTGTTTCAGTGGGCATTGTTTCAGTTTATAAGAGTTGTTTAGTACATATAGATTGTTGGAAAGGCTGAAAGATTCCCAGGCGCATCAGTGCAGACTTGTTATAAAATCCTGTTATCTTCTCAGCTGCCCACCCAGGACCTTTTTTGTTTCAAGGATATGATGAAAGGCTATTTTTTCTTCTCTATCACATTTGCTTTGAGGTCACCTTTTATGCAGTAGTTTAAACAAGTCTTACTCTTTTTCTTTCAAATTATAGAAACTTTACAAAACATGTGATTTGAGTTCTAAAGCTGAGGAAACTAGCAGCTGGAATCGCAATTATTTTTGATTTACTGTGTTTTCATCTTTAAAAACATCAGCATTTGAAAGGGCTAGGTTCCAGCTTTGCAGCTGACACAGTCTCCTGGTCATTTAAGCCTCGTTCCTTTCTTTCAGTATTTGTGTGTTTGGTTTCTCTTTAACCATATAAAAACTTAAAAGTACTTATGTAACTCTATACAGGTGAGCAACCTGTGTAGTGTGTAAGTCAGAGAGAAACCCATGTCACAATTGAAGTTAACTGGACGCCTGGTAATTAATTACAAGTTCTCGTCCTGTGTGCTTACCTAGGTAGCATACTAACTTGGAAGTGGGCAGTTAATGTTAATTTTTATTGCTAGTGTAAGTGTTGAGCTGCTTGGTTAGGATCATGTAGGTGTAAGTGCATCTGACTGTGCTACGAATCCCTCCTCGTATTAGTGGTAAAATTATCCTAATAGGAGTTGGCATGCTGAGCTTGGCCTCACGTGTCAGTGGAGAGGACACATTTCTGCTGGATTCCTCTTCCCTGGAAGACAGCCTTGTTGACAGCTTCTGATGAAGAAAGCTTCCACTCCTGGAGTGCCACCAGTTGGCTGTCCTGCTGCATACCACAGCGGACTGCCTTTTTGGGTTTGCCACGTAATGGTCTGGATAAGAGTGCCTCTGTCAAAAAGGGATTTGGTTTATAGACAGCACGCAGTTAAACGCGTGGAAGCTAATCTCAAAAATTTTGATTGTGCTAAGACACAGAGCAGTCGCAGATAGCTGCGTGCTTGAAAAATTCCAGTTAAAAGTGCTGATAAACCCGTAGGCAGACTGCAGATCGTGGGCTGCAGCCCTCTTACCAAGCATGTCTGGAGCCAAGAGCGCAGCAGTAATGTAAAATTGCAGTGCTCGACCTCCAGGCCCAGTGAATCTTGCCCTCCAAACAGGTGGCACAACCACCGCAAGAGGTGATGAGTGCTCTTCCTCCACTGCGTGGGAAGCGCACGATCCTTGAGCTTAGGATTTCAGTGTCTAATACCCTGAATGAGTGCTCAGGAAGGTGGTAAATGGGTGTAGCACCATCATCTCCTCTTTCTCTCTCCTTTTTTTTTTTTTTTTTTTTTTTTTCCTCCCCTCCCTCTTTCCTGTTGGGCTTTCTTTGCTAAATGTATGCAAGCATGCTTACATGGCCCTGAGCAGATCGATTGATGGAAACCCATCTGGGAAAGTAAAAAGGAAAATCTAATTAAAAGTCTTGATCAGATTTAGGTATGAAATCGCAGCACAGTCGCTCGTGTTGTCAAAGACCACGTACTACATCTCGCCGTGCACATGGATAGGCTTTTATTTAGCATGGGGGCGTTCGTCAGGTTTTGCAAGGGGTTTTAGGATGTCTCTGATAGAGATCGGCATAGTCTGGTGTGGGGCCTTGTGTGGTCTGAAGGGGTTTTGCTGTACTTGGTCATTTAGGCACATGGAAGCTTGACTGTTGTTTTGTGCAGCACTAAAATGAGACAAAAACAATCCACTGAAAAGAGATCTTTAACTTTTGCCACAGAAAACTGGATTTTTTTTTTTTTTTTTTTCACTTAGCAGCAAAATGTCCTGAAACTAACTTAGCAATCAGAATGATCTTTTGAACGTGGAACTCCAGAGAACAACAAAAAAAAAAAGTTTCCACATGCTGTTGTATTATAGTTCTTAATAAAAAGTCACTGATGAAACTTTTGAAAATGTGAGTTGAAGGGAAACTTTCTTACAAGTGAGAGAACAAACAGTTTCAATGGCTTGTCTTTAGCCTTGTTGTGCAAATTTAATAATGAGCTGCTCTCTTTCTAACTTAACGTTCCTTTGAAATAGATGGGGATTGATGGGGATTGCGTTTTAAACGTTTGACTTCCTATGGTATCTGTTTAAATACTAACATAAATGTAAGTTCTGTTAAGTTACTGCAAATGTAGCACTCTATCTTAAGTTACTGGTACTGGTGCAACCTCACATGGAAGTACTCTAAATAAAGCATTTTAAATCAGTAGCTGAAGTCTTTCCTGTCAAATCTATCTGGCGGTGGAAAAAGTTGCTGTTTGGTTTTGTGTAACATTTATTTCCAGAGGAAAGAATGTTTTTGTTCCCCCTACGTTTCCACTTCGGTCTCAATGGCTGATTTAGTTGAAATGTTCAGTTGTCAGAAGAATCAAGATTGTGTATTATTTAGATCTTACCAGACAAGTGGGACTTGTTCCTTCCATTCCAGTTATCAGAGAGATTAACCCTTTGCCCTTGGACTTCTAATTGCAGTCGTTTAGAAACAAAGATGCTGTTTGTACAAGATAGCAGCAAAACGGAGTATGTGCCAACTGGAATGTTTCTCTGGTGAATGAGGGTTGCAATATTACATAAATTTTATTTTGCATTTCAGGCACCGATAAAAGCAGCTTGTGAAGACATGTTGTGCAAGACGGGATTTCCTGAAGATGTTCACAGTGCCGTCGTGTCGAGGAGCGTACATGGAGGACAGCCTCTACTTAATGGTACTGTTAGAAAAGATGTTTTGGATTTTATTTCCTAGAATATTCACCATAAATCAGTCTGGAGCATTTTCATTCTTAGGATGCAAACGCTTTCAGGAAGGAACATCTGCTCTTCTGTGTTTATTTTTTGATTATTATCATAGGACTTAGAAAATCTGTTGGCATTAATGGTAGCACATGCACCTATATTGACTGTAAATACTGTATTGCAAGCCTCCTCGTGATAGTGCACTAATCTTTCTCAGAATAGTGTTGCCACTGATACTTCCTATTACAAATGCTAAACTCATATGTCATCAGCCTATAATTAGAACCCATGTATGAGTGACAAAAAGGTGAAGAAAGTTTCTCTTCTGCTTTGTAGTTCCCATAGAAGCACTGCAGTTATGCCCAGCCTTAGTTCTCAAATTAATGTGGGGATGGTTCCTTTACTAGGGAACTGTCCTGGGCAGCAGTCTTAATGAGACTGGAGTTCCCACAGGAGGGTAATGGCCACAGCCCTGCCTCTCCATATGTATTTGTTGGACAGGAGGCGGCAAGTCTCTGACCACATGTAGAGAATTAAGTGATTATGCTCCTTATGTACCTGCATAAGATGGGGGAAACAACCACAGGCAACAGCACCGGAGCGGATACTTTAATAAAGACAACAGCATATGTTGATTGCTTTTTCCTGGTGACCTGAGGAGAGGCACCTTTGGAAAGCAAGACACGGGATGGGGAGCAACACCGAGCGTGGTTGTCTGTGAGCCCTGCTCAGTGACCACTGCTCTCAGGGCTCGGTGAGGAGCCCTGCCAAGAGGCGCAGGGTAATGCCAGTGCTATCTCTTGGACAGAGCGTTGCTGCTTCACCCTGGCACGTATCTGTGTCTGAATGGCACCGTGCCCAGAACAAGGCTAGCCAAGTCCCCAGCTAGCAGCAAGCTCCACCAGTGCAAGCCCTCGCCTCTGTGCGGGATGCACTGAAGTCAGTAGGTCTGTCCATGTGCCCAGGAGTCGTCCAGGTGGTGAATTGGGTTCACTGCCCTTTTTATGTCTCTTTCCTTCAGGGGTAGAGTAGTCATCTGTGTAACATAGAGGCATGTGCTCTGAACCTTTCTTAGACTTCCCAAGCAGCTAAGTTTCAGCATAAAATTTTATGGAAGAATAACGTTTTTAAAAATGTGTTAATTTAACTGTTTTATAAAATGCTAGCATCAATGTTGTAGCTTTCTTCCATCTAATTCTGAAATTGTGGAACTAAGAACATCAGTTTTAGACGGTTTCAAACACATCTTAAGGACTAATTTAATTTTTCTCTCGCAAATAAATATGGTTACACAGATCAAGACACTTAAATGAAAAAATTCTAATGAGTCTACAAAAGAAGCAAACAAAGCTATAGTCTCGATTTTACATGCTGCATGTATCAGTATTTCTCCTTAATTATATTTTTAATTATATTTTTTCTCCTCAATTATATTTTTACAGACCTGTGTTGTGCTTTTGAGTAGTGGAAACTTGAATGCAGGATTAATTGATTAGCTTTAGTCTATCTAAATTTAAGTTATTAAAGTTTTTTCTTTTCAGTTTCAAGAAATTGTATTTTACCACCATAGACATTTGCTTTTTTGAAGAATAGCTTAGAAATTCATGCATTAAGTTACACTTTCTGCCAATTGAGAAAATAATGAAAAAGAAAGAATTTACCTCACTGTTCTGCCAAGCAGGAGTTAATATAAGGCTCTGCAGTAGCCATTGGCACTGAGAACTCCTTTGGTAGATGATACACAAACCTGGAGCAAGGGGCAGAAGCAGCAACAGGTAGCTCAAAAGGCACCTGCTTTCCAAAGGTGCTGTCTTGAAACCACTGTTTGTTACTGATAAGTTATGCTGTTGATTAATCATCAAATGGAGATGACACAGTATTGAGATCTACCTTGTCACATGAAAGCTGTCTTTGCTCTTCATGGAATCGACCCTTTCTGCAGTTTCTTTCATTTTTTTTCTACTAGCTGGGAACTGCAGTGAACTGCCAGCTAATTCCTTCTTAGCATTACTCATATGAATCCAATGATAATGACTGACCAGCCTTAGCTGTTTTTGAACTAGTAACATACCGATGGAAAACTGACTTCCTTTTTCATTACTCATCACAGTCACACAGTCCCTCCTGTTGCTTTTTAAAATTTTGATGTGAGTGAAGCATACCATTGATTTGTCCTTGAATGGTATTAAAATGCATAGCATTTTAGGGAAGTAGGAATAAGAAAAACCTTGCAGAGCATACAGTGTATATCACATCGTATCAACCGATTTTGAAATGACCTGGGGGAGTTTGTTTCCTGCTACCATTTCCTCAGTTGAATTACTGCAGTGGTTTATTCTTTTGAAAATTCTGACATGCTTAAAAGCATATAATTTGCTGGTTACACATAAACATACGGTCCATCATTGCATAGCTTTGACTTAAATTTAATTACACTGTCATTTTGAAATACTATTGTTGTCAAAAGCCTGTTTTCTGGTTATTAAACTAGATTCAGATGACGCTAGAAGTTATGTATAGTTGCATGACATTTGCTTCTTAAGTATAACCATGGGCCTGATTCTGATCTCAGTGGCCTCATGGATATCTAACTGCATGCTTATACTAGTATAAATTCAGAAGTGACACATGTATAACTATAGGTTTCCTATATGTTTTAGAAATGAAAGCTTTAATTTCCTTTGAATTTGTGCATTGATACAACAAGCGTATAAGCTTTATGATCTCAGCCAGCTGCAGAATAATCTCAGTCTGACTTGATGTTTTCTTGACATGTTATTTCTTAAAATATTGACTAAGAAAATGACAAGATGCTTAATATCTCTCAAGTTCATATGCTTTTATCTTGACCACTGGGGGACAAGCCTTCTCTAAGGCCTTCAATTTCCATCTCTTTCACCAAAATGTAAATAAGATTAGAATCATCATATGACTTGTCGATCCGTGACTTTGAGTTATTACAGTAATCTGGGATATCTGTTTTTTTTAAGTATTATTATAGGAAACATTCCCATATGAGAGTATGGGGCAGCATTTTATCACACAAGATGTGATAGTCTACATTTTCTGCATGGGGTTCTTTTTCTATTCCTATATTCAAATGGTTTTGTACTCCTACGGAGGGTCAGACTCTTGTTGCTATTACGTTAAAAATACATCTTTTTAACTGATAATGACTTTCTCCATTTATACATATGGCTAGGATATGTCATCCTCTGCTAGTTTGTCCTTCTATGCATGAGCACATATGTTCAGCTGATATCCATGCATTCAGTTGTCATTGAATGTGGAAAATTGGTGGAGGAATATATTCAGAATAATAGAAATTAGAAAAGGGATAATGTGGGAGGGTAATGCTTACTAACTGGGTAGAGTGAAGGAAAGAGGGAAAAGAAGATAGCTGTCCTTGGTTTAAGGAAGAACTGGGAACCTGTTGAATGGACAAGGTACAGCTAGTTGGAAGACTTGGCAAAGGAAGCTGGAATCGTCTCCTTCAGCAGGTGATAACTGAGCTGTGTAGGAAATATCCTACAGTATGGTATGCGTCCTGTTCTTCTGGCAGCGTGTCACTGGTGTCTGGTGCTCCCATTTTCCCCTCTTCCAGCCTTAGAGACTCTTCAAAGCTGCTTTCTTAAGCTTTGCCTTGTGCTTCTTATAAGACAAGAAAATGCCCTATCTCATCTATTATTTCCTATTTCTCATTGAAATTTGTGGCAAGTCAACGTACAACGTGCTCGAGTCAGTAAACACATGTGAGGAAGTACAGTAGGTTTAGTTCTGAATTTATCAAGTTCTACATGTTGTTTCACCTGGCATTGGTCACTCCAGAGGAATTATGGTGACTTCACCAAGGTGAGCTCAGAACCAACACCTTCAAGGGAGGTGGGGGGGAAAAAGGAGTAGTCTCTGAAACAAAATTAAAAGAAACACATACATCTAAAAAGTCTGTCTTACTCATAAAGCTGTGGAGTTTTTTGGGCCCCTACTTCTTCTAGACTTTGATATGCTTTAAGTAGTATAAGATAAAAAGTCCAATATTAAATAAAAAAATCCTATGCAAGTAACTTCCCAGGCTTCACCTCTTAGAAGTAGATATCTAACCCAAATTTACAAACATGCTACTTCTGCCTTGTTTCTTTAAATAAAATATAATTAATGCTTGGAGGATTCAGTATTTGGAGAAGAAGAGGTTAAGTCAAAGAGGGAGTTCCATTTAATATAATAAATGTCTTTGCTTCAGATGGTTTTATCACAGTTTTGTAGTTCATGCAGTTAAAAAAAATAAAAGTAAGGCTGTTTGATATGCATATCGAGCCATGTATATCTAATCTTTGTTCTACATCCTGTAAATTCCAAGATAAAAACAATGCATTTCTACTAAAATCATCTACCTAGCGAGGTTACATGAATGGTTATTTGCAGAATCATATCTTAAACTTCCAGATTTTTAATCCAATAATCTATTTCACTATTTTTTTTTCTTTCACATAATTTATATTCATATTTGTCCTGCTACTAAATTAATGATTTTAGTTCTCTGCTAACCAAATCTGCTGTGTAGGCAAGATCCTTATATGTATTGTTTGAGCACTGTGTAGCTACAAAATATTTCTAAATTCTCTCAAGTTGCATAGTAGTAGAGGAAAAAATATCGTGGCATTGGTCACTGAGATGAGCAGTGATTATGGGTAACTGTCGTGGTTCCGCTCGAGTGGGCAGCCGAGCTCCACCACAGCCGCTCTCTCACTCCCCCTCCTCAAAGAGGAATGGGGAGAAAATATGTGAAAAGGGCTCAAGGATTGAGATAAGGACGAGAAAATCACGCAATAATTATTGTAACGGGCAAAACAGACTCGGCATAAGGAGATAGTAAGATTTATTGCCTACAACTAACAAGCGAGAGAAGTGAGAAAACAAAGGAAAAAAAAAAAAAAACCAAAAGCACCTTCCCCCCCCATCCACCCTTTTCCACCTCCTCCCCCCGAGCAGCGCAGGGGAACGGGGAACGGGGGTTATGGTCAGTCTACAGCACTTCTTCTCTGCCGCTCCTTCTCGGTCACTCTCGTCCCCTGTGCTGTGGGGTCCCACCCACGGGATGCAGTCCTTGATGAACTGATCCGGCGTGGGCTTCCCACAGGCAGCAGCTCTTTCAGAACTGCTCCAGATATGGGTCCGTACCACGGGGTCCATCCCTCAGGAGAAAACTGCTCCAACCTGGCTCCCCTACGGGCAGCAGCTCCTGCCAGATCACCTGCTCCTGCGTGGTCTCCTCTCCACGGGCTACAGGTCCGGCCCGGAATCTGCTCCGGCAGGGGTCTTCCACAGGCGGCAGCCTCCGTCGGTGCAGGGCCACCTGCTCCACCGTGGTCTCCTCCACGGGCTGCAGCGTGGAACCCTGCTCCACCGTGGTACTCCATGTGCTGCAGGGGGACATCCTGCTTCACCATGGTCCTCACCACAGGCCGCAGGGGACTTCTGCTCCGGCGCCTGGAGCACCTCTCCCCCTCCTTCTACACTGACCTTGGTGCAAGGCTGTTCTCCCACTCCCTTGACTCTCCCGGCTGCTGTGTGGCGCAGCGTTTTTTCCCTGTCTTAAATATGCTCTCACAGAGGCGCAAAACAACATCGCTTATTGGCTCGGATCTGGAAAACAATGGGGCCCTTCCCAAACATGGGGCAGCTTCTAGATCTTTCTCACAGAAACCACCCCTATGGCTCCCTGCTACCAAAACCTTGCCACGTAAACCCACTACAGTAACACCTCGATTCCATGACTGATGTAAGCTGACAGGAGTCAAGAGACCTTATACCTTTTCTCCTTTCTGAGGCTGGTCCCAAGTGTTCATGAAACCATGAATTGAATGGGGTTGGCCAGCTGACCTGGGGTAAAACTCACACTCTTCTTCCATGGGTCTTTGCTGAAAGATCTTGTAGATTTAACAGAGCCGTGGTATCCTTGCTGCTTTTTCTCTCCTAGCAGTGAACCTCAAAGTAAATAATGTTTGTTTTGATGCTTTGATATTTGGTGACAGAATTTGATTTTGACGTTCCCAATGGCTGACTCTATAGCTTACAACTGAAAATAACACTTACTCTAAAACGATCCTGAAACCTGTTGTTGGGAATGTGAGGCTTGGGAGAGGAATTTCCCCCTTGTTAGCACATTTTCTGCAGTGTTGGTCAGCATCTTTGGTTCCCCTCAGCATTTGGTGTCTCCCTGTGTCCTGTCACCTGTGGTGCCATCTGCAGGTGCATCCCCATGCAGCTGTGTGGGTAGAACCTGTGTGCTCTGATTCAGTCCATCTTCAATTAAGAACATAATTACTTCCAAAAGTCATCATGCTTAAAACAAAGCAACAGTGCTTCTTTTAGGGCTGACATTTTATTCCTTGCTTTAAAAAAAACAACTTTAATACAATTGTATTCTTCCCATGCTAGTGTACGCTGGCTTCTTTGATATTCCAGTGCACATTAACCATACAGCTAGGGAAAGTGTTTTTAGCAGAATCATATTTTCCAGGAGGGAAATTATTATTTCACCACAAAAAAAAAATGTTTGTGGGTTGTTTTTTTGTTACTTTCTTCAACGAATAATAAAAAAATAAAATGGTAACTGCTTTGTTTGAAGTCTACTTGCCTTAAGCAAAAAGACAAGTTGACATGTTCCTTCCAGGCAGACAGCCAAAGAATCTCAGATGGATGGGGTCTCTCTGTGAATTGCTGGCAAACTGAAAGAAATTGTTTCAATTTTTCCCAAATGACTTTTTTTTTTTTTTAAATTCTCTTTTTGCACAACCTACCCGTACCCATCCCGTTGCCCCACCTCACAAAAAAAAACTCCGCTCAACAAACAAAAAAACACCCTTCAAGTTACACTTCCAGGCCCTAGTGGAACTGTGAATTTTTTTTTAAGAAGCTTATGTTGGGGATATATTTGTTTTTCTCAGCAGTCCTGCTTAACATTTAGTAGGTTTGTTTTTGGCCTTTCACTTGTGAGGCAGAGCAAATTTCAGTGCCGCTATTCGGTGTTGCTTTTCCTATTGTTCTATTTTATGTTAGAGTTGTATTCCAGTTCTCACTCTCATGCCTTTTAAATCCTTTTTCTCTTCTTTTCTCAAACAGCTCTTCTGTTTGTCCTTTTTTTGTTCCCCATAGCTCTTAAATTCTCTTGTGTCAGTGTTGAGCTTACTATCCCGGACTGGTAGAGCTTCCTCTATTTGCTTTTACTACACCAGCACAGTGCCTGTTTTATGATTTTTGTTGTCTGTTTATCCACCAAGCTCTTAACTTATTCTTAGGTACTTGTTCCCTGAAAAACAGATCTTGCTTTTGCTGAAGCAAGAGAGAGTTTTCCTACTCCCTTTTCTCAACAATTCTTAGTTAAATATAGGATACATTGTGGAGTATACACAAAACATACGCTCACCTTACTGTACAGTGATAAAATATTTACTTGAATGGTGACTAATTTTTTTCTTTCTGTTACTTCTGTAAAATTCTGTATGCGATCTGTATGTGATATCCAATTTTACTCTTCAGGATTGAGCTACTGATAAACGTTGGTATTTTCTCATTGCAACTTTGTATGCTAAACGTTATGTATATAAACAATAAATGTAAGTAATGGAATTCAACAATGTATTGGATGTGCACAGACGACAAACATCTAATTTCAGAAATGAAATTCCATTATCCCTCAGTGGGCCCTAAAGCTGTTATGGAATATAGCATCTGGATCAATTTGTATATCCAGTATCAGAGAATTTATCATTTGCGTTCTAGAGAAGAAGCCATTCTGAAAGAAACCTGCAAACATACTAATCAAAATGCTTTCCTCTTATGGAATATTTCAATTAGGTTGGTAATACATATATTAAAGGTGTGTTCTTTGTGTTAATAATAATAATAATAATGGAAAAACAAGAAAACTAAATGAACTATTCTGTCCATTTTTTCCCAGAGAAGGAACTTGACTCACCATTATTCCCTACAAAAAGAATTCTATTTCTGTTTCTACTGTAGGTTCTTGCAAATAAATCTTGATAAAGAGAAAAGTATACTGATGGAGAAATTATATGGAACCTGAATTGTTGCAGTGCTCTGGGATGTGTAAATTACTGTCTTGGTTAATTAGTCCAGCTCTGATACTCATTTCTGTTTATGGTGCATTTACTTGGAATGCACTGAATTAATTAGTATTTATTCCCTTTTCCTATATTCAGCTGGTTACTTATGAGGATCTCAAATGCAATGTCCCTTCTCCGTGCAGAAATACGAATTAGGAGAGCCGAGTCAGCTGCCTCAGTAAGCTCTGGGCATGGCTCAACGGGACATGGCAAAGTAGATGTTTGTTTCTGCCTCTGAAGCTGACTCTAGTTTCATACTGTTTCTAACACTGCTTAGCATAGCCTTAGCTCTTGCTTCAAACTATGCCATCTGGCCTTGGTTCCCAAGGGGCTGTTATTTCTCCTGGAGTTGCTGTAGTTGGAGCCTTCTCCAAGGCTGACCCGTGCTCCAGGGGAGGCTGAGGGGAATGGTGGTTACAGAGCTCTGTGAGAGGCTCTCCCAAGCAAACAAAGGTGCCCGGAAGGATAGCAGATTTATTCAGCGATGGGAGACAAGTTTATCATCACCCAGCAACAGCACCATTAAGAATTATATATATAGAAATGAGTATGTCTAACACAAGGAGTAAAACCTTGGGTGAAGCTGCCTGTGTCAGCATAACGTAGGACACGTGGTATGTATAATTATGCATTCAAATGATCACTTAAGATCTATTGTTGACTTGTCATCTTTCTAACAATCCAGAAGACAAAGTTACCAGAGCATCCCATTGAACTGATGTTATAGGGAAATGCCCTTATTTTACAGAACATATTAACATACTAAATAGAGAAAAATTCCAGTAGTACTTAAACACTTGATGACTGTGTTAAATCAAATACTACTCTGTTTCTGGCTTTAATGTCAATCAACAAATCCAGATACAGTTTGAAGTGCTCTCATTTTGGTTGAATGCAGTGAGAAAGATTCATTGCTTTTTGGGTGAATGTGTGATAGTCACAAGCATATGTGTTAAGCAAGAGATAGTAACTTTCAGAAGAGTTCCCCAAACCTAGGCATCAGTCAGCCCTGCTGAACTGAGGATATAGGATGGACAGAAGAGAGTGCAAGGAAACAGCATCAGATTGCAGAAGGAAGGGAAATGGCTGGAATTGCTGTTATCTTCTAATTAGGCTGTAAGGAGGAGGAACTGGCCTTTAGTACCCATTAAAGCCTTCCAATTTAACACAGTGCAGCTGGTGTTCCAGCCCTCTGTATATGCTTCATCTGGGTCATTTGTTTCCCAGAAGGGAAGGAGGATGATGAGGGGGATGAAACTCAGGAGGGGAGAAGAGATTGTGGCACAAGGAAGAGCCTTTTGAAGTTAAACTGATCTTATAGCCAGGATATGAGCTCCACTAAAGAAATACCCGTAGCTGCACTCTGTGGCTCCTCGTCTCTTTCTAGAGGCTGCACTGGGGTTTGAGCTCTGGGAATCCATCCCTGTCTATGGAGCAGTGTGGATGAACACTGATTCATACTACAGGTGAATTGCTACCGGTAACAGTGTTGGATTTTTTTTTTCAGATTTACAGGCTTGTTTTTTTTATAGGTGTGTAGTTTAAATGTATGTGAAAATACCAGCCTTCAGTAAAGCTAGGAGATAAGAATGCAGCTTTCTTCACTTGTCATAAGTACATTGCAGTGGTGTGGCTGTGGGGTGAATGAGTTGGATCAGCAAGCTCACCTAACACAAAGCTATTCCAGCTTCCTGTGGTGGACTGATTCTCCCATGGGATTTAGTACATTGCCACTAGATAGTTTGGACTTAATGGAAGCAGTGATGGACCTTAAGAACAGTCTTTGGGCTTAAGACTGCTGTGCTAGATCTTCAGAGAGAAACCACAATACAGCTGTTCATATCACCTTCTCTGTCACTACCAAACCGGGTAGGTAGATGGATCTGGTTCTCTCTCCATGCTGTGCCTCTGGTAAGCAACATCTTCCAGGGATCCAAATGTTAGGCAGTCTGAATAGTGCTGTAGCTGGCCAACAGAGATGTGGGCTGCCATTCCTTCCCTCGGTGTGATAACAGTGAAATTAAAACAAGCTGTACGTTTCCCATGGAGACGTCCTTCTGCGTCTGAAAATTCATCAGCTGGCACGAAGTGGACAGAAGTAGCAGTGATGCTCTGTGCATGTTTTCCTTTGGCCTTTTCCAGCTTTTCCAGCATTTCTGTTTCCTGTGAAGGTTTGTGCAGCTTGGCACTGGTACAGGTGAACGAGAGAAGAAAGGGAGGTGAGTTAGGGAGGAAAAGAGCTCTGCGACGGGTAATGCGAGAAAAGGAGGTCAGAGCTGAATGAGACTCGGCAGCGCTGGAGTCTGTTAGTGCCTGTTTCTGTTTTTGTTTTTTTTTTTCCTCCCAGCACTGTAACTGAGAGCTTTTTTTTTCTGCTGTTTTAATTTACGCCAGGGCAGGACTGCCCATCTGCCCCGGCTGATGCCTTTAACTGGCTCGTCCTGCCGCCAGTAGTCCCACAGCACCGGGGCACCATGGTTTGAGTTCTTCCCACTCTGTTTTACTGTCCACTGAACTTTGGCTGAGTTGTGGGCAGCATCAGAAATTATGGTCTGCCTGCTCGCCTCCAGGAGCAACTTCTTTCCTCCATGCTGTGCTGCCTTTCAAGAAGTAGGTTTTGTTTGTTTTTGAAAGTTAATAGCACATGGCTCTCAGGTTGTAGAGAAAGAGGAATTATTTAAGCCCCTCTGTGAGTTCCAGTTTAACATTCCCCTAAATAGGAAAGTTACGAATCCCTAAAAGCATAATTTGTAACATAAAAGCTATCAAAATAGCAGTGCAATCTGTTAAAGTGTTTAAAAATTTGATTCTCTGCAGTTTAAAATGTGAAATAAATGTACACTAATTGTTTTGAATGGAGATGAAGATGGTGTTTGAAGCCAGTCTTTAAAGGAATTAGTTAGATAGCACTGCAGTTAATGGTGGAGCACTATTTTTCTGTAATGGGCTCAGCAATGTTCTCTAATTAGCTTGCAAATTGATATTCAAATACAAGTAAACTGGCAATCAAATACAAGCAAAACATCTATGTAAATAGACTTTTGGTTTCTGCATTTAGCATACCTGTATCAAAATTATGTGTACACATAGGGCTTGCTCGGGGTTGTTTTTCAGCACAGAGCTTTTATTAATGGTGGGTGACTGGTTGCGTTAGGTCAATGTTTTGGTTCAAGCATACGAACAGAGAGGGGGGAGAAAAAACCTCTTCTTCCACAAGCGAGTGGCTTTTAAACATTAGTAGCAGATAATAAATACTGAGCATTTATGAGGGTTTTTCAGTCTTTTATTTCAGGTTTTGTCAACTAGCTGTGCACATAGGATTTGATGCATAGCTCAGATCAGTGGGAATTACTCTGACTTTCCTGGATTTGGATTGTGTTTATGTTCATTAATAGAATAATTGCTGTGCAGTACACCCATTTATATATTAACTCTTAAGTCTTGTGACAGAAACTGGATGCATAAAATGTTCTTGGTGTTTGTGTTTTGAGGCTTTCTGCTGCACAGGCTTTTAAATCTTAAATTTAACTTCATGCCTGACTTAGGTAGTTTGTAAATGTACTTTCCCATGAAGGAGAACCATGCAACAAAACTGGTGCATAAGAACTGTTAGGGAATGGTAAATAAAGGTCGCGTTTAAAGGTGCTTTTCTTTTTGACCCTTCATTCTCTAATCTATAAAACAATTATCTAATCTATGAAACATTTCTGTCATTTATGTGCTGATATTTTGCTGGATAGCCTCTGTAAGTGTATCATTTGTTGATCAGGTGAACATATGACTATATCAGTGAGTCAGTGATGCATTTTATAATCTCTGTGTATTCTTTCTGTCCTGTACATAGTGTTTGCTATTTAGCTCTGGCTTTTATGCCAGAAGTTGTTTGGAACGGGTTTCTCTAAGCTGTGTCCTTATCACGATTCTTTCATTAAATCTAATCGTTGTTTTTGTTTGCTTAGAATCAGTCTTCAGTGTTGGCTGTAGTTTTTCCCAGGAAAAAGAGGAAAAAAAAAAAAAAAAACAAACACCTTGTTTTAGTAGCTTTCTGTAAAGCACCTGGTATACTTCTTAGCCATAAAAATAACTTCTTATTCAGTATGTGTTTTTCTGTTCATATAACCACAATTTTCTTTCACTGTGCTTTAGTGCATGTATGCACTTTTATAAAAGTCGATTAATTTAGTTCTTGGGGTATGGCTGATGGGGGAGCATAGGTCCTTTTGAGGTCACCAGGTGAGATTCAGTCTTTCTTCTGTCTGCAGTAGCTGCTAACCAATAGCTTCTTGGTAGGCTGGTAGCTTCTTTTGCAGCAGTTTATGTTAAAAACGTACCTATTACATAAAAGTAGAAAAAATGCTGAAATTAGTAGAAAGTGTGTGGGGAGTGTTTGTGTGTATGAAGGTAGCAGGAGTACGTCAATACTGTAGCAATATTAGAGGTGTAGAACAGAGGAGCTATGAAATGGAGTGAAATTTTAGTTACTGGAGTGCTTATATGCAATGTTAAGATATATTTGGGTAGGAGTTTAGACAGCTTGGAGCTGTCCATCTGGTAGTTTTGGGTGTCAGAGGTGGTTTTGCCTACCTAGGTCTGATTCTGTGTGTTTCCTGGCACCTGCAATGCATATCATTTTGAAATCCAGAACAAACAAACAAAGAAGAGAAAAACCCTTGTTCGTAATGCTGCCTGTCACTGTCTGCACTTCGACCACATTAAATCTCATTTAATTCAAATCTTGTCATTTGCTTCTATGGAAATTAAATATTTGACAGTGATACATGTCACTATTTATAAAAATGGATCACTTTGTCCTCAGAGAAGGTAATTTTTTTTTCTTAGTTAATTGTTAGAAGTGCAAATGATCTGTTACTTATTTCCTCCTAATTTGTTGCAGCAAGGACTCTGTATCCTAAGGATGCTGAGCAACCAAAAAATAAGTGCTGTCAGACACTAACGTGGAGAATTTTGTTAGCCTTCTATGGGTTCATTATCCAAAGGAAGCAAAGACTGGCAAAACACAGGTGCTCCTGGCCTTGGGACCAATTCTGCAGTAGTTTAATGTGTCCACTCTGGTCTGCATGGTGCTGAAGCCTTGCTTGAGGCGATGGCAGTCTGTGGATCAGTGTTTTCTATATTCCAGCTGATCTTAAATTATAAGTGAAGTCATTGAGGTGTATGTTCTGCTTGAATAAGTGATTTAGCACAAAGCTGCTTCTTAATTTTTGAAGGCACTTTTATAACATAGTTCATCAATAACTGATTGATTGAATGAGTGAGCTCTGAACGTTTGTGTTCCTTGCAGGGACTGCAAACTTTCACTTACCCTTTTTGTAGAGGTCACCAAATAAGAGCTTAGAAAAAGCTGGGTTTTAAGCCTGCCTGCTATTTGCTGAAGGGCTGCTTCGTAAATTCTGTTGAATACTGTACAAGAATGCTCTCGTTGGGTTTGGTGAGGGAGAGGAACATGTTGCATTGCTTACCCCATTCCCTGATCTGCAGCTGCCCGCCACACATGGCTTTGCAACCCATATGGGTTCAGCTGGAGCTGCTCAATGGATTCGGGACCTCCGTGTGTGCAGGGAGGTCAGTGCGCCTGCACTACAGCTCCCTGGTAAGAATCACTGCAGAGGATGAAAATGATGCTTGGAGACTTTATTTTTTTTTCCACCACTCTCAGGAATTGAATTATTTTCCTCTACAAATTCTGAAAATCCTGGAAGGTGAACTTCTGAGTTACCTCTGAATTGGATGGTACATGTTTTCTGTGATATTTTCTTTTCAAAAATACAATGAAATAAGTTTATGACTGCTTTAATGTTTAAAAGCAAAGAAATCTAAAGGAGTTTGGGGATACTTTGTTGTCAGTTTGTTTCCTGATTGTTGTTGGAGGTGGTTTGTATTTGTTGCTCTGGGTCAGAGTCCATGTTTTTAGCTTGCAAACAATGATCAGGGTCTGGTGAGGGTTCTGTGGAGTTCCCTACGCATTCTTTTTAATTGCAGTATCTTCTTGAAGAGCATTGCTTTGTAGAATGTACAGAGATAGATAAAAGGGTTTGAGAAGCTGTTACACAACTCTATTAATAATGTCTGTCATGAGCCACAGGTATTTACGGTACAGATAATTTTCCAGGCTATACATAGTGTAAAAATATCACTGAAGGTCAAAACATGGTTTGTTTGCTTAGAGGTCTTTGTCTTTATTTGGTTGTATAGTTCTCAAGTCTCTGTTTGTTTTATTGCTTTAGTAAGAATCTTGCTGTCTTTCATTTTAAAATTCTTGCTAGCCATGCACTGATCTGCTACAGGATAAATTGAATGTTGAGACTACCATGCCCATAAACTAAGAAAGGAAAAAGGTCACCTTTGTGTGATAAATGCAAGCTGTGTTGTTACCATTATTCATGGTACATCACATAGTTTGTTAACTTTGTTGACTTTGCCAGCAACAAAAGGTAAAATGTTCTGTTAACAAAATATTAGTGTTAAGTCTTTAGAAAGAGCTGGAGATACCAAGAGGATGGTGAAGTCTGTCATACTCAATAAGGGACAGGCAAGTGCTTTTGGATTGTTTCATAGTGTACCAGCTTAGTTCTGATAAAATGATCACTTGTCTATGATTGAAAGACTTAAAAGATGCTGATGTGGGTTTATTGGCAAAGGCTGGGAAGATTAGGAGACCAATTTAGGAGATTGATTGCCTCAAGCTCCCTTACAGTGAGAGTCTATTTCCCCTAGTCTAGTGTATATAAGGATTGCAGAGCAGCAGCAGCAGTTCACAAATAGCAAAGCGTATTTTGCTAGTGAAGGACAAAAACAGATGTAGAGTAAAATAAAATTTGCTGATACTAGTCTGGCCTGTCCATCAGTCTCTTAGATCTGAATGAATCAAGAGGGTTGGTGCAGATATACTTACGTGGTTATGGATGAGGTGGCTAAATTAAACCTTGGCCTCTGTTGTGGTTCAGTAAAAGGTAGCAGGACCAAAGTTGGGGGACTGGTAGAGGGAAGGAGAAAATCGTGCTCTGGTGATAAGGGACTGACTGAATGGCACTGCTTTCTGATATGAGTCACACTTGAGAGAAGAAGACAACCCTACTGCATCTTCAGTGATGATAGAGGGGCTTAGGCAGACATCTTACATCCAAGGTGAAGTATTACAGTTATGGTGACCTAAGAGTAAGTTGCTATTGAAAAGGGCAGTCACATCTCTTCCTAGCTCTACCTTGAGGTCCTAATGCTTCTCTTGCACTGGATATAGCACTTGTGCAGCCTCGGTATGAGGCTGATCAGACAGGCAACTTACCCTGAAGCAGGAGACAACTGCTGTTTCATTGGGTTGCTTTGTCCTACGACTGCTGCAGCAGCTTCCAAGGGTTTGTGGACTGCCAGGCCACCTCCTTTGGCAGCCTTTCCTCATTATAACCATAATACCGAAAGTGCATCTTAGCTGTGTTTATAAATATCCCTCATCCTCTACATCGGTCTTCATCCTACATCTCTGACTGGCTAACAGTATTGCTTTGTTCTCGTTTTAGGTACAATAGATCCGCAAAACCAGGGTGGTTGACTTGAGCATCTAATATGCAAATGACATGACCTTTCTGCTGTGATTACTTTTTTTTAATGAATATATAAATCATGGATATTCCACTGTTAACTGAAGCCCTTCTGTGAAATATGAGAACGATGTGCAGCGTTTTAATCTTTCTCCTGTCCATTCTCTTTCCCTCTGCTGTGTCAATCCACTAGTGACCCCCTAAACAAATGTCAGCCTGTTCAGACCAGAAGAGTTTTAAGTCTTACTGCAAATACACAAAGCAGAATGAAGTAAGCAAGGCTGACTACCACAGCTGTAAAACACTTCTGTATGTGCCCAATCTTGAACTGCTTCTTCAGCCACCTGGGACCATGTAAAATATAACAGTCCACCTGGGCTGCTCCAAGGGCTTTCCTCTAGAAAGAGTTTTGATGGATGGCTCTGCTGGAGCCTTCTGTGGTCACTGAAGGTGCCGCTGCCCCCACGTACTGTGCCAGCTCTCTGCTGGAGGCTGCCATCCTGCAGCAAGGTTGATCACAGGCTGTGTGCCTCGGCTGAGCCCCCGTGGGTCAAAGCCTTTTGTGAACTATTGATAAGGATGTGCTAAAGCCAAGCCAGTGCCATAAAAACCAGTGTGGCTGAGACAAGATTGTTTCCTTTTGTTGGGTTTCACAAAGCACCATTGGCAGCAGAGGGGCAAGGTAGGTGGCTGAGGATGGTAGCATGGGGGGGGAGGCAGAAAAACCCCAGAGTTCTCCATTATGGTCATAAGGACTTCTAAGGCAGTCTTCAGAACTGGTCCACAGCTGTTTTCTGCAATGCATTCCTGTGGTGGCAGGGCTTGGAGCTCTTCAGGCACAAAATGGTCAGAACTAAGGTTGAAGTCTTATTCCTAGTGTTTCTACTGTGGCAAGGGGGGGAGGGGGGAAAGGGGAGTTTTAAATATATCCATGTAATAATTAAGTTTGAATTGAAAACAACTGGAATGCTTCTATTTAAGCTGAAGACCATGACTTGTTTTTGTGACAGCATTTTTGAAGCTTCCCTTTCAAATTATTTACTCCAGAGAACTTCATATAGTACGCTCTGCTTCTCCTCTCAAATTAGTGGTCAGCATAAAAGTAATTCATCAAAACTGGTTGGTTTACATAAGTATAAATGTAGTATAAGACAGGAAAGTTAGTTCCAGAATTTCGGAGAATACTGAAATCCAGTGCAAATTTGGTTAGTAGTTTAAAATCAGTGCCAAATTTGTAAGTTTCTAGGATGGGGCCAGACTCTTCAGTGGTCCCCAGGGACAGGATGAGAGGCAACAAGCACAAACAGAAACCCAGGAAGTTCCAGCTGAATATGAGAAAACACTTCTTTACTGTGAGGGTGACAGAGCTCTGACACAAGTTGCCCAAGGAGGCTGTGGAGTCTCTTTCCCTAGAAATACTCAAAATCAGCCTGGATGCAATCCTTTGCAATGTGCTCCAGGTGACCCTGCTTGGCAGAGGGGTTGGACTGGATGATCTCCTTCCAACCTCAGCCATTCTGGGATTCTGGTATTCAGATTTTTGCTTTTTCAGAATACCTCTACTGGGGGAAAAAAAGAAAAAAAAAAAAAAAAAAGGAAAAAAAAAAAAAGTTCTGTAGATCTTACATTCTGGAAAAGATATGGAGGTTATTTTTATGTATGTTATTTGGCAGTTATAGTGAATGACAGTCGTGCTGGCTTCCTGTTCAGGGATGAATAGGAATAAGATGTCTCCAGAGACTAGTAATTAACACAGTTTTCTGTATGCTGAAGACCAGAATATATCTAATGGCATAGATGTGTTTCTTCAGATAAAGATTTCATGATAGCTGATATTATTTTAGTCTGAACCAGTGGCCAGGAATTATGCTGCTTGCTGCTTTTATGATTTAAATGGTTTCTTAGTGTGGGTTTTCACTTAAATGAAAGATGGATGTTTAATTGAAAAAAAAAAAAAAGTACAATCAGAATACTGATGTGCAACTGCATAATCTAAACATCCAAAGTTACATTAGCGTTTCATATTGGTTTCCATGGATTATTTTTTTTGTCCTTGACTTCTAATGAGTCTATTAGCTACGAGCTATCTCAGTGCCTATGGGCAGATCCTGATTCTGAAACTAAAAGCTGACAGCTGTGGCCAGAGGGGGCTCTTCAATGCAATATAGTGCAGCTTTGCCAATAACTTTAATTTCCTAAGCAGACTTTTTTTTTAAAAAAGGGGGGGAAGGAGGGATGTTTTCATTGTTGAGACCTAAAATTATTGAAAGTGATGTTCTTTTTTATTACCTTGTTTCTTCCATGTTAGAAATATTTTGTGATTTTATGAGAACACTGAGATAATGCATCTGCAGTATTTAGACAGAAATATTGCAGAATAACTTCCTCATCTATTACAGTAGACTGTAGTACTAGAAAAAGTAGAGCCATTTCAAGGAGTACTAGAAAGTTGGTAATATTCAGGGTTTCTGGAATCCTGTACAGAGAAGTGAATGTGATTATGCAAAGATGACAAAAATTTAAGGTTTCGGTTTAAAAGGAATGCTCAAGTTTGACATATTTGAATTTTTGTACCTGTTGGTACACAAAGTGATTAATAAATAGTTCATGATAGCTAACATGCATCTCAGTCTTACTACAGGTATTCTGGGAAAGGAAGAGGAAACCATAAGGAAAATTAGATTTGGTAGCAAAAGCCTCAATTCTTTGATGAACTTCACAATGGAGCTGTCTTCTGATTCTAAATCTCAAGTTGGAAAATTCTATGCAAGGCAAAATACAGAACTTTGCAATTTCCTTTGCACTTATCGTTACAAGTTAGGACTGATAGTTACATGTTAGTTTTGTAATTTTTCATATTTCTGTCAAGCTGCAATAGATCTGAAAACAAGGTGGGCCTCTTTTTCTCAAAAGATAAATGCAGTACCCTCAGTGGTAATTAAGTTGTATAGGCTCAGCTTTCATTAGATGCATTGCTTTGTTTTTTCGTTTACATTTTCCAAGCAGCAGAAAATAGTGAAATTTCATCATTTACGTTCTGTGCGGAAGTTGCAATCAAATCTTAAAATGAATTTATTTTGTAGAAATATGTGGTTAACATTGAAGATGAATCGTTACATACAATTTTTTTCCTTCTCTTGACACCGAAGTAATGCTTTGTGCTCCAGCGTTATTCGGAGACTGATACATCTGAGTCCTGATACGACTTTCGTCTTCAGAGTGCTGTCCAAAGAATAGCCAGCTGTGTTGCAATATGGGTCACAGTCAATTTTGCTGGTACCTTACATATGCATTTAAAAATTAGAGCTATTGAAAATAATGATCATCTTCTCAGGCAGGTATCAGACGTTGCTCTGATTAATCTTTTATTCAGTGTCCCTGTGGGTTGCAAGCTATTACCACAGTGCTCGAAATCTTTGTTTTACTTTCTTAAATTCATTCTGCTATATTCTATTCCCCTTACGGAGCATCTTCTAGAAAAACATTAAACAACAGAGCTTACATCTTTTTTTTTTTTTTTTTTTCCAGTGTGTCTTCCTGTTAGATTGAAACATAGTGAAGTTGGATGGTTCTTTGTTCCTCGGGAAGCAACATCCCAAACTAGTCATGTAGGATGTTGTTTCTAGCCTAGACAAGGTTCATCATACAGTTCCTTTGTAGCAGAAGACTGACAGTGTTGATCGTGGCTTCACCACTCCATTACTGTACAGATGAAGCTGCTGCTCTTGACAGAGCAGAGTGTTGTGGGAGCTGATCCAGTGTAGGAGCTACATTAAACTGTAGGGAATGTCACTCTACCTTCTGGTAATCCCTTCTCTTCCCAGAAAGACACGGTCGCTGTTGCTCTTCAGAGCAAGTGCCTGCACCCTTTTGTGTGTTGGAAGGAATTTCAAAAGGTTGCTGGTGATTGGGAGTCAGAGTATGATGTACTTACTATAGGGTAGCTTAGCTGGGGGATGGCAGCTGCCAGAAAGTCCTCCTTTGTTCAGTCACCCCATTCTTTAGGGAATGTTTCCTGTCTGCTTTCTCCATCTCCCCAAAAAGGAGAGCCAATAGCTGCCTTTTTTTCTACCCCTCCTATGTTATCGCTTCCTGCAAAGCCAGGTATATCCAAGGACCGCTGAAAAGCCAGGCCCTGATGATTTTAGATCCTCAGTGAGTCTATACACAATCTGTGGGTTTTGCAGGACTCACAGGCAGTGCTGTCACTACCTCTGTCCTTGTCAGAGGTCACTTGACCATTAAGATGTATGTCATTCATAACTGGATAACCAAAACCAACAACAAATAAAATGAAGTATTCGTATTTCTTCCCCTCTGTCACAAAAGTCCAGGATGGCTATTAACACTGTCTGTCTTTATACTTGGGTGTGGGCTTAAATTGCTACCTAAATTTCAGAAGCAGTATTGTTTTATATTTGGGAACACTTTTAAAGCTGTATGCCATTGGCCTGGAAGGTTAAACACAACTTTAAAGAGCTCAGAAGAACAGAATTTCTAGCACTGGATGCTCAGAATGACTAATATCAAACAGGTAGAGCTTTGTTCATGGGTTTCAGGTGCAGAGCAGTTGTACTCTAAAAACTTCCACCAGCCTCTCAATACTTCTAGTAGGACATTTCAATAATGCAGTAAATCTGCCATGTATTAAAGGCTTTGGTTTAAAGCTAAACAAAACCCTTTTTTTAACCTAATCTGAGGTACAGCCTCTGTCTTCTGTTTTGTCATTCTTCATTGATGACCCCAGTATGTAAGAACAGCTTTTGGACACCTCGTCCAGTTTGTCATCCTTCACAGTGCAGCCTTTGCTGTTAAAAGGATATCATCGTGCATACAGGAGATTACCACATGGATGAAAGATATATATAGCTCAAATGCAGTAGGTGTAAGGCTAGTTGGAGGTCATTTGGTAGCCTGAAGCAAAGTATTTTCTCCTTAAATGTTGTAACTTCCTTTTTGTCATACTGCCTGGCTTAATGCTTGTATCATGCCAGCTCATCACAGCTTTTGCATTACACTGGTTTTCTGTCTTACCAGCACTGTGTTACTGCAGCTCATAACTGTGGAATGAAAAGTGACATGGAAGAAAAAAATGTAGGGTCATACTTTGAAACAAATGAGAGGAAAAAAACTCGGTGCAGTGAAAGTGAATTTCTCTCTTACCCTTTCCTGCCACAGGGTTAGGTATAGAGTACTATAACCTGTGTTGCAGCAGTGGTCCATCTGAGTTTACTAGGACTTTGGTGGGCTAGTCTAGAAATCTTTGCATGGTGCATTTGGAAAGGAACGTACTGTGGTCAACTAGTTCTGAGCAGTCACACTCGCTAGTTTGCTGTGTGCCTAGGGAAAGGAGGGCAGGTGGGCAGTAGGCAGCTGGATTTACTGAGGTATAGCGTGCCACCCCTTCTACCAAGCAAGGCTAATCTCTGTCTAAGGAGCTTAGACCTGTGCTCCACCCTTGTGCTGGGAACGAAGGCTCGGTCATAGTCTTCAAAGTCTTGGGTGACTTGAGGTGTGTGTCTTAGCAGTACATTTTAAAAAAAAGAAAAAAGGCAAAGTGTCAAAGAAGATAATCTTCCTATTTAAGAAGGGTCTAGCTATAGAATAAGCTCCCAGATACAATCTCAAGTACAATAGGCTTAGAGGAAAAAAAAAGTCTTGGAGAGATGCTCTGTCTCACCCATTGCAGCATAAGAGACAGTGTAAGAAATCTTAATATAAAATCTTCTTACATGTTCAGCTGAAATAGTTCTTTGTTAAAGAAAAAGAAGTGAGAGAAACGGGGAAAAGCCCCTCACCTCATCAGAGGCTCAGAGCTGAACTTCTCATAGAACACGGATTTCAGTAACTGCTGACTTTCTGCTTTTGGTATTTTAGCATGAAGAAAGCTGCAGATGACTGTTGAACTCCCTGCCCTCCCTCATTTTTTAGCCTTTGTTAATGTAGTGTTATGCTTTGGAGAAGAAGGGTTTTTTGTTACCACCAGTTAGTGCCTGCAAGTAAGAGAAATCAAGTTACTCTGTTTTTTAGACTTCCTCCTTTCTTTCTCTGTTTTCTCAGTGACTTAAAAGTAATTGAGCAAAATTCAGAGTGAGAAGAGAAAAAGGCGCGTGCATCAAAATTTTCTCTGAATGCTACAGATACCAGGGCTATCTCAAGCAAATTACACAAAACATGTACCAGTGAATTAATGCTTTATCTCTAGCCATCACCTCTGTGTTAGTTGCAGTGGAAGCGGTGTGCACGTGAAACATTTCCAGCTGTCATCATGCCGCAGCTATGCCAAGGTTGGGCTCTGAATGTACCTCAGTGCATTTTGCTTGCCACAGGGCGTTCTTAAGGGCAGGATCACCAGACAGCCTCCAGGACGATAACAGCAAAAGGCTGGGGTTTATTTTAGACCAATGACTTTGTCTCCTCACAGAACAGAGATAGGAAATAAAAAAGGCTGCATGCCTCGAGGAGCCTGTAGTGGGTGTGATTTAAGAAGTTATCTACAGGTGACAAGGTTTTCTTTAAACTTCAGTATACAGATAGTGATAGCCTTTTCTACTGGGTCTATTATTAGTTGGTGGCCATTGTTTCATGCTTTAGGTATAGTTAAAATGTAAAAGTGAAAATTTCAGTTAAAAGTGAAGCAAAAATTAAGACAGCACTTGCAGGGGAAGCAGGCGATCAGGCCCAGTCAGCATGGCTTTATGAAAGGCAGGTCATGCCTGACGAACCTGATCTCCTTCTATGACAAAGTGACGCGCTGGGTGGACGAGGGAAAGGCTGTGGATGTGGTCTACCTTGACTTCAGCAAGGCTTTTGACACCGTCTCCCACAGCATTCTCCTCAAGAAACTGGCTGCTCTTGGCTTGGACTGGCGCACGCTTCGTTGGGTTAGAAACTGGCTGGATAGCTGGGCCCAAAGAGTCGTGGTGAATGGAGCCAAGTCCAGTTGGAGGCCAGTCACTAGTGGCGTCCCCCAGGGCTCGGTGCTGGGGCCGGTCCTCTTTAATATCTTCATCGATTATCTGGACGAGGGCATCGAGTGCACCCTCAGTAAGTTCGCAGATGACACCAAGTTAGGTGCGTGTGTCGATCTGCTTGAGGGTAGGAAAGCTCTGCAGGAGGATCTGGATAGGCTGCACCGATGGGCTGAGGTCAACTGCATGAAGTTCAACAAGGCCAAGTGCCGGGTCCTGCACCTGGGGCGCAATAACCCCAAGCAGAGCTACAGGCTGGGAGATGAGTGGTTGGAGAGCTGCCAGGCAGAAAAGGACCTGGGAGTGATGGTGGATAGTCGGCTGAATATGAGCCAGCAGTGTGCTCAGGTGGCCAAGAAGGCCAACGGCATCCTGGCTTGTATCAGGAACAGCGTGACCAGCAGGGCTAGGGAGGTGATCGTCCCCCTGTACTCGGCTCTGGTGAGGCCGTACCTCGAGTACTGTGTTCAGTTTTGGGCCCCTCGCTACAAGAAGGACATCGAGGTGCTTGAACGGGTGCAGAGAAGGGCGACGAAGCTGGTGAGGGGCCTGGAGAATAAGTCCTAAGAGGAGCGGCTGAGGGAGCTGGGCTTGTTCAGCCTGGAGAAGAGGAGGCTCAGGGGCGACCTTATTGCTCTTTACAGATACCTTAAAGGAGGCTGTAGTGAGGTGGGGGTTGGCCTGTTCTGCCACGTGCCTGGTGACAGGACGAGGGGGAATGGGCTAAAGTTGAGCCAGGGGAGTTTTAGGTTAGATGTTAGGAAGAACTTCTTCACTGAAAGGGTTGTGAGGCACTGGAACAGGCTGCCCAGGGAAGTGGTGGAGTCACCATCCCTGGACGTCTTTAAAAGACGTTTAGATGTAGAGCTTAGGGAAATGGTTTAGTGGGGACTGTTAGTGTTAGGTCAGAGGTTGGACTCGATGACCTTGAGGTCTCTTCCAACCTAGAAAATTCTGTGATTCTGTGATTCTGTGACATCAATGGAAACAATTCAAATTTAAATGCTGAATACTTTTACTAACACAGTTGACTTTTGTCTTGCAATTCTGTGGCACCTTTTATAATGAAAAAGGAAGGATTAGTGTCAAATCCTGCCATGCTGTGTGGAGTAGTCATTTGTTTCTCTACCAGCACAGACTCTGTAAGGTTTGCTTTTGTTTGTTTTACACATCCAGGTTACTGCTGAAACATACTCCCTTAGAGGGGATGGGCTTTATCAAGTTGCTTCTTATAGCAGCTGTACACTGGTAATTCTACGGAACTACTTGGTCACTGCCATGAAAGATGACTTGAACCCTCAGTTTTGCAGTGTTAGTCCTGTGAATATGTTGGCAAGTATGTTTCAGAGATTTGATACAGAATTAATAAATGGGAGAATGAGTGTGCTAAGGCAAGATGGTCTTCTGTTGTCTTCTGTGCTTCCTTATGAGTGAAGAGACTGGAGTTGGAACATCTAATTGTCAACTGAAGTCTGAAGAGGGATAAGGCCATGGAGGTTAGTTGGGAGGAAGATGTTGAGGTTTTAAAGCTCTTGTGTTTTTCCAGGCAGAATTTTGTCACAGAGAACCTTTGTGGTTATGTTGCTGGTTGTTTTTTTTTTGTTGTTGTTCATTTGCAAAACCCACTGATGATGCAAAGCCTTGCGTAGTACAGGCTATAATTATATCTATCCGTGGTCTAACCGTTGAACAGCATGTATATTTTGTTATGTCTGTAATTTTCTGACAGGACAGGGCTGGTGAAATACCACATAAAGTTCATTCAATCCTGTTTAATAGTTAGCTGAATTGTTTTTAAAAATCTGGTTTTACTTCACAGCAAAGTTTGGAAGACATTCTCTAGGGTTTTCTTCATGCAAGAACTAATGATTATGTTACAAAAATAACCCCAGACTTGTTTGATAGAACCTCTTTTTTTGCTTCACTGTTCATTGGACCTCACACAGTCCAGTTTCAGAGCAGTTGTGCATAGGCTAAATTGACTTTTGACTTAAGCTTGTGCCGTGTAGTAACATGCTTTGGAGTTAATTGAAGACTCCAAGATAGGTCTTTACTCCCATTATATTCCTGCCTCCCTAAAAATGGTACCCAACCCTGACCTTCTGCATGTTTTCTTCCTGCTTTTCCAAATGCAGACCCCAGCATTGCTCTTGCCACCATTCCTGATGTTCTCCTCTGTGTTCCCAACCTGACAAACCAGAGAGGCCTTACATTTTCAGTGCATCCATCAAGAAGCAGATGCACCGTTGCTTCAGCATTGTAGGAGTGGTGTTTTCCTACAGGAGCAGTTGACTGTAGCTTAGCAGCTGGTAGTCTCCTTCATGTGCTTAAACCATGGCACTTCCAAGCAGCAGAAAGCTAAAGTCACCATTGCTAGTGTACCCCAAAAACGTTACAGCTTGTAAGGCAGATTTTGCTAGTCCTGTTGTTAGTTCTTACTGGTTCCAGCTGCAGATAGACCTTTTGTTTCTTGTGCGGCCTCCTGTTTTCCTGTATGAGAGACCAATGTTGAGAGCTAAGACTTAACAGGCCCACCTAAGTGTTGTGTACTAAGAAGTGATCGTCTCAGAAGGCTTGTGAATGCATGTTGTGGAGCAGGAACTGTTTTTTTTTTTCTTCAAGATGCCCAAGTTAAATTATATGTTCAAAAGTAGAACTATTCTTGACAGGAGGTGGAGTGCATTCTTGAGAGTGTAATAAAAGAGCAGAAGTAGAGAGGGTACACAACAGAGGCATAAATAGCTCTGAAAGAATGGTGAGAAAAGTTATGCTGCAGTTGTCTTTTGCTCTCTTGGGATGTGGTGGAAGACTGAAGTTAACTTATTTTGCCATAAAAACCCCTAATCTGTCAAGTTACTTAAATGTTTGTGGTTTTACTTTATAGGAAGTCTTTCCACAAGATGCTGTATTTGGAGGGCTGTATTCATCCTCAAAGAAAGATTACAGGGTGGAGAAAGGTAGTGTCAGTGTAAAATAAAAGAAGGAATGAAGCTCGCTCCCTAACATTTTTGGTAGCAACATAGGGCTAGCTAGACTTTGAAGTCAGCTATGTCTTAACTTAGTGATTTGTTGAGGGAGGAAAGTGTGTCTGGCAATTTTACTACAGAGATTTCAGAGAAGACCAGGATATTGCATGGTTTGCCTGGATGCATTTCAATCAAAACAAACACACTTGGGCCTATTGCATTTCAGCTGATTGCCTAACTCACCCATGTTTTTGAGGAATGAGGAGAGGGATGGTAAGAGCCGTTCTACAGAACTGCCATTGCTTCCTCCCCTCTGCATGCAGAAGAATAAAAGCATTGTTTTGGTCGCAGACCTCTTCTTGCTGTGGTTGATTGTTTTTGTGATCAAAATCCCTGGTGCAATGCAAAACCTAGGTGGTACCAGCTGGAATAATGAATATATCATTTTCAAGTGCAAATCATGGCATTCACAGAAATGCAGCTCCCTCTATCCAGAAGCATTTCATGACCTCTTGCTTTTTTTTTTTTTTTTTTTTTTTTTTTTTTTTGAATCCCTCATTTTCCAAATTTTGAGGAGGAGGACAACGACATTTGCTCCCCTAAGCTGTTAACAAAAGCACATAAAAGCATTATATAAATGTTGGTTTAAAAGAAATAGGGCAAGGCCTGGGGAGGAAGAAGTCAGTTGAATGGAACTAGTGCCAGCTTGGATGAGATTTTTGAGAACATAATAAAGTAATTCGATCCTTTAGAAACAGCTACTGGAAATTCAGAGAGAAGGGAGAGGCTGGTGGAGACTGTTCCATAGAAAGCTTTTGTAGCACAAGCACTGTACCCTTTTTAGAGCAAAAATGGAAGTGCAGAGAAGTTTTTTGGCTTGTAAGGCACTTTAAGTGTTCAGAGCACACTTGACATGAGTTATTATTTTTTTTTTTTTTAATTTTTTTTTTAGTAACCCTGTTTAGCTTTTCTGCCAAAGCGGACTCCAGCCCTGTGCTGAAAGCCACACAGCAGCCACCCCTTGGGCCTGTCATGGCGGATCATCTGTATGCCTGCTCTCACAGCAGCTGGGTCTACTTATCTGGGCGCTCCTGGCTTGGCCTGCAGTGGTGGCTACAATAAATAAATAAAACAAAAAGTACACTGGCTTATTTGGCAGTTAGAAGGAAACAGTAATGAGGGCATATGTTAAGAATGAATAAATGTCCAAAAGAAGTTTACACGTACGGATATTTTGAGCGGTTGGTAGCTTCCACTACTTTATTTCTGTGCTGGGAAGGAACCTTTTGGTCAAATGCCAAGATTAAGCATTAAAAAATGAGTCTGTTTATCTTTTTACCATTTATCATGCTCACTGAACACCCAGATTTTGTTTTAATTAACTGGCTTACAGGCCATCTCTCCCTCAGTACTTCCCAACTTTTCAAAACTCATCATTCCCCCCCACCTCCTCACCCCAGTAGCTAGATTATTGTTTTGTTTGTCTAGCAAAATGGTACTCATGGATTTTTAAACAATTTCGATTAAAAACTCTGGATAATTAGCTTTAATTTGTGGCAGAATAGTATCTGTATTGTAAACAAGCAGTTCTCCTAACATAAATCTTGTCAGTAGCTACCGGAAGGGTACTAAATGAACAGCAGTCTTTTAAATCCCGAAGTGGGAGGGTTTTCTTCTGGTCGACAACAAAGTGCTAGCTGCAGAAGATCTTAATTGTTAGTCTTCATATCATTTCTGTTTTGCAAGCTGGCTAATTAAAATGTATGAAGAATGTTTTTGCTTATTCTTTTCCAGAAAGCATTCCCCAGGAATGAGGTATTTGCAAATATTCTTTTTCCTTTTTTCTTCTTTGTGCAAGTGGGCTAAAGAAACAATAGGTTATGTGCAGTTTTGGAATCGTAAATTTATCAGTGTACATATATATCAGTGTACATATATAATTGTTTATGGCACATTTTTATATGCACCCCAGACTTAAAGACTTAAAACAAACATGATTTCAAGTACAGTAAATGATCACATTATTAAACTGAATTTCCTTATGCATTTGTAAAACCTTAAAAAGCCCCAAAATAGGCATTCCTATTGTGTTTCTTTTCTAAGTTATCTTTAACAGGTATATGTTTGTGAGAAATGGTAGAGGTTTATCAGTTCTCTAATGGCTTTTATGTGAAAAAATTGTTTGTGAATGGTTTTTGTTATTTAATTGAAGTTTCATTTAGATTCTGTGATGGTGACTTGCTTCCCAATCATGTATATCAACTGTTTTGGCATATGGTAAAGCTTCTTGGTTTCCATGAGGTTTGGAGATGCTAATCACTTTAAAGCAGAAGTTTAGTAATCCAAAAAGGAGGTAGCCAAAATGCTGTGCTGTGTAATATTGCAATTATTTCTTTTACTCTAGTTTTAGAAGAGAACAATTAATGTACGTAATGTTAACTGAGAAAAGCATGGGTCTGTTTGAACAGCAACACTTCTATCCTTTCTCCCTTCTCCCTTCTTTCTTGCAGCCCAGGTGATCTCATTTCTGGTAGCATCCAGGGTTTGGTAATATAAGTAGATAAAATGTGCAGATTCATCTAATGAACACTTTGGAACTGACTGCATAAACTATATAAAACATTCATCCGCAAAATATTATAAATACTGAGTGGCAATAATTTGTGGATGAAATTCACTCCATATGGATGACCCATTTAAGACTTCACAACCTCTGCCAAAGGTAGGTTGGTGTGATGTGGGAGGGTAAAATAATGGCATGTCATCTTGA
The DNA here is from genome assembly GCF_009819795.1 of Aythya fuligula. NCBI lineage: Eukaryota > Metazoa > Chordata > Aves > Anseriformes > Anatidae > Aythya > Aythya fuligula. The sequence goes on from NC_045560.1 coordinate 116,800,216, forward strand.
CACAGTGTAAGAGGGCAACGAAGCAAGGATCTTACTTTACAGCCTGTCCAGAATTTGGGGATCAGATAACCTGGAGGGCATTTCTTTCTCTTAGCATTCAAAACCCAAAACTACAAACTGCTTAGCTAATGGAAAGAAAAGCAAAATAGTGTGGTTTGGGCTTAAAAACATGGTTATTTAAGGGGGCAGCAGACAAACTAAAGAGAGGAGTCACATAATCTAATTGCTATCCCTCAAACAGGACAAAATCTAATTGCTATCTGGTGTGCGGAGCCAAGGGACACTATATTGAATAAAGCTTTAAAATTAGACTCCAAGAAGGGAAATGTAAATTCTGTGAATGGCGCGTAAGTTACAGTGAAATACTGGAGAGAAGAGCAGGCTGATGGCAGGGCTGCAGGAGGAGCCCCTTGGTGTGGGTTGCACCCTGTTCTAAAAGCAATAGGCTAAAACTGTCATGTTGTGTTAAAACAAAATTGGCTTTAGAGAAAAATCTCTCTGAGGAAAGAGCGTCACACAAATCTGAGATTATTGAGGTGCCCTAACTTGTACTTCCTGCTATTAACAGGTAGCTATCACCTTTAATGGAAAATAAAGGTATCCTTCTGCTTTTAGAGGGTAATTCCTTTAAGCAGCAAACATCAGAGGTCACGTGTCAGAAAACTCTTCAGGATATACTGACTAGCTGTAACTAATTTGGAGGATGTGCCATATCTGAGGGGTGTATTCTTAAATGCAGTTAAAAAATGCGGAGAGAAATCTTGTAATATAATGGTCTTTAGATAAAATGGAAGGCTATCATAAGCACAGTAACATTTTTATAGAATAGGACTCATCCTGGAAATTAAATTTGAAGTTGTGATGCATGCAGGGTTCACAGTGAGCTAACAAAATCAGAACACTGTTCTCACCTTAAAATGTATACATTCTGGATTCCTGGATTCTGGATACATTCTGTGTCTGTAAAAATGGCATTGTATTTCCTAGTGTATTGTTTGTCAATGAGATCTACATCAAATAGACATATTTTACAAGTTTAACTGTGTTCCCTCTAATTGCTAGCCTTTCATTTTCAGTTTGGAACCTAAGGTCCAACTGCATTTTTCCTTTAATCCAGTCTCTAAAAAAAAAAAAAAAAAAAAAAGCAGATTCATCCAAGCCTTTATTTGTGTAACTCTGGTTCTGGAAAGTTTGTCTAGCAATACTGGTGCAGCTTTATTATTCATAGGTAGTCACTACTTAATGCAATGGCTTACTCCTCTAATTGGTCAAACCACCCCCTCACTCTTCAAAAATAATTGTACTTACCCTCTCATAGATGTATTGGCTTTTTGTGTTGGGATCACACTTTATAATCAATGCATTTCTTTTTTCAGGAGAGCATCTTTCTAGAAAGGAAGCTATGCTCTCATAGACAAAAAAGGAAAGGCATTATCTCCTTCAACCCTATGAAGTATGTTACATTTGTGTTTTTTTACTGTTCTTTTTTTCCCCCTGTGCTAATTAAATAGCTTTTCTTATTGCCAAATATTTTTGATAAACTTATTTTTGCATTTCCCGCTCAGTTCAGAAAATGCGAGAACCACAGACCCGTTCAAAGACTACATGCGATTTTGCCATCTTTGCTCTTCTTGAAGATCGGTGTTGCTAACCTTGAACCTCGGCAGACACTTCCTCCTTGATCCTGTGGAGTTGTTTACAGTTTTCCCAAGGCCTAAAAGATACTTTTTTTTAAAAAGAAACCTTTCTGCTGTGATAGTTGTACTAAACTGGTATCAGCTCAAAAAAAAAAAAAAAAAAAAAAAAAGGAAACAAAGGATCTTATACATAGAATTACATGAACAATTTGAAGCTGTTACTCTTTGACTGTACCATTGGTCAATGCTCTGTCCAGGAATCAACTGTTCCCAAAAATAATGTGAAGGGTGGTTTGTTGAGTAATTACAGAAGCAATTTTAAAATACTTTCTTTGGTTTCTTCCTTGAACTTTTTCTTGAAGGGAGGCTTCTTTCTGTCATTAGTTCTGTGTTGGGCTGGTTGATGTGTGCATGAATATAGAGGTCCAGTAATCCTGCTGTTTTGCCTTTAGCTGTTCAGCACTGTCTCTGGAAAGTGGGTCTTAAAACAGTTTTATGAATGCTTTTTAGAGTGATGATGCAACAAAACAAAACAAAACAAAAAAAAAAAGAGCTAAGATTTAGTAGATCGTTTTCAATGCCTGAAAAAGGGATATGCTGCTTTTTTTTTTTTTTTTTTCTCACCCCATCATCTACGGCAAGGTGTTTGTTCCTGGAGCATGTCAGAATGTTACCTTCAGGGTTTTTTTTGAGGAAGTAATCAGGGTTTTTTTGTTTGTTTGTTTTGTATTCCAAGATTTGTTTTTCTTGCTTTGGAAGGATTCACTGTAGGCTTTTTTGCTTTGCTATTCCTTTGTGTGGTTTTTATTTAAAAAAAAAAAAAAAATCCTCGATTTAATATCATCTCTTGTTTGTCCAGCAATAGTACTCTAAATCCATGTTTTATAATTCCAGACATACCAGCCAAAGCCCATATGTGAAAACAGTAAAACTGCAAAGAAGAAAACAAATTCTGCAGGTGAATGACATAGACTGTCCATTGTCACGTATCTTGCAAAAAGCCAAGAACTGTTCCTACTCCAAAAGCTGTTTAGAAAGAGATGGTACAGAGTATAAGAAAACAAGAGTCGGGGGAAAAAGGGTCTCTTTTTATAACCACTGCAATGTGATTGTTGAGTTTTCTTTTTTCCTTTCTGTTTTAACAATTTCCATGTGGTGGAGTTTTGTGTTTGTTTGTTTTTTTTTTTTTTTTTTAATGCAACTGCATAGCAAGTGATTCTTATTCAAGACTTACCCTGATACTCTGCTTCCATTTCCCTTATCTAACCAGCCTGGTGTTCTCGCCGTACCCTCATGGGTTATGCTGCCTTACAGAATTCCTCTTCCTCCCTACTCTGTGTCCTTCAAATATTTTGCAGATTATTATCACGACTCCCTCATTTGTTGCTTAGGCGAGATACACAATATGTTTAGCTCTTTAATCTTCCAGTATGAATTGCTCTTGCCAGGCTCCTTCTTACTTGCTTAACTTCCTTTGGTTTATCTTTATTCTCTCTCCTTTTTTTTTTTTTTTTTTTTTTTTCCCAAGCTTGGAAAAACAAAGGCTCTGGAGGACAAGTAAGAGGAGATAGAGTGGATGGAGATTTTATCACTAGTTATGCTGTCTCTAGGCATCTTGGATGATGCGATCACAAACAGTGTATGCCATATGCCTTTTCTCTTGTAGGTCATTAGAGGAGGAAAGGCATCTCGAGTACAATTACATTGGCTTAGATGGGAGCATCAGTGTCAAGCAGAAAGATGCAATGAATGTAAGGTGTTTGTGGATGAAGGAAAAATAATTTAAAAGAAGTATAGCATCTAACCATGCTGTGGTTATGAGAGGACTTAGGTTTGTAGTCCTTTTCAGTTTTATTTCCTTGCCCTGGTTACCCTGTATGTTTGAATGGTGTTTTTTAAACAAAAATCAAGGAGCAATTGACAGGAAGGATGGACTTGTTATGAATGTAAATGGTAACAGCTCTTATTCTAGTGAGAACTAGTAGAATTTTTATAGCAAGATACAGAAAAAATGCACGACTTATTGCCAGACATTTTATGTCAGACAATTAAAGTTGTTTAGGAAAGTTAGGTATCTGAAACAGGATCAGAAAGCAGATCAGTCTGGGGAATTGTCCCATCTGGCAGCTGTCTGTAAGAGAAAACTGCAAGCAAGAATGATCTTTTCTTTCCCCAAAATAATGAATGCTTTTCCAGATTTAACAGCAGCCTTTTAAGAAATATGTGTTTGAGTTTCATTGCCCCACTGGGTGAAAATAAGCACCAGTGAGGAAAGACCAATCTCCAAAATTGTCCTAGCTTCAGACTGAAGGAAATAAAAGAAAGGATCATTACCCTCCAGTGTTATCAAATAGGTAAAATCCCTCAATATCAAATTGTTTTCTGGCATAGCAGACTTATTGCTAAATATCTTATAAAAAGAGTAAATTTGTTGCTTGAGTAAAGCAACAAATTTCATAGGATTTAAAATGCATTGGGCAACTGTGACTTACTTGCCTGTAGCAGACGTCCAGCTGCTTTGTGACTGTTCTAGATCTCTCTGTTAATGAAGAGAGCTATTTAATTACTGTGGTTTAAGTCTGTTAATTGTAGATCTTTGAAGGTGTACTAAAGAAAAGCCGTTCTGCTATCAGTAGGCCTGAGATTGTTAGATGGAAACCACAGAATCATAGAATATCCCAAGTTGGAAGGGACCCGCAAGGATTACAGAGTCCAGCTTCTACTTGTGTAGGATGTACCCGTCCAGTGGAAAATGATGTAGACGTCAACAAAAAAGATAGAAGTTTCCCACAACCACATGCTGCTGTTATATTTCTAGCTCTTTTTGGTTTTGCTGATGAGAGATTATGGCTTTGCCTATTTTTTTTTTCCCTTTGGAAACGTGTTTTTGGATAGTAAAAACAGTCAGCATTCTGGGTACTCTTTATGAATTTTAGCTTCCTTCCTGAAATTACTGCCCTCTTCCAAATTCTGTGCTTCCTTTCTTTTAACTTGAAAGAGGTATTTGAGAACGTATAATCATTGACAAGTACAAGTGGGTGGTGTAATACTTTACAAGCCTATTGGCAGTATGGTTTTAAGCGTTGTGTTCATCATTAAAGCATTGATGTTTTTAGTATAAATCAACAGATACCACAGTCTTTATCTGAGATATTTTTCCCTACACTTGGGGAAAAACTGCTGAAGCATCAAATGCTGGAGATTTATTTCAATAATCCTTATAGATATGGTTCAACAAAAACTATTCAGGGTAGCAAAGACTTATTCACAGGCACATGCATTTTCTGTACATGGAGAATATTTCATATACAGCTCATTTGCCATGTTTTGGCATCATCCAGCTTGAGTATTTTCTTCTGGAAGTCATCAACATTTCATTGACTACTGCATGTAAAACAGAATGATCCATTACAGCAAGAAGCTGACTGGTTAGATTCAAAATTATTTTGGTCATAAACCTTGGCTACTGTATGTAATGTATGTGTCCATACACAAAACACTTGATACTTAGGGAAATAATTTATATACTGGGGAAAAGAAAACTGACAAGTGCTGGACCACATAAATCAGTACAGTTTCTCTGAAAGTTTGTAGTTAAATTTACCTTGAGTGTTTTCAAAACTATAGTTCTTATTTTCTACAAAGGAGGTGGTGTTATATATGGGGAACTGGAGAGCTGAAGAGGTAGAAACCCCCAGAGCAGAAGTCTTAGACTTTTATCTGCATTTTGAAGACCAAATTCTTGTCTACTTTACAGCAAGACAAATTCACTCAGCTAATGAAATCAGCATGCTGAGTTACTTGAAAAAAAAAAAAAAAAAAGACGACCAACAACAGCTTTTAGCAGAGGAGTTTTGTAAATAGTTTATTACATTCTCTCGCTTTTCACTTTCATGCTGGCAGAAGTCGTGATTGATTATAGTCATAATTTTTTTCTTGGGGAGACTAAGGTGAGGGGGAACTTAGGAAATAAACACCAGACAGAGCAATGTATTACACAGTGTATTTCTCAGCCTCAGCCATATGCAATATTACTGCCCTAGTTGTCTCTTCAGCACATACCAGTACTGCATTATGCTAGGTCACATGAGGAATTTCAGCTATTGTGATGAAGCTATGGTTAATTGTGACCCAGGATTTATACTGTGGTCTTCAGTGCTGTGAAAATGTTATTCATGGGAGTACTGCACTTGTTGAGAAGTGTGTCCTGGAATGTGAATTCTGCTCTGAGTTGAATAATACATTGCCTTTCTGAAAACCCGTTTTGCATGTCTCTGTTCGCATAATTATTCATAAATGAAAAGAGAGCGAAAAGACAGCCCTTCAATTCACCATGTCCCAAGGTGCTGAAATAATGTATTTTTTAAATGCCTTTATACAGTGTGTATTTCAGACTTTTACCATTTTTAAGTTGGAGCCCCATCCAAAGAAGAGGAGGTTGGATGGCTCAGTGGTTGTCATTATGACCTTATAAAAGCCTGAGATGAATGTCTTAAAAGCAATATGTGGGGCTCATGTTGGCAAAAAGTCTGTGCTTATTTATTTATTTTTTTTTAAGTGCAGCTGTGATGGCAAACTACTTTTGATGTGTATTTATTCCTGTTTACCTCTCAGTTCAAGGATAGTTAATGTTTTAAAGTTGGCTCCAGCTATGGGTATTGCCTCTTTATTATATGACTGCGTAAAGAGCTACAAGATATTCTCTGGCTGTTTATAGGAAGAGGGTGGTTTTACTTGTTTCCAGAAATGGGAAAAATGCATAAGGCATAGAGTTTTTGCTCTCCAACACATTTGCACCTTCTCTGCTGAAACTGCATTATGTAAATATGTAAATATAAACTCCCAGTACCACCCGAAAAGAGGGGAGAAAAAAAAAAAAAGGGAAAAAAACAGCCATTTGTTAAACACGTAATTTAATATACTTGAAATGACTTGTGTTTCCTAAACAGAAGCCTTGTAAAGACAAGTGCTAGAAGCATAACTCAGGCTTGCAGCTATGGGCATTAAGAGTGTGAGAAATGACATGGACATTTCCACTGCAAATCCTGTCCTTCTGTAGTGCCAAAGCAGTAGGGATGAATGTCTTGTGCTGGTGTCAAATGTTGTTTCTGCGAGCCTGGCATCAGCACAGCTGCATGGGTGCACAAACACAAACCAAAAGAAAAACCCAAGTGACTGTTTTCAGTGGGCCCTATGTACAGATGGGGTCCAAAGCTGGTTTTCACCGGTCTGAGTTTTGTCACCGTTGTCCTTGCTTGTCCATACAGGAGTAGGAACAAAAGGGCTTTTATCTTAGGGCCAGGAAATATTTTCACCAAACAAGGTGAAAGCACTACCTGAGAATCTGGTGTTTGGAAGAGCCAGAAAAAGGGGCTTCCCGCTGGGAGAAATGGATAAATAAAACAAGACACAGCGTGCACGCATGGGCACATATACTAATACAGCCGAAGTGCTCTGGTGGTCTTTATCCTTGTCTTGAAATTACATTTCCTGTAGATTTGCTAGCTTGGTTTGACAGGCTGTTAAATGGATGACTGCATTGCCACATAAATTAAATAATTTGAGAGTTAAATTGTAGAAATGAATCCTGTCTGGAGTCTTTGTCTAGCATTAAAATTTCATTGAGCACCACTGCTAAATTTTAGGAGTAAATTCTTATTATACCCACTTAAACTTTTATCTGCATGTGGAAGCAACGTTTTACATTTGCTTTTCATAGTGGAGGAGAAGGCAAGAAGATCTCTGAGCTAAAACACCACATGGTGCACCAGTCCGAGCTTCGCACAGCAACACAATCCATTGATATGTTGTCGGCCAAACAAGGTTTTCTTCATAATTAAGTTTCTTCGCACAGTGTTAAACAAATTGTTGAAATAGAAGAGTTAGGAAACAATGCAGGTAGGACGAATGCCAAATAAACAAAATTGGATATTATTAAAGTCCCATGAAAATAGTGAAGTAGAAAATTACATATTCAGGGAAAGATTCAGGAAATTTGTGAGGCACCTTGCATTGTGCTTTGTGGCTAGAAACACTTCATATGCTATTTTAAAAATAACTCTTACAGGCAATTCTGCTGTAAGACCTTCTGCAAAAATGCAGTACGTATCAGTCTGAACCTTATGCCATTAGCAAACGAAGTGGTCTCAGCAGCAGATTGCCAGTTCAGTGCTTTAGTTGTGTGCTCATCTGGATTACTGGGGGAAAATGATTATGGAAATAATTTTTCGTGTTTGGTGTATGCTTTTATTAGCAATTGCCCTCCCCCTTGTCTTTTTATCTGCCCCGTACTCCTCCAGTGAAAATGCATTTTACATGCAAATGATGATAATCAACCTTTGCAAATCCATTTGACTCAGTTCAAAGGAATAGAACTGGACTGATTGTCATGATACTCCGGTCTTGATTTCTTTTTTTTTTTTTTTTTTTTTTTTTGTGGGCGTCTGTTTTGTATGAAGAAAAATAATATCTGGGGAAAATTGAAAACTACGTCTCTTTCTGTGCTTGCATTTAAAGAGGCTACAGTAATTTTGCTAAGAATTTCCATGTTTGATTAACTGATTCTTTAAATGATTGAGAACTCTGGCTTCTGAAAGCAATTCCACTTACGAATTCATTTCATTACCAGTATTGTTATGAAGATAAGTTTTAATATAGTGTGATGCACTTAAATTGTTTTCTTTATATGGTAAATTTTTTGAAAACGACATTTAATAAGTCATTAACATAGACGACTAGTACATTAACAAAATGAATGCTTGACAAATAGAATTTTTAAATGTATATTGTTTTTTCTTTTCACATAATTGTAACATTGAAAGTTCTCTTAGTGTAATTCAGCTTTAGCAAATGGTGCTTTTAATCAATTGATAAATAGTAACTTCTTTGTTCTATTATGCAATTAAAGTATTTTAACAAGCAACTAGATTATTAGCTTTAATATGCATCAGTTATTTTGGCCTGTACAAGGTAAGGTATGGGGGGGAAGCCTTGTAGTGCTTATTTAATATATTCACTCTGCTGTTAACAAAGCAAGCTGAAAGTTTATAGGCTAAGTCATGTCTCATTCATAGTATAAAAGCTATCATGTTATGTCGCAAGCACAAGTTTGCCTAAATATAATGGTGTAGGAGTGGGAAGGTAAATCAGAACAGCTGAAAACCAAAGGCTGTGTCTATTTAAGCTGTCTGTGCCCCATGAAATTTCTGGAGAGGGTGGGTTTTAAGTTAGAGCTAACAGTATGTATGGAAAAGCAGGTTGTTGCAGTAAGGTGATCGTACCCAGAGAAAAGTAAATTTCTGAGTACTTCCATACTAACATGATTTTAGTGTTAATAAATTTAGTCTGAGATTTTATTGTGCTGTCACAGCTTGGTACATTGTCAACTACAGATAAAAATGAGTAGGTGGTTGTGTAACTATTTACATGTAACTTGACATCAGGGATGATAGTTTAATATAAAGGAAGGTGTTCTACTTAAAATTAGTTTAAAAAAATAATTTGTATATCGCATGTTACAAGTAACGCACAATTATTTTAATGCAGAATTACTTTAAAAAGTAGTTTTGTATTTCGTAACCCACAAAAAAAGCCTTCTGATAGAGAAAGCCTATCTTTGTAGCTTTCTTTAGAATGAAATGGGGAAGCTCAAGCCTACAAAGCAGCATAGGAGATGGGATGCCCATGCACCAAAGATTTGTGCAGGTGGAAGGCTCTGTTTGGCTGCCCATGCTCCAGAGCTCTGCTCCTTCCCCTGGGCATGGAAGAGACGAGCTTTATAAGGCTGTGGTTTGCTGGTGGACCTCATCCTGCTGAGGGTGTTTTTTGTCTTCCTGCTTACAGTAGCGTATTGGTATGCGTGTGATACATGCACCATCACAACTGTCTATGTAACTGAAAACAGTGATGGAAATACAGTGGTTCAGGAAAAGAACCTAGGCTGGCTTTTCAGATGGTGAGTCAGTATCTTAAAACATTCTGCACATTTGTTTCATGTTATTGTGGTTAGATTCACTAGGTAAGCAGGTTTTCTCTTTCCTTGGATGGCCAGCACAGCTCCTTTCCTTCTGTGCGTGGTTTTCTTCCCACTCCACTTTGTTTCTTTGACAAGCTTGATTTAACCTCATTACATCTTGGTGGCTCATAGAAGAACTGCTTTTATCGTGCTCTACTTTACACGGATGCACAGCCCTTTGTGTCCTTCCCTCCCAACTTTCATCCTGCCTTTTGTCCCTCTTGCATGGAAATCGATCCCTCCTGAGGAGTGCCGGTGCCATTTCAAAGGTGGCGGGAGGACAAAATCTACAGATCCTGGGAGGACGAGAGGCTGTCTCAACATGGCTGCTCAGCTGAAATATTAAAGCTGGTGGCAAGTCACTTTGGGAGCACAGTCTTAAGACTTCTTCACTGCGAATAACCTCCAGCCCTCCGACTGTATGCAAAGCAAGGGAGCCTGAATAAGAGCATTGTGTTACAGGAACTTAACGTGGAGCAGGACTAAAAAGCCCGGTTTCGCTGGTTATTTTGGACATTTCACATTCAAGCCATGTCTGGAAGAAAGAAGCTCATTATGACTCAGTTCCGTTAATTAGACGTAAATTACTGTCTTTAGTGCCCTAGCACAAAAGAAGGTAATGGGAGTTCTGCAGGACCAGAGGATGCAGAAATTCTAATGAGCTGAGAGCATGGGCTAGGAAGGGTGGGAGCACAAGGCCCCATTGAACCTCCCTGGTTCACACTGGAGACTGCGTGTGCAAGAACCGAAGTCGGAATAATCCCTTTTTAACCTCCCATATTCGTTACGTGTAATTACCAAGATGATCGGTGCGACTGCCTTTAAATGGTGTGATGAACAGACACGGTTCGTCCAACAAAGACTTACTTTATCTAGCACAGGAAGCTTTAAGCAATCATTTAAAAAATAAAATAATAAAAAGGCCTTTAATTCTTAAAAGCTCAAAGGGAGAACCAAAAATATTTCCTGACTTCTCATGGTCCTAGGAAAGCCCTGGGCTTCTCATAGTAATTTGCATGTCTTTGTCATGTATATGGATGAAATATGTCTATTATGTATCATCCAGCATACATTATCCTTAAAATTCTGTTTTAGATGCATTTAGAAGCAGAAGTGTAAAAGCTTTAAAGAAATAAATGAGTATGCCTGTATCTCTGTTCAAGAAAGGGGAATAATTTCAGTTTAAGCAAGCAATCCTTGCATTAAATGCTGTTAGTTTTTCCATTGCTTGCAAAATTAATCATGTATAAAATGTATGACTTAAAAGATGCTTTAATGTACTAAAAAGGATTTGAAAAAAAAAACATTTTGCAGTTTTGCTTGTTGGCTACAACCCCCCCTCAAAAATAAAAAAAAAAAAGGATTTTTTCACCTTACTATTAACATGGAAATGTTTCTTGTCTGCCTTAATAATGGATAACAATAACCACAGTCTTCCTTCTTCTCCAGGATTTTGTCAAATGGTAGCTCTAACAAGCCTCTATCTTGTGCACTAAACAGTCTTTGTAGGTTTGTCCCACTCTTTTCTGATGGATTCAGAAATAATGCATTAGTGTAATGTCTAAATCATCAAAGGCAAGACAACGGAATAGTCGTTCTTGAGAGACTGAAAGAAATGGGAGTATTTAAAGTAGCTTTTGATTTGTTTTTGAACATTAGTATCTGCTGAGCAAAAGCTGGTTGTAGAGAAGTAATAAGAAATGATATACCCATAGAAGATGGACGTGGTTAATATTTGTTTGTTGCTGTCTTATCTGTTTGACCATTCACCTGAATGCTTTTCAGGGCCAAATAGAAAATACTTTTCTACCATCTAAACAATTTCTCCAATAATAGTTTTTTTTTGTTTTGTTTTTAAGGTAGTGAAGTGATTATATAACCAGGCTGGATGTCCATATAGAAACTGGGATTTGTGGTCTTGCCTCCTCACTTTTAGATGTTGTCTGTTCAGCAAAAAGCCATTGAAGTGTGAATGAAGGAACAGAACAGCAGGCTGCCCAGCACCACTGAAAAGCCACTGAAATGGGGGAGGTACCAGGCGGCCAGAGAAGGGCTTGCAAGTGAATATGAGTGGCATTGTAAAGGTTCAAGGCTTTCTTGAAGGGGGAGGTGATGCGTGTGAAGCACAGGGTGTAAAAACTTATGGAATGGTAGGTTTGGGCAACCTACAAGTAATCTAATATATAGTACTTAAATAAAAAGGCTCGCAGTTGGATTATCACTGTTTGAAATGCAGGAAACCTAAAAACATAAAATATGGTATTTCTGCAGAGACTGTTATTAAAGCAGAAGTATCATGTCCTCCATTCATAAGAATTACTGCTGTATTTATTTTTAATTACTACTCATTTTCTAACCCTTAAGGTACCATTTGAAGTAATAACCTAAAATAGACAGAAATAGTTTCACAAACTTTTGTACTCAAGGGGCAAGTCACACCACAGGCACCTAACTTGTCTCCTAGGCATTTTCACTACTGGAAGTGTTAAAGTTTACTCTTAAAACAGCTGTCTTGTGTTTATGCTGTTGTATAACTGTAAAATCTTGTTCTGAATTGTCTTAAAAAAAAAAAAAAAAAACCACCGTGATTTCTTTGAACAGAGTGAATTCTTTTGTTCTTATCTCAAACTATTTGGTTTGTAAATCCCCTTTTCAGCCTCTTCAGTTACTTCAGCAAGTTGGTAGGGAAACTTTGCACTCTTTACTGTAACATCTTAATCATTAAATGTGGTTACTGTAAATCATCGTTGCAGTGGTCCTTTGTTAGAGGCAGAAAGTTTGTCCCCCTAGGTGGAAGGGCACAATGGTTACCACTAAAGGTCGTTCCTAAATGCTGAAGGAATAGTGGATATTTATGTTCCTATCAGTATTTGTATCTTTACTATTTCATATATCCAAATTGCAATAATGCTTTGCACAGATACAAAGCACAGATTTTTCTCTCACTGCAATATTGCCAACTGAGACTAATTTTATACATGTAATTGATGCAATTCTTGTATTATGCAGGTCAGAATTCTGCACAGATTCTTTCTGGTCAATCAATTTACCATGCAGGGCATTTAGTGAAATGCTTATTAGATAAGAACTCTTATAAATTGTTTTAGAAGCAAATCCTGACGCAGATCTAGGAGCCTCACTGCATCAGCTTGTATCCTGCAAGTCCCACCTTCTGTATCATCTGATACTAATTTACTTAACTAGCCTTGTGTTTTATGCACTTCAGTTATGCCTGTTGCATATTCCAGTGCCCTGGCATGTGTTTCTCATCCTTGTTTTAATCAGTGGAGGAATGACTTTTGAAGAGGTTGAGTCAAAGTTATTAAAAACGTGAATAGAATTAATATGAAAGGATTCAGAAATACATGTTTTCTTTCATTATCTTTAAGCACAAGTAGCAGGGAAGTCTCTCTCATATAACTTGGGCAGACCTCCTAAGCTTAGGGCATCTTCTGCAGTTAGTGGTTCGTTAAAAACAAGTACATGATCTCTTCTGCCAGCTTGTCCAAAGGGCTCAGCTTCCAGCTTTTTTTCTTCATCTTTCTGCCTGCATGCGTCTCTTGCCCTGAATTCCATAAATTTTCAAAGGGAATAAAGCCTAGAGAAAGAAGTATCTTTCTTTAAGGCTGACTTTGAATATATACGGGGCTTCTAGCAGTGCCAAATGGTGTATCTTTATTAGCTGGTATTGAACAGCTAGTTCTCCTTTTAAACCTTGATAGGCCCTGATTGGGAAGTATCTTTGTTATAGTCCAAACCATGCTTTGGTTGACTGCTTTGGCATTTTGAGGGAAATGACATGTTTTCACTAACTTCCATAGATACTCAAGGTATTACCAAAGCAGAGTGAGGAAATGCATCCAAAGGTTCAGACAATTAGAAAATAGTTTATTGCATCTTTTTCACATCATACTTGATTACTTGATTCCTCTCATCACTTGATTAGTTGATTTTCTCTCTGTACTCATTTCTTTGTTTACTGAGGGAGTGGGGGTGCTAAATATTTTAGCAGTGTAGTTTATAGGTTACAGAAAGAGAAAGAAAAGGTAAAGCAGCCAGATGTCTGCCTCTGTGCGAGGCTGTACAAGTTTCAGCACCAGTTTGTGGGGTGCTTTTATGGGAAGGGGAGCAAGAACTGGTGGCAGAAGGTGCTGCCATCTGTTGAGAATGAGGTAAGTAGCACAGTTAAAATAGCAGGGCAATATTCCTAGATAGGCAATGAAGCTAAATACATCACAGGATAAATGCAATGAGAACCTAGTAAGGTATATTTTTATCCGACTCATTACTCAAGAATTGCTTTGTGAGATCCCTTTTCCAGCGTTAGTTCCTTCCTGCCTCTAACTGGCACATCTTCACATATATTAGGCCTTATGCCCTTGTTTTGCAATCCTCCGCTATTATTTCTATTGCTGTTTCATACTTAGCTCATCACAGTGTTCTTCAATAGCCTATTAAAGCTTCCCTCCGGATTCTTCCTGCTCAGTTGGGTACCGTTCAACAATTTATGGGAAGCTTTTTGTTTGTGCCCATGAACTGCAACACAAACTAGAGAAGTCATTGCTCCTTGTCAACTGGCAATGCTAATCGCAACCCACATTGGGTGTATCATTAAGGCTATTTGGGATCTGGTGGCAGGAGCCTGTGCCAGGTCAGCTGGTACTCATTCAGGATCAGGGTTTGTGTGTGAGTGAGTCCCTGAGGGGCAAGTACATAGAAATCTAGCTGTAGTTCGCTAGAAGGGTTATATCAAACCAGAGACTTCTGAAGCACCCATCACCCTTAGACAGTAGCTCTAATCCGGACTATTTACCTGTAGGCAGTCTCAACATCAGAACTGTAAACAAATTTTTCATTAATTTTTCCCTGTGGATATCTGTATGTATAAACTGCTTCTGATCTGTACTGACTCACTCTCTCCTTGTCAGAAATGCTGCCTAAAAACAGGCTGTTGTTTTAGACCACATAACCTTATTAAGAACAAGTCTGTTTCAGTGTGAGGTTATCATAAAAAAATAATACGTATATTTTTTTCCTCCTTGCCGATGGCTGTTTTCTGACTTTGTGGAAATACTTGTGTAGATGAATTAGACCATTTTAAAAGACATATATAGCATTAGTGGGGTCTGGGGTTTTCTTGTGACTTGAATTGGTTTCTTTTGTCTGGAGTAGCCAATGTATTCATTCATTTGGTGGATCACCCCAAAGTGCTTTCATGGCTTGAATGTGCCCTGCCACAACTCACTTCAGGCAGTTTTGCAAGTCTGTTTTTGTTCAGTGCAAGCACTCCAGATACATTAAAGAAGTGATGTTAGCTAGGGAATGAGTTCCTGGAACATCCAGAACCACTTGATCTTTGATCCTGGTTTGCCGTTAGTTTCCATTGTAGCCCTGGGCGAATCTTTTGACTTTGTACAGTTGTCATTCCTTAGCTGCAAAGTAGGAATACGTGCCCACCTGAGAATAACACTGGAAGGATTTTAAAACAACCAAAAAAGGGTTTATGTGACCCAAAATTTGTCATTTTTTAAATGATGTGAGTTGGCCTAATTCAAGATAATTCTTTATACAAAACTTGTCCTTCATTGTTAGACATCTGGTGTCAGTCATCTGGGCTTCTGTAGTCTCTAGTGGAGGGGGAGTTATTTTTAGATGGCAGTTTGTCCAGCCTGTCTTAACCCTTTAGGAAAGCAATTTGTCTTTCAGTTGAATACAGAAAGTGGTCAGATGATTAGGCATTTGGGCTCACCACAGCTGGTTGAAATGAATTTTCAACCATTTCAAATGAATTTTCAAACCATTTTCAGCTATTCAATGTCATCTTTAAAATATTTACATTTATTTATAAAACTTGAGCAGAGGATCAGGTAAAAGATAATGTCAGATATTTTCTGGAAGCCTGTATCTCTGGAGGATCAACAGAGGAAAGAAGCCTTTCCACAAATACTACAACATCAACAGTGTCCCCATATCAAGAATTTAATATACTGTTCCTTTAGGGCTGGGATAAATATCTCTCAGTGTCCTAAGGCATTGGTATGCATCGATACATATTTACTGCTGTGTGCATTTAGAGCATGTGTATATATACAGACAATGCAAATGTCCTAAGATGTAGAATAACCAATTCTTTAACATTGAGTACATTCTGTATTCTTCTGTATCCCCAAATACCAAGTCTCAATCTTGTTAGATGTAACTTGTTATTCTGAAAATGTTTGTTAATGATGTATTCTCTCATATATCTAATACTCGTCTTTGGAAAAAGGCCAAAGGAAGCATTTTTTTAATGGAAACAGGTTATTAGAAAAAGTTTCAATTCATTGTTGTTTTTTTTATAATTCCATTCCGCTCTCAAAATAGAAATGGAGTCTTTAATATCAATTACAGAGACTGTCTTTGAAAACCAAAGTTTTTTAGCTGTGCTATTAGCAGTCTTTGACTGTTTGACAGAGAATTTCTCATGGTGGAATTTGACTGCTTTGGAATAAATGCAGAAATAACCTACATATTTTGAAGTCTTAAATGTTGAAATTATTTTGAAAGTAAGATTCCTGTCCATCAGAAACTTGAATGACTCTTCTGTGAGAGCTGAAGTGGTTCTTTTTAACAGCTTCGCAGGCAACCATCTCTCTTCTATGTGAAGTATACTTACCTGTATCCTTAGCTGAAAAGAAGCTTGTCAAGTTTGATATTATGAATATTGCATGGGGGGGGCGGGGGGGGAGAACACACTTAATTATTAATCTATAGTTTATTTGATAATACTGAGTTTAAACACTGATTTATCCCTACTACATGATCCACACACCTATAATTTAAAAGCATGTGATACTTTCTGTTGATTGTAGAACTAGCATTCCTGTTGCTTCTGCTTAGCAAGCTGTTATGCACACAGTCATAGTGTCTGTGATATTTATTATACGCCAGCATTCCTATTTTGCTTTTCTCCCTCCGTACATATTTTCTGTATGCTAGAGCTTAGCGTCTACATTCCCTCCTGTGCAGCAAGACTCTGTGAGTGTTGTTGGGGGTAGAGCAGAGCTGACAGTATATAATTCTAGCAAACTTCACTCTGCTTCTGTGGCACAATCCCGCAGCAGGAATGTGGGCTCGTTTTGCTTTTTTTTTTTTTTTTTTTTTTTTCTGTTGTTTGCATCTGCACAATAGAAAAGGGATTACTGGAGGAAATGGGGGGTGGGGTATAATATACAGATTTTAAAAGGAAGGGGTAAATGAGCTAGAGGAAATAATGTTCAGGTATGGTATAAAGAGCCTGCTTCTGATGGTTTTAAAGTGATATATTGATTTATGTATGTATTAGCAATTTTTCAATGCAGATAAACTAAATAAAACTGATAGTCAGCTATAGATACCTTTTTATCTGTATCACCTAGCAATAAATTTTGGTCCTGTTATTTTCTACCACAGGAACAACACTGATTTAAGTATCCTTTAAAACTATAAAGGTGATCCTAGCAGCAGGAGTGTAAAACTCCAGTACTTCAGCTACTGTATTAATACAGAGATTTGTATCCAGAACTGCATCTCCACAAGGAATTTACATATGACCAGTTCAAAGCATATAAGTAGCCCTGTCCACGTTTACTGAGAATGTATCAATACAAAAATGACTTGGCAGATTCAGACTTTGCTTTCCATTCAGTGTGGCAAATCATATAGATGACTACTTCATTGTGATTTGCATTAGCTAAGGCTGTAAAATTTGCTTTTTGTTGTGTGGTGTCATACTGTCTGTTTACATTACAAACATGTAACGTGTCATTTCTGTATGATCTTCCCTTGTTCCTGTGCTTCTGACTTCAGCTGTTAAGGATGGAGATCTGGAGAATTTGAAACTGACCTGGATTTAGAATTGTATCCATAAAATATGCGCTGTGTAACGTTAAAGTCTAAATAAGGATCCCAATTCCCATAAAACAGAGTAGTGGAAACAACTGGCATCTGCTACAAAGAGTGAGAAGACCTGTTTTGCTTACTGTAATTGAAGTTTCAGTATGTTAGTTTGCAAATATTTATTTTGGGCATCAATTTTTGTGAAAATTTAGTCAACTGGCTGATGACTGCTGATACAGAAAACATGTACAGGATTATTTTCTAGATGCTAGTAAGTGTGCAGTTTCATTTTCTCCTATGAGAAAAGAAGGAAGGAAAAAAATATTCCTGGCTGCATTTTTTTTACAGTCCGCTGCGTTTTTTTCTGTTGGGGCAGAGGGGAATGCTCTCTGGAAGTAAGCAACCTCTAATTTATTTCATAGCTTTGCTATGGTGAAACTTAATAGACGGCTGATACGACATGGGCAAAATGGAGCAATTCAGCTATCAGCAAACATTTGTCATCTTTTTAGCTGTACCTGAGATGTGGCAGAAGATTTTAATTACAATTTATATAAAAAGAGGGATTAGAACTTTCAAATTTTACTGGGAGTCAAGAGGAGACCTTTGTATATGATTTGGAGATATTTTAATTGGATCTTGGAAAGATTAAAGGGCTTGCTGAAACTTTCCTTAGCATGGCTGTATGTTACAGCCTTGTGTAATTGTTTTACCAAATACCCATGGACTTAATGTGTAAGAACATCTCATGTCCTAATTCTGAACAGCCTTTGAGAGCATCCTCTTATTTTATCCATTATTTTATGAGGTAGGTTGTGGGTGGGCATCAAACATGGAAAGTGATTTTGATGCAAAAGTGTATGCAAGTATCAAGCTTGTTAATCTTTCGGTCACTATGCCTTCCTATTAGTATGTGTCTCTAGTGCAACGTAACAAAATGGACACAAATGCTGTCTGTGTGAGTCCTGAGTAACACTTCTTTTATTTACAAAAAAGAAGTAGTTGGAAAAACAATGTTGTATAATGTTGTATAGCACATTCTGCTTCATGCTGCATCGTTGACATACTCCTGTGTTTTCTGAGCCTGGTCTTTACTGTTGGGATTTCAGTACAAAATGGTGGTCGCACAGCTGGATTATTTAGTTCCTATAAACTTCACAGCAGGAATCGCGATACCACGAGTGTGAAATTCACCTGTATCTGTCTTAGAGAACCTCTCTGTGAGAAGCAGGGTACTTCTGTACTACTTTTGTACTCCTGGTATTCCCCTAATCATTCTGGATAGTTGCGTTTTCAGTATTTCTTAGAAATCCTACTGAATTGCACTGTTGTGGATGCTTCAGCTACAGTAGGTACCTGCACCAAGGAATGGGTCATCTCTGCCAGGTGCATATCGATTCACTCATCATAGAAGGAATTCGAAATGATGCATCAAAGAGGTATTTATATTCTGCCAGATTGGCCTAGCCTAGCAAACTATCAGTTTTTAAGTTTCTACTTTTACTGCTGAATTTGTTTTTAAGGCAGTAGTTACAGATTTGCATGCTATGTAATACATGTACACAATATGCACCCCTTCAACTTGTGGATGATTGACAAGTCAAAGGCTGCACTTCAGAAAGAATGGCCAAGCACTGGTCATTAGGATGCCGCAGTCATAAGTGCTCAACCCAAATTCCTTGGACTTCTGTCTTATACCTAAGAAAAAGCCGTGATACTTTTTGATAACGTGATCTTCTTTGTTTCACATACAGACATACGTTAAGGGATTTGTCTGCCTTAGCCACTTAAGTAAGCTTGATGCTGTAAGTGTAAAGGGGTAGAGCCAATATGGACAGCAGGTTGTCCTTCCTATCCATCCTATGCCTTTGCTAGAAGACATTGCTGGAGGATACTGAAGCTTTAACAGAAAAGCAAGCACCACAGATTGAGCCCAGCAAGGGTCACAGTTGCTCAGTGTCCTGGGGAGTATTTGAGGTGAATTTTACAAGGAGATGGGATTTTATTTTTTTTTTAAACTTTGCCTAAAATCATGGGCTCTCCAAGTCTGAGAATTTTATGACATTTAACAAAGTTTGGATATGCATAAGCCATGCAATGACTGAAATGAGGTTCCCAAGTAACGTATTTTGGTGCCTATAAATAGTTGGATTTTTAGCAGTCCCAAATACAAGTACAGCTGCTGTCAAGACAAATGGACCAAAGTTAAGAGAGACAGTAGTTTCAGTGCTGCATTATGACTTAGATCTGATTCAGAAACCCCTAACAGCTGATGATCCCATCAGGTATGAATGTCTTTCACATCATTTGACCCGGATTTTCTGCTATTGCTGGTCGTACTTCTGAGAGGATAGCAATCATCTACTACACATGTGTGGTTTTATTTACAGTTGTTCAGAGGTCTTGTAAAGCATGAGGTGGTGATACTGATTATTCCAGTATCCCCTTGTGAGGTACCTATTACCCATCCATTTTATAACCTTTCAAAACACACTCAGGAGGCGAGGAGTTAACCTGTATCTTTGTGTAGGTTCATTCCTTCTCTCCTTTTCAATTGACTGTACAGGCAAAAGAGTGGAGCAGCATGAAAGAAGAGGAGGTTATGATGTGGAAAATTACCATTTTTTCCCTGTTCATCTCATCTTCACCCATCCTACTGTCAGTCAGAACTAAATGTTCATATATCATGCACAAGTTTTGGTGTACTCACAGAATTTGAAAGTGGGCATATAAAAGTCAGCAGTCCATGAAATCAAGAAATTTATAAACATTCATGCAAGCGGGTGACCTGTGGCGGGGTGAAAAGTTCCATCTTTTTTTTGGTGTGAAATAGATAAAACCCCTACACACTATTTGCAAATAGCCATCAGTATCACATCTGTCCCACAAAAGATACAGATGTGGAGACAAGGCCAGAGTCCTTGCAGCATAATGTATTTGGGCATGTGTTACCAGGCTACCCAGCCAGACCTAAGTGTTAGTGCTAAATTCAAAGAATGATGGGTGCATGTGGGAGCGTATATCTACAGCCAGTAATTACTATTGTTGTCATGGCATCCTCTGATGTAGCTCTGAATCCCATTATCAATGAAAAGTACTGCAAATTGAAAAGATCCTTGTGCACGATGCGCATATTGTAGTTCAGTGCAGATGAAGCCCATTCAGGCTGACTGCTGATTCCTGGTAATAGTCTTTCTTCCCGAGCAGGCTAAAGGGGGACAAAAATGACATGCTTTTTCTACATTCTCACAAAACTAGGATCTGATAGAGTTCAAGCAGGGAAGTCGAGAGTTACAGGAGTTATTCAGTAATTGGAATAGGAAAGATTTGATGTTGAGTCCATCATCTGTTTAAAAAATAAAGCTTTTGCTGAGATTTTTTCATGCGTATCTCAATTACAGTGAGATGGAAGTTGTTCTCAGTTACTGCCTAAATGCCATTAGCTGTTCCTCTGGTAGTTGCTGGAAACTCTGTCTCTGTTACCTTGAAGTACATTTCTGAATTTTTGCCTATAGTTTGGAAGGAATCTCTCAGCAGACCGCTTGGTTAAGTGGAAATAATCCCCAGCACGGCTCCCAGGCCCTTGCACAAGCCAGGAGACACGGCGTGCTTTATTTCTCTCTCTGGGTCACAGACTGCTTTTATAAGAGTTCACTTGGCAGCTCTTCTGGCTTTCCATAATCATTTTAAAAGCAGACCCAGCTCTCTGCAGTTACTGATCATCAGCTTCATAAAAGACTAATTGCAGCTAAAACCCCCCATTCACAAGTGTCTGGTGTCAGGAGAAGCTAATGCGAGGCTTATGAAGTTAACTCCCTTTCTTATCGAACCACTCGGCATCTGTGAGCTAAATATCCTTAGGTGGAAGGGTTTAATGCTGGTGCAGAGCTATGCCTTCATTCGAAACCTCAGTCCTGTGTGCTCGAGGTGCTGTGCCGTGCTGTGGTGTCCCTAACCGAGGAGGAGGAGGGCTGTGCAAAATGCTGTCCCCAGCCAGCACGGATTTCTACCCCAGGGAGCTGGTGGGGATGCCAGCATTCCTCACATACCCATCCCAGGGAGGCCCTCCTCCATAAACTCTAGATGAAAGAGAGCGGACTAAAAGCCTTAGAAAGTGCATCCAGCTTTTTGTTTCCTTTGTCATCGGTGCAGTGTGTTCTGGTGTCTCCAAGACAACCATGTCTAGAAGGCTGACTGCATCTTTTACTGCCGCTCTGTAGCGTGCTTGCCGAGACGGGCTGTGAAGGCCGGTCTCCAGACATTTGTTTTCCCTCGGTTTTCTGGGCAGTATGTAGTTCACCTGCCTGCTTGGGCTTTAGCTTTATTACAAGAATTGAGAATTGAGGTTATAGGTTTTAGAGGCATTACTTTGGGTCGTCCCAGCTCATTTTTTTGTGAATATGGCAGTGAGCAGTTGGGGTGTTCTCAGTGCGGCCTGCAACAATGCTGGCTTTCTTTGCATGTCAGGCCCATTCTGCATCAGATAATAGTGCCTTCCTGCCGCTGAATAAAGATGTACTGAGTCTGCTGTTCTGCCTGCTCTTTGTTGCCCCTGTGTGCCTTTCTCATGAATGATTGCTCGTTGAAAATTTAAGTAGAGACGATCAAAATAATACTTACAGTTTTAGGATTTCTCTGCAGTTCCGTGCCACAGTTTTCAGATTTGGGTGGAGGGAAAGCACTGGTGGTACGTGTTCTCTGAGCAGTAACGTTATAATCTTCTCCCAGCATTTTTCTGCCCAGAACTGTGGCCTCTGTAGCCCTTTTTGTGTAAGGTACTTCTCTGCCATTTTGTGTAGAGAAAACTACAAATGAAAAAGCATTTTCAAGGGCAGCACGTGTTGTCTCTGGTGAGGCCAGGAGCTTTGGGAATTACAGTTGCTCTGGTTTTTTAAAATTGGCTAGGAGAAGTTGGATCCAAGACTGGTACCTTGTAGTTAAAGGGAAGAGTAGTTAAAGATACCTAATAATTTCTGGGGTTTAGGTTTAACATTGTCATGTAACTGCAACAGTTGAGAACAGCATCCCATCCCTGCAGTGGGCCTTGTCAAGGTGGTTAGCATGGACATCTGTAGGAGTAAAGCAGCTGTTTTTCCTACTGCTGATTGTCAGAAATAAGACCCATTTGCTGAGATAAAAATGAAATTTCTCTCATGGCAAATTTCAGCCTGAGTGGCTGCAATTTTGTTCCGTTCGCAACCCCAATGTACTACAAAAATACATAGCCAAATTAAGATTTCCCAACATGTATAAATACATAAAATATGTTGGGAAATCTTAATTTGGCATATTTGTATATGTTGGGAAATCCTAATTAAAGATCTTCTGTCAATTTTGCTTATCTTATGTATGCTTTCAAATCCATTTCATATCCTGAAGATGTTATATTGATTTAGCTTTCGTTGTAGACCATTAATTTCAGAATCCAGCATCCTGAAGATAAATTGACTTCTGTAAACACAGTTCTGGTATAGTTGAAAGGATAAGGACGGACTTGCCTAGAGATAGTAAGAAAGGACTGGTAAGATGTCAATATTAGCGGAACTGCAGCCTATAGCAGAATGAAGGAGAGTAACCTGATATGCATGATCAGGGCCATAACTAACTTGGCAGATGCATTTCCTCCATCCCCACATGTGGGTACTGAGACTCAGTCGTGTATTTCCTTAGCAGTCTCTGCTGAGAAACACTTGCTCTGTTTTTCTGCTGACTGCACTGGGTCTGTGCAGAACAGCCTAATTGAGGGGCAGGGGGATTTGCTAGCAAGGAATGGGGAGACCAATGCGTGCGTAATGCTTTGCCAGCCTTTATTTTCCCTCCTTTTCTGTTACTGATGAAACGTTAGGAAAAACTACCATTTGATGGAAAGATCCAGGCAGTACAAAGGGTGTTGTAGCTCCTTTTTATTTCCTTAAGATGCAGTGTTGTAGTCCTCATGCATACCAAACTCTTCCAAATCAATACAAGTATACAGTACAAAGAGGTTTCCGGTGTCTACTTGTTTCCCTTCAGCACTTTCTGCGCAAATACGGTGACTTTACTACGAAAAAGCTGGTCTTTGGTTGTTGATGTTTTATTTATTAAGTATCAATTTGAGATGTCTGTCCTGTCCAGACATGTATTTGTTCAACATTCAAATGAAATCATCAGAAATTAAAATCTGTGCTTTTAATTTGTTTTTCTGTTAGCTGTCTCCTCTTTTTTTTTTTTCCTCTTAATTTTAAACAAGGAAAAATAAGATTAATGATTGTTTGTTTGTTTGTTGAAAACAGCATGAACTCAAATATCCAGTAGAGGCCATCCAATAAATTTAACAGACCAGTGCAGTAAGTAATGCCTGGAAGTCAGGGAAGAGGCTTATTACAGATTTTACAGGTTTTTAGAGTTTTATATAGACTTGTAAGAACTCCAGATTGATTTGATTGGACTTACTCCATTAACAAGCTATGGCTGATTGGTTCCATTGGAACAAGCTTTTCAGGTCTTGCCTAAATTCACCCTAATATTGCGCCTGCCTGGTTTTAGTTATTCAGTTGAACAATGTATCATTTGTTTAGCGTCCATGTAATGTTTTTAGTAAATTGGCTGATGTGAGCAGAGTTACTTAATGATGAAGATATTGAAATTATAATTAGTTTTAATCTACTGTGCACTATCAAAACCTAAAGGACAAAACAAAGTCTTTTCTCAGAGTTAATGTTGGTAGTTGCACTTAATAGTCACAATTTATAATCTGTTAAATTAATCATTTCTGTGTTTCATGTTAAATGAACATTTTCATTTTGAAAGGTGGATTGTTCCTCCATGTAGATGGTTCAGTGTTAACCCAAATCACCTTATTCTTCAAAAATGTAATATTTTACAGTTGACTTTAGTTCTAGCAATTTTAACAAAAATGCATTTTTGCCTAGATAAGGGTTGGAGCTAGAGATAAAATGGTTTTTCAGGGTTATTACTGAAATTCCCTGTAGTCCCCAGCTGTGTTATAATTTCGTATTTAACACATGATAGCAGAGCAACATAAACTACATTAATGGCCCATAAATAAATTCAAAAAATCCATGTTTCTGATGCTGTTGTTGTTAATGCCTGCTAGTGGGCACTGTCACTTAAGTTCTGCTAAGCTGTAAATGAAATTCTTTTTCAGCAATTTATAGCTTCCTTCAGCTTCCCATACAAATGTTTAGCCTCAGAGAGATTTGCTCACCAGGCATCTATGAGGCATCATGTTTTTCTATGAAGATTAAGGCAAATTCTTGTTAAAACGGTAAACCATAGCAAAAGCAGCTTGCTAAACAGTGGTGGAAGGATTTGTTTGCCTGCTCTTTGTTTGGTTTTTGGACTGGCATGCTTAATACTTTTTCTGGCATGTTACATGGAGTAATGGGGAGGGGGAGAGAGAAAAATCTTAAGTGTGCCACACATAGCATAACACTTGCCAAACTTGATAAGTGAACAGCCCCAGAGCTCAGTCTGATTTCCCCAGACACCAGTCAAGTACAAACGCTTTTATAGCTCTCACAGCCCAAGGCAGGCTGGAAAGAATTACCGCCCCTCCCAGTCCAAAGCCACTTGCGCAGTAAACAAAATAGTCGCTAAACAATTTGCTGCCCTTGATATTTTGCTGACCTGCACGACCTCTCGTTCCGCCGATGTGGCGGAGCTGCTCCTGCAGCAGCTCCCTGGTCCCCATGTCATTTCGCATTTTGTTCTTGAGCTGTGTGTCCCTGTGTCAAAGCGTTACCTCCTGCTCGGAGGAGAGGCTGAGATCACTTCTTGCGCCTGGGAAGACAGAGGTCTGTAAGGACTACAGGAGGAGCAGGAGTTTTGCTTATCACCGAGGCTCAGCTCTTACCCTGTGCAGCTGCTGGGGCTCAGCCTGGTAGGGGCAGCAATTGCTCCCTCCTGTCTCTCCTTCTGCTGGGGTCGGGAAACATCTTCAGGTCCACCAGGGAGGGATGTTCCTATGGGTCACGCAGTAAGGCAGCACTAACAGGGGCAGCAAGAGATGTTACATCCAGTTCTCCTTCACTGGATATTTACTTCAGATCATGTTCTGTAGTAGGTGTGTTTGAAGCCAGCAATAATGTTATTTCTTATCCTTTGCTGAATTTATCATCTCCTTAGTCACTGTAAGGAGAGGAAATGGTCAAATCGTTACTACCTATGTACTATGTTTATGAGGAGACAAGAAATGTAGACTTGGCTATTGGTCCAGTAAGTGAAATGTAATAAAATACTGTTGCAGGAACATAAATATGCCTTTTAAAATATATGGTAAATTTAATTTTGGAATGCAGCAATGTTTTACAGCCCTGCATTAAACAGAATTGAAACCATGTTTAGTTTTGATGAATCAGTCCTCTAATTCAAAGTTACACGTTTGTTGACAAGGCCTCGTTGAATGTATTTGAGACTCAAATGAAAAATGTACAGAAGAATGGCTTCTTTCTATAGGAACAAAACAACAACAACAAAAAAAGCCTTCTCCAGATCATGACCACAACCAAGAAAAGCATGAAATGCTATTAATAAATATTTTTTAGATCAGAGCTACTACCTGATTTAAAAGACGCTTAGGGAAAGATAAATCCTTTCCATTTCTATCTAGAGGAAGGACATTGCTTTCTTTTCTTAAAAATTCCTTTTTCCTGTCAGATCAATGAGTATCACAGGCTCAACTACGCTTTTGTCCTGATGAGGCTACCAAGACAGAATGTTCCTGTTTGACAGGAGAGGAAGCATTTACATGAATCATACTCACTTATTTTATTTTTTTTTAAATAGGAAGAAAAAGATTATTTTAAGTAGTTAAGTGGTGACAGGTTTTCAGGACAGTGTGGGTTGGTTTTGTCATCATTCATTTTTGCATTACTCAGTTTTATTTTCCAACTTTTCTTTACAGACCTTCGGTATTTCTATCCATATGTGGACAGAGGGACATAACCAAGATATGCTACTATATATATATAGTAGTGTCAAGAGAGATGTCCCTATCAGTAGTTTTACACACATACCTTTCGTTTTGCTAGTATGCTTGTGCAGTCCTGTGGTGGATGGAGTAAACATCAATAGAACATGTTCCCTTTCACGTATTTGCATTTATAAGTAACTCACGTTGGATTAGCTATATTATTGGAACTGGTGATGTGTGGCTTTACAGCATCAACATTTTTTGGATTTTAAGGCCTCATTTCTAGTAAACACACAACCACTGGGAAGGAGTGCTATCCGACTAACCCTAGAAGATTCATCATGTTCCCCTAGACTGTTTTGTGCAGGGTACTGGTGTGGTAAGGGTAGCTGGGTCAAAGGGAAGAGCACTCACTTCAGTGATGCTTTCTGATTCCTGTGTGAAAGTTTTCTGGACTTAGGTCTCACCTGCTTGTTAGAATGGCTTTCAGAATTGTTTGTGAAACTTTTGTAAAAATGATGTGAGTTACATTCACTTGTCAGCTGTCATTACGTAAGAGCATCTGCAGTTGTGGTGGGGAAGACTCAGTTGACAGAACAGTGGAAAGAAAGGATGTGTCCCTTCTCTCCCAAAATACCTAATATGCCATAAGCTATCATAGGTGAGGAACAGCCATGTCCTAAGACACTGCTGTTTCTCTTGGCTCTGCTTCACTGAATCAAGATTTTGGGAAGACCATCTAAGTCTGTTACCTTTGGAGCTTGAGGTTTGTTTTTTTTTATTCTCTCCCTTAAGCTTGGGAGAATAAGAGACATCTTACTGACACCTAAGAGACAAGGACCTATGTGGCAGTAGTATTGCCCTGAGCAACAAGGACACGTTTTGTGGAAAGTACTGCTAGGAGACATCTAGGTAGAAAACACGAAGGCAGAGAATCAGGTTGTGCCATATGTAGAAGGCAGCTTACGAAAAGGCATGATGGAGACAGGGTGTATTAAAGGAGGGGAGAGATAACATTTAAACAGCATAGCAATACTTAGCAAAAGAGCAGAAATCTATCAGAAGTGAACATAAGCTAAAGTTAAAGCAAAGCTACGCAGCTGTACATAAGAAAGCTGAATGTGATTTGTAGGTAGATTGAATGCAGTTGCCAATTTTTATCTCGAGGGCTTGTTGAGTACCACAGATTAAACACTATTGCATGGCTAAAATATCAGATGTGTCAAGTTATTCTGTTTCCTTGGTCTACAAAGAAAAAGTTACACTGTGGTATTGAAAACATACAGCAACAAAGGACTTGAACAAAAAGTAAATTTGCTTGTAGATTAGTACTTCTGATTAGTTAGTGATAGCAGTTTTTAGAAAATGATTAATTATGTTTACAATGGGCAAAATGCCAACAGTGGCACATTTAAAGTGGTATCTGCGCATTCTAAAAGAAAAACTAATGCTGTAGTGAATTTAATCAAAAAGTTATTTCTAAGAAACAGCAGCCGTATTGCATGCTTGTGAGCCAGAAGTATTTGTAATTTAACTCAAATGCCTTTCTCCATACACAAGTTACTCTATAATTCATCTGTGGCATAATTTATATGTTCCTTAGTGATTTTTCTGATATATGACAATAGTAAGCATGGAACTGTTGAGACCTTCACATTAATATTATTATCTTATGATGTCATAGTCTGTTGTCTTTTGTAACATCTTGAAGTTCCATATACAGAATACAAAGATTACTGAAAAATTGATGTGATTTCTAAATAGAGTTCAATTTTCAATGGATCTTTGCTTTCTCTTGGCAGTATATCAAAGCAAAGTAATAATGTCTCAGTGCCAGTATTTTAAAATGTAGCTCAGATGTTTATTGTAAGGTCATCGCTGTTAAATTTCACGTGCTGCTTTCTGCTGCTGCCAGAGAGGCTGCTTTTATTTTTCAGAAACCCATTTCTCATGGGGGAAGGTGAGCTTTAGATACCATAATTTTAGTCCTGAGAAGTAAATGAAAATAATGCATCCCTCATTTACCGGTGGTATTGTCCAACTTAGTAAGCATTATTTCAGACTCGAGAGTGCTCAGCTGAGATGGCTGCTCTAATAGATTATATTTCTTGCTTACATGTCTGGTTACCTCATCAGAGTGTTATGCACCAGCTGGGTGAGTGCTCTCCACTGGTCAGAAAAGCAGCCTGCAGGAAAGTCTGCAGTGCCATCCCTGTGAGCAGCCTGTCCAAACGAAGCCTTTCACCACGTGTTCTGGGTAGCACATTTCAGACAACTGCCAAGTACATCTGCAGGCTCTCTCTACTCATTGGGAAGATCATGTTGCGGGCAACTGCTCTTGCTTACCTTCCAGAATTCATCATCTTCAATATGACATTAAGTAGAACGATGTAGATTTGGCTCCATTCTCCAAAAAAATGTTATGCATATTAAGAGGAAGTAGATTGCAGTGGAGAGCACCTGCATTGAAGTTACCTGAAATTAATAGGAAAAAAAAATGGAGCCTTGTTTTTCTTTTGTTTTGTTTTTCAGGGTGGATGCTTATTTCATGTTTTTGTTTTCCAACTTCTTAAAACACAGCCGTAAAGCACAGTGAAATAGATCTTAAACAGCGTTGCACAATTTAACTCTAGTCTTTGCTTGCAAGATGGGGACTGGCCAGACTTGCATGCTGATGGCTGTTGATTGCCTCAAACATATGTGGGGGGGAAGAGAGTGATTTTCAGCTGCCACTGATGAACATCAGACTCCCAACATCTGATGACAGGTTGCTATTTCACACTCCACAGTTTTGTTTCAACAGAAATTCAGTATGTCGTCTCGCTGAATGACTTTGTCTTCTCCCAGTAGGTGAAACTATTGCGTTTATGGACCAAAAGCATTTTCATATGCATATAAAGGCACATCCTGGTTACAGTAAGTGTCTGAGATTTATTGGAGAGGAACAGCACTTCATGCACCAGGAGAAGAAAGAATTTAGCCATGAGCAATTTGAGTAGTCATTTAGATCAATCATGAATCTGCTTATTTTAGCTATCGTAGTGCAGCATTTCAGTAATCGTTGTACAAGATGTTTGTAATGATATCTATCATATCTTTAGGAAAACTAACAGTGCAGCAACTTCCTCATCAGTGGTCATTATTGTAGGACATACTGGGCAGTATTTTCTGAAGTCTGTGGTAATGCAGCATGTTTTTTTTATTCCATTTGCAAACTGGTATTGTTTTGAGGGAGAGGAAGTGAAAAGAGATGTTTGTTCACATGACTGAATACCACAGGTGCCTTTTCTGGAAGCTCAAACATTTGAAGAATATTGAGAGAAATACAGATGGTAATTTGAAATAACCATTGAAATATTGAAATGTTTACTGTACTGGGGCTTTTCCACTCAGATTGCTTTTGAAACAGAATATTTAGTATTCTGGTAAGTAAAATGAGGCAAGTTTTCCTATTAGAGTAAGACAGTATTTAGCTTCTACAAGCAAATTTAGTTTCAGTTTCGTGATGCATCAATTCTGCAAGTTACTACTGAACGAATGTTTCCATTATCCAGGTGCTTGAACCACGTTTGATTCATGTAAATATTTGAAATTATTACTATTTTTATCTAGTACCAAGGACTCTCAGTCGAGAAACAGTCCCATTATACCGATCACTGTACAGATAATCCCTGGGGACTTTGCATTCTTAGCATTTGGAGGGTGATGCTGCATAATCTGTACTAAGAAATTTAGAATGTCATGGCTAATAATTGAAAAATCAAGGCTGCACAGAGAACAATACCTCACTGCTACTCAACAAAATAGTCTTGACACAGACAGTAATAGGTTAATTGCCACATCTACAAATGAATCCTAATGATGACTCCCTTCAGGAATCATCATCACATGGAGGAATGTTCATTGTGATATTTATAACATTAATCTTCGGTCTCAAAGCTCATGGAACTGTTCACCCAGCAGAAGGGTTCAGAAAGGTAATATCCTGCTCCAGTCCTTAGGCCTTTCTAAAAGTAGGATTTTAGTTCTAGTACAATCAATGAAGCCCCTGCCATCTTCAGGCATTATTCCAATCTAACACAATTTGAATATCAAGTATCTTGTGTTTTGCACTCACAAGGCCCACAGGAAAGTCTAGACAAAAAAAGAAAAAAGAAAAAAAAAAAAGCCGCATTTATCATAGGAAACGTATCCTTAACGTCTGCTCTTCGTTTTCTTTTCTGTTCTGCTGTGGCTAGACTGAATCATGATTGTTAAATGAGAAGCTGTTCAGCCAGGTCTGTGTCTGCCTGTTCCCCAAGAAGGCTGTTACCTGGAATAAACTGCATAAATTTGCACAGCATTGTCTTGGCATAGGATCCTAAAGTATGTCTTAATTTTTCTATGGTTGTATTGAAAGTTGCTTCTTGAGTGAAGCCTGTCTGTATCCTTCTCATTAGTCTGCATTCTGTGTCCAAGGATTCTTTTATTTTTCTTCCTGGATTATCCCAGGTGCCATGTTGTGCTGCAGTTATGCTTGTCTGCATTTTGAGAAGAAAACAGTTTTTATACATGTTTTTTCCAAGCATAATACCTTCCTTATTCCTGTCAATTTAAATTTAAGTGGATTATTTGAGCCTCATAATTTTGTAATCCCTAGAACAAGGTGTGCAAAGAATGGTAAATGTTTGTGAAATCAAATAGTGCCACTTGAATTTTGACTTAAACTATGTCAGCTGTACAGAAGTGACCTCACGTTGATCGAGTTTCCACTATGTAGTGTAGTCAGATGTGATGATGCTTTTCTGCATGCAACCAGTGTTTCTCTAACTTACCTAGAGCCAGGTGAGCTTTCTGTTAAATGATAAGGTGATTTGGAAAGAGACTCAGGTCTGAAGTCCTGAGTCTGTAGTTATTTATCCTAAGAAATCATATTTCTCTTCCTCCTTGGTTTGCCTTTTGGGGTGATGAGATTCGTTAATGTTGCAATGATGTTTCATCTCACTGAGAATATGGGTTAGGTAATCAATCAAGAGGATAAAAGTAATTATTAATCATCCGAAGCATTTGCTGTGTTCCAGTCACTGAAGAGTATTCCAGCACTGGATTATTGTTATTTTTTTTTTCTGATCCTTGGGCACATTTTCATTCAAGAGGGGGCAGAAAGTTCTCTTTGCTCTATGTGTAGAACTGAATACAACTTTAAGGGTTCACTTTGATGATAAAACATTTCAGGTGAATTTCCATGTTTGGCAATGCTCAGAGATTTCCTACATCTTTATAATTCATTTAAATAGGAAGCACTGATAATAGTGCTTCTTTGTTAATTTTTAGGTATCTACATGCATTTATTCCATCTGACCAGGATGTGACATGCATTCAGAGGAAATGTAACCAGTTCCAGTGAAAAACCCAGATGATGGAAGTACTTTTGAGTATATGCAGTTAGACAAATTCCTGGCAGTTATCCTGGTATTTCCCCATCCAAAATTATTAATTAAATAATCAATTATTAGCATGCTACTTTTGCCATTTTAAGAATACCCATTTACATGTTACTTTCACACACATGCACACATCTTTCCAACAAGAGAGCCATATTACCGTAGCTTTTTGTCTTCCACTTTGTTACAGAAAGTACTGCTGTGGCCTGTTCAAGTCACAAGATACTTTTTTTTTTTTTTTTTTGATTTTTAAGGGTAGATATCTGTTTATTATTATTATTAATAAATCTTCAGGTCTGAATAGATAACACTAAGCTGCCATGGCAACCAGTTTTCTGCCCGAGGCCTACTGGACATGATCCAGTGATAGTATAATCCCTGGGATTTATGATTTTTATTGCTATCTAACACATCAGTGTAAATAATGCTAGGCTGTCTCTGCTTCCATCCTATTTGGTAACTGTTCAGTTTCCTGTGCTTTTTTGTTGTAAAAGCAGTGTTCAAGCAAAATGGGTGCTTATCTCTTTGCTAAGATAATGAGCACCCATTCATTACCACAGAGTCTCAAAATGGCTGAGGTGGGAAGGGCCCTCTGGAGGCCATCTGGTACAATCACCTGCTCAAGCAGCAACACCGAGAGCATGTTGTCCAGGTGGCTTTCGAAGATCTCAAGGGATCTCCATCTGCACTCCCTCTGGGCATCATATGCCACTGCTAAGTCACCTGGACAGTAGAGAAGGTGCTTCCTGATGTTCAGAGGGAACCTCCTGTGTTCCAGCTTTTCTCCATTGCCTCTTGTCCTGGCACGACATTACAGGGTGGCATATGAAGAAGCCTATGAGTCTTCTATCGGATTTCTTCACTCTCAAATGTGTGCTGTTTTGTGAAGCTGAAAATCAGCTTTAGGGAAAATGTCCTTCTTGTGGCATCTCTAGCAGCTCAGTGTGTCCAAGGAGGCGCATCCAGGTGGCCATGCATCTGTCCCTGTCCACTGAGCCACCTGGGAGGGACTGTAAAATGTGCTGTCAAGCAACAGGTGATATCCTGGGGTCCCTGTCAGAGTTATGAATAATAAACAGTCCTGCATCTGTTTCAAGAATCATTTTTTCTTTGGTAATGGGATTATTGGCCGGATCACTGCCATTTTGCCAAAGCAGGGAATTCTGGTTGTAATACTGTGCAAATACAACACTTGTTTCTGCCAGGCTGCTCAGTAATTAAGGAGAAAAGACTAATTTTATTTTACTTTTTTTCACAGTAAGAAGTGAAATATACCCTAACTGTGATGTATGCATACTTCTCCCTTATGTTCTGTTGTTGTTTTTAAACTCCTTTGAAGTGTGGGGGCTTAAGCTACCACTGAAAACAGCTGACCTGTTGCATGAGTGAAACAGATCATCAGTTTGTTTGAAAGTATGCATGTGCCCATTTGATATATCAGCACATCCTGGATCTTTACAGGAACTCCAGAAGCCTGCATTTTTATTTAGTTTATTTTTTTTTAAGGGCAGCCCTCCAGTGACAGCCTCTTCCCACCTAGGTGTGCTTGAACCCTGAGTTGCCAGCCTGAAATGAGAAAAGCTTCAACACCTCTTTACCTCCATCAGGAGCACAGTTGAATGAGGGGGCAGGAAAAATTGAGAGAGTTGGGGAGCAAAGTAAATAAGAAAAAAAGTTTAAAAAATTAAGAAAATTGAACACCTAGAGATAGGAAGAATGGAGAATAAAGAAATGCTAGGAAAAAAAAAGAAACTTGAAGCCTGGAAGGAGGTTAGAGCCAGGAGCAGTTAACAAAGAGAATATATAAAAGCGTCTCTGTCTCCTTATTGCTAAGGAAAAAAAAAATGGTGTTTTCTTAAGACAGAACAAAAGGCAATGCTGCTTATCTAGTTTTTACTAGATATTTAATATTTAAGTCATTAATGTAGCAATAAAACTGCCCTGTAATTGCTATACCATAATTGTAGGTATTTGTTTCTTACACTGTTTAAGGTCACATAAAAATGAATAGAGGTAAAAATAGGTTTGTGCTAAGTGCCTGAATTTTGAAGCTGTTTTCTGCTAGCTATCTCTAAAGACAGTACTTTCCCTTTAGTCTCTCAGTTTGACTGTTCAGTAGATATTTTTTAATTACCAAATTGGATTTTAGCAGGTGTAGTCGGTTGATGCATTATGGGTATAAGAGATTAGTGTTTAATCCTTCTTTTTATTACTGTGTAGAATGGTATACTTGGGGAAGTATTAAAGGTGCATTGCATACTCCAGAGTACAGAAATGACATTTATTACCGAATTTTCTTTCAGTTAGCATCCTCTAGGAAAAAGCTCTAGCAGAACTCTGCAGGAGCCTACAGGCTCATCTATAGCAAAAGTTCGTTAAGCAATACAGAGTGGAGGAAAAGAGAAAGAAGCCTTTTTGTGTTTTAAAACAAAAGCAGTTGTTGAAATAGAAGTACTTCCCCTCCCCGAAGATGCTTATTCTCTTTTTCTGTATTTTTTTTTTTAAATAAAGACAAAAGGGGTGTCAAAGCGCAGAAGATCTTTGTGTCAGTGAGTGGTAGAGGCAAGAACTGAAAAGGATCAGTGAATCAGATATAATTTGGACTCAGTTTGAGATACCAGTTCTGTGTTTTGCTGATGGCTGGCATTCCCATTCTGAAAAGCTGCAGAGGCATTTCTATCGAATAGAAAGAACATTATCCCTGTTTTCATTCTGGTATGCCTATTATGACTTTGTTCTGTAAACAAAGAGGATTATGGGAACTGGAAACTGGATTTTATTAAAGAGCTGTGCAAGTCTTTCACTACAAATGTTAGAATTGGGCAGTTTTGTGATAACTACCTATGAAAGAAAATACTTTAAAAATAGCCCCCAGTGACTGAGTTGGTTGGGTTAATGAGGAAGCAGGCCTCTGATGTAGAACTGAGTATGCTCTGTGCTTTGACATTTCCCATTTGCACTTTGCAGTGCACGACTTTAAAAAAGAAAAAGGAAAAAAAGGCAATTGTACAAATTAAGAGTGAAAAATACATGCTGCAGAAATAAAGTTTCCACCCACCTGCCATTGTGTAGACTACTTTGCTTTGAAAGTGTGTTTTAGGAAATACATGTATTCTTTCTTCTGTCTAGAAGTAGTAGTCTGGAGAGTGGGGCAGGGAAAGGAATTGCACCGAATGATCATTCGTTGCAGTTACCAGCACAAATTATTTTTACCAGTGTATTGTACAACTTTTTGTACAACTTCTCATACAACTTAACAGCTTTTCCGCAGTACATGACTTACTACAAGCATCTTAATACCATAGAGTAAAGTCATATATTAATACTAGCTAGACTTTACCTATTGCCTGCTGCAGATCACTCTTCTGGAACTGCTTTCAGTTAATGAAATAAGCGTACAGTATGAATTAAACCGTAACTGTTGCAAATCATTTTTCCTTTTAATTATTGTTTTCCTAACTGAATAGACAGATGATTAAGCAAACAGTACAGCATGGAAATGGGGAAAGTTAAGCTGCTAAGAGTCAGATCATGAAACAAGTAAAGTTGGTAAATTGCTTAAATGTATCCCCAGTTTCATCTCTGTTGAGACTTTTAAGTGCGATCAATTTTTTTCCTTTTTGTGAGTTTCTTTGTCTTCCCCTTGGCACCAGGCTGTAAAGCTTGTGAAGTCAAGTGAAAATGGGAATTAGAAGCAAACGGCCCAAATTTGGCCCTTAGTAAGTGGCAAAACTCCAGTTCATTTCCTGCCATCCACACAAGCAGCCTTCTGCTCACCATGGGTGAGAGTGGGAGAGTGCAGTGCTCAGCACGAGGGTGGAGGGTTGGAGATTTTCAGAAGCAATTACTGAATTAGCAGGCTTGCTTTTCGGAAGGTGGTAAGCAGCTGCCTTTTGACAGTCAGACTGTCTTTTGAAATGTCACAGGCTGGTTACCCCAAAAAGGCTCAAAATGAGTAGCTTTTTTGAGATTTTTCTGGATGATCTGAAGAATAGGATGATCTACAGTGCATGAAAGTAAAAGGACAAAGGAAAAGGGGATTAGAAAACAGACTAGAAGAACCTATTAGAAACAATGCTAGTGTATTAAGTATCTCTAAGGGATATAATGACAAATTCAATTATAATACAGTTAGAAAAATGCCATTGTCTAAAATAACCTGATTAAATTCTGCATTTATTTTGCATCAGTAACTTCTGTATCTAATTTTCTCAGCTTAGAGGTGAGAACAAGACGTTTTCCTGATGGTTAGAGACCACTCGTGTCAAAAAATCAAAAATTAAATAACGTTTTTAAGCTGAACTCAAATCAGACACACTTTAAAAGTGCTATTAGTGTTGGAAAAAGCAAGTTAGAATGTAGTTCAGTTCTTTGGAATTATAATGGTCTGCCGTGACGTAAAAAACCCACTTCTCTGACTTTATATATAAACTTGAAGGTTATCTATAATTGTAGTAAGGAATTTCTCATGGGCATTTCACATGCCACTCTGGCGAGCCATGAGCTGAAATATGAGCATCTGCACTCTGTTAGTAGGACTAATAGATCACCTTACAGATAGAGGAGTAGCCAGTCTGAATAAATTACTAATTTATATAAAGCATTTTTTTTTTGTTGTTGTTGTTCTTGTTGTTTATTGGAGTGTGGTTTTCTCTGGGTTTCTCTCTCTCTGCAAAAATAGGAAGGTTTGTTAAATACGGGGTGTTCTTGAGAAGGTAGTGTTCAGATATTAAGCATGCAGATAGCTAGACAGTTGAAGCAGAATGTTTCCATAAAATTTCTCATACTGTCAAAGGTAAAAGTGATATCTGGCAGGTGGATGTATGTAAGCTACTTTCTTATCCTATTTATTTTATCTGCTGCAGAGTGATCCTGAGTGAATTAAATATACCTGTTTTTTTCCATTTTATGATACCCACTTTTAACTGTATTGCTCGAGCGCATATGTTGTTAGCATTTGGAATTTGTTGCAATTTCCACAATGTCCTCTAAGTGAGCCTTAGCCTTGAGGTTGAAGCTTAGGCACAGAGAATAACTTTCAAGACAAGTAATATTGTTCCATCACATTTATGGAATGAAAATACACTTTTTTATATATATGTATCTGAATTTTATCTAGAAATGAATTGGATATTTTCCACATGTAAAAATCCAAATGGCAAACTCAACGTAACTATCTCAGGGTAAAAACAAGTAACAAGAATTCTGTATTAAAACTCCATATTGTACATGAATATTTGCATTAAAAAATAATGTTAACAATATAGCACATTATTTAATTCTGTGCTCAGTCCTTGTGTCAAATAGTTTTTGCATTATTTTCCTAAGACAGCAGAAGAAAATTGTCAGAGAGTGGAAACCAACATGAGTAGCTTAAAAAAGGTTTTTGTTGTCTGAGAAATGATTCTAGGTAATTGAAGATTACTAGTAAGGTACATGAGGTTAGACATTTATTTTACAGATATTATGAATCATTCATCTCATTAGACATGAGTAAGAGTGGTGTAGCTCTCTAGTGCACTTTAAATGAATTTGCGTGTTTAGTTCTTAATTCTTTTTACAGTGCACGTTTATACATATGTTGTAATTACTTCCATGCAAAAGAGGAGTTAGCTTGAGGGCTTGTTTTAATACAACAGAGGTGTAGATTTTCTTCTAAGAATGCTGCAGTCAGAGAGGTTCTCTCTTTCTCTCTCTCTCTCTCTTTTTTTTTTTTTTTTCTAAATAATTGTTTTTGTGCAGGAAAAGTCTCCCAAAGTAGGATAGCAATGACCTTTTCTCTGTAGGGTCTAATGATTAATAATATTCAAGTGCCAAAACGAGATAGATTTTTTATTCTGATTAAAGATTCTGTTTTTGTAAATCTTTGTGCATGGTCTCATTTTGTGCATGTGAATTAATTGCATTTACTGCCATGCTTATTGTCCTTATTATTCTTGTGATATGATTTAAGGTATTTTTTCTTTAAAACCGAAATGGTTATATTTCAGATCATGACCAAACAGTTCCTCATGTTTTCAGATAAGGCACTTAGGAATCTTTTAAAAAGCAGATACTTTTCAGAAGATGCCCAAGATACTCAGTAGGGAAATATCTTTTAAATCTGAGTTGTTTTTACAGATTGTGGGATATTTGCATCTAATCATTTATGCAAGTAGTGTTTTTAAGTAGTAAAATTAGGTATTTGATTACTCTTTTTACTGCATATAAAGTGACTGAATGCTGTATAATGTATCTGGTTAACCCTTTTTAAAATGAAAAGAATCCATACGATTGATTTGCCAATTTGAAGGGACTTTCGGAAAGCATGTCCCCCTTCAGTGTGGTTGTTAGCACATATATGACTCATGTAAATAGTCATTTTCAGTGACCAAAAAAGAAAAAAAAATCCTCTAGCATTTTGGCAAAAAAATCTTTGATTAAAAACCTACAGTCAGAAATCCCTCTTTGTTTGTACCAGTTGAACACTGAAAAATGAGGCAAAGTGATCTAAATCAAATTTACAAGACTGATAACCATACAGTTGTGGGGAGAGTAGCTACTGTACAACCTGTACTCTGTCAAGGTAATTTAATTATGGATGGTTATACTTGAGTATAATTTGTTAACGTATGTTCCTTGTAAAGGGAGAATAATTCTCACAAAGCATTGGCAGTTTTTAACAGTTTTACCAGGATGCTGTCAAAGGAAAGGGGTTTTTGTTGAATTTCCTAATGTAGAGTTGCCTGGAGGAGGAATATCAGTGAAGTGGCTAGGAGCATGTTGGTTGTTTTTGTTTTTCCCCTCTGTGCTAGAGTCTGTATGTAAGAAGATGAGGGGCAAGGGTGAGGTCCTATTCTTCATGAGTTTAAATATTCAAAAAAATAATATATTACGTTACTGTGTGGTACTTGAAAATAAATCTTTATAAAATGTTGTAGTATCTTTGTCTCAAGGACCATAATGACTGTAGCAATCCTTTTAAATTTCACCTTTATCAAAACCAGTGATGATCAAAGTTTGGATTAATATTCATTCTCTTTTCAACTTGGTTCTTCTCAGAAGTTAGTCTTGAGAAGAGCCAGAGGTGAATCGTACTCTGTCTTCATCCTTTTGGTCAAGACAGTCTTTTGAAGAGCAGGTTCAGAGAGCAGCCATAGCTGAGATTAGAGGCCAACAGAGGCACAGAATTATAGGTTATATGGCTCATTTTTTCTCCCTCCCCTTTGGCTTCCTAATGCAAATTGTTCCTAACTGAAAGTTTTGTTTGTCAACGGGGATTACGCTTGTCAGAAGCCCAACTTTCTCTTCAGCTTTCTTGGGGTGTGGGTGGTCTGTGCATCTGAACGAGCAGCGTACGAGCAGCATTGTTCAGTTCTCCAGTCTCAATGGTTGACTTCTTAAAATATGAGACATAGTGACTTTTGAGTAAACTCTTAGTGGACATCTCTCTGGTTTTGTACTTACCGATACAGAATATACAGTTGTGAGGGCCAACTAGTCAGAGTTACATCCTTAGGACAGTGGTAAGGATTTTGGGATGCTAGTACGTTCATTTTAACCAGTAACTTTATATCCTCGGTTTTGGGTCATGCATTTTCTCACTTAGCATTTCAGCATACCGTCATGGTAAGCTGATTCAAGTGATGAGGCTCAGTGCTAAAAAGAGAGGGAGATGACGGCTATAGTCGACATCTTGGAGCTGGATCTTTTCTGCTTGTGAATTTTGTCCTCCTATATGAATCACAAATCAGAGGCTCTGTTATCTTCTCCAAGACTTGCAGACCTTTGTAAAATCTGTAGGAAAGGAAGTTGCACTTTATGGGCTGAGGAGGAACGAGCCTTAGTGAGCACTATCTATAAAAAAAACTAAGCTGAGGGCTAAGTGTTTATTAACATTGCAGTGAAGCACTCCCACTGCTAATGAGGAAGACCTGAGGCAGCATCTACAAGGAGCCATACGAGGAGCCCTAGCAGTGATGCTTTATACCAAGGGAGGTGTGTTCTTCCTGGATTCTGTGCTTTGTGGCATGTGGTGTGTAAGGTCAACTCCCCAGGAAGAGGCAGGCATTTCCCAGAGGAAGCCTTTCAAACCATGTGAGATGTCTGGAAAGAGCAGTGTCCCTGCACAGCCCAGCAAGCTCAGTACTGGGAAGTTGGATGTTTTTATCATTTGTTTTGAGGGGTGCTGTACTTTGTCTCACTTTAGTACGTGCTAGACCCATTTTAAGAAGTATTTTATAAAATCTGTTCTGTCAAGAGGGGGCAAATGGAGGATTCCAGATAATTGAAAGGGTATAATAAAGAAACAAATTCAAAAGAAACAAAAAATACATGTCATCTGAACATCAGCTTGGTCCTTGAAGTTCAAAGAAGAAAAGATAGGATTACTTCTCAGTATCTTCCTGTAACCAGTGCATTACAGAAGAAAGCATATGATGCATGGCATTTAGTCGTGATTTTTCTTGAGAGGGACCTTTAGGTTTTGAAGCTAAATAGTTTGTGCATGGTTTAGCACAATATAAAAAGTCCAATAACTGAAATGAGGCATAAAGTCTCATTTCATCTTCACTATGTGCATTTCAGCACAACCTTCATAATGATGTTTTGAACTTCTGTTGCCCATACGATCAAAATATTTCACAATGCTTTGGAAACATTAAAGGATGATCATTGGCTTTAAAACCACACATCCGTTTTTTACCTACTATTATTTGCAGTAGCCCAGAAGATAAGTGGTAGTCAAAGCAATTGGGTAAAAAAAGCAATAACCTGTTCTGTGCTCTTCCCATCGTTACCTATACAATTAGTTTTGCTGACTTTTTGTTCCAGTGAGCATCTTTCAGATGGCACAAAAGGAACCAGGGCTAGGTTACCATTAAATAAAAAACGGGTAATTCCTAAGTGGATGTATGGATGTGCATGGTACATGAAGTAGTTTTCAAAAGAAAGAAAAATAAATAAATAAAACATAAATGTTAAGTCCTTAACTTAGATTTTCACTGTGAGGTAATTATTTACTGCTGCTTCTGTCTTATGGATGAGGACTGAGGAAAATTAAGCCAAGAGCTCATAAGTGATGTACCTGAGATATTGGAACTGAATCATGGGTTAAACAAGACATAGCGGGTAATCTCTTAACTGACTTGGAGGTTTCTGACTTACCGTCATTGTGAGAGAAAGCACTGGAAGTACAATTGTGTTTGTGATTATGGTTGCAGTGCAATTAAATCCATTGAGGATTTCTCAGCTTGTGATGATTTTGATGTGACTCGATCTTTTTGTGAGGCTTGAGGTGCAAATCCCTAGAGATGCTTGCTAGAAACAAACTGAAATGCAGTGTGGGATATGGAGGGAAATGTTTTCTTGTTTGAGGGAGCTTTAGGAGGCAGGCAGTGTATCTAGTGTTAAAAATTTTCTTTTTACCTTGTATTTCTCAGAAGAATATCGATGTTACATCACTGACTCCCTAAACCGTAAAACTCACAATTACATGTTTGCCATATTGTAATAGCAATTAGTTACTTTTTTCTGTTTCTGAATATTTGTTCTTAATTTTATATTCATTTTATATCACACACAGTTCAAATGGGCTGCTTTTTCATTTTTTTTGTTCTTCATTTTGTATGTGTGTTTTACAGTGAGGTTTCAAAGCTGTGATGGAAACAAAAAAATACACTTTGGAAGCAGTGAGCCAGAAGATTTTAGAATAGATGAAGACGGTGTGGTATACGCAGAGAGAAGCTTTCAACTTTCAGCAGAGCCTACAGAGTTTGTAGTGTCTGCTCAAGACAAGGAAACCCGGGAAGAATGGCAAATGAGGGTGAAGCTAACCCCTGAGCCAGCATTCACAGGGGCCACAGAAAAGGTAAAACAACCAAATGAACGTATCCCCGGAAACAGGCTTAAAAATAGAGTTTTGATTCTGGCTGTCATGCACTTCTCCATGAGATATTCTACTAATGGGCAAGTACTGCATGTATAATCGTGAAGCTGGAGCCTTAGAAAGAGCTTTTCTATTGTTATTCTGTAGCTTTGCTAAGGCATGGAAAGGCATGTCTGTTTAAGTATGTAGAATTCATTTATGTTTGAGCTTTTTGTTTGTATAGTTTGAGATTTATACCTGAATTTAAGTCAGACGTGGTCATTTCTTTATTTTAAATTGCTTGAGAGTATTGCAGTATTTATTCAAGCAGTTAAATATAACCGCAAAATAAACAAATCTGTGCTACAGTGCATCAGTCAAGTTTATTAGATGGGAGCTGTAGATTTGAAGCAGTAGTAGGAAAGCATTTCTGGCAGGGAATATTGGCTTTGTCTTGTCCCTTCATAATCGAATTGGAGACTGTAAATTATTCATGATTCCAGCAGTACTTGGTAAGGAAGATAGTCTCCCTCTGCTGGAAGCTGCCATAGGATAAACCATGTACTGTAACAGAAATCACACCTATCAATATACAAATAACATAATGTATTTACTTTAGGAAAACAGTATTAGGCCTAGTATGTTTGTCTGTAATATTACTTGCTGCCTGCTGCTTCTTACCTTCTCTTATAAAGCGCTTAATTTACAAGTAAGGAACAAAATTATTCATGGATTAATATGCCTGTTATGGATACACATTAAAGATTTAAGCATAATTTCAAAATAGATGGTGTGATTATGCAGGACGTTTTTCTGAAAACACTTTAAAAATCAAAGCTGTGTCATCATCTTTTTTTTTTTTTTTTGGCCAATTTGCTGATTGTTTTTAAACCTTTCTAAGGCATGTTTTTAACAAAGGAAATACTGTCATTTTGTCTGTCTAGTAAAAGAGCAGATAGATATGCAATGGCATGCGCTGTTCTTTCCAAAGATCCAGTTCAGGCATCCCTAACATCAGTAGAATACAGAGTAGTCGAATTTGGCCTTCAGTTGGCATCTGTTTTTAGTCTGTGACACATTTGATTAGATTAATGAGAAAGGGAAGGGGTGGTAGGGGGAGAGATTTTCTCTTAAAAGATTGGGAAAATGTTTTTGTCTCCCTGTCTCCACCCTTAAGCAAGCTAGCGTGGTTATATGTGTGGCATCCAAAGGCTGAAATGACTGCAGCTATAGAAGGGAATAGGCGAGGAATGTTGACACCCGGCAGAGATTAATGCCCAGTGTGTAAAGTGGGTCATCTACAGCATCCATCATGGCTGACATAGGTTTAAAATAATTACAGCATTAATTCTATGGGATTTAATAGGGTCATAAATATTTGAGACATTCCTTACCACTATGTATTAAACTTCTCTTGGAACTCAAATTATATTTTAGAACACCCAGATCTAAATTTAATGTACAGTAACACATTACCTGGACTGAAGTTCCAGCTAATGAGAAATACATAAAGGCATACTATTAAAGTCTGCAAAATATTAACTACTTTCCTGAAAGTGGAGAATAGTTTACACAATAGTGCCATGTTATAAATGGTTTATAATTTCATTTCTCCTGCAACATGAATGAGGAAAAAAGAAACAGAATTTTTAAAATTCTGTAGTACAGTAGTAAATAATAATGACTATTTTCA
The DNA here is from genome assembly GCF_009819795.1 of Aythya fuligula. NCBI lineage: Eukaryota > Metazoa > Chordata > Aves > Anseriformes > Anatidae > Aythya > Aythya fuligula. The sequence goes on from NC_045560.1 coordinate 116,843,598, forward strand.
TATGCCATTGTTAATGCAAATAAAACAGTTCTGTTAACGCAGATGAAAGACAGCCTTTCAGTTGATTGTGCAATTATATACAAATTATTTTATAACATCTACTAGCAATTCTCCTCCTAACATGTGCTTAATTTTACTATGTACCTGGGAAAGGACCAAAAGAAAACTGAAGAGATCATATTTCCATGGCAACAATATAAGCACAGCAGCCATCTGAAGAGACAGAAGAGAGACTGGGTTATCCCTCCAATCAACCTACCAGAAAATTCCAGAGGACCTTTTCCTCAAGAATTAGTTAGGGTAAGGAATTTAATAGATATGTGATTTCAGTGGCCCTTGGATAATTCTGGAAGAGACTTTGTGTGAATGATGTCTTGTCCATAGTCCAGATCTTTATCAGAGTGTTTTGGGCTGATTGCTTTTGCTACCTCTGTGCATAGCAGGCAGGGGGGCTGCTAGTTGTCCCTATGCTCCTGTACTGGTAGAAAGTGGCCTAGGTTCAGGTGGTAAGTAACCTGAGGCCTTCCTGCTGGTTGAGGAGGATCTCTGTAGGTCCAGGTCTCCAGTTAGCTGCACTGGAGTTTTCCAGTTGAGGAATTGTATGGAAGTTGGCAGGAGGAAACAGGATGTGATGGGGGTAAGGGATGCAGGCTGCTTCACAGGACTGCAGCACAGACTTGGCATTGCCAAAAGTCCAGCACAGGAGGGCTTCCATTCTGTACTGGTTGGTCATGATCTACTTCTACAAGGAATTGTTGAATTCAGCTGAGTATTGGCACAATGGGAATGGGTTGAAGCATTGCTCTGCTCTGTGAATGTGCTGCTAGTGAATCACTCACTCATCACAGACAGACTGCCCTTTAGTTTTTCCTTAGAAGATGAAACTAAAGTTCAGACTTAAAACAAAACTAGTAAGTTTCTAAAGGGCTGTAGTATTGCCAGTAGCAGATGAGAGTCAGTAGTTTTGGTCCAGAAAGATAGAAGAGGGGAAAAATACAGAGTTTTTAAACAATAAATAGTTTCGTGATGGGATGTATGTTTGTCTTCCCTAGGATCTAAGCAATTCTGTTTAAGGTAAGCATACTTGTGTGCTTTGTTTAGTACAATTCATCTCATTATGAGAAATAATCAAGGATATTTTCATGATCCTGGAAATCTATTGACCAGCTTTCTGACAAATGAAAGAGTGGAATTGAAAACCTCAGTTTTTATACTAACTTTGTACTATTTCCAGAACAATTTATTCAGTTATTTTTACAAGCTTAGCTTAAAGACTAAAAAAAGGCAAAAGATGTGCTACTGTCTCAGCAGCAGTCCCATCCGTTGGTTGTTGGTTGTTAATGTAAATGTTCTCTTTTTGATACATAGATTAGGTCTGATCGTGATAAAAGCCTTTCGCTACGGTACAGCGTGACTGGCCCAGGAGCTGACCAGCCTCCAACAGGAATCTTCATCATCAACCCCATCTCAGGACAGCTGTCTGTGACAAAACCTTTAGATCGTGAGCAGATTGCTTCTTTTCATGTAAGAGTTTAATTCACCATAAATCAGATTATCAAATTGAAGATTAACATCTGCTTCAAACATGACTTGAGCAGCCGGCATTTAGTTTTCTATGAGATATGATTTGAAGAGTTTGTAGCAGATTTATATTTATTGTACTTAAGGCTAACTCTTACTATGTCTAAGCAGCTTAAATGCATTAACATACATAAACAGTGATTAAATGTATTTATATAAAGTAATTTTAAAAGATTGAAATATGGATACTGTAGCTTATATTTCAAATGCAGATCATTGATCACAGTCGCCTCCACTATTGTATATTTTTCAAAAGTTTACTTTTAATTTAGCAACTTAAATTAGGGTGACTGCTATTAGAATTGCAGCAGCTGTGATTTGAGAAATGGATAGGAAGAATAACCTACCAATTTTCATTTTCAGGGGCAAATCTAAGCATTTTAATTGAATTGTAAATTAGGTCTGTCAGCTTACGAAAATGATATTCTTTGCTCTAAAGAAATTGACGGAGTAGACCATGGATTCCAGTATTAGTCGAAAAGAAAGTGTTGAAGGAAGAGAGGAGACTGAGCTTTGACTTAGAGTTGTCTCTGCTGCTGAGAGACCACACTAGAATTGTTACTGAAGTCACTCAGGTCCTAGAGAAAGCTTCAAGCATGTTGTGAATTAAAACATTCCACGTCTGTCTCTCTGGGAAGCCATTCGAGTGCTACTCCTGAATGGAGGACATAGCAGGTGGCATTTGTGTATAGGGCCTGCCTCTTGTAAGTGCACAGCAACTTCAGCATCCACGAGATTTTACTGAGTTTGGCATTGGCAGTTTAAGGTTAACTGACTTAGGAATTTACATTTATATGAGGCATTTCCAGAGTAGTGAGTTACTCATGCCCCCTTGCTCTTTTCTAGTAGGTTTGTAGCCAGAAGGTAGATATATAATGGTTTTCAGCAGGACTGCTTACAGGAGGAAGTTGCTTTTTGCCTAGCAATTGCTAGGCTGTGGCCTAGATACATAGGTTTACATTTTCAGAAAGTACTGCGTTCCTTTTTTTTTTTTTGGCTGTCCAATTTAAGATGATTTAGGTAAGTTTGGCTGTCAAAGGTAGTTACTCAGACACTTTTGACAATCAGAGTATTAAGTTTAAATGTCTTGGCATCTTTGAAACTCAGTCCATAAACTTTAGCTTAATTTTAGCCTGGACAGATTTTGTTGTGTTTACTGACAGTAATTTATCACAAATTTTACCTTGGTGTTCTAGGTAACACAAATAGATAACATCAGATAAAAATTTCTGAAAATTATCCCAGTGTCCATTCCATTTGGATTGCTAATGACATATCTTTTAAAGTTTTCATCTGCTAAATATAAATACGCGTGTTTTTAGAGAGTGTTTTCCAACAGTGATTATTAAAAACAGAATTATATTTGACTGTAGCATTGGTATTAATCAAAATTGTATGATTCAAAACTATTCTCAGCAAATCAAAGAAGAAAGTATGTAAACTTAAAATAGTTTGTTGTCTTTTTTTCTTCTTTTGTTGCCTGAACAGCAGTTCCATTATCATACAAGTTTTCAGGTTGCTCAGTATGGGGAAGCAGTGGCAGATAAAGTACATTGAGCTAAAATTGTCTGGTCTGTAATTTAATGCCACTGTTAGTGGCATCTGTTTATGCTTGTATGTTGTGCAAATTCTAACATTTTTCTGATAATTTTTGCAGCTGAGAGCGCATGCAGTGGATGTAAATGGAAACCAAGTGGAAAATCCTATTGACATTGTCATTAATGTCATTGATATGAATGACAATAGACCTGAGTTTTTGCACCAGGTTTGGAATGGGACAGTCCCTGAAGGGTCAAAGCCAGGTAAGATGGGGGCTTTCTAAGCTGGGGGAAAAAAGGTATGCAGTTACCCCCTTCATCATCTTCAAAACGCATCTTCAAACTGCAATGCTGTCAAAGGTGTCTTAAAAATGTGATGAGCAAAATCTCATATACTGTCTCACTGTTTCACCTTACTTTTAACTCACTTCATAGCATGTTAGGATTAATTTCAAAGAAGGAAAGTATATATGAACTAAAACAGAGGGATTTAAGAATATTACTTTCAGGTTTCTGTTTTTGAAAGTCCTATTTATAATGTTGCAGTTCTTCCAGTTATATTCATAATAGCAATTGACATTCATTTAGTTAACATCGGAGGGTTTAAAAGTCTTCCAACATACCAACAGATCCAGCTTTAGTTCCAAATCTCAGAGACTTGGAAATACAGGGATTTGAAATCAAACACTTTCATTTGAATTCTTGAGAAAATCCTAAACGTTGTTCACATCTCATTAAAATTCTAATCAGCTCATATTTAAGTTTGTACTATGGCTGAAACTACTTCCTTAATTTGTCAGTAGTGCAAAATGAAATTATTAGAAAGGTTAGCACAAGAAATATATTTTCTCACTTCACAGTATTGACTTGGCATTTGAATTGGAAAGAACATGCATCTCAAAGACCTTTGAAAAAGTATTATTTACACTGATTTTCAACCACTATCAGTATGTGCACCAATTCTGAAAATTAAGTATATTTCCTTTGGCCCAATTAATAATATTTTAATCTAAACATTGAGAAGCTGTGTTGTTACAGAAATATTATTTATGGCAGAACTGTAGGATTTCACTGTTTATGGAGCTTCTTTGGTTATAAACAAACCTGGTATTTTATAAACAAAAAGTATTTTTATCTCCTCTTATGTATTTTAATTACTCTGTTGGTGAGTCTTGGGTTTAATCAGTTTGTTTTAAGTAAGAGAAGGAATGTACAGAGTTTACCAAAAGAAATATATACTTTGACCATTGCTTGTAAGTGATCTCGTGTAATCTGAGTAAACTGTTTATATAAAATCAATTATTTATTCTGCTGCTAGGAACCTATGTGATGACTGTTACTGCCATCGATGCCGACGATCCCAATGCACAGAACGGGATGCTGAGATACAGGATCTTGTCACAGGCCCCAAGCAGTCCCTCTCCCAATATGTTTACAATCAACAATGAGACTGGTGACATTATCACCGTAGCAGCTGGGCTTGACAGAGAGGTATGGCAAATCTTAATCCCATAGGCTAGGTTGTGTAGAGTGTGTGTAGATGCACAGGTTTTGCTTGTAATTTGCAAATACTCCCCTCCACCTCGAACTTTCTCCTTTTTATCACCCATTTGACAATAGTTATTATACTAGGTCCAGAGCATTTAAATAAATAAATAAATAAAAGAACAGTTAGCATCCAGATGAAAATTAGACCCAGATACTTTGTATTTATAGTCACTCTCAAGCCCATTGGGTTTGGGAAAGAATCTCATCTCAAAAGCCTGATTGCTTTTGAGTAATGGGTATGCACTAAAGAAGAGCAGTGCAGATAAGGCTTCAGGTGCTCAGCTTGGGTGCTGAAACGGAAGGTATTCCTCATCTCTAGCCCTGTCCTCTTTACTGAGCTCTGTAGGCAAAGAGTAGATGGAAAACTGAATCGGATGTGGAATAGATGGAAAACTGAATTGGATGCGTTTCATTTATCTTAGAAGCTACAGGAGAGGAGCTCGTGTCCTCCTCTTCTCTCTCTCTGCTCTCTCTGCTCTTCCTAGCTCTTCACAGAGAGGTGTGATTTTAAATCTCCTCGTTGTTGTATTGATAAATGTGCAGTAATTCCCTGATCAGAACTTTGCTGGTGAAAATAAACCAGGAAAACATCACTGATTTTAAAATTTCAAATGTAGATGTCTCTAAGAAGTAAATCAGCCTGTTTTTGATATTATATAGAAAAAGGCTTATCTCAAGGCCTGGATACATGTTCAAAACCTTAAGGAAAAAAAAATCTGACCGTCAGTAATTCCCTGCCACATCTTGGGCAAGTCCCATTCTGTCCAGGCAGATCTTCACTGGAGAGGGAGAGTGCCAGATCCTCTGCTGTGGTTCACCCATCTGTGAGGTGGGAATAAAAATATTTCCCTCCCAACTTCAGATCTGACACATGGACTAACTATGTTTAAACTTCACAGGAGATAAGCATTATTTTATAAACAAACTATAAAATCCAAACAAATCTTAATTCAACACATCTTGTTTCCACTTCTGTTTTACTAACCTCATTTTAGCTTATTAAATCTGAAGGATTTGGGGGATTTTTTAAACTGAATTTGCAGTTTGGCTTTCAGCTGTTTGCTTATACTTAGTTAAAATGGAGAACAAAAGGATGTTCTGGGTAGGCTATTAATATTCTGCTGCATTTTGCAGCATGAAAGTGCCAATCAGAATATTTGAAAAGCTAAACAGACTGTCAGATATTGCAGTTAATTTTTAAAATTTTATTAACATTGATTCTGTTAAAGATGTTTTTGAAAAGGAAGGATTTGAGGAAAGGAAAACCATGAACTTTACAGTATTGCACTATTAAGTTAAAAGAATGATGGGTGGTTTTGCCCTTGCTTTTAAAATCCTCTGGTCATCTTTGGCAGGTGAACTTTCAGAAGGACATAGTGATAACTGAGTTTTATTGCTTAGCGACTGGCTATACTGGAGAGATTTAACTCAAAAGGAACCAGCTGTCTTTGCAGCTTAGACCCTCATGTTAACAGTTGCCGAAGAGTTGTCATTTGCCATCAGTCTTCCCAATGGATCACTGTACTGATACCCAAATGAGTATTTATAAACATTTCTTGCACGTGTTGAATATTAATGATTAATATTAAAGCATTCAAATATCAAATTAGACTAATATAAGATAAAATGATTTCCTTCCCAAGCCATTGCTTTGCTTCCTTCATTTCCTGAGTTTTGTGAAAGTCAATTTAATTAAAACAACAAGGAGACTAGACAGCCAGATCTGAATCAGGCAGGTCTTCCGACATTGCTCCAGGGAATGTCATGTTGCGCTCAGGTTTCGATGCAGAGGTAGTGTCCATGAGCCTCCACTGGGCTACCAAAATCTTTCCTGTTCTCTAAGTCTTGATCTCCTTTGTTCTCTAATTAGGCTCGCTGAATACTAGACACAATTTTAGATTGTGACATTTATGTGAGCATATGTGTTGTAGGCATTCAAAAAATTCATTTGTACAGAGAGGTGGTGGATGCCCCATCCCTGGAGGTGTTCAAGACGAGGTTGAATGAGGCCCTGGGCAACCTGATCTAGAGGGTGGCATCCCTGCCCCTGGCCAGGGGAATTGGAACCAGATGTTCTTTAATGTCCCTTCCATCCTAAGCTGTTCTATGATTCTATTAAAAAAAAAAAAAAAAAAAAAGTGTTTCTTTTGATAGGATTTCAAATAGAACAGAATTGAACAGAATAGAATAATTCAGTTGGAACCTACAAAGATCTTCTAGTGTAACTGCCTGGCATCTTAAAGTCTAACCAGAAATTAAAGGATATTAACTTCTGCTGGTATTTTAAGTTTTCACATACAATGCATTGTCCATATGAACATGCACAGGAGCAGAGTTGCTTAGTTAAGGGACAGAGTAGAAATCTTTCATTTGCTCTCCCAGATGTTGCTCTTTCACGAGTTCCAGCTGGTCTCATTTCTTCCAATATTGCTGTGGAAGAATCTACAGTGTTAAAACATCTGTGGAAGAATCCACTACAGCATTAAAACATCTGCCTTACTGCTGGAGGTGCAGTAGAAGTCAGGCATGGTACTTAAATTTACACACAGGCATTCCTGTCTCACGTGAGGTTAATTCAGTGAAGTGCTCTTTTTATTTGGCCTGTGTTGAAGTGGAAAGATTTGACCTGATGAGGTCTGTGTTCTTTCTTGAAGCTGCCAGTTCGTCTTTGGATGTGTTGCTGCAAAGTCTCTGTGCAGGCTGCTGACACATGCTCAACGGCTTACTTCTGGCTGCTTCTCAACCCTCAGTAAAAAGAGGATAGCAACTTCCCCTAATTTCCCTGTGTTTGTAAAAGTTCTGTGCTAGTTGATTTTCCTGAAATATCAGCCCCAGCGGCTGATCTTCTGTATACGAGTGCTGGAAGGGGGAAAAAAAAACACAACGTATAAGTACTGGCTTTGGGGGCACTTTGGTGAGAATTTCCCATGCGCTTCTTCTGTTGGAATTAAATAAGAAGGTTGTGTGAAAGTTGAGTCTCCGTGTAATAATAATGGAGTTTCCTTAATGAAATTTGCTGCTTGGGATCAATGTGCTAAGACCCAGATGAATCAGAAGCACCTGCTGTTTCAATAACACAGAGTCATCTGGCTGCAAGATTTGCTTCAATACTGCTCTAGATTTTATTGCTTCACAATAAGTATTTTTTTTTTCCTGGGTGGAAGCAGTGAAAGTATTTCTTCGATTCACTCCTGACTGCTTTTCATGTTGTTGTCATGAAGGAAACCTTTAGAATGTTTATTTAAGGCTTTTGAAGGCCACTTTGCAAGTATATTTTCCAAAGAAGTACTTGTATACAAGTGCACTATTAAATGTTTATATTACATTTCTCTGTAAATAATATTAGTGTTGCTTTTTTTAAAGAACTGTGAGATTCATATACAGTAATATATATTTGGAGTGTGTTGTAGGGATTCCATTGTGAAAGAGGACGTACATAAATTATCTTCAGTGACAGATAAAGATTTATACTTGTTTCAACTTGTTTTAAAAACTTCTCTTTATTCAATGGCTCATATTTGCTGCTTGGAAGCATGCATACCCTTTGCATCTCTCATATCTGTAGCAGTGTCTGGCCAAAATTTGAAAGAAAGACATTATTAATGTCACTGTCCTTGCTTATTTTTAGTATCAGTATCCACAGTCCTATCTTGTAAATTATTTCCATGAAAAATAATATGTCGTATAGCCCAGTCCCCAAATTATGGGGGAAATTGTCAGCAAATGAAAAACTATGCTTTTTTATTTCTGTTTTGCTAAAAAGTTTCTGCCTGCGTTAGTAAACCATTCATGAAAGTGGCATTTTCAAATAATAGCAATTTAAGTTTGTGGGGTTTCTTTTGGAAAAGAACTGAATTTAGGATGATAACACGCAGCTCTTTATGAAAAACAATAAAGTATACATAACATTTGCATTTCACGGTAGAAACTGTTGAAGAGTTAAAAGCAACTTCTGAGCAACTACACAGGGTTTCTAATTTTATTATTTATTTATTTATTTTAATTCTTATTTTTAGCTACAACCGCCTCAGCTCCGTGTTACAAAGCCAGCCAGTCTGAGGCCAGCTCTCAGCGGGGCATTTCTTTTTCACAGAAAAGGAGGCCTGTGCTCTGGCGAGCATCCAGCCCTGCCTGGAGAGCAGGGCTCCCCCGGCTCGCAGGGCCGGTAGGAAGGCTGCAGGCAGGGAGGAGGAGGTGGCAGCCATCTTCTGCGGGTTGTTTAACCTTTATGGAAGTAGTCTGTTGGGTTGCTCCCTCCCCTTTCCTCCGTGCTGGTCTCTGTTAGCCCTGACACCATTGGTTTCCATAGCAATCCCGAGGCGTTGCAACTGCAGTTGTATGCTTAGGCCTGGCTGAAACAAAGCCTTGGCAGTTGTGGTGGCTTGGCCAACAAACATTCCTTGGCTCAGTCCTCTCGAATGCTTTTGAGGACTTACCCTGTTATCCCAATAAACTGCTCTGTTTTTTCCCACATTGGAAAAGCGTTGTTAGGCCTGCGATAACGGCTTCAACTGTATAAAGTATTTTTGATTTCAAAAGTAGGTGGAAAGCAGTCTGCCCTCATCTCAGTGGTATTTGAAAAATGTTGAGCAGTGGTGTTCAACAGAGTTAGATGCAACCTGGTGCTGTATTTCCGTGGTACACTTTGCTCCTGTCATTTCAAGTGATGCTAACTGGGATAAACAGTATGATAAGCTCAGTGCATAGCGAAGTGGAATTTCAGAAACACCTGCTGTCCTACAAATAATGTCAGTTTTGTCTAAAACTTATGTTGATGTCATTTTGTGTTTTAGAAAGTACAACAATATACATTAATAATTCAAGCTACGGACATGGAAGGAAACCCAACATATGGTCTTTCAAACACAGCAACTGCTGTCATCACTGTGACAGATGTCAATGACAATCCTCCCGAGTTCACTGCTATGACTGTAAGTATGGGGTAGGACTAACTGGAGGATGTGCATATTTATACCCATTCCCCAATTTTCTCATTATATTCACAGACTGTAAATATTTATCACTTATTAAATAGCCTACTGGCAGGTAGAACTTAAATATGTGCAGAATATGCCCATCAGATACGGTATTCTGCTTAGGCCAAGTTGACTGGGGAGTCAAACCATAAGTTTTCTGGGTGGCCTCAGGTAAAAATTCATTAGATAAGCTGTCAGAGCTTTGGTGACATGAGATGCACTCCCTAGCATTAAACGAGGTGGGTACAAGCCTGTTCGCTATAGTGTGCCTCTTGCCTGCTTTTGCCAGCATGGTGAAGGGCTTTGTTCTTTTTGCAGTTCTATGGCGAAGTACCGGAAAACAGAGTGGATGTTATAGTAGCTAACCTAACAGTAACAGATAAAGATCAGCCACACACACCTGCATGGAATGCGATGTACCGAATGACCGGAGGAGACCCAGAAGGTCTATTTACTATCCTGACTGATCCAAATAGCAATGATGGGTTGGTAACTGTTGTGAAGGTAAGAGATGCCTGCAATTCAGTGAGTTAAGCAGAGATCAAATAAGTGGGAGAACACTGAAAATAAATGTGACTTCCTGAGGCCAGCACAAGTCTTGAAAGTAAAATGAATGGGCACTGTCTGTCTTGTGGAAGTAAGCCATTAATCTCCTGGAGCATTTCCTTGCTTATGCTATCGGTAGTATTCTAAGTGATCAGTTTTAAAAAGCAGGTTAGGTTGTTGAAAATGACAGATTTTGAAGCTTTATTTGCCAAAAGATAGGAATTAGTCTGTGAAAAAGCATCTGCTTAGCATTCATTGCTAGTCTGAAGGAACAGCTTCCTACCTCTTGGCCTCCATTAGTAGTCACGCTTGTTGTCTGCTAGTGTTATGTCAACATGTTCCTGTTAAGGAACAGATACAAATTAAAAAGTCAAGGCACAATCAGAGAGGGAAAAGTGATAGGTGGGAGGCTACTTGCAAGAGGCTTTTAAAGACTGGCTATTTTTAAAACCTCTTTTAAATACCTTTTATGGAATAACCCGTCTATGCTCCTTCTGTAGCCAACACGGCTCTGTGTTGAGGGGTGACTTATTTAAGTGATAATAACAGTGCTGTTCTATAATTAAACATGCCAAGCAGTAGCCACCTTTCCTCATGGCTCTCTGATAAGTGTCTCTTCTCTGAGCTGGCCTGTTCTGCTTTTGGTCCATCCACTTATGAAGTGTGAGATGTCAGTGTTCCCATTTGGAAATTAAAGCATTCACTTTTTATTCATTCTTCTTCTGTTTTTTTTTCTTTTGTTTTTTTTTTTTTTTTTAATCATGTCAGTATCTAGGTGAGAAAAAGATAGAATTTTTGTACAGCTAGAGTGATAATTCACACTACGAAGAACTGTCTTCTGTTCTATAACTGCACTTCCCCAGGGGTACCAATTCTTATATTACAGTCTTCCAGCAAAAATTACATGAGTGTCTGTGCTTTGTAATTAGGCACATGAGCATCTTTCTCAGGTCTAGGAATAGTGTCAAACTAGAAGCCCCTGGAAAAGTGAATCTAAAAAATGCTCAGATTAAACAAGTAACATAAAGAGAAGTAAACCTAAGCTTCCAAGTCTCTAATGTGTTTGACATAGCTGTGCGCACTGAGAGTTTGTTAAAAATAAATTTGAATCCCCTCTATTGCCAGAGTATCTCAGTGCTTTGCCACGTCTGACCTGGTTTAACAACAGAATAGCAGCATGTGGGAGCCTAATTTGGAAAAGGAACTTATTCCTACAAATGCAAGGGAACGATGGGTCTTTTCAGAAGGGGGTCAGATGCACCATATGAAATCAGAGCCTTTTAAATAGCATGGGAAATTCTGCTTCAGGTGGTGAATTGCAGTTCTGCAGTCTAGCCAGCAGCACTACTTTAAGCAGAAAGACACAGAAAGAGTAGCTTGAGGTGCAGTGAGTTGATCTGTCAACCTGTAATGAAGATTGGGTTGTCTGTTGTCACTGACTTCACACTGTTACATGCCTATTACCCCTGTAAGGTACAGGGCTCCTTCAAGTCTAGAATCAGTGTGAGCAATTCAGTGCATAGCACTGATGAGAATCAGGTCTTGAGAAATGCCTCAGCCATATGCAGCAGGACAAAGGAGCTCTAGTCTCAAACTGTTCCTGCTCCTCCTTAAGTTGGACTTCTGAATTACTGAGAACGTCCCCAGACTGAAGGGTGTCTGGACTGTGAAAACGGGAGCTGTAGGAATACCAGCAATGGGGTTAGCTGGGATTACAGAGAGTCTTTCTACTAAAATACAAGGACATGGGAATCCCTCATCTAGGGGGCTAGTTATGATCATGATCTTGTTTAGGAAACCTTTGTTCTCGTAACATAGAAAGGCAGATCTCTCCCAGCCTTTCTCTTTTTGGGGAGCTTCTCAGAAGTTGTATCTGCTCAAATGAGTGCCTGGCACAAAGCTGGGAGTTCCAACATAATAGTCTGATGAAAATGTTTCCGCTGTTGTAACCAGTGGCTGTACCTGAGCAAATTAAATTTTGCCAAGGTTTCTATCAGTAGTAATAGTACAAATGATGATCCCAACCCAATCACATGTTGAGGTATTATGTTAATCATATTCTCTTTCATCTCTTTGCTTGTTTTTCAGAAAAGCAGTAGAAGTAATGTTTAAAAATGTGCTTTAAAGTAAAAATGTTTTTCTGTGGCCATCACTATTGTGAGCAAATGTTAAGACTTCCCGCTCTTTACTTTTCACAGCCTATTGACTTCGAGAAAAACAGAATGTTCGTACTTACTGTAGCTGCGGAAAATCAAGTGCCTTTGGCTAAGGGGATTCAGCATCCTCCTCAGTCAACAGCAACTGTTTCGATTACGGTCATCGATGTGAATGAGAGTCCATATTTTGTTCCAAACCCCAAGCTTGTACGTCAAGAAGAAGGGCTGCTTGCTGGTAGCATGTTGACAACTTTCACAGCTCAGGACCCAGATCGTTACATGCAGCAAACCTCTCTAAGGTCTATATAAATATATTATGGTTACTTAGCAGTTCAGATGCAATATCCTTGTAGAGTGGGTGGGGAACAAAGAGACTGTGTAAGTGACTCTGTGTACCATGGCACACATATATACCAATACCTCCTTTAGATCTTTTGCAACATTCTCCAAAGCGAATTTTGGCTGTAGAGAAAAAGTGACCTGAACAGCATTCATAGATTTGTAAATGAGATCATCTTCTAAAGTAAAGTGTTACTTCATCAAGGTAAAATGAAGTCATGTGTTAAGCAATACATGGTAGCCTAGTGAGTTCAGTTAGAGCAGACACAGACTTGTGTGTGTGAACTAAAGGCATTTGCAATTTAAATTAACCAATAATTTTGGTGCTGTAGCAAAAAGATGTCTGACTGAGGACCAAATCTTAAGGAGGTTGTTTTTTTTTTTTTTTTAATTTTCCAGCAATACACAGTACTGTTGTTGTCCATCTGTGAACTCTTGTACTGATAGCTGTGATTGTAATTTGTTCACAATTTGCCTAATGTCTGAAGATAATCTAAATTAGAAAAGTGAAGAGGATAAAACAAAATCATGGAAGTCTTAAGCATGCTTTTGCATACCTCATTTAAACACGGTCACTGGCTGCAAAGCTGAGGCACAGTGACTAGCCTTGGGTCAGGACTCACTTTCCTAGCTTATTCAGTTTATTAGCTCATGTAGATAAAACTCCAGAACTTCTTTCTCACTTTCCTTCCACAGAAAGGAAGGCTCCAAGGGTGTTAGAATTTTATTTTCGCTTAATGTTGGTTAGCTGTAGGCTATATTTTGCTCATTTCTGGACATAAGCACTGCATAGACATGATAGCATGAAGACTCTAAGGATATATACATTTTTAATGAGCTAAGATAGCTTTCACTTGATTAATGTCAAAGGACAAATTTGCCAGATAGAAGGATGATTTTGAAAGACATTCTTCTTTCAAATGAACATCAGAAACATGCAATAAAATCTGTGCCTCTGTAGAAAATTAAGTTTGAGTGATACTGAAAGCGTGAGAATAATATGAGTTAGTGCTGTTAAATGCTCTTTATATGTTCTTACTTCTCCGCATCTCTCCTGCTTTCAGTGCTCTGATAATGTAAAAGTTGACATCAACAGCTCTGTAGGTATAGAACAAGCAAGAGGGATCCCGAGTTAAATATTTTAATTGAGTCTGAATATGGATGTTATTTAGTTTATGGTAATTGTATGGTTTACTCAAGTTACATGGTAATTTGCATGGCAGGGCACTTAAAAACAGTCTAATGTTTAGATTCTTGAATATGCATTTTCAAGAATTTTAGCAACAAAGCTTAATAAATAGAAATTTGTAAAGTATTGACTCCAAATTACAAAAGTGTGTTCAGAATACAAATTAAATTGTCTGTTGTCTAGGTTGTCAATATTTGTGTTGGCAGATAAATGACACATCTTGTGTTCAAATGCACAGGTACTCAAAACTTTCAGATCCTGCAAATTGGCTGAAAATTGACCCCATCAATGGACAAATAACAACTACAGCAGTTTTGGACAGAGAGTCAATATATGTGCAAAACAATGTGTATAATGCAACTTTTCTTGCCTCTGATAATGGTATGTATCAGCATTGTATTTTTTTTTTTGAAATGTGGTTGAATGTCGTTCTATTTTACTGGAGCAAAAAACTTAGATATCCAGTCAGAAACCTATGAAAGTAAAAGAATTTTTATATTTCCCAGCCACTCAGGAAGTAGCTGAACAATAAGCCACTGAGTTTGGAGGACACCGTATTTGTTACATTACTTAAACTACATTAAACTGAAAAATAAGTCTACACAAGACTGTGCTAGGCTGAACAAATGCACAGCAGGAGTGGATGATGACTTTATGGGGAGTAGCATGTTGAAGAGGTGGCATGGATTATATTTTTCCATATTCCGACTACAGAAGCGTAGAGGGAAAAGTGTGTTTTCATTGGCAGTTTAATGAAGTTTTCTGCTCAGAAATTAGTCCCTTAAAATAGGCTAGAATGCTGTGCTGTTTATAGACAATATCAGAAAGATGGACAGGTGTGTTCAGCAACACTTTCACATCAGAAGGGTAAGCTGAAACACTAAAGCTGTTTACCTTGGAGAGAAGACAAATGGTAAAATTATACAAACTATTACAGTATAACAAAGCTAGGTCAGCTATTTCTATCCTTTTGGCCCTGTTCTGGAGAATAAAAGTAAATGGAACTGGAAGGAGATTATATGGGGACAGAGGGAGGAATGAAAACCATTGCTAATTATACTGAGAAATTCAGTGCCACATGTTCTCATAAATGTGTGACTTTAGCAAGGTTTAAGGAAGGATCACACATTCAATATAGATAACGGGAATTTCTGGAAGTATGAATCTGCATGCTGAAAGTAAGTATTAGAAAGAATTGAAGTAGCATGCTTGTGGTGAAAGTTGATCATAAGTTTTCCAAGTTATGAAAGAATTTCTGCAAGGGAGAACTAAAGAATCCAAATTCTGTACCTTTTCCTCTGAAGTGTTTCATGTAGACCTTCGCTGGAAAAGGTCTGATCGAGTAAAGTGATGAAGTCTTCCTGATCCATGGATCAGCAGTTATGAGTTGAATTTTGTTGAGTAGGACAGTTTTCAGAAGGCAGATTATATGAGAATTTATGTGTTTGTAGGAACAGTGACAGTGTTAGATTGGCTTGGAAAAAACAAAATTCCAGAACGGCAGTGAATGTGTGTATGTGGTAATTGAGCTGGTTGGTACGAGCTCATTTAAGTAACTTTACAACTGGAAACACGCTCTGTACATTTTTTGTTTTCTCCTAAGGAATTCCTCCGATGAGTGGAACTGGCACACTTCAAATACATTTGCTGGACATCAATGATAATGCTCCCCAAGTGAACCCAAAAGAAGCCACAACATGTGAAACGCTGCAGCCTAATGCTATTAACATCACTGCTGTAGACCCTGACATTGATCCAAATGCGGGACCATTTGCCTTTGAGCTGCCTGATACACCTCCTAGTATTAAGAGGAATTGGACCATTGTTCGAATCAGTGGTAATTAACATTACAGAAATTATAATCACGTTAAAGGAAATTGCATGTTGTTTTCTGTGTTTTACTTCGGTATGACTTCACAATATACGTTAATCTGGTAAACGTGAATAGGAAAGCACCTCAGTACAAGTTCCCTAAAGAACAAGAAATCTTAAGAAAGAAGTCCACAGTAAAAAGGAGATCTTTTGTCCTGAGTGTCTTGTAGTCAGTGGGCTATGTGTTGTGTTGATGCAAAGCTCAAAGATGAGCCATTTTGTGCCATTTCTGTCTTCTGTAAACCTAGTGCCTTATTTCACCCACAGGTGATCATGCTCAGCTCTCTTTAAGGATCAGGTTTCTGGAGGCTGGTATCTATGATGTCCCCATAGTAATTACAGATTCTGGAAATCCACATGCATCTAGCACTTCGGTGCTGAAAGTCAAAGTTTGCCAGTGCGACATAAATGGGGATTGTACTGACGTTGACCGGATTGTTGGTGCAGGACTGGGCACTGGTGCCATCATTGCAATTCTGCTTTGTATCATCATCTTGCTCAGTAAGTAGATGGATTCCTTAATACTGACTCTTATTATACCATACTGTCATTTTATGTTTTAGTCCTATGTACCTTGACAAAGACCAAAAAGGGATTAATGACTCAAAAACAAGAATTGTTACTGCTTAGGTTAATGTCTTGGACAAGTATGAAAACTTTGATGAATTAGGAGTCTGCGAGACGTATCATAACTAGCACTTGCATGCATACTTGGCAGTCAAGAGCACAGTCCCCGCACTGGGCTTATGAAAGAGGTTTTTCATCTGTGCCCAAGGGTACATGTTACGTTACATCAGTGAGTGACCAGGATGACGATATGATCAGCCCTCAGACATCTAGTGTCTGGTACTGTTGGTAGTCTGTGATTTGACACAACCCGCAGTGGGTTACACAGCCTCTCAGGAATGCACTGGTGTTATTACTATTATGTGTCAGATTAATTTAAGTAGGCTATTTTATGATTTTGGAAAGTAATGCATCACAGCCCAACATATAAGGCCCAGCAAGCAAGCAGCCATGCAGGAACAGAAATCTGTGTGTTTGTTTAAGTACTACACAAAGCTGTGCTAGTATTTTATTTTTGTGTTGAGTGCATTCAATAAGGGAAGTGACTAAACATCACGACTAAGTATCTGTCCAGTGTAGTCAATTAGATGCCAGCTCTCCTACACATTACGGTTAACTGATTTCTGACTGTGGTGCAACATAAGGAAGGAATTTATCTGTTCAGAGTATACTGTGCACTAGCACAGGGCGTACAAAATGAGAGGATTGGAGGGGGGGAGTTAGGGTATTCTTTGGGTCTGGCAAAGCACAGCTCTGTATAATGATTTTCCTGATAACCTAACGTTTTAAGAGTGCCTTGTATTGGGTTAACAGAGCCTTATTGAAACTACCAAATCTTTTAGGATATTCTCCTTACCTTTTAAGATACTCTTCATATATTTACATTCTAGATGAATTGAAATTTCTTTCCATGAAGGTGGTTGTAATTGGAAACAAACCTACTGTATTTAGAGATTCATTTACTGAAATTTATTCTATTGTGTTTCTCATTCTGCTTTCTTTAACAGCTTTGGTGTGTAAACAAACAGTCTAACTGAAAATTTATTGAGAATAAATGATTAAAAATGTATAGTTCCAAATGCCACTGTATTTTCCTCGACCATAATTCTTACTGCTTCTGAGCTTACATAAAGAATTAAGCAACAGTTACGGTTCATTCTGGTGGGCTGCTGGCTCATCTGCCCAAATGGTCTAAAGCTTAGTGATACTCAGTTATCAGAAGTACTTAAGCTATGTGAAGTGCCCTATATTCTTCAGACATAGTAGAAAAAAATAAAAGTAGTATAGTCTTCTAGAAGTTCTGTTACTACTAGAGAGATTCTCTCTGAATTCAGTGGTTTGTGAAGCTTGCTTTTTTTTTTTTACTTCCTTTTATAAAAAGTTTGTTTGGCAGGTGTGGAACACATTTTTGACTTAGGGAAGGAATATGTGATTGACCGATTTCCAAATCAAGTTGCTTATAGTAGCTTAAGTTTAAACATCTCTTCCTTAAGCTTCATTCTTTAAAATTTAAAAATAAAAATCCATCCTGTATTATTGAAATGTGTTGTTGAGAACAGTCAAAAACAGTAGTAGTAGTGTGGTTTAAATTTGCACATTTTTCCATGGCTGTGCTTCAGAATCAGAGTGTGTTTTTGTGTCTTCCCTTTTTGCCACATAGTTTTAGTTTTAATGTTCGTGGTATGGATGAAGCGCCGTGATAAGGAACGTCAGGCCAAGCAGCTCTTGATTGATCCAGAAGATGATGTGAGGGACAACATTTTGAAATACGATGAAGAAGGTGGTGGAGAAGAAGATCAGGTGAGAAATGATGAATGTTTTTTACGTATAGGTTCATGCTTCACTCTGCACTTTATTTTGTTTCCATTGACGGATTGTAATAAGTAGCTAATTTGCGCATTAAACATCAAAGACAAGTAGTATTTTAAAAGCATGACATAAAACATTTTTCTCATGTCATTTTTGGAGTTCCAGAGGTAGGAATTGCCTGTCTTTTGGGTAATATTGTAAAACTAGTGTATTGCCCACTTACACGCTGTAAAAGAGTCATGGTATTTTGGCCATATTCCAACTAAGGCAGTTATATTTAAATGACAATTAAAATTTCCTCA
This sequence comes from Aythya fuligula, assembly GCF_009819795.1. Taxonomy (NCBI): domain Eukaryota; kingdom Metazoa; phylum Chordata; class Aves; order Anseriformes; family Anatidae; genus Aythya; species Aythya fuligula. Next base: position 116,862,021 of record NC_045560.1, read on the forward strand.
GATTGCAGTCTGTAAACCTTCTTCATTCTTTGTCAGGGATCCTTTTGTACAGAATCACTAGTGCAGAGTGTCTAATATAATAGTCTGTTCCATATGTGACCTTTCTTTAGTCCTGGGTGAATGCCTTTCTGTATGTATGGTAATGTTGGCTATTGACAGATTGGCTGATTTCAGCTTGGAAAGTATTTATGTTTCAAGTAGCTGTCACTGCACATCTGTGTCGATTCAAATACCTTTCCAGGCAGGTGCCATATGCATTTACTCTCGCATCACCTCTGTTTGAACCACTGTTGATATGTTGGAGAACTAGGAGTGATGTGTGTATGCTAAGAAAAACTTTTTTCCTCTCTCTCTGAGTTAGTGAATTTCCAAGCAGTGTGGTTTCTTTCCTTCAGAGGAGGTTTATTAAGTGTTTTATGAGCATGACAAATAGTAGATTTCTGCATGTTATTAGTGGTAAAAGTAAGTGTAACAATTACGAAGGGAACAGTGCATATAATACAGCCTAAGAAATTTTCCAGTAAAAAGCCTTGAAAAATTAAGTATAATTCTTCCACATAACCTGAGTCACATCCATCCAGTGCTTCAGTTTTCTGAAAAGTGTCTCCCTTCACTGATACACACATGTATAGCTTCTCTTTTCTCCTTTGTTTGTTTGTCTGAAATTGGTGTTCTCCTTACAACTTCCAGGCTTCCTGCATTTCCCCAGGTACTGTTCCTACTTCCTGGATTTTCTGCATAGTAAACTGCATTCTAAGTTTAACTGCAGTTTAACTGCATTCTAAGCAGTTAGCAAAGGAAACTTCAGCTTATGCAGTTTTTGAAAATCATTTATGTTAACAAATTAAAGGCAACCCTGTGAGACTGCGTGTATTCCAGTAGTTTGCATATGGTTTGAGTACAAGAACTGTACCCAGTTTGCGCATCTGTTCCTGCACAGAAGAGTTACAAGATGAAAAAGTATTAAGAAAATTCAGACCTGTGAGAACTAATTTTCCAGTTCACATCTCCAGCTCTTGTCCACACACAATTTCGTGGAGTATCTGCTTAGAAATTTTCATGTGGTTATGTTTTTAGTTATTGACCACACGGTCCTCAGGACAGAGTCAGCAGTTTTCAGAGCGTATACTGTTCATTAGGAAGACACAGGTTATGCTTTAAGAGTGCTGGGAGAAGTTGTGTTGCAGATCAGAAATCTGAAGACTTGTAGCAACAGCACAGAGAAGGGAAAAATACTTAATAGTTTAGAAATAGTGCTCAAGTCTCTCCTCCATCCATTGTGCACTGTGCTCCTCTGAAGTGAATGTGCTGTCTCCATGAGAGAATTAGTCAAGGGAACACAGCAGGAGATAACGTGTGAACGCAGTAAAGATTTAGCAGGGTATAAACCGTCCATAAATGCAGCCTTTCGCAGCTATGAATGAGCATAGTGCATGCAGGAAGAACTGTCAATGGGTGGAGAAGCAATAAAGTGGTAAAAAAATGGGAAATGGGAAATGAGAAGTATTTCCTCTCAAAATGAGGTGATGAAGTACCTAGACAAGAGGAAGTTTAAGGACTTCATAAAAATAGAAGGATTTTTAGCCACAAAACCTCTACTTGCTTTTTTTAGATAATTTTTAAAGCTGTTCTTGCAAATTATCATAGCTATCAGCCACATAGTTCAGGTACACTGGTCCCTATCCTGATCCATTGAGCAGTAGAATGTTAGTGTCTGAGGAGCTAAAAAAGCCTTTGTACACTCAAACGTAAGAGATGTCACAGGAACAGAAAGTAAGAGTACTCACAAAATGTAGCACGCTTTTATAACCACTTATGTTTTAAGACAGTTGTGTAGGCAAAAAATGGATAAGCTTCTCTCAAAGCTCAAAAATTAGGAATTTATTCCTGTGGGTGAATAGAGAGCACAAACTTTTCATAGGCACCTAATTTTCTATCTACAGTAGATGATGGGCAATATATTCTTTTCAGGGAGCTGCTTTAACTTTATTTTGGTTTGACATTTTGCAATGTAAAATTTAGATTAATTTGGTTTTGCACATAATTTTATATGAAATTTAAGTACTAAGTATATTGTATATTAAACTGAGTGTATCAACAAGTTCCTTAAAAGTAATAGTCTCATTTTTTCTTAGCAAAATTGTGTACAAGGAAAGCTGTATGTAGAACACTGCAGACAGTAGGCATTGGCTATCAAGACCTTTGCATTTTTGTCAAAGTTAAAATATGTGTTAAAGTGTCAAAGCTAAGTGTTCCCAAAAAAGCATATAAGACTTACATCAAAATCTATTTTCAGAATGAGGCCTCATAGGGCTACTGTTCTATTAAAATCAAGAAAAATTGCTTCACGTCAACCTTGCATCCACAAGGCATCAGCAAATGACAGAGTAAAATGCTCTGTCAATATTAACTTTTTTTGGTGCGCTGTTCCCAAAACCATCAGCACTGATTGAACAAGCAGCTCTGGTGGAAGGCATTGCCTAGGGTGACTCAGGAGCACAGGGTCTTATCATGCAGCAAAACAAAAGGGTATGCTCAAAGCTTCTTGTGAGTCTTAGTGAAAGCAAAGAATATGTTAAGTTCTGATATTTTCATAATCTTTACCTCTTAAAATTCCTTTTACTGTTTATAACAAGCAAATTACTTAGACCTTTTCAAAATCACCTCCTTTTCTGAATGAATATGTGAAGATGATTACACATTACATAGTGTGGCTTCACCATCATCTTCTTTATGCCACATGTTTAGGTGACTGGAAGACAGTTTGTTAGGGCCCCAAGATAAGTGATAAACTTAAGACTCTCAGAATCATAAACCAAATTACTTTTAGACTTCTGGTTTTGCTTAGAGGGGTTTTTTTTGTTTGTTTGTTTGTCTTGTTTGTTTGTATTTTTTTTAAGGAAGTTATACAGTTGGGTTTTTGAACTATCACGACAGACTGAGAAACTCCTAAAGCATGCTCAGCATGTACCTTTCAAACACTTTGTCCATGCAATCAGAACAGTGTATCCAGTAACAAATTTGATGAGTTCCAAATTCCAGCTTGTTCCTCTGAGTCGTAGCTGCTGTCAGAAGCAAAGTGGAATTCCTGCTTGCGTTTTTTGTGTGCTTTTTCTTTTTCGTTTTCCCTTAAGCTAGAATTCTGAAGAAATTCTGATACAAAGTTTGTCATAAAAGATGCACTTACTCTGTCTTTGCAAGTCTCATGTTAATCTGATCTGAGGCCTTCTTAGCCTGTTTTTCTCACTGACAAGCTGAATGGTTGTAAAGAAAATTGATGTTCTGGAATGATTCGTTGTCTTCCTCGAGCCTGGAATGATCTATACAGTGTTATGCGATTTCCACTACAGTTGAGAAAAATGCTTTTAATTCCCTAAGCCAGAAAAGCTCTACAGCTGTCTGTCAGAACTGATGGTAGCCTACTCCCCACTGCACCGCTGCAGAGCAATGTCGAAAATAGTTGTTTTCTGGACTTCTTTCACCTAAAATTCTGTTTCTTGGAAATGTGGATTGAAAAATTGTCTCTGACAGCTGTATAGCACACATTCTGTTCCAGACAAGAACATTTTTTCCTGGTACCAGGAAAGATCACTTTTGTAACAGCTGAAAGGAGGTGGGAGGGGGGGCAGACCAGGGAGGAATGAGAGGGAGAAAAATGCTTCAGAAAGTCTGTGATTCTTCCCAGGATTTTGTTTAATATTTTCCAGTTCTAACAATCTGGCTACCTGACTACTATAGGAGCTAGACTGTGAGTGGCTTTGAGTCATCACCACTCCACAGGAGTCAGTGGGACTGGTTTTCCTGTTGTTTGGGGGGAGGGTTTGTGTTTTTAATTCCATCCGAATGTTTAACCCAGCAATATGGGGTGGGGGCATTGCAGTTTGCTATATTCTGAAATGGATAGATACATCAAGTGTAAGTACACCTTCAGAAGCTGGGAGTGACAGTCTTGATTATTAATGGGCCACACGATTTGGAGCCTGTAGTCGTTAGCAAACGGGAAGTGTGAGAGGCGAACAACTTATATTCTCCCCCTGACACGATGTGCACTCTACTAGTGACACTATTGTCAGTTCAAAATACCAAAACCTTATGTTGTCTGAGTGTTAAAGCACTTAGCCCATGTCTGCTGCAGAGTTCACGAGGATAGCAGATCACAACCCATAAACATCACTAATTCATTTTACCACGTCTCAGGCCGTTTATGTGATTTACGTGGAGGCAGCTGGTGCTCAACTGGGGATGCTTACTGCTTATGTCAGCCTGATAACTCACATGCATTTTTCTTCCATTTAACTGTTTTTGTATATATCTTTTGTAGTAAATTACAGAATGTGCTCCTCACATTTCCTTTAAGCCCATTTCTGTGGTGTTTCCTGAATTTTAGTAGTACTTGGTTATGCAAGTGGTCCTGTTGAAGCAAGTTGCCAGAGCAAGTGGTATGCCTTGAAACTGTTGCAGATCAGCTGTTATGAACGGGTATTTTAATCCGACCATCACACCTCTTCAGTACAAGAGTTTCTAAAACAGTAATTTTACTATTATTCAAAGTATTTTTCTTAGTAAGAGCTCTGCTTGCTTCTTCCTAAATTGCCTTTCCTTACAGTCTGTTCAGACATGAGTCAATATTTTGCTTTTTGTCATGTTTTATTTCACCTTATATATAGAGAGAAATAAAATAGTAATAGTTATTTTAAAGATGATAATAGCATGAATACGTAATGGACTATTTTTATGTGTGAATGGATTAAATTCAAACAGGGATTGCTGACATGTAAAAAAGATAGTTTTGTTCTAGCATTTGTGAGTCATTGATAAAAACAAACTGAATAATCCATCGGATTTTGTTGGATTTTTGTTGGTAGGTGGTGCTAGTTTTTCCTTTTCTTATTGTAACTTTCTAGATTCTTGCATCTTACAATTACATTAGCTTTGTATGCTGGATCTTGCCACAACCTATTGTAAAAACAACAATATTTCTGAACTACTCAATCAATGTTATAAATCCATATGACTGTATTTTATTTTTACCATCCTGAGTGTTCAGATCATTTACACTCACTTCTTAACCTTTATTTTGCATTACAATAAGATTGGAAAATATTTTATGATAATGAAAGAAATAACTGTTGTTAAGATATCCCTAGGCATCTGCAATATTATAATTAGGAGGAAGTTATTTTGAGAATAGTGTTTGCTTAGTAAGACATTGAGTTTATTTTTTTTGAATGACTGACTCATGCAGTGCTCCTGTGGAGGAATTATTATCATTCCTTGGTGAATCTTTATCTCATCATAGGAAAAGAAATGTTTCCATAATGCCATTACAAAATTGTTTTTTATTTTATTTTATCCTACCTATAACCTGCGCCTGTTACTGTGTTTTATCTGCAGCTCAAGTTTAACTTCCACCTTCTTTATTATTAAAAAAGACAAGCGAGCTTCTTGGTTACCTTAAAAATGATTAACTTGTAATGCTCCAGATGCGTCTGTAATAAAAACAAATAGGAAAAGCACTACGGCAGAAAGTAATCAAAAAATGAATTGCAAATAAAGAACAACTGTTAGCGCAGGCATTTTAACCAGTCTTCCACTTGCAGTCTGCATCTAGTCAGACCTGTGTGCTTTGCCTTTCTGGAAGTCCTGTTATTTCAGCAGATGTAAGATTTAGGGGGTTTGGAGCATTTTGCAGAACTCAGGCAATATTGCCTTAGGACCACGTTTGGTGGTTTTGGAGTAGGATGGTTACATGTAGCAAGATTGTTTTTTACTTCCTTTTATTTGTTTTTAAAAGACCTTTAAAGGTGGAACACTTACCTATATAAAATACTGCCTCCCTTCTTCCTTCCACCCCAATTCTGTACTGGAGTAGACAGAAATTGTCTTTGCAACACAGAGGATAAGCAGAATGTGTGTTTTATCTGTTGGTACTTCAAGTCATAGTTTCCTCTGTTCCCCTAACACAATAATAAAATTGAGTTTATGCTAACGTATCATCCTGTAAAATGGATGCATGAAATGAAAACTTCTGATAATGTAAAGCAGCATTTTTACATGTGGTTAGACCACTACAGCTGGTTTTGTCCAGTGAATGTCACTCACAGCTGTCATAGTCAAAGTAAGTGAACCTAGTGACAATTAAATTGATGATTTCTTCCATGGGGATACGGGGATGGATATGATGTCTTGGGAGGGGGATCAATCCCATATATGCATAAAAAAAATATGGTTTTATTAAATTTGAATCTGTTGTTTGGAATTCTTCTTTAAGTTTCAGTGAGTATTCATATTGAGCAGGTCTAGTTAGCATAATACACTTTAAGCTTTTGCCATAAACTTCTAAAATTTAAACATAATCGAAACAGCTAATCCAGGAAGGAGGGGAAAAAAAAAAAAGTTAACTAGAAACTTATGACTAATTCAATTTCCTGGATAATCTCTCTTTTTTTTTTTTTTTTTTTTTTTTTTTTTCCCCCTCTTCTCTTTCCAGAGATTGTAGACTCTGGTAACAGTCAGGAAGTGAGGTACTTCTTTTAAGGTATCTCTCTCCTACGGCCATAGCTGATGACTGCTGCATGAGAGATTATTACTCAAGCATTGTTAAATGAATAGCTGCCTTGCACAAGAGGAAGTTGTTTAAGGAGAACGACTTTGAAGACTGCATTTTCTTTTTCTTTGTAAATCAGTGATTACCGGGAATATAAAATTAGATTTTCAATTGCATTTTCTTCTATTCTGGACATTTCTTCTGTTCAAGTTAAAATACTTGGACTATGCTTCCAGTTACTGTGTAAAGGTTTTAAAGAAAAGCTTTTAGAAGTTTTGAACCCTCCTGTCTACACATCTGGTAAGGTTGTTAGTCTGTAGGGTTTAGCTAGCTGGTTTTGATATTTAGTACTGTCTCTTGTCTGCCTTGGATCTCACATTCCAGGAATACAAGATCAGAGCTAGTAATGGTATAAGTCTCTGCTTAAAGCTGTCTAAACTAAGTGAATAGTTAATAAGGTCAGTATTTATAATTGGGCTGGTTTTGGGGTAGGGGAGATTTGAGAGATTAATTATATTGATGCATATTGATATATAGATAGATATTGATTGATATATATTATATAATTTTATCAGTAAATTTCATCAGAAGTTGTAACTTCTGATAAAATGCTCTTTTAGCACATCTTGATGTTAGTTCCTTTCTATAAACCAAAAGGAAATCAAAACAAGAAGGTTTTCTGCTTCAGTACAGATGATGGGATTTATTTCAGCAAGAAGTAAAATAGTGATGCCAGAGATGGACAGGTTTTAGCTATGTTCCAACAGAGAGAATCTAGTATTAGCTGCTTCTTTCCATCAACAAACTGAGCTTATCCAGAAGTTTGAAGAAAAAAAAATCAAACCCTCTGAATGAATTTGCTCAAATTCAAACTGAAGGAAGGGAAAGATATTCTAAAATTAATGAAGTTAGGGCTAAACAACAGAAGCAAGTAAATAAATGCCTTTGACAAAAGTTGGCAGCCATATGAACTGGATGCTGTCAGACTTTGCTCAGGTATGTTTCCAACAGAGGGCCTAGTCTTCTTCCTCAGTCCCTCAACGGATTTAAATGATGAGCAGGTTGTATGGAAGAAGGCAGGAGCTAAGACAAAACAGTGTTGACTTGTGATCTTGAAATAAGAGTAGAAATAATGACCCATTGCTCCAGGCTAGCTGTCCCAACTTAACCCACCATGTTTTGTTTTCTCTCTGATACAGCACAGTTTTCCTTTAAGCTGTCACTTCTGCAGTTAACTATGTTAAACTCAGCTTGAGACAAACCTGAAAGTCTGTTCAGGAGCTTTAGAAAATACAGGAAAAGTTTTCCTATTTATCTAGCAGTGAATGCAACATTGAGCAAAGAAATGGAATTTCAGCAGTCCTAAATAGCTTACGCCCTGGCTCTTTTGAAACATATTTCTTTCTTTTTCTTTGCAGTAATTGAGTAGAGTTGACTTCAGACAGAATGTTGAAACAGCTGGAGACATTGCACGATGCTGTGTTTGTACAGCATTAAGCCAGTTTGGGGAGATGGTGGATGACTTGCCATACCTGACTGATGTACAGTTGGTATTGATTTTAATGATACAAGAGAATTGAGAGTCTGTCGTAATAAGCAGAATGGATCTTTTCTTCCTGTCCAGACACTAATAGACCTGCAGAATAAATTTCCTCTGATAGAAGTCTGGAAGGCAGTGCCATAAATTACCCTAGAAAGGAAATCCAAAGTGGGAGTCCACATAAGGAGACATTCTGCACCACTGTTGCCTTGAGGATGGCAATCTTTGCTGTCTTTGTAGCTATAAAGCCTGGAGATGTCTCAAACTGCATATATACAGGAGAATGGCCTTAGATGTGGAAGGCTCTGTCAGATTTGTTTAGTACTGTTTAGAAACTTGTTTAGTTTCTGTATGACCACTAATCAGAGAGAGAGCTGTTTGCATACTGGAATGGGTGAAAAAGAAAACATCTTATCGTTATAAAACTGAAATGACCAGAGGCTCTCCTGGTTTTAATGTATTTTTCTTTGACCATACCTGTTTAAATTCATCCATATAAAAATGCCTAGTATTAAAAAAATAAAAATTAAAAAAAAATCAATCAATTATCCCCATTCGTGTTTTGGACCTTTATCTTTAGGGAGGATATGAAAAGCACTCGCTACGTATTTATAAATTCTAAAAAGTACATTCTTCTCTGTTCGATAGTATTTTCTGATAGTGTGTTTCTAAACTGTTTTGATTTATTTTACATAATAAAAAGGGAAAAGGTAAGGAGTTCTGTTTACTTTTCTCCAATCCATACTGCTTCATGGAAATCACTTACCCTGTTTGGTGCATGACGAACTGAAGGGTTGAAGTTGCAGTTCTGCCCCAAGGAATTTGTAATTTAATTAAAATATATAAAGCTGTTTTCTCAGATCTCAGTGAAGTTGTTCCACCTTTTTGAATATATATGTGTGTGCAGTCAGCTGAGGACCTGAGTAACAAATTAGAAGTTGTAGTGATTTAATCGTTAAAGTGCACCCAACAAGCTACCCTTCACTGCTGTCAACAGACCTCTCCTCCTTTTGAAAAGTCTGGTTTTGGGGGTCATGGTAGGTAATACTCTCAAAAGGACCTACATCCCATGAAGCGACAGCAGAAGCATGTACTTGCATTTCTTCCTTAGGAGTCACTTAGGAACCAATAAAAACGTAATTCTCTGCACAGACAGTTTCCAGCAAAATGAGATTACAAATATGATTTTTACCAGGAAATCACTGATGAAAAATAGAAACTGAAGACAGGATAGCTTATTTAGAGTGCCCCTCAACTGCTTGGGTTATATGTGGGGCAAGGTGTCAGGCATACAGTTGAGTTGGCATGAGCCCCAGTCTACTGGGTAGCTCGTGGATGGCTTTAGTTTAAGCCTTTGAGCCCAGTTCCTTGTTCGGCATTTTTACCGGTGCCTTGTGCAAAAGCGTCTTTGATCGTGACTACCTTCTAGACATGACAACAGTGAGGTGAATTACAATGCTGAAGTGCATCACACTGTGCAAAAAGTATTCAGACATACCTATCTTAAATGCATAAACATTCTAATTAAAAATTTTATGTACATACATACTGCTTATTGAAATTCATACTGCTATGCTAGCTTCATCAGTCTGCCAGAGTCTGAAACTGCAGCATCAAGTACTTAATGAACAGATCCACAAGTAATCTGTAGAAAATGCTTAGAATTAAGACCAAATCTGAGGAGCTTTGTACTTCTTATGACATTTTTCCCCCTTTGGCTTTCATATTATGGAAGCCACATGAAATCAGCAAGGAGTCTTAAACTCATTCTTTGAATGTATTACAAAAACGCTTCAGAGCAGTACGCTTGCATCTTTCTCAGAATAAGAATGTCTGGCATTTATTTGCTTAGAAAAATAAGAGTTGGATTTGGCATCTTTGCTCTGTGCAGTAAATCAGCATTACTAGGCAAAGTGTTTAGTCTCGTAATAGTACTACTCAAATCCTTCCTTCTCAATGGAAAATTTATGAGAAGCTCTACAAATCTGATGGAATAGAATCAAAACAGTAGGTTCAGGGAGTATAAATCAAATAACATCCTGTTGGTATGCAAATAACAATGTTTTAGACTTACTCTCAGTGTTACAATCCTGAAAATAGAACTTGCGGTGAAATGATTCCTTGTATTTTCTTTTTTTTCTTTTTTTTTTTTTTTTTCATGTTTCCCCTGACAGATATTGTTCAAAATTCTCCTAATGTACTCTCTTTGCTTCATATTTTGCAGGATTATGACTTGAGCCAGCTCCAACAGCCTGACACTGTGGAACCAGATGCCATCAAACCTGTTGGAATCAGACGTCTTGATGAAAGGCCAATCCATGCAGAACCTCAGTATCCAGTCAGATCAGCTGCTCCTCATCCTGGGGACATTGGGGACTTCATTAATGAGGTAAAGGAAAGAAAGGGTTTACTCCTAAGATAAGTTAAGCTTTTATATTTTGTTAATTGTGCTCTGCACGAGTAGCTGTTATGTTTGAACATGATAACTTTTTAAAACTTACTTAAACAATTAAAATTGTCTTGCTAGATTTAAGTAAATATGTTCTTTTGAAGTGTGGGCAAATTTAATTAACTCATTCAAACAGAAAGAGAAGATACATCAATTAACTTCTGTATATTTGTATTAATTACATTCATAATACGTTATCAGCTGCAACCACAGTATCTCCAAGCAGGATTATTCTGTGGGTTCCGAGTAATAAATAGACTAACAAAATTATAGTTTAGCCTAAATTCATTTATTAATTCAGAGTAATTTAATAATGGAGGAAGTTCATACTCATTTTCCTTGTACATTACCCTTTGAATCTAGATTAACAGTGGAAGTTCTGTACCTTCAATAAGACCAAAAGAATTCGATCAGATACGATTAGTGAGCAGGGCAGCTAAATTAAATGTTATGTAAGTGTTTTTAATACTTGTCACAGAGCTTTAAAAGTCTCTGTGTTACCTTTGATTCTTCAAATTAATAAAGATAAATGTTAGATTCAGATTATACAGATTGCTCACAGTTGTAAAAGAAATGCTACTACAAATATTTGTTTCATTATTTTAATTACTGGTCATTCTTAAATCATTGGTTTTGTGAAACTTGAGATAGTAGAGTTCATTTCTTGTTCTCATTAATTGCAGGAAAACAAATATTTAGATTATTTTTAAGTTGTAAATTATCGTTTAATAATTCTGTATTCTGTAGATGAGTAGTAGTAGTTAATTATGCTAATTTTCACGTATCTTCTTCGGCAGTTACAGCTGGGCAAGTATTGTAGAGAACTGTTTTTGCAAACATGTTTATTCTTGTTTGTGTTAAAGAAAAATCAGGCTAATACACTTTCTTCTGTGTTAGCAAAGCTGCAGAAAATTGAGTTTGCTCCTAATAAGGTATACAGCGAAGCAATTTTAAAGTATCTACAGGGAGATAACCAGCAGAAAGCTATTCCAGTTAAATGTGTTTTTAAAAGTATCCGGGTTTGTGGAAGACTTGTATTAGAAAGAAGTGGCTCAACAAAGAGGATTTTGCATGCCTTTTACTTCTAAATACAACAATTATTATTGGCTTCTGGAAAACAGTGGACACATGGGAGAATAAGAAACCTCAGTTGCTGACCAAGACAATGTACACACCAGAACTTCCTTGTGCCTATCTTCTTCCAGATGATCGTTTTCCCATCCTATACTTACATGAGTGTGACCAGGCAAGTAGGGGGGAAGAACACTAACCTCAATATCCCAAAGAACACACCTCAATATCTTGATTTTCCTTTTCCATGCAGCAGAGTTCACTCTTACAGAGCCTAGACAAGGAGTGAGAGTAATTCTGGAAAGCCAGAAAAGGGGCAGAGGTTTGTCCAACCTCCTGTGACTTATAAATTACTCAGCAAACTTTTCTTGCAATGCTGCTTCTCAGTATGTTGTCAGTTCTGAAGAATCTAGCATCAGTGTGTACATGGAGATGTAGAAACAGTAGGTGCTGTCCTGATTTAACTCAGTATGTTTATAATCACAGTACTGACAAGCTGAGAATCATTTTCTTACGTTCTTCTTTTGTATTAGGTCAATACCTTTCTTTGTGTTTCCTTTTGCCCATCACCTAAAAGAGAAGGCTTCTTCGAGCTACTCTTATATAATAAAATAACGTAAATAATATCATTGACTCTAAAATAAAATTAACCCTATAATTATATATAAAATTAAAGAAAGCATGGCAATTTTCTTATCTTCAAGTTAGCTGTGAGTTAATTATATCCTCTGATTGAAAGGAACTATCTGAGGCATATTCTATGTTTCAACCATTATATATTTAGCTTATGTATATCATAAGGTATTTCTTTCTTAGGATTTCAGTTTCATTTTACTATGGGGCATTCCACCTAACTCACTCTGAAGCAGACAGTTGCAGCCAAGGTTTCTTCATGCTCAGTTTTGCCAGAAGCCCCAGCAAAATTAAGATTTTATTTCCTCACAACAGTTTTATCTTAATTTGTGTTATATTAAAATTTCCTGTGGCAAATGTGATTCTAAGAAGTCTATTGGGAGAAAAAAAAATATGGCATTTTACTATAGTAGTTACTATTACAATTAACATTCCAAATTACCAGTGTCTGGAGCATAAACATTCAGGCTGCACAGGTTTTCAACCTCCCTTCAGACAATTCCACCTGCAGCTCATTGTCAGCAACCCTTGCAAGATATACCCAACTTGGTAATTCAGTAGGGAAAAAAACAAAACAAAACAAAAAAAGGTAATTCTTCTGTTTTACATAGAGTAAATTAAAGAAATACCTTTGGTAAAACCTGTGCCAGACATTTTTTAGGACAGCTCAGACAGAAGTTGTGCCAAGCTATGAAAACAAAATAGCAAGATAAGAAAGGGCAAGTTCATTACCTCTGCATCCAAATTTAACATGATTAGGCAAAAAGCTTACTTCTTCTGTAACTACCAGTCACGCCATAATTTTTTCCTTGGTCAGCCATAACCCATACCATGTGCAAAACTAGCCCAGTTGCTAACTGAACAGAGAGAGGCTTCCTTTCAGTTGCCAGTACCTCGGTAACGAAGTCTGCATTTGCCCCATTGGCTTGAAAAGATTACAAGGCTTTGTGGAGATCAGTCCAGTCTTTTGGAGGACTTGGCTCTGTTCCCAGAGTAGCTGATCAGTCTGATCCTTTGGGATGCTGGCCCACGTGTGGGAATTAATTTAGTCTGTTGAATGCTATGCTCACCAGTAACTCAGACACAGAGCTAGTATTGTTCAGATTGGCCACTGAATTACTCCAGCTTCTGACAAAAAAGAACCATAGTCATTCATTTCAGATGCTAGAGGGTTTAGCTACCATCACCTGAGAAAGCATGGGGTGTTTTTTTCCTCTTACTTCTATTACACAGTCATAGAAACAAAATGTGAAAAAGACCTAGTGAGTCATTTTGTTTCTTTCCCTTCGGAAGTACTTAATTTGTTTTTGTAGTATATTACTTTCTAGCTGTCATCAGTTGTATTAAATCTACTTAACTCAATGAGAAGTATGTAAGTATAAGTATTTTGTAGTGTTCTAATGACTTCTCAGTTGAAAAACAAGTTACAAGTATGATAAAACTTTGAATTATTTTTATAACACTTATAAAGTTAAGATAACACATACAGAGCTATGAAATTTCCAAAATAAGAACGTTCCAAAGGTGCCTTTATAATCAAAATATGTTTTGCAGGCATAAGCTAAATGACCTCGGGGACTTTCTTGTTTTGTCTATTTCAATGGATAGATGAATCTCTAATTTAAGGGGGGAGGGAAAAACCTTCTTTTCTTCCAGTTCAGTGTACAAACAAGTCAGGGAAATAAGTCATGTGTTATTAAGAATCCTCTGTAGACTTTTTTTCCATTTTGAGCTTTTTAAAACATAACCTACAGAGTGTGGAGCATAATTAATGCTTAGAAGAGTCGGGATTTGCAGGACAGTATCAATCAGACCTGTTTGCAGAAGCTTTGTTAAACCTGTTTTCAAAAACCACCTATGCTGTCCTTAGAAATCTTAAACAAATTATGTTGTGGTGGAGAGTTTGTGGCTAAGAATATATTTATAATCAATAGAGAACATAGCCTGAGGTAAATTAAATTTAAATTACAAACTAAAGGTCTCATCCCATGAGGACATGGAGGACCCTCAATTCATTCTTAGTAAATGGTTATTGATACAGTGCACCTCTAAGCAGAGTAAAAGTCGCTGTATGTTTTCTGTTTTCTCTTGTCAAGTGAAAAACATATTGAATCAGTCTTTCATATTTCCTGGTAAGGCTCTATTCTTCTATTCTCATCAAAAGTAAGTTGAACCCGATTAAGTAGTAGGATTAATGAAAATAGAAGTGCTAGATCTCTGATTTTGTAAAGTTTCATGTTAGTTTGAGATTTTGTGGGTTCTTTTTTCCCTTGATTTGAGACAAATTAAGAATGCTGCACATACCAAGCAAGCATAATTTAAGGTTACCATTGTTCCTCAGTCAAGACACTGCTGTAGTCTTTCCTATTCCTATGCAAAATGTGTAAAGGAGGAAGAGGAAAAAGTGAGGTTGCTACTCAGTCTGTTCTAGGTCTCAAGCTCTCCTTTGTATTGTCACGGCATTACTGGTTTTCACATCAGCTGTTCTTGTGTCTGCTTTTGTGCATTGCAAGTATAACAAATGCAAAGAAATGTGACTTGATCCTCCTGAAAGATGGAGAACTAAGCATGTGTCTCAGCAATTCAGCTGTTGAATAATCTGCTCTTTATAATAAAAGTTTTGGGTTTTCAGATCAGGAACTTGTATTCTAAATAAATACAAGAAATCCACTGTTCTGAGATTCTTGAGCACATCTGGGAAAGACTGAGGGATTTTTTTTTTGAGAAGTGGTTGACAATGCCATTTCAGTGAAATGAGAAGTTCTTGGCAACCATTTTTTGCTTTCTCAGTCGTGCCAATACAGCACGTTGTGGTACCACCTGTTGAAAGGGAAGCAGAAAGGTGGCAATACTGAAACCACAAGGAGCTTCATAAGCCGATTTCATTGCCTAAGCTAACATTGAGCATCTCCAGCTTCAGACATGCTGTAGAACGCAGCAGTGGAGCAAAGCAGTGCACTGAGTAGGTTCAGAGAGTATGCTTAGCAGAGAGGAATGTAAAAAAACACCACTACGGTATTCCTTCACTATCTTACCGTGTAACTTCCCATACAAATATGGCAGAGAACTTGGTTGTCTTTTGAAGAGTTAAAGACTAAGTTCAGTTGTTATACTGTGAGTCTGAGGAATTTTTGGCCAAAAGATAGGGGCAACTATCATTGTAACTTGGGCTGTGGAGTTGAGTCAGTACTTCCATAGCACGGCCCATAGCTCTCTGAATAAAATGGGTTACACAGTAAGAGCAACCTTTGAAACAGTGCATTTGTCAGTGGGGTACTATCTCGTAAGTCAGTAGCTCAAAACCAGTTTTAATTTTAAATGCTATCATAATCCTGGCAGCAAATTGCAAAAAGCCAACATTCCCTGTGGAAAGAAAAGGCAGAAGGATGTTGCCTACCTTCTCGGTGTGGATGGCTGACAGGCATGAGAATTTCTGCAGTCACATAGGAAAATACTTTGTTCACTGATTTTAATAAATTAGAATCCAATGTTTGGCTGGCTGTTCCTAGGCAGAATATCAGGGAAATAACATTTCCTCTCCAAACCACCTTTGTAAATGACTTTTCACACACAGACTCCTGAGATTCATACTGCAGCACTCCTTAAGCTCAAGCTTATTCTCCTTCCCTGTCACCTGTGTTCGAAAAGCATGGGACTCCATCACCCCAACCAAGCTAAAGGGAAGGTACAAATATTGCAAGGCCAGCTAGTGCCTGAGAAGTTTAGTTGCATTTCTGCTTCAGCAGCAGAAACGGAGAGAAAGCCTTAGAACTATTTCAAGCTTTGAAGCTGAACAGGGGAAGAATGCTTGCTTGCTGTTGCATTTTAGGAATCTTGAATTATTTGTCCATACTGTGGCCATCACGATGGAAAAAATCCAAAGAGAAAGATAATGAGTATCGTGAATTACGTTTATCAGATAATTCAAAATTATCCTTCTTGTGCAGGCTATTGATAGCCTGCTTGATGTTGTTATATGTGTGAAATGATCATTTTAAGTCCAAAGTATGTTCTTGAATGGAGGTCGCTAGCTTGATAAATATGCTGGGCCTTTCCAGCACTGATTTGCAAAATTAGTACATTTTTCACGCTTCTAAATTATTTTAGGTGATAGAAATCAGGATTCTCTTATTAATACTATATGCTTTAATTAATGGTATTATTTTAGCATATATCTAGGAAGAAAAACAGCTATTTCCATTACATCACTTTCAGACTAAACAGTTCGTGATTGAGAGAAAAACATCCTTTTGTATAATGAAAATGTTAAATAATTAAAAGGATGCGCATTAATCCTTCAAAAAATGAATGTAAGAATGTGTTTCTTTAAAGAAATAGACATCCATTAAAAATTGAAAAGAAAATTGGCACAAATAGCACTGGTTAAAATTATTTTAACAGTGAGCAACATAGAGTCTTGTCTAAGTCTTCAAGAATTTTGGCAGTCATACTATTCCTCATTGGTGTCTGCCAGAGTAGATCATCTTGAAAGTGCAGAAGATCTTGAAGAATCATTGCTAATCCTGTGGAAGAAACTGTGACGTTGAAAAATCCAAAACACAAGAGAGCTTGCTTTCACTTTTAACTTCAGGCTGCAGCCCATTATATTCAACTTGTAACTTCCCAGAATAAATGTCTCTCGCCACAGAGCAATTGCTGCATATACTAAAATTAAATTTATTGTTTAGGTTTGCACCTATGTAAGAAAACAGGGAAAAGTATCTTCTTTAGAAGAAGTGTCATTCTTTCCCTACTTGTCCCTTGTTAATTTATTTTGGTTTTAGTTTAGGTTATTCAGCCATAGAGAGTAGAAGTTTAAAATTACTGAAGACCCAGTATTTGTGCGTTGATAACATGACTGCTTTGAAACAAAGAAACAGAAATGGTTTTAGTGATGTATTTGGCTTTGATGTCTTTTCTTGTGTGTGTTTTATGAAGAGCAGATAGAATCTTATGGGTGGCAAAACACATACGGCTTAAGCCAACATATTGTATCTTTTTCACACAGCAGTCTACAGAGGTACATTAATTTTGCAGAACTGACTAAATATGGCTTTTGGCACACACAGATGGACCTGCAGGCCAGCGATGTCAGTGGATATGTTATTGGCCATGTGAGATGGCTGTTAAAGCAAATCTTTGCAAACATGCATATTTTTCCTATCCCATCTGTCTGTTTAACCAGTCCCATATTGCTCATGCCTCAGGTTGTGAGCTGTGTAGCTCTAAAAGTGTATATTTATTAGCATTGTTCCTTGTGTAGTAATGTTCTCTTACAGTTTTGTTAGAGCTGCATGTACAGTTACATTCAAAATGTCCAGTGCTTAATGCTGGAAACCCGTCAGTGAATCCTGTTCTGCTTGACATGAACCACAGACAAACAAGAACTTGGTTTTCTCAGGCGGTGGTTGGTAGATAACTGCACTGCGATGTTCCAGTTACTTGCTGCCTCTCTCTGATACAGAACTTACTTCTTTCTTTTCTCCCTTTCATGATTACAGGGACTTAAAGCAGCCGACAATGACCCTACAGCCCCACCATATGACTCCCTCTTAGTCTTTGACTATGAAGGAAGTGGCTCCACTGCTGGATCCTTGAGCTCTCTTAACTCCTCAAGTAGTGGTGGTGAGCAAGACTATGACTACCTAAATGACTGGGGCCCACGTTTCAAGAAACTTGCTGATATGTACGGTGGAGGTGATGACTGAACTTCAAAGTGAACTTTGTTTTTGGACAAGTACAAACATTTCAACTGATATTCCCCAAAAGCATACAGAAGCTAGGCTTTAACTTTGTAGTCTACTAGCACAAGTGCTTGCTGAAGGCTTTGGCATAGGCTGCAAACCAATTTGGGCTCCGTGGAATATCAGTGATCCAATGCTGTTTGGAAAAAAATATTGAGCTCAGTTACACTTGAATTTTACAGTACAGAAGCACTGGGATTTTATGTGCCTTTTTGTACCTTTTTCAGATCGGAATTAGTTTTATGTTTAAGGCTTTAATGGTACTGATTTATGAAATGATGCATTAAAGAGACAAAATATGTTGGGGTGGGGAGGAGTAAGGTGAATCACAATATGCTTCAACATGCTTTTGTTACATCGCATTGCTTTTATTAAAATAAGGAGATTAAAACTTAAAAAAAAAAATCCTCGTGGAACAATTTTATTATTTGGGAGAGAAGACCATGAGGTGGAACAATGTACATTACTTCTAGTTTTAGATGTTAGGGGATTTTTTTCACTAAAATTCTAAAACTTAATGCAGCTGGTTGCAAATAAAGGGAGTTTTCATATCACCAGTTTGTAGCAGAATTGATTTTTTTTTTCCTTACGCTAGAATGTTAGACACATTTCGGTCTTAATCCATGTACACTCTTTTCTTTTTTTTTTTTTTTTTTTTAATTTCTAGTACTTTTTCCCACTTCACTGTAAAAATGGTATGTGTACATAATGTTTTATTGGCATAGTCTGTGGAGAAGTGCAGAAACTTCAGAACATGTGTATGTATTATTTGGACTATGGATTCAGGTTTTTGCATGTTTATATCTTTCGTTATGGATAAAGTATTTACAAAACAAGTTGAAAACAAGTGACATTGATTCAATTGTTGAACTGTAGTTAGAGTACTCAATATTTTTTTTATTTTTATTTTTATTATTTTTTTTGTTTGTTTGGGGAGGGAGAAAAGTTCTTAGCACAAAAGTTTTACATAATTTGTACCAAAAAAGGGGGGAGGGGAGTTGGCCTAATACTGGTGGCACGAGTAAATATACAGTATGTTTTGGGGGTGGGGAGGGAAGGGGGAAGGAGCTTTCAAACTGGAGAGACTTCTGAGAACAGCTTTGCCTCTGTATTGTGTACCAGAATATGAATGATACACCTCTGACCCCAACGTTCTGAATAAAATGCTAATTTTGGATCTGGTGCTTGGTTTGGCTTTTTTTTTTTTTTTTTTTTTTTTTTTTTCCCCTACTTGGGCAGCCCTGACTATAGTAAATAAAACATACACAAAGCACATTTGAATTGTGTGAGATGTGCATTTCTTTAGCATGTAATACTGCTGGACTACAAATAAGCTGCGTATAGGAGAAAGTTTGGCACAAAATTGGAAGGCAGGTTCTCAGATGAAGCCAAGTGATCTGTGCCATTTCTGGTAATTCAAAACTTTCAGATCCATCTAGATGACTAGCTTTAATGTATATTATCTAAATAACAAAGCTTGCATCATTTTTGTCTCATTTCTCGATTGACAGTTTAATGATTTTATGATTATGCTGCTGGTTGCATAAACAAATAAATTAGAGGTCCTGGCAGTCATCTGCTACCTGAACTTTCTCATGCTGAAGTAAAGGCAAATCCCCTGTTAACTTCTGTGCAGGTCACAGCATGTCCTTCAAGGAGAATGCTTGCAGTCATGGAACTTTATCATAAAGTCCTTTTAGGAGATTAGTCATCACTAGTCATGTTTCTAACCTGTTAAAATGATATATTTGCAAACAAAGCAAGCACAGTAGGTGCAGCAATTCTGCCTTCATTCACTTGCAACAATCTGCTCAGGTTTAATGTCTACATTTACGCTCGTTAAGGGCCTAATTGTGAACAGTGTGAAGCCCAAACTCAGCAGAAACACCACATTTCCACAGGCTGTTGAGAGAATTGGAGCAGCGGGAAGGGATCCAGGCCCCAGGAGTAGTGCAGCAGCCTTCTGCGCTGGGAAGGCTTGGAAGGCAGTTGGTCTGTGGGTGATGCTCTTCAGCATGATGCCACTTCAGTGCTTCCTCAGCACTCCAACCCTCATTTACATAATGTGACTGTGATTTCCAGAGGTGAATCCTGAAATATCAGTCAGAGTGCATTATATACTGCATATGACGGTAATTACAAAGTGTCGTGGTTTAACCCGGCTGGCAGCTAAACACCACGCAGCCGTTCGCTCACCCTCCCCCCTCCCTCTCTGGGACGGGGGAGAGAAATGGAAAGTGAAGCCCGTGAGTTGAGATAAAGACAGTTTAATAAGACAGGAAAATAATAATAATAATAATAATAATGATGATACAATGGTGATAATACGAAAGTAATAATAGTATGTACAAACAAGTGATGCACAATGCAATTGCTCACCACCCGCTGACCGATGCCCAGCCTAACCCCGAGCAGTCCCGCCCCCTCCCCCCGGCTAGCCACCCCTATATATTGTTTAGCATGACGTCAGATGGCATGGAATACCCCTTTGGCTAGTTTGGGTCACCTGTCCTGGGTCTGTCCCCTCCCAGCTCTTACTGCACCCCCCAGCCTGCCCGTTGGCAGGACAGAGCAAAGGCTGAGATGTCCTTGGCTTAGTATAAGCACTGCTCTGCAACAATTAAAGCATCGGGGTGTTATCAGCACTCTTCTCATTCTAAGCCAAAACACAGCATTCCACCAGCTACTAGGAAGAAAATTAATTCTGTGCTAACTGAAACCAGGACATCTATCCACCCCTTATTCCATACCATTTATGTCATGCTCAGGTTACACTCTTTTCCATACATTCTAATTAGTCACCTATAGTAATCATGGTAGTGATAATATACAGTATAATATACTATTTAACATGGTGCAATTCAGTTCATGGGCTATTCTCACCCAGTATTAAATCTCCTTGAGGTACACACCGGACCTCTCCGTTCTTTTGCATTACCCACCAAGTATATCCAGGTCCCTGAGCGAAAACAATTCCACGAATAGGTTTGCCTTTTCCTGAGGCAGGAGTAGCCCAGACTGTTTTACCCAGCATATTTTTTACATGCACTACAGGAACTTTATCCCCATCTACAGTACGTAACAGGTTTGATTGGGCAGGTCCAGCTCGGTTGGTAGATCCCCTAGTATTGACTAACCAGGTGGCCTTTGCCAAATGCGTATCCCAGTTTTTGAACGTCCCAGCGCCCATTGCTTTCAAGGTAGTCTTTAACAGGCCATTGTATCGTTCAACTTTCCCGGAGGCTGGTGCATGATAGGGGATGTGATACACCCATTCAATACCATGTTCTTTGGCCCAAGTGTCTATAAGGTTGTTTCGGAAGTGAGTCCCATTGTCTGATTCTATTCTTTCTGGGGTGCCATGTCGCCATAGGACTTGCTTTTCAAGGCCCAGGATGGTGTTCCGGGCGGTAGCATGAGGCACAGGATATGTTTCCAGCCATCCGGTGGTTGCTTCCACCATTGTAAGTACGTGGCGCTTGCCATTGCGAGTTTGAGGGAGTGTGATGTAATCAATCTGCCAGGCCTCTCCATATTTATATTTCAGCCATCGTCCTCCATACCAAAGAGGCTTTGACCGTTTGGCTTGCTTGATTGCAGCACATGTTTCACAGTCATGAATAACCTGTGCTATAGCGTCCATGGTCAAGTCCACCCCTCGATCACGAGCCCATCTGTATGTTGCATCTCTACCTTGATGGCCTGAGGTGTCATGGGCCCATCGGGCTATAAATAATTCACCTTTATGCTGCCAATCCAGGTCCACCTGAGCTACTTCAATCTTAGCAGCCTGATCCACCTGCTGGTTGTTTTGATGTTCTTCAGTAGCCCGATTCTTGGGCACATGAGCATCTACGTGGCGTACTTTCACAGCCAGGTTCTCTACCCGAGCAGCAATATCTTGCCACAATGCAGCAGCCCAGATAGGTTTGCCCCTACGCTGCCAGTTGTTTTGCTTCCATTGCTGTAACCATCCCCACAGGGCATTTGCTACCATCCATGAATCGGTGTAGAGATAGAGAACTGGCCATTTTTCTCGTTCAGCAATGTCTAAAGCCAGCTGAATGGCTTTCACTTCTGCAAACTGACTCGATTCACCTTCTCCCTCAGCAGCTTCTGCAACTCGTCGCGTAGGACTCCATACAGCAGCCTTCCATCTCCGATGCTTCCCCACAATACGACAGGACCCATCAGTGAACAGGGCATATTTCTTTTCATTCTCTGGCAACTGGTTGTACAGTGGGGCTTCTTCAGCACGACCCACCTCCTCCTCTGATGATATCCCAAAGTATTTGCCTTCTGGCCAGTCCATGATCACTTCCAATATTCCTGGGCGACTGGGGTTTCCTATTCGAGCCCGCTGAGTAATCAGTGCAACCCACTTGCTCCATGTAGCATCAGTTGCATGATGCGTAGAGGGGACCCTTCCCTTGAACATCCAGCCTAGTACCGGTAATCGGGGTGCTAGGAGGAGCTGCGCTTCAGTACCGACCACCTCCGAAGCAGATCGAACTCCTTCATATGCTGCCAATATCTCCTTTTCAGTTGGAGTATAGCGGGCCTCAGATCCTCTGTATCCCCGACTCCAAAACCCCAGGGGCCGACCTCGAGTTTCCCCAGGTTCTTTCTGCCAGAGGCTCCAGGTGGGGCCGTTCTCCCCGGCTGCAGTGTAGAGCACATTCTTTACATCTGGTCCTGTTCGAACTGGCCCAAGGGCTACTGCATGGACTATTTCCTGCTTGATTTGTTCAAAGGCTTGTCGTTGTTCAGGGCCCCATTCAAACTCATTCTTCTTACGAGTTACTTGGTAGAGTGGGTTTACAATCAGACTGTAATTTGGGATGTGCATTCTCCAAAACCCCACAACACCTAGGAAAGTCTGTGTTTCTTTTTTGTTAGTTGGTGGAGACATAGCTGTTATTTTGTTGATCACATCCATTGGGATTTGACGACGTCCATCTTGCCATTTTATTCCTAAAAACTGGATCTCCCGTGCAGGTCCTTTGACTTTATTTTGTTTTATGGCAAAACCGGCTTTCAGAAGGATTTGGACTATTTTCTTCCCTTTCTCGAAAACTTCCTCTGCTGTGTCACCCCACACAATAATGTCATCGATGTACTGCAGGTGTTCAGGAGCTTCCCCCTGCTCTAGTGCAGACTGGATCAGCCCATGGCAAATGGTAGGGCTGTGTTTCCACCCCTGGGGCAGCCTATTCCAGGTATATTGGACTCCCCTCCAAGTGAAGGCAAATTGTGGCCTGCACTCTGCTGCTAGAGGGATGGAGAAAAATGCATTAGCGATATCAATTGTGGCGTACCACTTGGCTGCCTTCGATTCAAGTTCATACTGAAGTTCCAGCATGTCCGGCACTGCAGCACTCAGTGGTGGCGTGACTTCGTTCAGGCCGCGATAGTCCACTGTTAGTCTCCACTCGCCATTAGACTTTCGCACTGGCCATATGGGACTATTGAAAGGTGAATGAGTCTTGCTGATCACTCCTTGGCTCTCCAATTGACGAATTAGCTTATGGATGGGAATCAGGGAGTCTCGGTTGGTGCGATATTGCCGCCGGTGCACAGTTGTGGTAGCAATTGGCACTTGCTGTTCTTCGACCCTCAGCAACCCCACAACAGAAGGGTCCTCTGAGAGACCAGGCAAGGTAGATAATTGTTTAATGCCCTCTGTCTCTAAGGCAGCAATACCAAAAGCCCACCGGAACCCTTTTGGGTCCTTGCAGTATCCTCTTCTAAGATAGTCTATGCCAAGGATACATGGAGCATCCGGACCAGTCACAATGCGGTGCTTTTCCCACTCATTCCCAGTCAGACTCACTTCAGCCTCCAATACAGTCAACTGCTGAGATCCCCCTGTCACTCCACAAATATAGATGGGCTCTGGTCCTTTATAGCTCGATGGCATTATAGTACATTGTGCACCGGTGTCTACTAAAGCCTTATACTTCTGTGCGCGTGATGTGCCAGGCCATCGAATCCACACAGTCCAATAAACTCGATTGTCCCTTTCCTCCCCCTGGCTGGAGGCAGGGCCCCCCTAATCCTGGTCAGAATCTTCCTCGTTTCTGTGTTTGAAGGACTGTCTGCTGGAAGTTGGAGCAGCAAACTTTTCGGAGACTCCCTTTTTCCTGATTGTTTTCTTTTGCAACTCACGTACCCGTGCCTCTAGGGTCGCGGTAGATTTTCCATCCCACTTTCTCATGTCCTCTCCATGGTCTCGTAAGTAAAACCACAGGGTGGCACGGGGTGAGTACCCACCATATCGTCTTCCTTGTGTGGGTGAACGCCTACCCCTGACAGCTGAGACACTGCTTTGTACAGGTGCGAAGGAGAATAATCTCTCTTCAAGTTGGTGAACCTTTTCAGAAAGTTTCTCCCAAGTGTTCTCCTTTGGTCGGTGGGCACTGGTTGGTTCAGGTGGGGAGGACAATAGATTCTCTTCAAGTTGGTGAACCTTTTCAGAAAGTTTCTCCACAGCTGAGACGCAGGCCTGTAAGGAAGAGGAGAGACTTTCTTCGTACTGCCGGAGTTGTTTAGCCGCTTCACCCACTGTGGGTTCCTCATCCTCTTTCCAGGCCATTATTGCCAATGAGCTGGCATATGATGATGGTGCACTCCGTACAAACTTCCGCCACATGGGTCGTGTACACTTGACTTCATCTGGATCTGTGGATGTTTGTTTGAGGTCTGGATCCTCATAAATCACTTCCCGTACGGCTAATTCCCTCAGGTACTGGATTCCCTTCTCCATAGTGGTCCACTTGCCTGGTAGACATAAAATATCTTCCTTGAAGGGATACCTTTCCCTCACAGCTGAGAGGAGACGCCTCCAGAGGCTGGTGGGTCGTGCTCCATCTGCAATTGCTTTGTCAATGCCGGCGTCTCGAGCAAGGGATCCCAGCCGCTTGGCTTCCCTGCCGTCTAATTCCACACAATTGGCTCCAGAGTCCCAGCACCGGAGCAACCAGGTGACAAGCTGCTCACCTATACAGCGACCAAAATCTTTTCGCACATCTCGTAGCTCGCGCTCGTTTAGGCTTCGGGTAGTTACTGTTGCTCTTTCGGCATCCTCATCTTCCTCCTCCTGAATCCTTGACGGCCCAGCGTCGTCATCATCTTCGTCATCTCTATACTTAGTTTTGGCAGAAGCCTTACCTGGATTGGCAGAAGACTCTCTGCGTTCTAAACGACTTGAATTTCTATACCATATTTTCACCTTCTCTACAGGGGCAGCTTGCACTGCTACTGCTCGTTTCTCTGACTTTGTTACAGGGTCTGCCACAGGGGTTGGAATGCCCTCTGCAGGGTCAACTTGCACTGCTACAGCTCGTTTCTCTGACACGGCCACAGGAGCTGGAGCGGCTACAGGAGCTGGAGCAGTTGCAGGAACCGGAGCTGTAGCGGCTACAGGAGCTGGAGTTGGAGCTGGAGCAGTTGCAGGAGCTGGGACTGGAGCAGCAGCAGGAGCTGGAGCTGGAGCGGCTTCAGGAGCTGGAGCTGGAGCGACTTCAGGAGCTGGGACTGGAGCAGTTGCAGGAACTGGGACTGGAGTAGCGGCCGGAGCTGGAACTGGAGCGACTGCAGGAACTGGGACTGGAGCAGCTGCAGGAGCTGGAGCTGGAGCGGCTTCAGGAGCTGGAGCTGGAGCAGCTTCAGGAGCTGGGACTGGAGCAGTTGCAGGAACTGGGACTGGAGTAGCGGCCGGAGCTGGAACTGGAGCAGCGGCCGGAGCTGGAACTGGAGCGACTGCAGGAACTGGGACTGGGGTGGCTTCAGGAGCTGGGACTGGGGCGGCTGCAGGAGCTGGGACTGGAGCGGCTGCAGGAGCTGGGACTGGAGCGGCTGCAGGAACTGGGACTGGAGCGGCTGCAGGAGCTGGGACTGGAGTGGCTGCAGGAGCTGGGACTGGAGCGGCTGCAGGAGCTGGGACTGGAGCGGCTGCAGAGTCCACCGTAGGGGTCACAGTGGCCGTTGGATCTGTCACGGGACTTGGAGTGGCCGCAGGGTCTGTCACTAAGTTGATAGCAGTATCCATGGCAGCTCGATAGGCGTAAGCCAGGCCCCAGCATGTTACAATGATTTGTGTTACTTTGGAACTTCCCGAATCGCGACACCTTTTATTCAAGCATTCTGCCAGTTTTTGAGGATTTTGCACTTGTTCAGGGGTGAATTTCCAAAACACTGGGGGTGCCAACTGGTCTAGATGCCTGCCCATATCCTCCCATACTCCCTGCCACCCACAACTATACTGCCTCCGGGCAGATCTCCGGATGAGCTTCCTAAGTAGTTGTTTAACTTTAAGCAGAACCTGAAGTGCATTCAGGAGGCAGAACAACAGGACTATGCTGGTCTGAGTATCCCAAGGATATTCAATATCTTGGAGAGCTATTGTAATAAACTCGGAGGATAAGAGGGTGGTGAAGGAGGAAGGGAGAGTGATCAAGGAGGGTACAGGGGTGGTGAAGGAGAAAGGGAGAGTGATCAAGTAAGAAAAATTATCTTCCCCTTTCCCCTCCACAGATTGACTCCCTAATGAAAAAAGGCAACAGATACAATTGCTAATAGTTTCCAAAATACAGTTTCCAAAGTATAGAATCGAAGATGTTACTGAGTACAAATACCAGGTTAGAGTCATGGCCAGATATTTCATCATCTCATAAGCCACTGATACAACACACAGTACCATAATGGTCTGAAACCAGGGCCCGGAGAGGATAAACAACATGACAGAGAGCACATACGGAAAATAACGTGCTATAATACTCAATTTGGAAAACAGGCGCAGCACAGTTGAGATTAAAGCAATCAGCATTATGACAAGTGACTATTAAGCAGGTCTAATACTTATACCAATTTTAGTTTAACACACTCTGGTCAGATCTGCCGTTATCTCAACCTTTCGTGCCCCACGTTGGGCGCCAAAAAGACTGTCGTGGTTTAACCCGGCTGGCAGCTAAACACCACGCAGCCGTTCGCTCACCCTCCCCCCTCCCTCTCTGGGACGGGGGAGAGAAATGGAAAGTGAAGCCCGTGAGTTGAGATAAAGACAGTTTAATAAGACAGGAAAATAATAATAATAATAATAATAATGATGATACAATGGTGATAATACGAAAGTAATAATAGTATGTACAAACAAGTGATGCACAATGCAATTGCTCACCACCCGCTGACCGATGCCCAGCCTAACCCCGAGCAGTCCCGCCCCCTCCCCCCGGCTAGCCACCCCTATATATTGTTTAGCATGACGTCAGATGGCATGGAATACCCCTTTGGCTAGTTTGGGTCACCTGTCCTGGGTCTGTCCCCTCCCAGCTCTTACTGCACCCCCCAGCCTGCCCGTTGGCAGGACAGAGCAAAGGCTGAGATGTCCTTGGCTTAGTATAAGCACTGCTCTGCAACAATTAAAGCATCGGGGTGTTATCAGCACTCTTCTCATTCTAAGCCAAAACACAGCATTCCACCAGCTACTAGGAAGAAAATTAATTCTGTGCTAACTGAAACCAGGACACAAAGCGTGGTATCTCTTCCTCACTGAGCTTTTCATAGGAATGCTTCCTTTCTTTCTCTTATTCCTGATGATGCCAGTGAATGTGCTTAGAGACAGCAGTCCTCTCAGATTGGAATACATCCCTTTAGTGTCTGCGTACCTGGCTATTACTTACCTCATGCATTAGCTTGATGCTGAAAAAAAAAATATTTTTTCAGTAACGTGTCAAAATTATCAATGAGCTTCTTTAAGCTATTTCCATATTAATTAGTGGTGTGGGGAAAAAATAGAGTGGGATGCACAATTGAAAATCTGGCTATGCGTAGTTAAGTAAGGAAAATTTTATAAAAGGCAGGATTTAAATTGTGAATTCATGTTAAGCAAAAAGCCACGTTTAGCATGTTGTTGTTTTTTTTTTCCATATTCTGTAATTTATACAAAAACGTATTTTAAGCATAATAATTCTGTTGGTTTTGGTATTTGGAACCAAAAAATTGGAAATGCTAGACGAACTTAATTGAGATTGAATGCTAAAAGATAAGGAGGCAGAAAGGTTTGTGAAAGACTTCCAGTTTTTACTATAGCCCATTATTTTGTTTAAATGCAGTAGATGTCATCTTTTGTGAATACTCAGCTCTGTTGGACAGCAATAGGAGCTCATGCATTTTGAGTATTAATATATCCATTTATCTCTGTCTTGATCAGACAAGCTTACAACTCTGTCTACAGCAGCTTTGCAATTCTAGCAGTGGTTCTCAAACCTAGCGTTAGGTCAGCGTTAGATCTGCTAAACAGAATGAAGAATTAAATAATTATGAAATAATAGAATAGAATGAAATCATTTTTTGTATCTCATATGTTTACAAGGAAAAATAAAATATTTGAACTGACCCTCGTTCATTGAGCTTCAGGTTTGTTGATATTACAGAAATGTGGAAACAGGTTTAGTCTAATATGCTCAGAGGGCTACACTGAGAGGAAGAGGATGGCCAACCTGTGACCCTGCAGTTGTTTGGGGAAATTCTGGCTGCCTGTTTTGGAAATTAACTTGAGCGGTAATATGTACTGTTTCTGCCTTGTAGACGCTGTATCCAAGGGAAGTTATTGGCAAGAAGTAAAGCTGCAGAAGATTTTCCATCTCAGTTTTTCCAGTTTCTATTTCCTTTCAAGGATAGTCCCTTGTAGACTATGTTCTTCTGAACTTTGGGTCTGTAAAGAGGAGGAGGAGAAAGGTCTTTGTTGGGAATGAATGTCTTAAATGGACACAGAAGACCTCAGATACAAGTAGAACTAGCTTCCTGTGTTTCTTCAGGGATTCCCAAGTACTGGTGACGGATGTTAATACACATCCCACAACAGTCTAAACCATGCTTACACTTCCTTCAAGTAGCTGAACTAAGTAGTACTTGAGTTTTCAACTGGTGATTTTATTGGTGTTGATGCCCTCTCTGGCTGTGCTGTAGCACTGTTACAAGCTGGCTGTAAAACTCACTGTGATCTTTCTGAATTACAAAAGACCTACATAAATCAGTTTGATAAGGCAGACAATAAGCACTGCCTTCTTCCATTACTCCATGTTATTTTGTCTTTCTTGACTCTGCTATATAAAATGTTTATAAATTCATGTAAATTTTAAATGTAAGATGTTTAATTTAGTGTCTGAATTGCACTGCTTTGCAGACAGACAATGTTTCTCAGTTGCAAACAAAAACATTTTAGACAGCCACTTACTTTCTTTTGGTGCCAAAGTAGCAAAGTTTGCTTTAAAAACCACGTGAAGACTGCTTCTTGGGAGTTCTGCTTTTTGGTACGTATCATTTCTGGAACCGTACCAAGTTCCTCATGCTGAAGAGGGTTATATTTACTCCGCCTTGGCCCCATTCACCTTAACACACAAGGTAAAGTGTTTTCTGATAAGGGATGGGACACAAATTGCCAAAAGGGTCTCTCAAATCTGTCAGTAGTCGTTCAAGATGTCACAGGTGAGCTACTGCCTGTTCTTATCTTAGACAGCTACTCCCAGCTTCCTTAGGAGCCTTCCTTCTAGCAGAAGTAGCATGTTTTTAACAAATTCACTTTTCTGGGTCAGGAATGTGAAAGCGGAGTACCTGCCTGCTGTTACCTCAGTCAATATTAATTATTCAAATAAGATGCTGCAGTCACTTAAATGCATTAATACACAATCCACAACGGTATGTTTTATACACATGGTTTTCCTCATTCAGCCAGAGATGGTCTACATTCATACAATGCCCTTTTTTCATTTCTTTTAAGTAAGCTTTTCTTCTTTTTATTTACTCTAGCAAGGATCTTTCCTAGGAGTTTCTCTAAAGCCATGGGATAATTGCTCTTTGCTTAATATATGCCACAGGAAAAAAAAAAAAAAAAAAAAAACAGGAATAATGAGTTCATCGATAATGATGAATTTTCCATGTAATAACAAAACCCAGATGGGAAACAGAAAAAGATGAGAATGGCTAAGGTAAAACACGCTAAGCACTTCCATGGATTCAAGGTACTTTCGTTGAATACAGGCAGGGAAAGAGTATCATCCCCTTTGATCAACCAACATAAGGTCCTCTCCAACCACCCTGCTGCTCTTGGAATGGCCAAGCTGCTGTTTCCAGTGTAATGGAGAACCTGCAGATGCCTCTTCTCTGGAGCTCCCAGTGTAATGTTGCTTCTTTCATTCTGGGGTATGTTTCACCACATTTCACCTGATTTTCCCACTCAATTCAGCAAGATAATTAAGCAGTGCCAAAACTAACTCAAATCAGGCTGCATATTCTTCAACTGGCAGCCTCACAGAATCAAGGCTTTGGTCTTGTTTTGGTTTGGTGGTTTTGCTGTAGATGTCAGGATCTGTTCTCAATGTAGCAATAGCTGGGAGGACTAGTCTCCTTTTGGAATGTTAGTATCCCCTGAAACCGCTGGGGATTTCTAAGATATCTAAAACTGTAGCAATTGCCAGTAGTGTAGTAGATAAATATGTTTGCATGGTCTTGATTTTTCTGTCACAGAATGGCAAACACTAATATGACAACGGGAGGTTGCAGTCCCCATGGAGCTCTTTGGAAAGATTAATCAGGGTGAGGTGGTGGGTATGTGCCCTCTGAACTGTTCTCTGTGCAGTTCTAGCTGTAGAGATTGCATATATATGTGTGCATGTGTGATGAACAGATGCTGCTCAGATTTAGGTGTAGTCACAGCTCTCTTTCCCCTCTTCCCTGAGTACATGCAAGCCACCCACATACGACCCCCAAAACATAAAGCATAAATGGAGCTCCTGGGCACCCATGTCTCATCTCTTTCCTCCTCAGCATTCCCTTATCACCTTTATAATCAGACACTACCTGGAGAAGAAATGCCCATTATTTTCTCATTGCTTTTATCTTTCTTCTAATGTGCTCCCTCCCCCTCCCTGGTCCTGTGAGAGACCAATTTTTTTATATGAAGTATTTAGGATAATTGGTTTGGTTCATGAATTACCATTGTTGCTTGCTGCTATTCCCCACTCCTAGTGTATCTAGTATATGTATAAAGTCTTTTTGGTTGTCATTAACAAATTCTGCTTTTCTAGCTCTCTTGACAAGCCTGAGAGAATAATTTTGTATTCTCCTTTCCCCCTTTCAGTTTCTGTAACCAGATCTTTTGCTGCTCTTTTCAGACCTTTGATCCACCCCCTGTAGCTAAAATAAATGGTCAAACTCTTCTTCATTTAAGCAGGTGTCTTTCTTTCTTTCTTTCTTTCTTTCTTTCTTTCTTTCTTTCTTTCTTGGGCAAACATTCCTGTTGACTTCATATCTTTCTTCATGGCACCCAGAAAAAAAAAAAAAAAAGGATTTTGCATTGTTCATAATAGCTTATATTTATGACTATTTCAAAAATATATTTCTTTTGAGAGGCTTTCTTTTAATACACTGATGCATTTGTAAACCTCATGATGGTATGCATTTATGCAATTTACTGAAACCACCTCCAAGTGGTTCACACTCTCCTGCAGAGTCTAAAAACTGGTTCTGAAAGCAACATATTTTGCTCTGGGTATGAATAATAAATAGCAGCATTGTGCAAATTACTTTTATACTTCTGCTTCTGAAGATAAAATTTGTTGATGTAGTATGCGTGGATAAAGACAGACAGATCTGTGGGCCCACCCCTTCTGTGTTCCTTGTTACTGAAGTTTGATTATTATATTACATTTGTTATCTGCAGTACTGCAGGGTGAGCTTATAAAAACCCAGCTGTCTCTGTGCTCCATAAATCAAAAGTAATGGCCAGATAATCAAAATTATGTTCCAATTCTAGAACATTCATTACTTGTGGCATTGTATAAAGCAGATATAAAAACAAGCGGAGTTTTTGTGCTAGGATGATTACAGGGAATTACACTAAAAACATAGAATCATTGCTGGTATGTTTTGACTTCAAGTTGAGGAGAAGTTTGCTCAGCAAGGTTATTTTAAGATAAACTGAGAAATAAACAAAAAATGAATTATTTACCTAACCTAGTCAGGAAACAATATTCAGTGCCCTATCTCTTTTGAGAACTTATTTTTCCTCATTTGGGCAGAAAGAAGTCAATCAAGAAAAATGACCAGAAAAGAGTAAAACCAACACTTAAAAACTCATTGCAAATTGGGAGAGGCAACTTCAAAGACCTGTTATGCTATTGTGTCTCATAACAGAAGAATTCCAGGCTATTGCCTCATTTCTTGATCTTCCCATTTTTTATGTGGAAAGCATTTGTGCTGACTAGTGCCTGAATAATCTGCCTGCAGAGTGTCTGAATCCAAGCTCTAACTTTGAGTTAGTTGCTTTGGCATTTCCTATTGTTCTCTGTTGATAGGGCTAATTAGAAGTTTGCTCTTCTTGAAAAAAAGATGTTACAGCCTAAACTACTGTTTGGGGTGTAAAAAACTCTCCAGTCCATGCTCAGGAACAAAGAATTGTCCCTTGGTATTTTATATATTGAGTGAATGCCCTGACCACTGTGTTGAAAATGCCCATGAAAATGTTTGGAACATTCTAGATTTTATCCCGATGGAAATAGATCATAAATGCTTTGTGTTTATCCCAATTATCATAAATGCTTTGTGTTTATTCACAAAAATAAATTGTTTTCTGGACTGTGCTAGACCAGGGTTTTTTACAGTGCCTTCCCATTTAGCCTGCAACTTCTCAAAGGCAAGATAATGATGGCAATAAGGTTTTGATATGGGACAAGGACCACAAAGAAACATTTTGAGAACAACCTTCAAGGGACTGGAAGACAGTTCTTTGCTGAATAGCAGTCCCTCAGGTCAAGTTCTCATGAAAAATTTTGCCACTCAGTAGTGTCAACATGTCTACTGGAGGAATGCACGATGTCAGTGTGGCAGAATAAAGCCCTTCAAACGAGTTTCAGATACAAAGCTCCTGAGTCAATAGAGATGCACCCATGATTATTGTGGATGCCCTCAAAGCAGCATTCAGCTCAGAAAAACATTTATGGCTGTAATATTCCTGCAGCCATGTATGATGTTACAAAAAGGTAAACGGCATTGAATATCCAGTAATATAAGCTTGATTACATTTGTTTTGGAAAATATAGACTGATATAACAATTCCAAGTGCTTATGAGTTGTCAATTGGCTTCTTTTTGAGAAATGTCCTTTAATGACTTTACGTTTATTATGACTCATTGTATTCAGTGAGGTGCTATGTTTGCTGAGCTCTGACACATGCTGTAATGCCAGGTGACCCTGTTCAAATGAGCTTTTACAGGAATGTATTTCAGAAATGTATTTTTAAAAGAATTTTGATGGTGATTTTGTTGGTTGATGGTCTCAAAGAGCATTAGGCACTCAGACACCTGGTAGGTCACAGGAATACAAGATCAGCTGCCATTCTAGAGGATACAGCAAAGACCACTTCATGAGACTGGATTTCAGAATTGCTCCAGCCATATGAAGAGTAGTAAAAAAGCATATGGTAAAACAGGGCTGGGTCACAAGCTATGTGCTGCGTACGTATTTATTGTAGGTCTGTGGGCCACAGGCCGTAATCATTCAGCTGCAGAGTGACAGTGAGTTTACAAGGACAGGATTCATAATCAGAGCAGAATACAGCATCAGGCTTCCCTGAAGATCAACACAAGGTTACTTGTCCCTCCCAGTTCACATGAATATGTTGTACATACACATATTAAGGCATCGTGCTACAGAGGACTTTTTCTCCGTTACTGAAAATTACTGCGAGTCCTACGCATGCTGATTTTTGTTGCTTGGATAAAATACTGTGGGGACACCACCAACACAAAAATTTAAAAAAAAAAAAAAAAAAAAAAAAAAAGGAAGAAAGAAAGAAAAAAGAAGTGTTTGTGAATGTGCGTTTAATAGAGACTATAATGAAATAAGAATAAAAGGAGGGCAAGTTATAAAGGTACCCCATCAACATCACTATTTAAATTTGCCCATTGTAGACAATTAAAGAGATGCTTCATGACAGCAACATCTTGCCCTGAACTTTTTTAAAATTCTAAACATGCAACAAAAGGGGTATCATTTTGGAACCAGAGAAGCAGGGAAGGAATGGGCACTTCTTCTGTGTTCATGAAGATCTGGGACTTGTGACCCCCCTCAGTGAAAATGAAATTGGTAATGTCAACCCATCTCTGGCAGACAGCACCTCGCATTGATTTTATACATAATTCACCACAATTGACAGCCTTTTCAGGACAAGCTGGAGACTGATATGTTACGGAGGCTAAATTGCTTCTCCCTTCTGCAAAAGAGGGTCCCTTGAGGCCAAGATTTATGTTTAACAGTGTGACAGTTGGGACTGTGAAGAAGCAGGACCACATTATGGCTGATGTGAGAATACTCTCAGTGCAGTAGAGGCACACTAAAAAACCTCCTGCGCTGAAATTGTTTTTGTCACGAGGTATCCAACAACCCCTTTTTCTCCCTCTGTCTTGCCCCAAACTGTAGTAAAAGAAATTAGAGTACCTTACCCATATTTAGTTTTGCATATGGAGTACCAGATGTATTGTCTGTGCAATTGGCTTGCGTGCCAGCCTTGGTAAATGCAATCAGCAGAAGAGAAAAGCTGGTGGGAAAACAGTGCAACTTCCTTACTGCTAATCCCCACCCCCATTCACACCACAGAAATCTGTGTATTGGCCCCTCCAGGGGTAGGAAAATGTGAAATTGTTTGGGAACAATAATAGTTGAAACCCAATGTTCTATCTTATTTTTGTTTGGATTTTGTTTATATGAGTCACTGATGAACAGAGTCTGTATTCATTGATAGTATGCAAAATTCAGTATATGTAGGGAACTATTATTGCAGCATAATCAGATAATTAGATGTTTTGTCACTGTCTTACGCTGTTTAGTATGAAGTACTTTGAATGACAATATGGCAGCTCTTTCCAGCAGACTTCACAGGCTGCTTGCAAGCTGCAAGTTAACTTTAATTGGGTGTCCTGAGATTTACTACAAGGAAGGTAACAACTTCAGTACAGTAGCAAGAAGCTGGGATCTTTGCACTGTTGGAAGTGTTGTAAATAAACACTAATTTTCCAGTGGTCCCAGTCTTTCTTCAGTGATCAGGTCTACCAAATGAGGTATAAATTGATCCCATAATTTCTGCAGGCTTGGTGATATGCTAATGTATAAGTGACCCAGCTGGCTTTGTGGGGGAGGATTGAAAGGGGGAGGGTTAAGGGGGCAATACAGGAAAACTTCCTGTAGAAATAACATGAAATTCATTGAAACAGCAATGAGTTGTTTGCCTTTTTATTTATCTTTTATGATAGCAAATAGAAATGATTTGGTTTGCCAGTCAGAGCTAGAAATGGAGAAGGAGAAATAAAATAACAAAACCTGAGTGTAATTTTGAGTCAAATGATGTTTGGATCAAGCTCAATGCAATTTATTTTTATATACTGTCCTCCATACAGAGTATTACAAAGCAGTTTACAGGGAAAGTCAATCATCAGAAGCTAAAGGGAAAAGAAGGTTTTAAAAGCAAGAGTAATTCAGTAGCTGGGAGGAATCTTTTTTTTTTTAAAAAAAAAAAAAACAATTATTGAAAGTTCTGAGAGAAAGGATAAAAGTTCTGGGTAAAACCCCATCTCTTCTGTCTTTTGGTGCCCAAAGTACTGTATCACTTGTGTCAGAAAATGGCATGTTATTTCCAATTGCACTGCCTCTGAATGGTCCCTCTGGTCAGAGGCACACCCTGGTGTCACACAGCCTCAGACCTGGTCCCATTCAGCTCCAAATAGCAGCCACATGGACTACTTGCCTTAGTTAGTAAAGAGTAATGCTGAGATACAACATCTTGCATTAACTACAAGTTCTTCCCTGTATTGTAACAACTGGAATCTTCAAAATACAATCAACTTGGGCCACTCTGAGGTTGAGTTTAAAAAGGTCAGAACATAATGCTGGGATAGCACTCTGATTATGTGTACACACATAACATAACATAGTCTTATATTTCATATTTTGGGTCAGATTCCCCTATCTCTTGTTTGAGACCATTCAGGCTAGGCTAATATAGACTACTGAGCCGTTGATTTATTTCACTTGCTTAATATTTACAAGTATCAATTAGTAGTGCTGTTAATTAGTAGTGTGGTTTTAGTGGGATTGTAGAAGGGTCACGATGGTAACTGACTCCAGCCGCAGAACAATGGTACTCAGGTAGTCGGCACTCACAGCAAAGGTTGACTGCCCCTCCAAACACCCATGGGCACCCCAAATCACAAGGTGCTTTCCAGACCTTCAAAACATTCCAGGAAAAGAAAGGAGAAAATATAATAAATCACCTGATGGCTCTTCTTTAACTGCCCAATTGAGAATGTGCTTCCTTAAAAGAGCAAATAAATCCCAGCTGCACAGTATGATGTTCCCCTGAGAAGTCTTTGTCTTACAGTGTCACACTGACTGCTCAGCCTGGAACACACCTCAAGAAACAGGGAAATAACAGGGAAATGGATATGAATCTTTTTTTTTTTTTTTTTTTCTTGCATTGGGCATGGAATAGCCCCAAAGCTCCCAAGCAGCACATTAGTGAACCACAAATCACTAAAATTCCCAGCTTAAAAGCTTAACCACACCAATCATCTGTTCCTGGTCAAATTCTTTACATTCTTCCAGTGTATGTGTGTGAAGTGTTCTGTCACAGAGAGTGTCAGCCCAGCAAGGAGACGATCCCACCAGAGCCTGAAAGCTGTTCAGCCGCTTTCAGGAAGGGAAAGGAGGTGTGAAACAGCAGGGGTCAGTTACGAACCCACTGTTAGCAGAGAAGGAAAGGGACGAGGGATAAAGCTATACAGGCTGCTGGGTGCTGCCTCTCAGGTAACACTTGTCAGGAGAGGAAGCAGCCTTCCACACTGCACCCTGGCGAGGTGCTGTGGTTCAGAATACGAGCTGGACTGTGCTTTATTCTCACTGACTGGAAGCACGTGGCAGAATATTGTGATTGAAAACTATTGGTTTAGTTCACAGAAGAGGCAAAAGGGTGTAAAATGCCTTTTCTTTAACGTGGGTGATATGAAATGCTTTTGTCATGTATTCATTAAGGGTGTCATTTCAACAAGTGCTGACTTTAGGAGATGCTATGCCTCAAGCTCCATTCAAGAATCTTTTTAAAGATTATTGTCATTCCATTCATCACGTCTGAAATGACAACTTCTAGCCACACAGTTTTTACGCAAATGTAACTTCACAGGCCTTGCTATTAATGCTTATTACTGCAAGGCAAAAATTGAGCCAATGACTGTCCATGAAAGACAACAACAGTAACCCAAAACAGGGGAATCTGCCCCAGTATATGAAATATTGAATTGTAGAGTATATTATATATGTTTGTGTGTGTGTACACATTTGTATAACCAGAATACTATCACAGCATTCTGTTCTAACCTTATTATAAATCTCAAAATGGACCAATTTGAATGTATTTGGAGGATTTCAGGTTTCATAAAACATGGGAACAGATGACCTCTCACCTGTGGAGAGGCCCCTGGTGGAGCAGGCTGTCCCCCTGCAGCCCATGGGTCCCACATGGAGCAGATCTCCACGCTGCAGCCCCCCCCCCATGGGTGGAGGAGCCCCCGGTGGAGCAGGTGAATGTGGCCTGGAGGAGGCTGCGGCCCATGGAGAGCCCCCACAGCAGCAGGCCCCGGGCTGGAGCAGCCCATGGAGAGGAGCCCACGCAGGAGCAGGTAGTCTGGGGGGAGCTGCCGCCCACCCGTGGGGGACCCGTGCTGGAGCAGTTTGCTCCTGGGGGATGGACCCCGTGGTATGGAGCCGTGTGGGAGCAGTGCTTGAAGAGCTGCTGCCTGTGGGCAGGCCCCGCAGGCTCAGTTCAGGAAGGACGGCATCCTGTGGGAGGGACCCTGTGTGGAGCAGGGGCAGAGAGGGACCATGAAAGAATGGCAGAGATGAAGCATTAGGGACTGGCTGCAGCCTCCATTCCCCATTCCCCGGCATCGTTTGGGGGGAGGAGGTGGAAGAGTCTGGAATAAAGGAGTGAAGCTGAGACTGGGAAGGAGGGGGTGGAAGGAAGGTGTTTGAGCTTAGTTTTTGTTTCTCACTATCCTACCCTATTTTTAATTGGCAATAAATTCAATTTGCAAATCTGTTTTGCCCATGGCAGTAATTTGTAAATGATCTCCCTGTCCTTATCTTGACCCACAAGTTGTTTGTTTTTTTTTTCTTACTTTCTTCCCCTGTCTTGCTGAGGAGGGGAACTGAAAGAGCAACTGGGTGGGGGTGTGGCAGCCAGCCAAGGTTAACCCACCACAAAAGGCACAGCACCAACACTATTTGAGTGGCAGCATCGCTGCATTGCTACATTTTCAAAGCATGTATAGAAACACAGACACACACTCTCAGGCTGGCCTATTTTTTTTTTTTTTTTTTTTTGGTTTTTTTTTTTTTTTTTTTCATTTCAATGCACTGTGAACATCCTAGAATCCTAGGAATTTTGCAACCTCGAGGATTTGAGAGAAGCCAAACAAACAAAAAAAAAAAAAAAAAAAAAAAAAGCAAACAAAAACAAAAGGAAGCTGATGAAACAGAATCAGGGGACTGAATAAGTGTAAAAAACAGCAAGTGGTTTAGAGCTGCAGTGAGGAAAACAAGCCTCTGGTTCAAAAACAACTGCTTTCTTGTCCATTTACAGGATAATCAATATCTCATCCTAAAACATCTGTGAGCAGATATAAAATAGAAAGAATACTTTATTGTAGAAAAGATTTGCTGACCCAAGTTCCATCAGAAATGGAAGCATAAATAACTACAGAATATTGATAATGATTCTTAGGGAAAAAGAGCTGAATAAACAGCACTGAATAAAATGTGAAATTGCATTTTTTTCTTTCTGTTTTCTTGTAAACCTCTGTGCTAGCAGACATGAACAGTGTCTGCCTCTAGCACTCGATCAGAATTCTTTCTCAGTCAGCCTTTTTTTATTTTCCTCCCTTATTTTAAGCATAATTATCAGATTGATAAATATGTGCGTCAAACATAATGTTAGCAGAGCCTGTATTCTGAATTACTGTGGGATTGGTGCTTTTAAGGAGCAGAAACAATTTAAAACCAGAAAATGAACATGTTTCACTGAAGAGATTATCTTTTTTTCAGCTAATAATAGTTCATATCAGATACCATTTCGTGCAAGATAGAGACCAACTTGCACACTCTCCATAAAAGAGAGTGGAACATGTTCCCTACAGCACTCACGTATTATGAAATCAATTTTGCCTTAAAGGACACTTTTCAGAGTAGTTTCAATCCTAAAGTAGTACATTGCTGTGCTACTTATATATTCATATCACAGTGAGCTGTAAAAGGATGCCACAGCGTTCCCATTTCAGACCCTATGTAAAATTAGGATTAAACTCACAGTAATCTTAAAGGAGAGTGGATTGTTCATATCTGGAGAATTTTTATGTTGAAAGTCCCAGTGGGACCCTGTAATACATGCACAAGTTCAAGCAAGCACCTAACTCTCAGCAGGTCTAGGCACCATCTCCTTGTAGCTAGAGTGCTGGTCAGTCTGCTTTTCTGCTCCATGAGATGGCGATTATTTTCCACACCAACACTCCTAAAAAATACCTTCTTCTCCTTGGTATCACAGATAATCATGAAGGAAACTGTGGCACCTTTAGCTAGAATTCAGCCTCTAAAGAGGAAAAGATGTACTGTCTTAAACAACATGCTTCCTTCAAGGCCCTCAAATCCTGTACGCAGCCTGACACTGGACACCACAGTGAGGAAGCTGGGTGGCAGTCAGCCCAGAAGCAGCTAGCTGTGTCCCTGGGGTAGTGTTACTTCCCCCATGTTTTCCTGCTGTCAGACTGGCAGGGACAGCAGCTGCTCAGCAGTGCCTTCACAGAATCACAGATTGGATGAGTTTGGTGGGGGTCACTTGGACCAACCCTCTGCCCGAGCAGGGCCACCCGGAGCAGGTTGCCCAGGCCCATGCATGGGTGGTTTCTGAAGGTCTCCAAGAAGGATACCCCACAACCCCTCTGGGCAACCTGTGCCAGTGCTCCTTCCAGCCCTCTTGGTGCCAGCCAAAGTTAACCCACCACAAAAGCACAGCACAGAGCTGGCAACTCAGCTGACAGGGATGTGTGCTGCAAAGTGCTCCTAGGTGGTGAGAGTGCTGCAGTGAAGTGTTTACTCTAACAGAAGGCTTCCTGATAAACATGAGAACAAGTTTCTCAAAGGGACCTGTGTGGCTACTCACAGGTTCCTTCTGAGTCTCAAAACCAACTGGTATTAAGCAGCTTGCTGTAAGGAGTAAGGCTTTTTCAACCCACACCCTTCACAGAGCCATTATGCTCACATATTATATCTAGAGGATTTAAATGGTCCAGCTACAAGGTCTTAGGCAGGCCTGAATAGCAAAACTTGAAAAAAAAATAAAATGCTTTTTGGCTTTGCAAAACTCACACACAGGACTGTCTTTTGGAAGATTTCAGTTTCATCCTTGGGTGGGTAAAGATATTTCAGCAAAGGGATACTGTGCCTTCTAAGCCACTGGGAAAACTGCACGCTTGTGTACATGATTTAAAGCATTGTAGTGTGTAACAGAAACAAGGAGTATATACAACAATGCTGTCCCTGCTCCAAAAAATTTTTTTCAATCTTTGTAGGCTACATTCAGAAGTTGTACAGACTTCTGCTGCCTGTGCAACCATACAGAATATGTCACTGCACATGTTTTCCAATTACCAAACTTCTGTGGGAACAGAAGGTCAGCAGACCATTCTAGATAAATATTTTTGTCACCTCGTGCCTGATAACTAAGCTTGCCAAAGGGTAAACAGCCATGATTTCATCATCAATCTTGCAATGACAAGGTTCTCAAGTGCATGGAGTTCGTGGCATGCTGCTTCAATGACTGGGGCAGAAGAAGAGCATTGACAAATGGAGGACAGGGTGATATTCTGATTGATCATGGGGGATTAGGTAGACAGAGAAGATAGTAACATAGGAAATTTTTGGTGAGACCTGAGAACTCTTTTGCTTTAGGTGTGGTCTTTATTGTGTTTCCACAGTCCCACTGCAAGGGTGTTGTTGATTAGATGCAAAGATGAAGATGCAGAATTTGGAAAGAAATGTTTATGATTCTGTTGCAGCTCTAGGGAAAAGTGAGGATGGAGGAGAGTTTGAACAGTACAGAAAGACTTTAAAGTCCTTTAGAAAGGAGTCATTCCAAATACAACAATAAACTAATTAAATGCTATTAGAAATACAGTGAAACTACCACTGAACACTGCCTCCCACAGGCATCCCACTGTCTTAAATAGGCACTTAAATAATCCCCATGTGGCTTTTGATACAATTTTGTCTGACCTTTATTTAAAGACCACCAACACGGCAATTGATTATG
Source organism: Aythya fuligula (assembly GCF_009819795.1). Classification (NCBI taxonomy): domain Eukaryota; kingdom Metazoa; phylum Chordata; class Aves; order Anseriformes; family Anatidae; genus Aythya; species Aythya fuligula. The sequence goes on from NC_045560.1 coordinate 116,903,412, forward strand.
GTTGGTCAACCTGTTTGAATTGGCTCTAACCTAGAGTCAGTTCTCTTTATTTCTCTGCCCACTTTCTTCCTCCTCAGTTTTAAATACACTTATCCTTTTTTTTTTTTTTTTTCTTTTATCAAAATCTGCTGCACATTTCTGTCCACCTGTGGCTATGGATCTCTTGTTTTGTTCTTCCCAAAGCTTTTGTAGCCAGCTTCTGATATTTAGGGTTTGAGGGATTTTATTTTTTTTTTCTTTTAGCAAATCAGCTTTTAAAAACAACATCTTATACTCTCTTAATAATTAATCTAATACCTATTCAAAAACTACAGGTCTGGATTCCATCCTTTGTATAGTAACAGCAACATTCAACATATGTTGGGAGGGGGGATTTCTTTTCATACTCTCTTCCTCTAACACTGTCTCCCTATCTGGACCAACAGTTGAGTCTCTGTACTGAGATTGATAGAGATAAGGAATTTCGTTCTTGAATGCCAAGCTCTGCCTTTTAAAGTCTGCAAGATCCATGAATAAGGGTTGCAGGATTGGATGAGTCAAACTAATACCTTGACATAACTATGCATGACCAACACTGTCATTTTCTTCCTGGGCTTCCCCATCTTTAAGGAAAAAAAACGATGGTCTTTCACTCCAGTATCAGACACTCTGAGATCCTTAACAAACTACTGCTGACAACCATAGCCACCACACACTAAAAGATCTGTCAAATAGTAAGAGGTTTTGGAGTAGCATTTCTTCAGTTCTAATTTGTATCCTTAAAGAAGAGGAATATACACAGATCATGAAATGAAAATTTGGAAGGTACATTTTTTTCCTCCCACATTTAACATATGTCTTAACCATGCATAAGACTTTTCCAGAGTAGAGGGAATGAGAGAGGAGGAGGAGCAGGGAGAAGGCAAAATTGTCTTCCTTTCTAAGATGTAATCTGAAGTGATTATAGAAATAGTCATGTTAGCTATACATATTTTTGAAGATAAAGCTTGTTCGTATCAATCAAAACAGAGCAGCAGCACCAAAGTGAATTTGCTTCAAGTAGCTCTGCTTTACAGAATCTGATGGAGCACTTTGATAACTTCACTCAGCTGTAGATGGGCCCTAATGTCACAGACACAGCTGGTTTCCTACTCAGCTATCACACACAACAGTGAGGAGCTCTCCTCCACTGCAGGCATCTATAACATCAGTAGCAGGGGTCTTCCAAGGTCCACAGCTCTCCTCCAGGCCCATGGCCTCTCCCATTTTAACTCCATCTTACTAAATTGGAAAATGAGCTGTTCCTAAGGTTTCTCTTTTAAACTTAACTAACTGGTGATTCTAAACTAATAGCACCTTGGGATTGAGCCTGTTGCAGGGACGTGGTGCAGATATAGCAATAGAAGGGGGAAGCAAAAGGTGGAACCAGGGTGAGAACTGGCTGAGGAGGTAAAAGCACTGGAAGTAGAGCTGTGGAAAAAAAATAAATAAATTCCAGTCTGCTGCTTTCTGGACTGATTTTAACCTGTTGTACCTACTGCAGCAACTGTTAGATATCCTAGACTGTTTCCACTGCTGCCAACATTAACAATTCCATTGCTTCCAGTGTGAGTACAGCTGGGTTGATACTGAGTACAGATCTTATCCCAGAATGTAACACTTTGAAACACTTAATTTTGGTTATATATATATATATATATATATATATATATGTTTTGTGGATATACAGTTTTTATTTACATCTTTTTTTGTGTTGGAATTGCCTAAAACTGAAGCATTGCTAGTTTCTGATAAGAGACTAATGACTACCTTCTTTTTAGGTCACTGATAAAACATCCACAGCATTTGGTATCATTTCTCTGCCTTTAATAAAACAGAATATAGAAATGATGAAATATTTTAAAATTTGCTTTAAAAAAATGTGGTTATTGCAGGTTTGGGGGCAAAGGTTTTGGCAAGTTCTGATTATATATGAATTGTTTCATGCTTCTTTAAGTAGTACGAGGAAATGAAGCCATAGTTATATACAGTTTTTATCTATAGATGTTGATGGTGAACAGTCGATAGTTGCCATAGACAATAGTTTGTTTATATGTATGTGACAAATGTTAACTGGAACCAGCTTCTCTGTACCACCATAAGCAATACTGGTCATTCTCCAAGGTTTGAATATTTAACAGCTTGGTAATGGGGCTGGTGTAGAGCCATACTACCTTAGATTGACTCTTTCTTGGCTTGGAGGTGATAGATTGCAGCCTTGTGATGCAGAATCCACCCTCTCTGGAGCACAGCTAAAATTTCGTGAGTTATGGGCCATTGTCACTTGTGATGGAGAGTGGCAAGCTCAGATGGCCACATAAATGCAGCGGGCAGAAACAATGGCACAGAGAGTCTGTCAGCTGATAGGGAGCTCTGAAACAACTCCAGATACTGTGTGTAAACTCACTCCTAACCACACAAAGCTAGAAATCAAAGACTAACCTTGGAGAGAGCATGGGACATGGTCAAAGTGGGACTTTCAGGCACAGGAATGACAGCAGGGTTTCTTTTCCAAAAAGTACCATAAATTCTGTAGATGTAGCATGGCATCAGCAGCAGTGAGGTACACATCCAAGAGTGTGTTCAACACCAAATTTAGCAAAAGAAACTTCTGCATGCCGTGCAGCCACACTCTGACAGACTGCCTATACCTTCCCACCTGAAAGCTGCTCTTTGGAGTGTTGTTTTATCACCTCCTCCCAGCAGCTGTGTAAATCCTACAGTCTGCCATTCCAGTGCAGGCAAAAGGACCAGAAGAAGAGGCGGTGTGGAGCACACTAGTCATTCAGTGGATAAATGTGTCAGCAGTGGAGTGCATTGAAAATTATGTCTGGAAAGAGTCCTAAGAAAAATAGAGCTACTCAGGTGGTCTGCAGCTCCTCACAAAGCACTTTAGCAACACAAAGAAGTCGCATCTTTGGGCTGCAGACTTGGGAATGAAGCACGCTCAGGACAAAAGGTTATGAGAGGCAGTGAGGTTGTTTCCAGCCTCAGTGTGAAATACATCACCTGGTTTTATCAGGGAGACAGTGAGAGCTAGTTTGTAACAGGCCTTTCTTGACACTCAGAGATAGACCCCCGACTGTGACTGCTATTCTAAGATGCTGTAACACATACTAATAAATCTTAAGTATGGCAAAGCTACATTAATCCGTACTGCTTGTGTCATCCATACAATGGCCACTCGCAAGGCCACAGAAATTGCAGCAAACACGACAGACTTGGCAAATTGTTCAAATTTAACAGCCACATATTCTTAAATCTGACATAGACAAAAATGCATATATGGTGAAAAGAAAACAGGTTGCACTAAAAAGTGGTCATCAGCCTCTCTAGGAGCAATCTAGGCTAAATCCAGGATTCAGGTGGAATAATCTTAACTAAGGTCAACAGATAAATTCACATATAGCGCTTTTGCTAGATATATCAAACTTCTCTGTACTCCTAAGTAATGTTTATGGACATTCTTATTACAGTAACAGAAGGCTCAAAGCCTTCAAGAATAACAAAGAAATGTGTTTTAGCATAAAAATCACACATGATTTGTAGTGATTGCCTAATTACCTGAGTGTCAGGATGGGAATATCTGTGAAGAAGATAATTTGCTCAGACTAGATGGCTAGAAAGATTTGGCAGAGGTAAGAGGACCTTGCTGACTGTCCCTGCTTTTGGTAAGTTTAAAGTGAGAGATGTATTAGGTCTTAGAACTTATCACATGTTGTTAATGTCATTGCTACAAAAATGAAGGCAGAAGGAAAGGCAGTCTTTACATCACTTTCTCAGACACCTACCCAATTAAAACTGGAGTAGTTATAAAATCATCAGACGTTCACCCTAACAGCTGTAGACACTTGGAAAAAAAATTCATTGTAATCCTAGTACTTTAATCATTCTATTGATCTCTCTTTATCTATGTCATTATTGTATTTTGGACTCACTTTCTCTCTCTCTCTCTCTCTCTGTATTTTGGACTCCATTTTGTCTCTTTTTTTTTTGTTTTGTTTTTAAATTCAGCCTGTAAAGTTACCTCATTCAGCCTTTGCATGAAAGACAGAGGTCCAAGGCTGTGCTCTTTTGTACAGCTACAGACTCCCCATGCAACATCAAAATGGACATCACCTTATTGTCCACGTCATCTGTGGGCAGTAGGATGCAGAAATATCCCCTGACTTAAAGGGTGTTGTCTCTAAGTTTACACAGGATGAAACTAAAGATCAAAATAAATAGATAAGTTCTATCTAATATTTCTGAGGAAAAAAAAAAAATATATATATATATATATATATATAAAATTAATTACAGAAATGACATCACAGAAATGAAGATGGCAAGTGAATAACTGGAAGAAATTGTTTTAGTCCAACAGATTTAGATTTCTAGCTAAGAACTATTTTGCATTTTTGGCATAAGGAATTTTTTGTTAAATATCCATATCACCTATTTCTTTGGTTAAGATCTGAGACCTAGCAGTACATATTTGTGGCAATTTTAATAAATCCTGCAACATACCACAAAAGATCAAAAAAAAACATGTAAAATAATTTAGTTCTGTCATTTATATGTCATGTAGAAGACATGAGAAAACAAAGCCATCTTAAGACTAGTTCTCCTCCTCCTCCTAATGCACCAAACAGGGCCTAAAATGATTCTTTCTAAATTCTGTTAAAAAGCCTCATTACCTTTATTAAGTTGCACCAAGTTCCCACTGTGGTAGTCGCTGAAATGTCAATATTTACACTTGCCTCCAAGAAACATCAAACTCTCACAGCGTTCCCCTTTTGATAATACAAAAACTAGTTCTCCTTGGTTAACACCACATGGTAAGTACAGGGAACAGCAGTCACAGTAGTTATAACAAAACGTTTTATGAAATCCAGGCACTGAAATCCACAGTGCCTTTCTCTTCAGAGGCACTCGAAATGCACTAGGTCTACAGTGGCACAGTAAGTAACTCCTGTGCCAACCTCCATTAGATAAAATAATTAAGTCTACATCAATTATTTGGAATGACAGACTATTGTCACAGGATCAGAGTTGTGTGCTTTGAAGAAGAAAGAATCCGAGTTGCACCCTGCCATTTATTTTCCATAAATGCTTTGGCTTTGCCGTGCTCTTCTTGCATCTGCAGGAGCCCATTATCCTGGAGAATATTCTGTTCCATTGATAATTACGTCTTAATTATTTCTGTCCTTTGAGTAGCCTCTACTTTGAGGATTTTTCATTATGTGGTGCAATTTTCATCACTGAGGCTCCTTCAACTTTCACTAGGAGTGGATTTTTATATTAACCCTTGCAAGTACCCCACAATACTGCCTAGGACTGAACAATCTGGTAGGGTTTTGTTGACTGCAATAGGATGATCACTGCGCAGAGCCACTGCTTGGGAACCAAATGATTTGTATTTAAGCAGTCAGCGGGGACAATAGAAATCCCAGAGCTCAGAAGAAATGAGTAGATTTAGGCTTTTCCCACATGCTGTGTTCTCAATAATATGAGCTTTCACTAAATAAAATAAATAAATAAAAACTTTTAGCCCTTCCAATTGCAAAAATACTCCTCGCTATGTAAATCCCATCACTGCTGTTTTGTTGAGTCTGCAGCCGGGCAGACTGAAACAATGGCACCCAAAGAACCCACAATTCCCCTGTTGCATCTTAATGGGCTGTTTCTTAACTTCAAAGCTGACCATTTAAATGCTAACATTATTAGGCAAGTAATCCAAAACATAAGCACCCAGCTTGAATCATTAGCATTTAATTACCTAACATTTTCTCTTGTTTAATCTACAATGCTGTGCAAACTGGTCTTAATTTTTGTTTTAAACAGCGGAGCACTCGCGTTTATGTCTCCCTATGTGCAGTCAGAGACTCGTGAAGGAAAAAAAATAAATAACAAAGCTTGCAAATACTTGGGTCTTTCTATGCCTAGAACAATGCAGTTTTACTCTAAAGTTTTCTCAGAATTCATTAGATTTATTTAGGTTGTTTCTATCGACTAGGATCCATGTTACCTGCTCTGAGGTGTGTTGTTGAAAAGTGAAGATTTAGCTGCTAATGAAAGAGTTCAGTCGTTTCCCCTCCTCTTTCTTTGAGCAAATGGCAAAAAAGCAGTTTCTGTTGCTTTTTCAAGGTAGCGTAAAGGTCACTGACAATAGCTCCCCTATAGATGCCAATGTGTGACATTTTGCCTGAATAAAACAGAAACATGATAAGCTAAAAAGAAAAATAAAAAAATTCAAATTCCTTTCCAGATAAAGCTGTTTATCAAACGTGACTTATTCCTTAAAATGAAATACAGCATTTAACTCTTCTCTCTTCTGAATCTTAACTGGAGCTTAGAGCATGTCTCCTGAATGTAAAGGACTATAAAAAGATAAAATAACATTGTCCAAATAAAATACATAGAAAGAAACATGGAAGGAGACAATCTAATGTCTATAAACTGAAGATTTAAGTAAATAGGTGATTCAAAGTTGCAGTTTTCAACAGCTGAAAGTAGAAGTCTGGAACAGCAGCCTGGAAATTCCATCTAAACCCACAGGTAGCTACCAAAGAATAATCTCTAAATTCCTTTTTTATTAGTGAGAATCTCCTTGTTGTGCATGTCAGAGGTGGTGGTAAACCCCCAGCAATGCTGTAAGCTCATACATTAATGCTAGGAACAGTGGCACCTGCAGTGAAGAGTCAAGGCTTGTCCCAAATAGTAGTTCAGTTATGCTTGGGGAAAGATTCACATTTAAAGCACTCCTACTAAAAAGCGTTCTTATTTAATATGTTATTAAAAACACAGAACCTATGCCTCTTTAATTCAGTTATACTTCAGAGTCTAAAACCTCGATAAGTATTGCCAGGAACATAGGCAATTACCAACCTTGTAAACAAACAAACAAACAAAAAAACCACAAATAAAAAAGAGGAGATGGCAATAGCAGAAGATGAAGAAAATGGCAAAACCAAGCAGTTATGGTGTATTTTTGATATTTTATCCTTTCAATGTTCTTCGCTGAGGTCTGGTCTTCATTGCTAAACAAGGGGTGTTTCTACGTTGAGCTAAGAAGCATCAGCACCTGTCCCAAAGAACGAGCATAATGAAAACAGCATACTAAAGTTTCAGGGTAATTTCACAGAGATCAACGCCATTCCCCACTTGAGGTTAACCTTGGAGTAAATTTAAATGGAAGGAAATATAACACAACTTGCCCTCACTGCATTTTTTACCTCAGGATAGCTCGTCTGTATTTGCTTCCCTGCCGTTAGAAATGCTGCCTTTTTGGCTATGAAGAGAAGCCCTGAAGTAGATGGACTTATCAAGCCTATGCATGCAACATGGCAAAGCTGCCATAAGGCATTTTTAGCAAAATTATTGCATGTAGCGAATTGAGAGCTGTGTGGTATATTTGTAGGCCTTATGTAGGATATGTCAGTGTTTTAAAAACATTTCTTAATTTCTGTCCAGTTTATTGGTCTAATAGTTCAGCTTGCAATGTAATAAATTGATCAGATACAGACTTTCTATTTTAGTGTTCATACTCCCTATAGTCAATACAATCAATACAGTCCCTATATTGTCCTCTATCAAGTCACTCCAGGTGGTAGTCCCTTTCCCTATTTCTAGGCATTGCTCTCCAAAACAACGTGTGTGATTCTCTAGGTAAAACATGTACTGAGCTTTGCAAACTTACCTCAAGTTCTGTTGATTTCATATGGGTTCAGCCATTTTCATTACACTGACACCTTCAATCTACTCTTTTCTAAATACAGTCAATGGAATTTTATGAAACATTTTATAAAAGTTATAGAGTAATATAATGTTTTAAAGCAGTAACAGAGGGTACCAGCAGACAGTAACATATGTAAATTGCTGTAAGGATTGTGTACAACAAAACACTCTTTAGGAGGTGCAGACACTCTATGTAGTTCTGCTCCCGTTTCTATTAATGCTCAGGAAAAAAAAAATAAATAAATAAATCTCTCCCTTTCATTATTTCCAACTTGGCCTGCTGCAGCTGGTGGCAGCTGTTTGGGGACTTTTTTCTACCACTCAGATAATTTTGTTTGGCATTGATGCCTGAGTAGCTGCTGCAAACCATCTTGGAAACTCCTACAGAGTGTGTCTACATTATGTTTTTTTGTTGGGTATTTTTTGTTTTCCTTTGGAGAAGTTATTACCAAGTGCACTGTTTACTGTTTGTTGTCAATATCACAGGGGAACCAGAATGCAAAAAAAGAGGGCTGTAATAGCCACAGGGTAGCATACTGGGGGCTAGCAGAGGAGAAATGCTAATTCCCCTTGCCATTTCCTGGCCCAGATGGTCAGGACTTCAACACGCAGTGGTTTGAAATGCTATTATGAGTACAAGCTAATATCGATTCTACAGAGAAGACTTTGGCAAATCTATTACCAGCTCTTTTAAATTGCACCTCACTAACAATTTAGGGTAGCTGTTCATCCAGAGAAAATACAGCTCTGGGCTTGCTGAACACTTCTCTGAGTTGACATGAGGTGGGAAAAACTTTACAAAGTCACATTAGTGTTTTTTTCTTGGCAAGAATATACTGCAGAACTCTTCTGCAGAAATCACTTGCTCAAGTAGCAACCCTGTCCTTCTCTCCCATACATATTGGGCTCATTGACTCAGCGAGAAAGCACTTGTGGCTTATGGCAGCCCATCCACTGTGGACTTTCAGCTCCAAATAGAAGGGACCATGTGTTGATACTCCAGTTTTCTCCAGCAATCCAGACTTTCCTCTCCAGTGGATAGATGAGCATGTTGGACTATGAAGCGGGTGCCACTGAGGCAAAAGGAATGTTCTCTGAGGCCTGCTGGTGGACAGCTGGAGGGCAGCGTGAGTAACGGGAGCCACTGTTTTCCCACCCCCACCCTCCCAGTAAAACTAGTCCAAGTTCATCTACTGAACCTTCCCAAAGCTATGGGGATGCCAACCATGAGCTTGTTCTTTTGTGTTTGCAACAGTTGTTGATACTGGGGAACAGTGAAGAAAGCAAATCAGCTAGAATACAGTAAAGGAGGCCTGCAAAACCAAGAGAAGGTTTGGACTCCTGCCAAGCATTAGTTATCCCACATACTCAGACTAGGGAGAAGAATTTGAAGACAATCAGCAAATTTTTCTCTATTCAAAAGCTAGGATGAGCCAGCGTCTGCTGCTGTTTAACACAGTGTTAAACTGTAACCTTTATATTGTAAAGGAGATCATGAAAGCATGATCTTAAACTATGAAGGCCTTCAAATTTAGAAGCAAGCACAATGATCTAAAGCTACCCCTTTTATTTTGGAATGAGTCTTTTTCAGTTCCTTGGGATTCAGTTTTACTTAATAATACAAGCTATATACTTGCAGCTCTGGGATTATTCTGTCTGGGAAGTATTTTCTTGCAATGCAATCACTTCTTATTGCTTTCAAACTTTGTATCTGTGGTTTGGTTGTCCCTAAATGCCATTCACTCATAAGGCCATTGCTACATAGCATGTGTTCTTCTGTGTAGCAATCTCTGTGCCCGTTATCACCGATATTTTTGTAGCACTCATCATTTCACCAGCCCTAGATTATCCTGAGCTTTTGTCTGAGTGTGTAATTTTCCTACGTCAAAGGCTTGTTGTTTTCCATTTATTGCCCTTATAGTACATTTTGGGGTTGTGTTTTTTTGCTCTAGAGCCTTGGGAACAAAGACATATATAACAAAGAGTTGTTTGCCTGCAACAGGCAGGTCATTGAGGAGAAACATATCCTTTTATGAGGGAGCACTGCATTGCGGTCATCATGCTACCCTGTTCAGAATAAATCAGAGAGCAAAGTGTGTAATTAGGAGCACTGTGTGTATTCACAGGGCTGTGTGTAGAAACTGATGCTGGAAAGCCTTGCAGAATGTGTAGAGTAGGAGCGTGCTCTCCTTTTCAGATTTACTTTTCTTACTTGGTAGGAATGGATTTGCCTGGCTTCAGACAAAAATTAAGCAGAGCAAGCCTCAGAAGGGGCTGAGCACAAAAGCAGCATCTCTGGCTGGACGAGGGGCTGTGGAGGTAAATACACCTCTGGTCTGGAGTAGTAGGCAATGACAGACAGGGTGGCTTTGCACAGAGATAGCTGGGCATGGCACTACAGAAGAAGGCAGAGAAGAGGTAAAGGTGGGAACAGCGTTTGCTTCCCCCATGTCAACACCTGCCTGTTCTGTAAGGCCTCACTTGTCTGTCCTGCCCTGCCCTACTGACGATGTGTGCCTCTGCTGCTGACACACTGAGCCAAGTCAGTCCTCAGGCACAGAGCTGTCCTGCTGTTGAATGTGAAGGTTTGTTTCTCCTCCATCCTTGCTTATAGCTCCACACTTGCATTATAAAGGATCAAGCCTTTCAGACCATGTTTTTGCTGCCATTCTCATTTTCACCGCCCCTCCTTCACCATATTGCATCATGGCAGCATACCATGCACAAGAGCATTATCTCTTTCTGTGCTGCGTAAGGCATTATTATTATTATTATTATTACTTTATTCCTGTGCTTAAAGTTCTGCTGAAGCTTTTGCTTGTTGTACTTATACATCAGCCAATGTATTGACAGGATATGGGTGGTGTGGGATAATTTTAAGATCAACAGCAATTCTAAATTACTCCTGTTTTTAAGATATGTTTTCACCATATGGCAAAGCTAACATGCAAGGTTACCACTGAAAATAGGAGGAAACTGTGCTATTCTTTCTTGTTATCACTCTTCCCATCCCCATCTTCTGTCTTGTCCCTTCCCATCTCTGTCCCCAAGCATGAGCTATCACTTCTGTTTCCTTTACAATGGCTCATGAGATATTAGATGAAATTGCTTCATCTCATCCCCTTTTTGCCTTCTTATGGGTTGCTGTGGCTTGCTGTGTGACTCACAGGAGCATGAGAAAGTGAACAGTGGAAGGGCATGGCTAGGAGGAGTGGTGGGGATATTGGGGATTGAGGCTGGACCTGTTCCTTCAGCAGCACTAAGCTATTACTTTGTCTCAAGCTGTATCATAAAACTGGGCCCTAATCATGCCCATGCACCGGACAGAAATAATGTCATTAATTTTGTTTATTCTTTAGTTTGAACATTTCATAGAACAACAGAGTCACTGAATCAGCTGGGTTGGAACAGACCTTGGGGGGCTTCTAGTCTGCTCAGGGCAGGGTCAAAGGGACCATTAAAGGTCTGGATAAGGTCCTCAAAGGTCTGATTGCTTTACTGGCCCTGAATATTTGCCAATGGCCTTCAGACAAAACCCCCAAACCCTGGATTTAGTTGTAACATTTACCTGCTGACAACAAGAAGAGTATAAAATGATCTAGATTGACAAGAAAGGAGCTAAGTGAATTCACCCTCCCTGCCGGCCCATGAAAGACATCCTCTGTGTAAGTGGCCTCATATTCTGCTTCTGAACCTGCAGGTTTGCAGAACGTCTCTCTTGGTACACTGGTTTGTTCTTCAGGGTGTCCCTGGAACACTGTTTACCACAGTAACACCTGACAGGTTCAGCTGAGAGTAAATAGAAAGATGTTATTGCCTCATAAATAGATGAGGCAGGGGATGTCAGGAAGGAAAATATTATCTCCATTTTATAAAGAAAATCTTTAGTGAATCTTTTTTCCCCTCCAGAGTCCCAGAGAGCATGTGCAACAGTGTAGCAATGAGGACACCAACCTCCTGAGGCTCAGCCCAGTGCTTTTCCTGCAAAATGATTTTTCTTCAAAGCTGTCATCTATGAGGATTTTGCTAGCTGCTTACAGCTCTAAGATTTGTTGGGGACTTTTGCCTAAGCTCATTCTCTTTCTTGAATACCAGAATGCATTTATTTCCTTGATCTGCTATCACAAAATTTCTTTTTAAACAGAGCTTACTGTTCAATCTTATGTCAGACTTTGCATTTTTTCTTGTGCCATACACAGATTTTTCTTTGTCTGGTGTGCCTCCATGCACTTTATGGAGATTATAGCTGCTCAGGTGCGTGCGATCACTGCCTTAGTCTCCTCACTTTTAAAACCATCTGTAATTCCATTACAAATTATTCCCTCTACAAAATGTTTCAACATCGATATGAAAGATATTTGAAAGGCTGTTGCAGAGCAATCAGATGCTTTGCTTTTTTTTTTTTTTTTTTTTTTTCCCCAACTGTTGAACACATGGTGCCCACATACATAGTTTTCATATGGGTGCAACAATCTTCTAATATTTTCATTGCAACATTCATTTTGTGCGCTCTCTGCAAGTTCAAAGGTGAATGAATTATGTTAATCCCATTCTCCTTCACAGTGTGAGCTCAGCTTTTCAGCTTTTCTCCACTGGAACCTTTTTTTTTTTTAATCTTGTGCTGATGTGCACTGAAATATTCTGTCTGGCTTGCTCAGTGTTTCCTGAGACTTCCTTATAGTTTTAACTGCTTGGGTGGACAATTTCACCCACTCACGGTTATTACTCTCACCATTTGAAATCTGTCTTCCTTTGCGTTTTCTCATTTACATTTACTTTGCAACCAGTATATGAAAAGACTCTTGACCTTTGCTGTCTGCCAAGATTCATAGGCCTCGGAGTTCTATGTTAGGGGTAAAAATGGGTTGACAGAGGTATCTCTGAGGTAATCCCTTTTTACTCATGCAGCCCTTAACACAGAAAGAATTAAACACTGGGAGGCAAACTATTTGCTTCCAGCTCAAAGCAGCTTTCAGCCAACACTCATCGTCAAACTCTTGATTTTTTTCCAGGTCACATTTCTACTACAAAAATAAAAAAGAGGTGGATTTGTGTTTCCCCGTATGTTGTTTCACAGGTACTTCCACTCAAAACCAGCCAGACTCATTCTGAGTGGCCCCATCTTGCAATTTCTGTGGGGAAGCAGAGAGATCTGTGTTACGGTTGGAAAGTAAGACATGTTTTATCTGAGTAGTAAATGGTTCTACTGCAACTAAGAAAGAGCAGCAACTGGATTCATTGGTGTCCTTTGTATTTCCCCACCCTGTGACTGTATTGTTGGTACATCTGTAGTGCCCTTATTGGAAAACCTCTACAAAGCCAACTCTAAACTGCTAAATTGACATCTTCCAGAGACTTGTCCAAAAAGATGGCCAGGTTCTCCAGCATTTCACAGCAAAGGAATCACAGAGCCACTTCACTTTCAGCAGTGTTAAGAAATAATGTGTATGATCCAGAAACAATAATGCAAGTGTATCACCAGTAGAGACAGTGACATGAGCTGGCTTTTCAACCTGGCTGCTTTTCATACTCATTCCTTCTGATACTAATTCCCCAAATTAACTTTGCAGTGAACATATTAACTCTCTGGTAATATGGCTGCATCTGCACTCCTAATTACCAGAAGGTGTGGCCAAAACATTTCCTGAATCATTGCCTGGTCTCTGTGCTAAGGATGTGTGAAAGGATTTTGGAAGGTCAGAGGCTTTCTGCATAAACAACATCAAATGCCTTAAAATACACTGGCTCTACTGCAAATTTTGAAACTTTTCTTGAGCACTTATGTTAGCAAAATGTACTTGCTTAAAGGCATGTGAAAGACAAAGTGGGTTATAACATGTCTAGATCTAATTCAGTTTTGTATTCAAATGATTATCCTCAGGAAATTTATACTTGGTACTTCTAATTTTCAATCTAGTTTCTTAGGAAAGAGATAGAAAAAAATATTAAGGAAATAACTGCATTTATATAGAAAATATTGTAATACCTACTCAAGAACTACTGTGACACTGGGACTGAGCAACGTCTGTAGACAGGCAGTGCAAAGGTGTCTGAGCACCTTATTTAGTGCTTGCAAGTAGACTGCAAGTAGACTAGCTCCTCATGCTTCTGTTTAAATGGGCTATTCCATAGGTCATATTTTTCATTTTCTACAACCAGCTTGTCACCTAGTTAATATTGCCAAGATTTACAGTAAATTCATGAATGCCAGTTTCAAGTGTCAAAGCTCCTTTAAAAGAAAAATAAAGTTAACCTGGGCAAAATGAATAATACATATTTTACAGCCAAAAAGCAAGTTTCTTTTAAGTTTCAGAATAACTGCTAGTTCCCGCAGCCTATGATTGCACCAATATTTTTTCCTAAGGAGCAGAAAGCATTTATACCTTGATATCCTATTCCTTAAGGTGTGCCTATACTTATAAATTTAAGTATACTTCATCTCTCCGCTCATTGTGTACTCTGGCAGATATTGGGAAAGATGTAAATTTTTGCTTTATTTATGCCACAGCATTAGCAAATAGTGTCACCCCTAACATTTCCTGAGAGGTAACAATTCTCATTTTTTCTTCTAAATTAAACAGGAAGAAAACACTTTTAAATTTCTTCCCCAAACTTTGCCAGAGTTGCTTTTCACAAGAAAACAGTGCCTCATTGCTGCAGTCCCTAGTGTTTATGCTTGGTTGCATACAGCTTCATACATGACATCTCTATGCTCAAGATCCTGGAATGCAATGTAAATCTTTTTTCCAGGTTTTAATTAAAAGTAAAGAATGCAGAAACTACAAAGGAAAACCACAAAGGGTCTAATGTTTGCAGTTCAATTATTTCCAATAGATGAAAGACAGGTAGAAACTCTTTTCAAACCAGGCCATGCAACATGACCCATGGACTGAAATTGAAATTTTCAGTGATTTGGAAGATATGCAACCCTGTTGTCCTGGGATAACATGACTATGATTCACTGCCTCAAAAGCAATCACAGATCAGCAACTACTTTCTGCCCCCAGCCACTCTATCCCATGTCAGAGTGAAGGTCATAACAATTTTCAGCAGGCTGGTGAATGCCTGGGGATTTTGTGGTTTGTGTTTGTCAGGAGTATGAGCACAAGCACTGTTCAGTTTGTCATCTAGTTTACAAGTGTACAGGGCTTGTATCCATAGCTATTATAGGTTAAAATACTTAGGGAAAGCTAAGGCATGAAGATAAGAGTGTGTCCCCTGCCTTTGTCTATACACTTTTGCATTGGTAAACTGGAGGCCCCAGAATGAATTGAAAGGGTGTCCCCAGCAAAACAGTATCAAGTGGGGGAATTTTAATGAATTTATTACCAATAAACATAAATTTAAGATCATAAAGGGGAAAAAATGATATATGAACACTTATGCAAGTATCTATTTCTGGTCTCAAATTACCTTTATACTCTGGTGAGGTTATGGGCAGCACAGGAGATGGGGATGTTTGCATAACGCTTTTCTGCTGCCCTTTGCTGCTCAGTGGTTTTCCTGACAGGCTTTCTGAGCGTCCCTGTCTCGATCTGGGTCCCCCATGGGTGAACCTGATAACTTTTGTGCTTTGCAGAAGCAAACACTTCAAAAGAAGGAGGGTTGATAAAGGAGCTGTGAAGCACCTCCGCTGAGAGTACGGCCAGTAGATCAGAGAGGCTTTACAAACCTGTGCCATGTGGTGACACTCTTAAGAAGGGTGAGGAGACTACTCTATGGAAGGACAAGGTGTGAATAGCAGTGGAGGAAACTGTACTGGGTAGGGTGGAGATGAAAAAGGTCCCAGAGAATATTTAGCTGTGGCACCACAGTGAGGCTTCCTGAGGAGAGGGCTTATGCTGAGGTAAGACCACCAACTCTTTGGATGTGATAAGTGTCTAAATTTCAGTAGAGCTGTGGTAGGCCGTTGGCTGAAATGCCTACTTTGGTCTCCCTGAAAGTTGTGCTGGTATGTTGCTTGAAACAGCAACAAATTCCCATGTATCCTGGAAGTCTACAGAGCACTTACCTCAGAGTATACCACAGTTCCATTACACCTTGAGACACATTAGATACTTCCACTTAATCTGCTTTTTAATTGGTAGCTTTAATCACCAGAATCTTCTACTTTTAATTTTCTTCCCCAAGAAGTGCTTTACAGAATCACAGAATTTCACAGAATTTCTAGGTTGGAAGAGACCTCAAGATCATCGAGTCCAACCTCTACCTAGTGCTAACAATCCCCACTAAACCATATCCCTAAGCTCTACGTCTAAACGTCTTTTAAAGACCTCCAGGGATGGTGACTCAACCACTTCCCTGGGCAGCCTGTTCCAGTGTCCAACAACCCTTTCAGTAAAGAAGTTCTTCCTAACATCTAACCTAAAACTCCCCTGGCGCAACTTTAGCCCATTCCCCCTCGTCCTGTCACCAGGCACGTGGGAGAACAAACCAACCCCCACCTCGCTACAGCCTCCCTTGAGGTACCTATAAAGAGCGATAAGGTCGCCCCTGAGCCTCCTCTTCTCCAGGCTGAACAAGCCCAGCTCCCTCAGCCGCTCCTCGTAGGACTTATTCTCCAGGCCCCTCACCAGCTTCGTCGCCCTTCTCTGCACCCGTTCAAGCACCTTGATGTCCTTCTTGTAGCGAGGGGCCCAAAACTGAACACAGTACTCGAGGTGCGGCCTCACCAGAGCCGAGTACAGGGGGACGATCACCTCCCTAGCCCTGCTGGTCACACTGTTCCTGATACAAGCCAGGATGCCGTTGGCCTTCTTGGCCACCTGAGCACACTGCTGGCTCATATTCAGCTGACTATCAACCATCACTCCCAGGTCCTTCTCTGCCTGGCAGCTCTCCAACCACTCATCTCCCAGCCTGTAGCTCTGCTTGGGGTTATTGCGCCCCAGGTGCAGGACCCAGCACTTGGCCTTGTTAAACTTCATGCAGTTGACCTCAGCAATACTGTTGCTGAAGAAAATCAACCGGTGTCATGAATCCAGAGATACCTGTGTCTGAAAGAGCTTAGGGACACATGTTAAGGAATTCTCAAGCAAAAAATTCTATGATTTTGAAAGAACTAGATGTAAACTTCAATAAATTTACTGGTCTCACATTGACCTGCTGGTTTTCACTGGGGACAAATAAATAAATAAATAAATAAATATTTCCCCCCCAGGTATTCTGAGATTGCTAACATTGCTGTTGCAGAACATATATCCATGCATGTTCTTTGACATAAATTTTTAATTTTTTTTCTGATGACTCCTTTGAGGTAAATGTTAATACATACACTCCCCTCCCTCATGAAAAACAAAAACCTGTAGGAAGAGTACTTTTGTGTTGGTTATTACCATATAAAGTGAGTGTTGTGGAGATGGGTCAAAAATATATGAGTACAGGGTGAAGGAAAAGGCTCTAGTAGAAAGAAGGTCAAAACCAGAAAAAGAAGCAGAAGAGACCAATTATAAACTGAGAGAAGTTCTAGAAAAGCTGACTAAAAGCAGCAGTAAGAGGGGCAGAAAGGGAATCCCATTTTATCCACAATAAAGTCAGCAAAGATGATGAAGTAAGGCAGTGGGGAGGCCTCAAGACTGCAAACACAACACCCATATTTTCTGCAATGCCATCTGTTTCCATGCTTTGCCACTGCCTGGGCTGCAGTGCATTACTACGTACAGCTGCTGCTGCCAAATGCCCAGTTAATTTTAGGGTACTTATCTGCAATTGGGCTTGGTTAAGGAGTTGCTCAGCCTTCGTTTGTAGGAGATGACACATGAGATCTCCCACCTGCTGTGCATTTCCTGACAATGTCCCTGGGGAGACCATAAGGGCAGCTACACAGTTGTGGGGTGAGAAAGAAGGGTCATATAATTGATTAGAAACTGCTCAGTTGTCAGCAACATTGACTATAGTAAGCAGTTTGTTTTCAGCTTGGCCTGGGGTTGATTTGCAAAATAAGCCAAAAAACACCTCTGACTGGGAGGGTCCAGTATATTCATCAATATCTGTGTAAAAAAGTGAAGGTGCAAAGCCTGCAAACAATACAAAATAGCATTATTACAGCAAGACAAAAGAACTGTTTCAGGAGCACAAACTGTGCCGTGTGTCTGAACGAGGCAGCCCCTTACTCCTTGGTAGGGGAACTTCCTCTTGGAGCATTGCAGGAAAGTGGGGATGTGGAGGGCTTTATCTGTAGGACTTCCACTAGTTTGTTTATCTATATGCATTGTGTAAGGAATGGAAGAGGAAAGGGAGTTACCTGTACTTTCAATAGGATCACCACCTCAGATGGATGTGTATGCAGAGAATGATAAATTTGACGGTAAATCAACACTGATTTGCTGTGTGGTGTAGTACCAGTGCTTCTCCACATTTGAACCCTTGTTTTGATAAGGGCCTGAGAGGAGACATTTAAACCTGAGTCAAAAAGGTGGTAGTCAAAGAATATGAAGTGAAACAGACTGACAGCAAATACTGAACTGACTATAGATTGATCAGTTCTAAATTGATGTGCCTGCAGGAGAAAAAAAAAATAAAAAATAGAGGTTTCCTAGTCTCCTTGATGAAAACCACCTGTTAACGGAAGCTGGGATTCAAGTTAAATAAACAAGAATCTGTATTAAGAAAGGAAATGAATGCTGTTAGGAATGTATCATAATGTAAACAGAGAGTGTACCTTCACCTTGAATGCTGTTTACAATTCTGGTCACAACAATTTGAAAAGGATAAAACTAGAAAGTGAGTGGATCTAGAGAAGGGCAAGAAAAAATATCAGAGGAACAGAAGAGCAAGATGTCTACAGTATTCATAGTGATTATAAAGGTGAGTGCTTTAGAGAAAAACAAATAAATTATGGTCCAACACTGACTAGAAAAGAGAAGGTCAGAAGGAGGCATTCGTTTGCTTCCATAATAGAAAAATGCAGAGACACCATGAAGTTATAGAATCGTAGAATCATCTAGATTGGAAAAGACCTTCAAGATCACCAAGTCCAACCATGAATTACCAGTTAAAAGGAAACAAAATTAAAACTGTTAAAAGGATGCTTTTAGAAGCATAAATAAGATTCAGCTGTGTATGGACTACTGTAAAGCATGATTTTAAAAAGGGATTAGTAGGATTCCAAGGAGAACTTCAGACCAGATCTCTGATGGTATTTCAGTGGCTAACACCAGCTGAAGAGTATGTAGTAACTTCAATTAACAATGAGCTCAGTTCTGTGAGGTTCTGAACATTCTGGATATAATCCAGCAAGATGCATGCTTTGCTCCCAGCAGGTAAATAGTGTCCCTGATGAGTGCAGCAGAAATTATTCTCCTGGAGTAAAGCAGACACTAATATTCTTTGCTGAACTGGTGTGAGCATGTTCAGTACTGCACTTTCCATAAATAAAATATGCACAATTATTTATCTCAGGGGAAAAAAAAAATTGCTTCATTGAGGAAACAAATACCCAACAATCCACATACTTTAAACAGCAACAATAGCACTCATATAATGATGTACAAGGGCTGACTCAGATATGAAGAAGAATTGAGCACCAGCTGGAAGTACATGCTGGTTGTTTATTCCACTGACAAGAAAGATGTTACATAAAAAAAAAAAAAAAAAAAAAATCTTTTAGCTTAAAGCTGCATTTCACTGTCTGACACTCTATTTTGGAAGAAATAAATAGTTGCTTGTCAGTATGCTTTAGTGAAAAAAAAAGACATGCATTTTTTTAAACAATACACCCACACCTAGAATATTTAGCGAGTGAAATACATGAATCAAGTACAGTAAACACTTTAGAGAAGTTGAAGTTCTGGTACAGCACTGCAGAGAGCTGTTAGGATTAGTTGCATGGTACATGTTCCTTGGTGGCGAAATTAGCTTCATATGTGCCTGACCTCCCTCCACTGCCCTTCAGCCCTTTTTGCCTGCTCCCACACTCATTTATATGTGCCAGCACAACCGCTAGTGGGATCATTTCGTGGAACAGATTAGTGAGGTGATCTGCATTAAAATGCAAGCAAGCAGGCAAGCAAACAAACAAACAAACAATTACAAAACCCCCAAATGCCTTTTTGTTTTGTTTTGTTTTGTTTTGTTTTTCCTGGAGGTTTTCTTTTTGCCCTGGACTGTCTTAAGGGCCTCAGACACGGAGCATTCCACAAAGAATTGTGTTGCCACTGTCAAGGAGATAGCAAGCTCCTGCAGAGGGGCAGCAACTGGGTTAGGGTAGTGCAGAGAAACTTCCCAAGGCAGTTTTGTCAGCAAAAATAACATTTAATTGCCCCACAAGTCTTTCTCTGTAGTCAACATTACAGCAGGGTCTCATTCCAAAGCTGATATTCATCCCATCTCTCTGTCACTGCACTTTTATACGTGGATATACATACATGTAAATACAAATATCAAATATGTCTGTGTGTGCACATCTGCATTTGGAAAATATAGTTAGTGTCTCATTAAGGTGTGAGATTTTTTTTTTTCTTTGGCAAAAGCAGAAAACAAAACCAAACACACACAGGCAAGATGATCTGTTTGGAGATGGTTTTAAAAATGCCTGAGAAAACAGAGCGGAATGTTTGTAAAGACCCATACAATAGAGTCCTAGCTGCCTGCCATACCAACGTTCTTCTATTGAATGAATGTGTGCTTAAGTATGGAGCAACAACAGCCCATACACATGAGCAGGGAAGCAGGTGGCAGGCCTCTCCATTAAAATGGACAATTACAGCAATCCCAAACATTTTGTGGTGCTTTAACCAAGAAATACCAGAAATACCTACTCAGGTATCCTGAGTACATCCTTTTTTTTTTTTTTTTTTTTTTTTTTTGTGCCACCTTGCACCAAATAACCCACTCTTCCCTGCTTGCTAAAGCATGTTCTGTGTCTGTCATCTTTATAGAGCTTGTGTGTGCTCAGGTACAAAATATCGGTGTGTGTACAGCTTTCCTCCCTATCCCCAGGACAAACAGCAAAACAACCTGTCCCACAAGATGAAGCAATTGGTAGACCTGGAAAGAGGACCTGGGTCTTCGGGCTCCATGCTGCCATGCTATGTGATTGCTTGTACTGGTCACTGGAAAGTCCCATCAGGAATTCTTTCCTAAGAACTGATAAGAATTACATCCTCATTATTAGATGATCTTAACTTTATTTATTTATTTATTTTCTTACGTTAAATCTTCTCAGTACTTTGTTACCTGGGGAACTTCTTTAACATTCACCTGTCTGAAAATAATCAGGGAACTGAAACACAAATTACTCCCAGACAATGCAAATACATGGCATTTTGCAAATGAACCTTACAAGACTTATGCATGTGTAAGAGCATATTCCTGATGCAGCCACTATAGTCAATTAAGCTGGTGGTGACCATAATACGTTATATTGTATGTCAGAGGTTAATTGTCCTCATCTTTTTGGTCTTTATCTCAGCAGGTCCTCCTGAGCACAGCCACCTCCTTTCTCCCTCTCTCCTGGGCAGTGACACCATGAGCTGGAAGCAGCCAGCTAATTTGCTATCCTGTATAAGATGTGGTAAATGCTGGGTTGCCAGAGGTAGCAGCTCACTTCACTCCAGGGAAATATGCTGAATAGATAGGGACAATATAGTATTTAGCTTTGGTTTTTCTTACTTCTCCAAGCAAGTAATAGCAGGCTTGGAGGGCATCCTGTGAACACTGTGGTATAGGAGCTGCCCCATGATTTCCTGCCTTCAGCTTGCTTTTAGGTCAGCACTTGCACCTCTGAATTAAAATTATTTGTGTTGCTTCAGTGCCTCAAACATGACAGACATTCCACAGACAAAGGAATGAACAGCTGTTCCCTTGAAATAATTCAAAAAAAAAAAGGTATCCAGCTCTCACTGAAGGCCTAATCTTCAAATGGAACTGTGCACTGATATATGAAAGCAGGGAGTGTACTGTTTTTATCTGTCAATATAATTTATTTCCAACCACAGCTCTACCTGGCTGTTGTTAGATACACTCATTGCATTCTGCACTGTACAGCAGAAATGGGACAGGGGAAGAATGAATAGATGAACGAATCACACTGGCTGTGAGTAAGAAGAATGTAGAATTCCTACTGGCCAAACATTCAATATTTGAACCAAGGAACAGTCATTGAAGGTTCGTAGGACATGAGCTTTGGACAGATAAAATATTTTTTTACTTTCATAAAAGAATTCTTCTATAAAACATTTTTATGCAGTGATAACAACATTCTGAAATTTGTTGTCAGAGATGTGGAGCCAGATATTTTCAATGAATTCAGAAAGGGGTGAAGCTAGCTTGTGGACCACAAGTCCACAAGAATATGCTATGACAACAGGCAGAGATACACCCTCTGACATCTGATGCAGCAACAACTGTGGAAGCTTAAGAGCATGAGGGAATGGACTGCAGATAGTGGTCAGGCTTGGGTGTGCTCCCTGAACAACATCTGATAATTCTTCTGTTATTGTTTGCATGCACACACCCACCACACCCCATTTGTAGATATTTGTTGACAGATTTAACAGTTCAATTCTCCCTCACCCCCACACCCCCAACTTTTTTTTTTTTTTTTTTTTTTTCTGGAGGGTGGAATCATAAGTGTAGTGTGAATAGAGGAGAAGAGATAAGTCGAGGAAAAGGACAAGATATTATCCTCAGTGAAGAGGGATGACAGGCTCGAAACAGTATGTAAAACGGGAAGAAAAAAGAGTCAGCTGGTGCAGGGATTTGGGAAGGTAAAACCAGAATGATCCATAGTAGGCCAAATACGCTGTGATAAATAGACTGTCAGCTCCTGATGTGTTTACTCTTATGAGAATGCTTTCTTTCCCAATAACCAATTTAAAGGTGAATTTAACCCAAACATGACTTTTCCAAAGAAAAATATAATGTATTTGAACAGACTATTACTTAAATAGTATTTAAATACAATGCTCAGTTGCCAGAAATTGTCTCAGACCAGGACTGTTCAGAAATGAACTAAATCCTTAGAAATAATGCATGTAAATATAATTTTCCAGAAACTTCATTTCTGCTTTTCAAATAACACCCATCTTCAGTAACCTTGTGAAAACTTTCTACACCTTAATGCATAATAAATGGACCCAAATCTTCCCAGGATCATACAATGTATATATCTAGACTATTTCCATAAATAAACTCATCAAAATCTTCTGCTTTAATACATACTGTACTTGAAAAGTGGTATCCTATGCAGCCAGTGCTCTCGTGAAAATGAATAATCAGTATGCAGAAACATGACCTTTTGCAGATAATCAATAAAGGATAGAAATATTCAGTTCTAGCATTTTTCACAAAGCTATTCTGGCTTCTCAGTAGCAAACCTCAAAGGAGATCTACAAATCCCTTCAAATAATGAGTTTACAATTAAAATCTGTAACTTTTCTGGATACTAAAAAGGGACATAATGAAGATATTGCATTATTTGTCATTGCAATTTGTCATCTAACTCTGTTCTTATAGACATGCATGGCTTCTTTTTCTGTCTGTTCCATAAAGGCATAAGGTCTGTCAGCTCTCCCTGCTAGTGTGTGTCACTGCTCTTTCAGTGCTTTCCTCTCATGTGATCTAAGCAATTAGCAAAGTTAGATTAAGCTATAAGTAAATACATCTAATTTGTTTTTAGCTTTCTCTTTAATGTGATCCTTCTCATCAGACCTAGTAAAAGAATGCCAAAGTTTGTACTTTCTTTCTTTCTCTCCCTAATTATTCAGTAATTCTAGTAAAAGAAAAAAAGTTCTTACAACTTTTGTTGTAAGAAAATGCAGGAGAAGGTAGTCAGTCAACACTGAAGATGATTGCTGTGGAGAAGCTGAAAGCAGGGAATAAAGGGAATTTATTTCAGATACTTTAATGTGGAGTTTCTGATGGAGCATCAATATCAAGAACATACATTTCCATATCTGACTTTTTTTTATGTGAGTAGGAAGATGACTTACTCTGCCAGCTTATTCATCATCTTTCCTGGAACTGCCAGGTGTTTAAGTCTCATATACATCTCTTCACTGGAAAGAACAACAAAATTTTGCTATTGCAAATTCCTATTAACCAGTAACAGGCTTTGATAACTAATGATTTCCTATGCTGAAATATATAGCTTGAAAAAAATATATATATATTACTAATGTAATAATAGCAGCTCAAATTCCTGAGCTAGATTTTGTAGATAAAATTAAGTTTAAAGATAGATATATTCTTATACCACACACACACACACACACACACACACACACACACAACAACAACAAAAAACTCCTAGTGTTTCTCAGATCCCTCTAATAGTGTTAGCAGTATAGAAAGAAATTACATTATTAGAAAGGTCACAGACCAGTGTTTTTAAGTAAAAGATCTCCCTTGGAAATGTGATAGACTTACTTCACTAAGATATGTTTCTACAGGATGTATTTAGGGAGTGATAAAAACATTCTTTACTTTTGCACAATCTGTGAAGGCATCTGCTTTGGGAAAGCAAATGGCAACAAGGGAGAGGAAGGAAAAGGAAAAAAATAACACTGTGCCTAACAACTTAAAATTATTATATCTTTTTTTCCCTCTCATTGTATTTTTATGCATTTACTTTGAGACTAGTGTGTTTGGTGGACTTTCTTGGCTGTGTCTGAGCTGAATATTGCATCAAGCAGCCCAGCCCAGCAGTGGTCTCACAACCCTGCTTGATGTTCCTTCTGAGCACCAGGCAGAGAAATTTCTTTTCATGCATCATTCATAAACTCACTGCTGGGATTCTACAAGTTGCTACATCTTCCAACCCTATCGCAGGGACTTTAAACAAAAAAAAAAAAAGATGACTGTAAGTCTTCTTTTGTAAAAATTGGTCACAGATGTCACATCATAAGCTGTGCTGATGGCAAAAGAAGACACTTATTTTGAATACAAGGAAAAAAGGAGCTATTTACAGTTGGGTTGATATCTTGAAAGTTTTGTTCAGTCACATTGTATGCTGTCTTGCAGTGTTATTTCACAGGTTATGCTGACCGACAAGGTACCTGTATCCTCAGCACAAATCACAGGAGAAAACAAAATCTGTACTTTATGTGGAAAGCTACTGCTTGAGAACTTCTGCACATCACTTAATCTTCCAGTCAATCAAAACCTTTTATCTTGCCCAGTTAAGTCACAGTGAGATCTCCTTCCCCTCAAATTCAACCTATTCTTTGCACCTACTGGGCTACTTTCCTCTCTTTTCTCTTCCTATATTGCTCCACAGTGGGTGGTAGATCTTTTACGCCCATTCTTTCCACCATCTGGAGTAACCATTCTGTGACTGATTGAGTTGGGCTCATTTAATACCTGATCTCATGGGATATCTGTTGTCACTGCCCTATGCCTCCTTTCCCAACGTAAAAATAAAAACTACAATAAACTTCCAACCCAGAACTTCTTTCTATTGCCTCTGTGAAAACTGAGATGATGTACCAATCACCCTTACTTCTAGTCTGGACCAGGTGTGAGATCCATCATAACAATGGATGCTTGCATTTGTGCTGATAAATGTAGCCCACAGAGACATTCTCAGATGTTTCTGGTAATGGCATATATAATCTATCATGGTGAATTTTGGAGCCAGGCCTCAGGGCAGATGATGAATCCTGGGCTGAATCAGTTTATAGCACAGCAAATGTGTGCTCCTGTCTGTTGGCCAGAAATCGTTCCCTACAGACGGCTAGTCATATCTTTCACTGTGTTTTCACCTGATTAGGCAGGAATATAGGAAATCCCTGATGCAGATCCCATTCAATCAAGTGAAACAGAACAGGAATTTGATGGGACCCAGGAGAAAAATCCCATATTCAAATTTCAGACTTCACATCCCTCAGAGTTCCCTTCCAATGGAGGGACATTAGCTTTCGTCTTACAATGGGACTTGATGCCTATGTTGTTTCCCAGTGGTCTCCCCTTCGCCATAGCCAACTTCTCTTGCTTATCATACCTCATTTGTGCATAAATTTTAAAGTATACAGGACTGTAGCAGAACCTTGGAACATGTCATGCTTTTCATACCATTTTTCAAATCTTTTTAATAATGCCTTCCTCTGCTGTCCGCCTTGAAATACCCAAACTTTTCAATACACTACAATAGAATATAATATAATAGAAAGTTCACCCCAAAAGCCACTTGAAGAGTCTTGGTGTCTAGTGCAGTATAACTAAAAGAGTCTTCTGAAATAAACTAAAATGATGAATGTGTCAGGGAGCACAAGCTCAGAAAGATGCCCTGCTCCTCTCTTGCTTTTCAGTGAGGCTGAGGTAGCAGTTTCTTACTGTTAGGAAGCTAATAAGGACAAAAATAATAGTAGAACCAGTATTATCTTTGTGCTACCCTGACCCTTCTGCACTTCTTGCTTGATGAGCATAGACACAATTTCAAACCAGCAAGCTCATAACACTGATGTCACATTATCAAGATACCAAGAAACCCAGACAGACAGAGCACAATTATGTAGGCTTGCCTTCCTTCCTTCCTTCCTTCCTTCCTTCCTTCCTTCCTTCCTTCCTTCCTTCCTTCCTTCCTTCCTTCCTTCCTTCCTTCCTTCCTTCCTTCCTTCCTTCCTTCCTTCCTTCCTTCCTTCCTTCCTTCCTCCCTCCCTCCCCTCCCCTCCCCTCCCCTCCCCTCCCCTCCCCTCCCCTCCCCTCCCCTCCCCTCCCCTCCCCTCCCCTCCCCTCCCCTCCCCTCCCCTCCCCTCCCCTCCCCTCCCCTCCCCTCCCCTCCCCTCCCCTTCCCTTCCCTTCCCTTCCCTTCCCTTCCCTTCCCTTCCCTTCCCTTCCCTTCCCTTCCCTTCCCTTCCCTTCCCTTCCCTTCCCTTCCCTTCCCTTCCCTTCCCTTCCCTTCCCTTCCCTTCCCTTCCCTTCCCTTCCCTTCCCTTCCCTTCCCTTCCCTTCCCTTCCCTTCCTCTAGCTCTTTTATTTCAAGTCTGCTTTATCTGGGGGAGTGTGGAGAAGGAATAACACTGGCTTTGAATAATAAAAGACAAGTCCAGCTAAACCTTCAGGCAGTTATTTTTTTTCAGGTCAGATTGAGGAACGCTATGACTGAATATTATTTATGAGATGCTGAAAATTACTTAAAGTTTTGAGGTACACTAGTTTGATATTTTTTCTAATTGGTCTTCTGTTTTGGTACAGATGCGATCCTGCTTGATTACTGGTTGTCTGTAGTATCGTGGTTTCTAAGCTTAGCTCTGTTTTCTTTACATGCAAGCTGTTTCTTAGACTTTGGATCGATTTATGGTTTTGCACAAAAATGATGAAAATTATATTAGAGTAGGGACAAGTATGGGGGGTGTTAAGCTGTACTTATTCTGTCAGGTACCATGTTTCCCAACGTCCATTAGAACTTGGTATGTGCATTAGTTTGCATACAACAGGGTTTTATTGCTGTCATGGTGAGGCAAGGGAGACTACACTGGGCAATTTTGTACAGAAGAATGCATGTCTATCAATTAGAGACATCTCCACTCATATAATGTTAAAGGTGTGAGGATTTTTTTGTGCAATGATAGAATGGTGTCTTCTGCTATTATATGGTTCTTTCATTGCAAGTGCCTGCACAATGTCTTTAAAGGCTTCTGTGAAGTCTGTGTTTTGCTGTAAGTGACTGTCTTGTTCCTTAGTGTTCCTCCACATGCTGCAAAATGAAGACATTTAGCCCTTTGCCCTATGAATTACCATCAGCCTTTCACTCAACTTGCATCTAATTACTGTGCAAGTCTTTTCCTGTGGGTTTCTGGACCTCATTCTGTGCTGGTAATACCCCTTGTGGAACAATTTGCATAGTGCAGAGTATAAAAGAGTGTCATTTTGATTTAGCCTGCTTCTGTTGAGGTGTAAATAGCCACTCAAGATGTAAGATGCTGGGTATTCTCTTTCCTTCCTCACATTGATTTAGAACCTCAATGGCCCTTCAGGCAGATGGATCAACATTTTCCACGAGGGAAGCTGAAAGGCAAGAAACACTATGAAACCCTCCTTAAGGCTTGTATGATAGGAGAGCTAACTGGATTTTTTCATAAAGCAGCAATTAAACTGAAGCACACACTCAATACAAGCAAAATCTTCATCTGGGAACTTTAGCCCAAGAAATTCTCGCTACTTTATTTGTTACTGCCATTTGCCTCTTCTAAAACAGAAACTGTTGGGAGCTATTTGATGCAAAACTTGATTGCTCTGTGAAAGGATGCTGAAAACTAATTAATTTTAGGTCTTTTTTTTTTTCTTCCTTTTTTTTTTTTTTTTTTTTCTTTTCCTGTTGTATCCAGAGAACATAGTAAACCCTTCTAAATTTTGCACAGGACAGGCAGAGAAAGGAATTATCGAGAAGGACTCTGTTTCTGTCACCATAGCCCATTGACTTGCGTTCTCCAGTAGCTACCTTGCATCAGCTGCTTGCCAAAGCATGTATTCCCTTCATTACTATGATCTGCCCTTGGTCCTTATACCCTGAACTCTGTGGCATTTCTCTGCAGGACATTTCAGTTCAAGGCAAGGGACAGGAGTGCAGAGCTTTCTCTCCCTGTGGAAATTTAAGCTTTGTGCTGCATTGACATGTCTGTGCACTTAAAAATGCCTTATATCTAAACCATGTGCAATTCAAATCTCCCAACCCCCAGTATTTCAGTCCTGAGGGAAGGGGAGCAATTTGCATCCAGTTCTGGCGGGTTGGGGAAGGCAGTACCAACAAAGGTGCCAATTATGAATAGGACAGACTGTTTTTCACCTGCTTATTGGGGCATCTGCATAGGCAAATCCTTAGCTGCCGTAAATTAGCATGATTCCACTCACATCCACAGAACTATCTCCATTTTCATTATCTGGGTCTTTATTTTCAGGTACTGAATGCATTACACAATTTCCTGTGTGAGGTAATTTGCATTCAGGCGTGCTCCAGCTGCATGGCTCTATAATGTTTATACGCCTGTCATTATAAAATGCTGAGTGAACAATAACGGGGACTAAACAGAAGCCTATGAAGAGGAGAAAAGGCTCAGGATGAAGAAAGTGCCTCACACAAACATTCAATTGTGCTACACTGCTTTATTATTATTATTATCAGTTATTTCCTAGCTAGACTTAGACAGCCAGTCTAGCAGAAAAGAAATAGTCTCTCCAACAGCTGTAAGAAATTTAAAAAATAAAGCTGCAGCACAGCTGCCTTTTTCCTGCTACAAGGGTTGAGAGAAAAATGCAGTTTGAGGCTAAGCTTTTCACTGTAGAGAAAGTAAAAAGAGAAGCCAAGGACAGTGCAGGAAAGTCTCAACATGTGCAATGAGGTTAACCCTGAAGGAAAAAAAAATGTTCACTGAAGACCATAAAACAGCTTCTTGCCACCTCATCTATGTATTTCACTTTAAAAGTGGAACAAAAGTGGGACTGATGAGAGAGGAACTGGGAGGCAAAAGTGCAACTGTCAGAAAGGCCAAGCGAAAGTAGCCCTTGAGATAAGAATGGAAAAGAAACAAAGGAAGAGGGA
Organism: Aythya fuligula; assembly: GCF_009819795.1. NCBI lineage: Eukaryota > Metazoa > Chordata > Aves > Anseriformes > Anatidae > Aythya > Aythya fuligula. The sequence goes on from NC_045560.1 coordinate 116,932,627, forward strand.
AGCAGCACTAGGAAACCTTCTGTTCCTTTGTACAGACAGTAGCTCGCAGCCTCCCCCACTGCCCGGGTCTGAGGCCATCAAAGGAGCCTAGCCTTACCCTTTCAGGGACATCACACGATTTATCCTACTGGCTGTTGGGCTTAGGTGGGATTTTATGAAGCCATCATTTGAAAGCCACTCACAATGAGACATGATGAGTTAAAAAGTCATCATTTAGAGCTCCAAGTGGTTTTAATTTATTTAGGTTATGAAGTTTACAAGATTAAAGCATTATTAACCTCTGTCACACCATCTTCTGTCCTTCAGTGAGTTGTTCATCTTTCTGATAAAGGGCTAGAAGCTGTTAGTGTGACCCCTGATACAAGCAAAGTCCAATTTCAGAAATGTAATATCAGGCAGTACTCACACTGTATTAAAGAGTTAATCTTGAAAAAAAAATAACGCACATAAATAATTTTGGTTATCCAAGGAGCTCTCTCATTCTTTACTACCCAGATTGCAACATCACTTCCCTCCAATAAATGAGCAGAAACAGACTGCTTCATTCAGTTATCCATTTGCAAAGATCAAATAACCAAGACCACATTGTTCGAGATCAGCCCACATTGTGGGAAGTGCTCATACAAGATGGTCAATAAATATTTACGGACAACAAGTGTTGCAAAATAAAATTATGTTTCTAAATTAAAATACATGTATTTCTGTAAGTAGATATAAATAAATGTAAAAATTCTCAATGGTTGAGAACTACTGAGTTCTTTGTTTGAATTGCCACCATTAAGAATCAATCTAAGTAACTTAGAATATATAAGGCAAAATATCTAAAGAAAAAGAATGTAGATTCTTTAAATCTTTAAAGTCCAGTTCCAGCTGACACCAGGGAGCATGCCTTTGAACAAAGTGGGTGCAACCAGAGCTAGCCAGATTGACATTAAACATTAATAGACGTTACACGTTGCTGAGGGGCTACAAACGCTTTAGGTATGGGGAGGGAAGGAACATAATGCACACAAATAAATGGGTTATACAGTATAATAGGTCTACAGCTGAGCTCAGAGATGCTTTGTGTGAGCTTACTTCAAGCTAGCACCAGAACTGGAAACAATATTTCTGTGTTAGTATCTCATGGAATGCAGGCAAATACACTCTGGACTGGCACAACTATCCAGCTTTCTGATCCCAGCTATTCACACAGGGTGACACTGTACCCTGTGAACATGCCTCCTTGAATCAACAGGGGCTGACGGGGTACCAGTGCAGCACAGCAATGCAATAACAAGGGAGGTCACTGTGCCTTGTGGTATTTCCAGGTTCACCCTTCATCAGCCCACTGAACTTATGTCATGGGGAAAAACAAAAAACAAACAAACAAAAAAACACATATGCAATGGAGCTTTTTTTTTTTTTTTTTTTTTTTTTCTCTCCCCCTTTGGAAATTAGAAACTCTAAACTCTAAACACAGACAGAGAAAATAATTTTCCTCTCTAAAAGGAAGAAAATAGAAAGAAAATTGTTTTTCTATCCATTACAAAAGTCTCTTCAGTGGAGGGCATGTTGCTAAGCCTCAGTTTGGGATGAACTTTGTTCTTTCATTTTCAGCCATCTCCACGAGTCTCACAGTTTTGAGGAGATCAAAGAGAGGGTGCCATTTCTTATCTGAAACTGGGGCTTTTATAGTGGACTGATTCTACTGCAGTCATTTTATTTCTGAAGAAATGAGAATTGACCAGAAAAACAGAAACCTTAACCTAGGCAACTCCAAGTGTGCTTTATGTTGTAGAGTTTGAAAAGTCTGAATCCCCAACCTCCCAACTGTCTTACTTCTAATGAACCAACCAAAAACCTGACACATTCCAGATGTTCTAACACTTTGGAATTCAGATTCAAATTCCACAGTATCAAGCAAATTTTTAAAAATAAATATGAAATGTTGCACAGATTTAGACAATTTAGCCCACTGAATTCTACTCATATCCTGTATAGACAAGTTGTTTTGCTATTCCCATCAGTAATGACTTTTGTAATTGGATAGGCTGTGAAATTCAGCTCTTCTTCATAGCTCCATCTATTACCAGTTTCTGTGTTCTCTTTTTGATTCCCAAATTATCTCATATTCATCTGGACTTTGTCAATGCAAAGCTGTTCTTATTACCAGCCTTTGTTGTTTCCTGACTTGATTTCAAGTCAAATCCCTTTCTTGTAAATATGTATCATTAACATACTTGATTAACTTATTAAACATTGCAACACAAGCTCATTATGCATTTGTCTGATGTGATTTAACTTTCATTTTTTCATGAGTTCATAGCAAAGGAAAGGCTGTGCAAAGCTGAGGGAGTGCAGGATATTCCATAACACTCTCTTCCCTGTCAAGCAGTGGCTCAAATCCAGTCTCCTGAATAGCGGCTTTAATTATCACTGTCTGACAGTTTTGGAGAAGGATTGTTTAGTTGCTGCCTCATAAAACTAGAAGTTGTTTGTATAAAGACTTTGTAGCAAAAAGTGAAGAATCACAGAAAAGTTTCTTTCTTCTAATATTGAAAAATGGACCTTGTTCTAACAAAGAAATTGTTGCTCCCTTTGGCTTTTCTTGTATCTTCTCTTTTTACTGCACTGTAGAATTTCTGCTGTGAACTTTCTCCTGTCTTCCCCATGCTTATCTTCTGCTTATTAAGTTAAGCAACTGTAAGTCTGTTTACGCCACAGTCTGACCCTGGGCAAGTCACTGTGTGAGCACACATCCTTTTTCCAGCTGCAGCAATGCCAGCTGAAAAGGTTACCAGCCAGACCCTGCCTCCTAGCTACCCATTCTTGCCAGAGGCAACCCAGCCTGAGCTGCTTTTGTGAATGCACTTGAATCCAGCTGGGTTAGCAGAGATTTACTCACCCCCCTCTTAAGCAAGACCCACTTGTTAAGGCCAAAATGGATTGGGGAGCTCTGCCCTGGGCAGCAGAGGCAGCCAGGAGAAGTGGAGCTTCTGCTGGGAGAGCAATGATTAACCCTGGGCACCGGGTAGGCTGCAGGATCTCCTCCTGTCCACCTAGGTGTAGGTAAATGATACATGTCCACAGTCTTTTGATCAGCATTCTTTGCCCCTTCCTTCTGTAACACGGAGTTGATAAGGTTTCACATGCTTCATGCAAAGCAGACTTCATCAATGTGCATGAAGTACTCCAAAATTTAAGGGTGGAAATCACAAAGAAAAGGTAAAGCATAATTATAAATTGTTATATCAGATCCTAACAGAGAAGTGATGGTGGGCGTAACTGCTACATTTTAGCTATGGGAAAATAACTACTATATTTTAGCCCATGAAATAAGTAAATGGTTTGTTTCCATGCTAACTGTTCATGGCAGATAAAAATTGCCATCTCCCATTGTGCCTTGAGGAAAGGCTTTGCATGTCTTTCCATCTGTGCATGCAGAGTGCACACCAAGCTGTAGGTCACGGCAGCCCCTTTCACCCCCACTCCCTGACTAGTGAGAAGATAGGTCATTTTTGCCTTCTAGGCTGATCTGTTTTCTTGTCCCTGCAAGGTCGGTGGGCTTGCTGTTTTATTAGGGACAAGAGGAATGATCACCTGTTTACTGCACAAGTCATAGATTGCTGGTTCCTAGGAAGTTCATCATTTTCTGATACTTGGTCTCCTGTAACAAGACAAGCCCCTGGGGGAACAAAAAGTTTCCCTACCTCCCCACCATGCTTCCCTACTTGGATGGACAGGCCAGGTCAGAATGTAATTCTTCAGGATCATCACAACCTGCTGTTCCTGCCTCATAATGAAGCAGCCCCATTGCTCCTGAATGCACTTGGCCATCAGGCCACCTTACAGAGAGACAATATTGGGACAGAATTCTTGCCATATCAGTTGGTCACTGTCTGCTTTTGAAAACCCCTTCCACTGTAATGTGGGGGTGACCTCCAAGCAGAGTAAACTAGACCTGCTAGATCAGGTTTCTGAAGTGATTAATTCATAAGTGCAATCTCTCTGCAGTGTCTGTGTATTGAGAAAAGCACTAATATTCCTGGGAATAAAGTCATTCACTGTGATATTCTAAGGAAGATAGTAGAAAAAGTACTTCTATGTTAGGAGGGAGGCCTGGGACACACTGTCTATATTAATTAAGAAATGAAATTGATACTCTCCAGTAGAGATCCTTGTTTCAAGATTTACTCGGCTCCACTTCACACAATCCATAAAGAATCCAAGAATTACTTTTGTAAAGAAACTATTCAGACATTTTTTCATCAAAAACTGAGGCAATACAGTAGAAGGTGACACTGTCCCTTTGCTGTCTCATAGATCAAATAGCTCTGGTGTTCCAGGAACAATAATTCTCTCTTTTGGAAGAATTAGTGATGGAAAGTATATGGTCTGTATTGAGTGGGAAATCAGTCTTGATGACTGCCTTTGTCTCTGCTAGCTTTAAGCTTGTCCATCTCCACAGCTCATAGTCTGGGGTTTTGCACAAATACTAAACTAGTCTTCAAATGTGTTGAGTAGTTGTATATGATATGCACTACAGGACAGCGTAACTGTGTGAGTGGCAGATTCTCAATTGGCAATACATCCTTTATAAAGAACCACACTTTCTTTTAGAACAAATAGTAGAAAAATATTCTTGTGTTCATCAGACTGTTGGAGCTACATGACAACAAGCAAGAAGTCCGGAAACCACAGAAAAGGAGGGCATCATAATCCATAACACTGCATAATTAATCATTTTCTCAAAAACACAGTCTTAAAAGCCTTGAAGTGTTTATAAGCTTCCAGTGGCCTATTAATAAAACACAGTCAAAATGGAAATTAACTCTTTAAAATATGATGGTAGGTAAAATTAAATTTTCCACAGGATAAAATTAGTTTGAGGGCACGCATCTCATGTTGCTTTAGAAAGAATCACTGAATAAATCTAACTTCTGATTTCAACTGAAGGTATGCACAATAATGTACGGGATGATAATTAGTTCTGTGGAGCCATGCAGTCTAAAAATAAAACTGTTCCAATGGTTTAGCAGATCGGCTAAACAGCACAGTTTCTGAGACAGGATCAAGAAATTCAAACATTTCTCAGTACTTTATATCTTTCCATTGCCAATCACAAGTGGTTTTTTTTTTTTTGTTTTGTTTGTTTGTTTGTTTGTTTTTTTAAATAAAACCTAATTGGTTTGCAATACACAGTCATCATTTCACATGCCCAAAATACCATCTATTAGAGGAACATTAAGGCAATAAAATAATCCCACAGAAGCAAGAAAAATTGTAGTTGCAGATTAAACCTCCATGGTTTAATATAAAGGGCACCACAGGAAGAAATTAATGTAGAACCTAATTTTGGAAACGTAATGATAATGATTATTCACCAAAAGTTAATAAGAATAATCGGCATTTATATTAGTGTCTTGCCTCCTATATGATCCGGATACACCGATTACCACTGAAGTGAAGTTACCTTTTGGAAGAATGAGGAAAGCGGGGGAAAAGCAGTTCTGTGCCATGCTGTAGAGGAGTGCTGGTAGGAGCACTTCATAAAGCCTCCCTCCATTTGTCATGGAAAGGCCAAGGATATTTTCATGAGTAGTCTCTGAGATTGGGGAGCTAAGCCAAAGCAGTACAAAGTGTTTTAGAAAAGCTCATTCTAACATCTGGCTAAAGTAAAAGGACCTCGGATGTGTAGTCTTTATGGTCTGCTAATTGGCTTTGTGCTTGGGGAATTTGTTTTAATTTTGTTTTTAGTTAAATTGAAGTTTTTATTATGCTAAGTGGATACTGAAATAGATCATATAGTCAATTTGGTAGGAATATAATAACAATATTGATGTAAATTTAGATAAAATGGTGCAATAATGATGTAAAAACTCTCTTATTAAGCTTCAGAGAAAGAAGCATATGTTGAGCTAGTCCAAAGGGTCAGGATGTTAGTTGTTTCTAACGCTATTATTTCCTCAGAAGTATAAAAACTTGACTCAAAAACTGGATTCTCAAAACAGACATGGGATTTTCACAGTGTTTGGGAGAGATTCTGGTTGTCATTTAGTCTCTGTGCTTGAATTTTAAAGCTATATTTTCCTATACACTTTAAATTACCTTTAGCAGCAGTAATGCTACTGACCCACAGCTCCCATGCTCTGGTCACTCTAGTCACAAGAAGGTTAAAACTAACTCACCTCTCCCTCTCTTTCTGGGTTAGTTTTATCCAGGATCGGTTCTCCACCACATACCACTGTATGTCTTCACTAACTGATATTCCCATCAGTAGGAAGGTACCACAGAGCACACAAATAGCCATTCAACCTCTGGCTGCTGGAGATCAGGTTGATCAAGACTGTTTCTTGGCAGTTTTGTTTGAAGCCTGTGCGAAGCCGTGGCTCCTGCCACAAGGCATTTGCTCTTTCCCTGAGAGCTGAGCTGACTCATGTGGCAGAGTCATGGTGGTGACCTAGTTTACCATGATCTTGGCCCAGATACAAGCTCAGTTTTTTGTCCCCAGAGAGCCTGGTTTCAATATGAGGTCGGTAAAAATGGAAATGTGGCTGTTTGTCTCAGCGTAACCCTTCTAACAGGTCACGGGCCACAGTGTGTCCCAGAAAGCAGCTTCTCCTCAGGTGCTGTCTGCATAGTCATATGCAGATGGTCACCACTGCTTTCTCCTGTCCTTTGAGCTAATGAGGTACAAGCCAGCTGATGGTCCTGTTAAGGTCAGTTGCATGATAGTGCTCAGCGCAGTAAGTTGTGCTGACAAGAGCTCTGCAGCATGTGCTAACACAACTAAATGGTGTAAGCTCCATCAACGGGGAGAACAAGCAGGGGTAGGCCATCAATAACTGCATCTATCTGGCCAACAGGTGCTCAGAGTGGTAAGGCAGGTTATGAATCAACTGCTTTGATAGACACTGGCATGAGCAAGCTCTTCCACTACCTGCTGGCTAAATGCTGGGCTCTGAGCTGTCTCATGCCATGAGAATGAGATTGAGTTATTGCTTTTGTGAGCATTAATCTTGGGCTCAGATGAATTGTGCAAGATCATAACAGAGAGCTTGGAAACTTCCAGCTTACTCTTTATCTTTCTCTGCTGTAAAATGGCTGAATGATTTTTTGGAATTAAAAAATAAAACAACAACAACAACAAAAAATACTGCTGTGCTAAGACCTCTGCCAAATTACAGTTCAAAGCATATTTTTATGGCAGGGTTTAAAGTAGAAATGTGGGTAGAATCTTAATTACAGAATTGCTACAGGACTCACATTATCACTTGCCAATAACTATTATGCTGTATGGTTAAATATCGCTTTCTAAGCCTGCCTTTAGCAACATCCTCTATGTTTAATGTTTCTTATTTTTTTATGAGAAAGACAAAACCTGTATTTTAATTTGATATGGAAACTACATGTAACCTTATTAATACTTTTATTGTGATGTTCTGACTCAGGCTTTTTCATTCTTCAGATTGTATATGGAGAGAAACGAGGTGATCCCAGTTTTATTTACATGCACACAGTAATATCAAGAAGTGTTACAATTCTGAGAGCACACTACAGCCAAAATTATTTAAATGAATCATTCCTTTCTAGTCCACATTTGAAATCAGAATCATGCGAGGGGTTATGAAATGACGTTATGATATAGAACAGCTAGGGAGGACTCAATAGCATGATATTACTGAGTTTTATTCTACTTCATTGTCATGGGCACAAAAGGATGTTGCTGAGTGAACGGGACACAATCTGCAATGGAAATATATTGGTTAATTGTGGCTTGTAGCACGTAGGGCCAACCTCATTGCAGACCTAGTTGGACGCAACATCACCAGCCTCAGTGGTGTTGTACCCACATGTGTTACCAGCAAATCTGACCCCGCACCTGTAGACAATGAACAGTGATGTTAGAGGAAATATGAAAAAAAAAAAACACAACACACACACACAAAAAAAAACAACTTTACTAATGATTTTGAACTGAGATCACTAGTGACACAGTTCAATTACAACATTAGTTCCTGGTGTCAGAGAGGGGTTAAAATGGAATGTAATGACTCTTTAGCAGACAGATTTGGAGCAATTAGTAGTCTGAAAATGTCTCTCTATGTAACTAAAAATATAATTGCTTTTGAATAGCTAGGCTAGAATATTTTTTCTTCTTTTTTCTTTCTTTTTCGGCACTGAAAACTGTGAGTTTTACTCCTATTACTCATCTACATGGACTTAATTGACTGAGGTTCTAAACCCCAACCCTCAAGTGAGTTCTGATGAGGTTTTAAATTACTCTGAATTGCGAGCACTTTAAAATACAGGCAGGGAAGTGTACTAAGGCAATACAGCATACTGAGTGAGGTGGTGGGTTTTGATTATCTCGGTTTCACATCTTTGCATGAAACTCCTCTAAGGCTAGCTTGGAAAGAGCAGCCTTGTCCCCTGTTAAACACAGTGTTGTTCCTATGCTCTGTTGTCTGCAGCAGTTTCCAACTGGTCACCAGGAGTGCACAGAGCCTGTTTTATTATCCTTGGCCGCAACAGTAATGATGACTAAGGCTGAAAAATTTTCACTGGAGGATAACCTTGCTGTCTCTTTTGCAGTTCAGATGAAAACATGCAGGTCAGGAAGGAAAGGGGGGGAGTGGGAAAGGACCAGCTTCATGAAGGAATCTGACACTTCTCTCCAGGATCTTCTCTGTTTTCCTGGCTACATTACACATCCAGACGGACACAACATACACTACAGCATCACTTTGGTAGATATCCTTTTGTTTTCATTATCTTTGGTTCTGGAGCTTTGGGGAGTGACTGGGTTTCTGGGATCCTTGGACCACAAAAATCCAGTTTTTGACTGTTGTGGCACCTGCAGCAGGAGTTCCTAAATCCTGAGTATAGTCATTTGTACTGTACTGAAATGAGCAGGAGGGCTTAATGAGATACAAAGCAGTCATACCGTGTAAATGGACCGTGCCATACATGCCTTTCAGGCAACTTTTTAGCCCTGTACCACCCTTTTCCAGTGCTCCCCTGCTTTGAAGGGAGGGGAAGCTCCCTTAAATTCTGTACTAAAGATACTCTGAGCAGCAGCGTTTCCATATGACAAGGAGCTGGAAAGCCAGATCTTGCACTTCTCTCCTTCCATACCTCAGATGTGTCAGACTTCAGGAAGAAAGCAAAGCCAGAAAGCAAAGTCTTTCAGCTGTCAGTGTGTGATCATAACCTGCTGATGCAAAATGGACCCAGAACTACTCTCATCAGGGCTGGAGTCAGGCAGAAAATTGAGGATCTGTGTAAACTCCATTTGTGCAACTACAATGAGCTTTTGTGGGCAGAGAGATTCCTCCTGCAGGGGTTTGGTGAGATGCTGCTGCCCTTCTATGACCTCCAAGGACTGAATGGCATACTGTAATGCCACTGGGGCAGCGACTCATTTGAGTGTAACGTCAGAGAAGCACAGAATTTCTCGTGCTGCCAAGCATCCTTTCTTTTTCCAGTTTTGTAACTCATTTTTGTAGTGGTGAACAAACTTCTGTGACAGACATGACAGCAGAGGAATACTGACAGCTCTATAATAAACAACTACCTCCCAGATGTCAGACACATGAGACGAAATGCATATTAGATTGGCTAAATCATCTCTGCCTGAAATCCAATAGCATAGACAAGGAGCAAGGAATGTTAATTTTTGTGTCCCTGTGTTATTTATTAATTTATTTATTTTGACATAGGGAATTACAGAGACCAAAAATGTTTTTGAGCTAAACCTTAAACAATGTGACTTCTTCAGAGTGTTGACCCAAAATGGGAGCACAGGCTGAATGTTGGCACAAGAGCTAAAGCAGATAGATATACATACATTTCTATCATTTTTTATGACACTACCAGATGTTCTGCTTCATCTTCTATAGTGCTAATGTGGGTAATGAGGCTGCCTGAAAACATCAGGTCACTTGACCTTGAGTGGAATTTTCCTCATTCCTAAGAACAGCAAGGTTGCTTTCATTAGCTGGGGAGGCAATAAATGTTTATGCCCAATTTAAGCAATTGCAGACAATACCTATTATATTTGGAGCAGTGGTTTTTAACAGCAAAGATGAATTGGAATAAAAAAAAAAAAAAAGTATAACTGCCTTTTTATTAAGACGTAAATCCATGGAGGTTTAATTGGAAGGAGACAGGTGAAGGAGAGCAGTACTCTGCCTTCTTCCAGAATTTCTTCCACATAACATTCCCAGCAGGGTAGTAAGTGCCAGCAAATTCTGCAGAGGAAACAAAAGACAGAGTGATTTTATCACAAGCACCATCTTCACCGGGTATTCAGTGATTTGCAGGTAAGTTATTATTACTGACACTTGCCACATCTGAGAGTTGATTAATTGTTCTGGGGGTATCAAAAATATCTCTGCAGAGTCCAGTCTGTTTGTCTAAGAAGTGATCAGTGCTGGATGCTCGTTAGTGATTCCTGATAGCTCAATTTTTTGTCTCCTGACCACATTTTTAATTTTCACCTATGCAACCCTTACATCAATTTCCAAGTGATATTATAGCACTCCAGAGTTGCAGAAGACAACACAGTCGATTACAGAAAAAGTCTAATAATTAGAAGTTCCTGGATTCAAACTGTGATTAGCCATTAACCTATCGTGTGACCTCAGATGTGTCTCTTAATTCTCTTGTCTCTCAGTTTAGCAATCTAATTTGTTTTCAAACAATTACAACACCTAGCCAAAAGATTAAGAGCCTCCTGTGAACCAGCTATCCTGAGAACAAGGAATTAGATAACAATGACAAAAAGGAGCACAAAAAGAAAGGAGAGAAGGTGTCAGTGGGTGCTCAAATAGTTAACAAAAATGAAATAGAAAGGTTTAGCTCCTTTCATGCGACTGCCTTGTTGTACTGTCTGCTCTTTAATACTAAACAATGCTTTTTTTCTATACATTTTCATCAGTATCCTCTTGTTTTCTTTTTTTCTTCTTTCAGGTTTCTTGACTAATAAGTGCGGCATACAGGTTCCTTTTAGAATTAATGCAATTTTACGGCTAGAGAAGATGAGAACAAGTAGTGTTCCATGTCTAGAGAAATCTCGTAGTGCATTCAAATCTTCACTGGATACTTCAACTCCCATTGGTGTCATTTTTTTGTTTCCACATGTAAAAGAGATCTGTATAGTAATTAAAAACGTGGAAGACATTAGTTTGTAAGTAATGTGAGCTCAGTTCTGAAAGCCTTTTATACCACTCTTGGGCACAACAAGAGATTTCTGACACAAGGGATTTCAAACACAGCTTTATGTAAGCCCTGCTTGCACTGATGTAAACCCTGAGACCTGAAAGGATGTACCCGGTCACAGGTGCTCAGTTCAGTTACTCTGCCCATTCTGGACCCAAAGCAGAGCACAGGGTGATCCAGGGACACCCGAGATGTCCAGTGGGATGTCACCCTGAGCCTAGGGTCCTCTAATGTCACAACCCAACAGCCCTGATTGCTCAAGCTACACCTCCAGACCAAAACTTATAATCTTGTTACAGTATGAGTTATAACATGTAAACATTAATGCTTGGATTGTCATCATCTGAGATGTCTTTTTGCCAGGCTCTGGTTTGCATTGTGTGGGCTGAGTCCTGCCTGTGCTATTTCTACTTCATTCCCTGCGCTTTATCACTATGGCAGACCAGTAGCCACAGACCTGCCTTTGCACAGGCTTTAATGCCTGTTGCCAGATGGAAATTGGCCTCCGAAGAAAACCAGAACAAACTCACATTTTAAATATTTTGTATCTGGATTGATTACATCTTCCCTTTAAATTATGACTCTTCTGCTGCTCCCTGTAGCTGAGATCCTTGAAGGAGGGTTGTTGGCAGGTCACACATACATCTCCACGTGCCAAAAGGCAGATGACGAGACAGTGCTTTACCCTTCCACTCTTCTGGCTGGTCCAAAGCACTGACACTCCCCTATTATCACCACTCATCTCTCATTGGTGCCCTTCAGCTCTCCTGGCTGTAGCACTGCTGAATCACTCTGCTGTGTTTGTCGTCTGCCCCTCCTTGCCAGAAGGGCACTCATCATTCCTAAATATCTATTTTCTTTTTCCAGAACCACCTCTTAATATGTGTCTGGAGAGAGCTTGCCTGTGATAGACTAAGGAAACAGAGAAGATTTATCAGTACTGGCATAGAATAACCCCGCTAGTATATTCTGACAAACAAGCTTTTGTGCATACACATCCTTTTTCAGGCCAGCTCGTACACGATGCTTTCCATTGGTAGGCCTCAAAGTGCTTGACAAGTGAACACGTTATCATTTTACAGATGAGGAAAAGAGGTAGAGAGTAGGAGCCTAGCACATGAAGGGCATGATCTCACGGCTTTTAGGAAGCACTGAAATGTAAATAATGAAGAGAAAGGCAGGAGGCTGCATACCTAACCCCTTCACCTCGGCATTATGCACTGGGATCTCCCCGACCGACACTGCCGACACAGCGTTATCTTCCATGAACTGGGTGGTAATTCGAGATACATTTTAATTATTAACAAAAGGAGCTTGGAGACATCATGCCCTATTAGAGAAACCTCTTACAGTGAAGCTCTGCAGATGGGGCAGAATGTCGGCTTAAACGACGCGATTAATATTTATGCAGCTTGATAAGCCCATTTAGACCCCAGCCCTGGGTTTCCATGGACATGTTTCCTCCACTGCAGCCCTCCCCTCCCTCCTCTTCTTCCTGCCCCCAGCCTGGCAGCAGTTGTGCAGCTTCTGCCGCAGCTCCCAAGCTCCAAGGTCAAGCAGGTTGCACACTGCTGAGCACATACACCCCCTTCTGCACCTCTTTACAGGGAAGAAGAGAGAGGGGGGAGCTGCTGGTGCCTATTTAAGTGCAAAACAGGATGTACAGAAGCCCAAAGCTCAGGCGGTCAATCTTGGATTAGGAGAGCGGTTTTAAGTTTTGACAGGGTTTTAGGTGATGCAGAAGGAGAACAATAAGAAACTCAGGGCAGGGAAGCTCCTGAAAAAGATTTAAGTGATCCTGTGAAATGGTTCTGCAAGCTATAACAGACCAGGAAGCATCATATTTGTACGGTCTAAAATTTAAAGGAACAGGAACCCAACATGTCACATCACAATTTCCTTCAAGTAAAGTTCCCCTATCTTTTCCAGTCATGCTGAGTTGCCTTATTTTACTTCTCAGTGACAATATCAGCCTACGGCCTATCAATACATCAATGTGGGACAATTCACTCATGGCACACTTTAAATGAAATATCCACAAATTGGATTACAGCCCCAAAGCGCTCAGTAATTCATGCTTTCACTAAGTAATAACAAGTGTGCTTGCACAGGGAAAGCGACACTGACTGTAGCATAAAGTCTTGCTTTTCCAAGTTCATGTAATGAGAGCAGACGGCAAAACGGTGCTGTGCCTGTTCAGCAATTTTAACCTTAAACCTTGCCATCCGTGAGCACATGCAAGGCTGTGAGCGTTAGAGGGCAGCACAGTAACACTTTCCCACCTGCGAAGAAAAGGATTTTAGGATGCCATCAACTCCAAGTGGCCCAGTTCAGGCTTCTGTCACACCTCCAAGCATTTCATTCTCATTAAGAGAGCTCTTTACTTGAAGGCCTGAGAAGCAAAGGATGGGGACAGTGCCAGCCACAGGACTAGCTGAAGGAGCAGTAACTTTCACATTGTGGCTGCAGATAAAGTTCCTGCCCTCACTGTCTCTATTAGCAAAGTCATATTTGTTCATTTGTGCCTTCCTTTCTTTGCTCTCACTTTATAAAGCTTTTAATGCTGTTTTCTTTTCTGGGGGAGTGCAGAATCAATGCAGTGCAATGATTAACATACCAGTTGAGTCATGATTGAAGCATATTGTATCTTCCAGACACCCAAAAAAAGTCTGTCTTTGGAAAGGGCAAGTTTAAACATGAAAAGAACTAATGATCTGTAATAATGACAAATCACCCTGTGTGTTATCTAATTTACTAGCACCAGGCACCTTGGCAATTTTTGTGCTCTGAGTAGGAGACTGGATCTTGGTAAATAATCCATAATTACACTACCGTCAGATGAAGATTGATTCAAGGAGGCCATTTTTATCCTGCAGGTTCTGAAGGATTTATTTTTTTCCTTTCTTCTTTTGTGACTAAGTCACTTTACTTGTGACAAGATAAATAAGTACAGACGGTATCAGAATATTCATGAAAATGTTACAGAACTCCTCCATTGCCCAGACAAGCCAGAAGACTGATCCAATTATAACAGGACAAGACAGCACCAGATCCTGACTAGGTGTCATGACGAGCCCAGCTGGAGATCCAGACCAGCCAGTGACCTCCAGACTGTCATTCTGCAGGCCAGCGGGCTGGAAGCAAGACTAATGAGGAGGTGATGGGCTCCATCCCAGAGCAGCCAGACTTCTCCTCTCTGCCTTGCACCCACCTCGTTCTCCCCGCTGCACAGCAGCCAGCTCACAGAGGACCAGCACTGATCAGAGGCAAACGCCAAGCATCCCACATGGTGCTGTACCAAGCTGTGTCCTGAGGCAATGTAGCTGAGGGAGGCTTAGGAGACTTGGGGCAGACAAAAAGGCTTGCTAGGATCTAAAAGGAAGCAAGAAAACTCTTTCACAGGTAATTGGAATAGCATGGTGTCCTAGCTGTTTTTTCAGGTCGTTGAGAAGCTTTTTCTATGTGGTAGAAAAGAGATAGCTTGTGAACAGATGCATGGGGCCTGCACCAGACATTCAAAAAAAAAAAAAAAAAAAAAAGGGAAAAAAGAAGAGAAAATGTCTGCTTGCATACTTTCAGCAAACTAGCTGAATGAAAGCTTGTATCATTGAATTAGCTTTTAAAATTGAACAGACCTTCCATAGATGAGGCCAATGCTTTCATTTTTGTACACTCAGTTTGACATCCACTACCCACTCATTCAAATACTACCCGCTATCACTGAACTGTGCTGCAGGGTACTTGACAGAACAGTAGAAAAAAAAATACAAAAACATACACAAATAAAACTTGGCATGATATGTCTTTCTGCTGATATAGATCAGCAGCATTGCTTTTGTCATGAATTTCTTTAAAACGGTGTTCCTTTCCAGTAGCTAGTATTTTAGCATTGTCAAGAGAAAAGTCTGTTATTTCATCTTTTTAATTGTAACACAGTTGACTGGAATCTGAGCAAGGAGACAGAAACTTATGTGAATAAACTGACTGTGAATAGTCTTCTACAACTTGATTTGGAGAAAAAAAGGTACAATCATTGTGGCAGTCAGTGGCACAAGAGCAAGACATTTGGAGTGAGCTTTGGCCCCTGTCTGCCCTATGCAAGTGCTTTTCAGTTAAGTGAAAATCAAATTATCTGGAGGAAGAGAGTGTGTCAGGCTGGTTATTACCTTACATGGATCATATATAGGCATAAATATATGTGTATATGAAATTATGTCAAATATACATATATACATTCAAGCTTCTTGCATCTGCAAACCAGTAGTTCATGAGTATCAGCACTATCTGGTGGAAAGAGTTTTCTCCAGCAGGTTCTATCTTTCCATGGTAAAACTTTCAAAATATGTATAGATAATTAAAATGAACATGGATGCTAATTACTATGAGTTGTTGCTGGTAGTGCGGGATAGGTCTGTACTTATGTAAAGAAATGTAAGATGGCCTTAAACTAACTCACCAAAGGTACAGACAGCAGTGTAACTGCTGAAATATTTACCCATCCCTTTATCTTGTATTTTACTGTGGGCTAACACAGGCTTACTCATTCCAGGTAGTTTGAGTATCTTTTTAGATGGCTTGGGGCCTATCCCATCAAGCGCCCAGAAAATCAAAGCAAGAGCTTCAACTACTATCTGGCTAGCCTGTGGACCCTTTGCCAGCTTATCCTGAGCTGTTCAGTTGCTGAACATTACACCTTTCCAGCGCACAGCAGTGGGACTACAGCAGCTTCATTTACCTTCCTTTTCATTTACATCTACAAAAAGCTTCAAAGTTATATAACTGTACAGCAGATCGAAGGATTGAGCCCAAGCAAATAGTCTGCCAGGTATTAAAAGTCTACTGCTTCCTTTTAGAAGGTGAAGACCCAGCTGTCTGCCTGTCCACACCATCTGGCCAGGAGGGTCTGCCTGGGCAAGTGTGAGGTAAGGTTTGACAAGACTTGTGACCTGTCTTTGGACACTGTCCAAGGCACTGGAAGGGATGAAGGAATGTCAGAAATACCCTCTTTTATACAGGACCAGATAGCTACATGACAAAAACACAAGTCCACAGAAAGACTTGTTCTAAGACTAGAAAAGAAAAAAAAAAATCTGTCTAAAGTCTGTCCCATTCTGCAATTGAAAAATTGAAGGTAGTTAGGTTTTCTTGTGTAAAGTTCGCCAGTGCCACATCCCAACTAACATGCTGGATCTTACCCTCAGGATAGAGCTCCCTGATTGTCCAGACAAATCAGCTTTTCCATCTGATTGCCAGTGTATTTCTGTGATTGGAAGGCACTTGCTGCTAGGAAAGTGCTCTGGGACCTGGGAATCTGAGAACTCAAATATGACTGCAGTGATGAAGTTTGCTCTGTTCTCTCCCAGAGCTTCTGCCATACTGTCATTGTAAAAGTACTTCAGCAGTTATCTCCCACCTAAATTTGTTCAGAACTATGAATGTGGGAGTTTTGTGGCCACTTCCTTGATGCACCTGCTCTTCACATTTGCCATTAGTGACTCTGGCAAAATATTCTAAAAAGCATTGAGTTTTTGAGTGCCCCCTCAGTATTATACGATTACATAGTGGTGACTGCATCTACACAAGAGATCAGATGCCCCTGTGCACTGCCCTTCTGAAGAGTCAGTGACTTCATATGCCTACATCTTGCAAGAGCACCTCAACAAACAGAACATTTTAAGGGTAATATTCTGCCTCTTCTGTTGAAAAAAAAAATAATGATTTCTCAGGCAAGTGTGACTGCTTACTCAGAGAACAAGGCAAATGGCTGGGAAAGGAGCTTTTGGGGTTTCTGATTGTGAGAATAGAATAGATATGCTTTTGGGAATTATTTAATAGCACAAGTAGCATCATAACTCTGCTTTTCTTCTCACCACAGTCATAAATAATTGTAAAACGGTACTTTTCTTGCTATTGTTTTTTTCATTTCTAACTTGAACCTGGCCTGGGGAGTGTTTTTGGGGGAAGGGGAAGCTGGAGACAATCTTATTCCCCTTCTCCTGCTGTGTGGTTGTAGTCTTCATGATTTGTCTTATGGCAAGTCAATACAGCACTGGTTAGGCTTTGCCTACGGAGCTGCTTGGAGGAATGGGTGGACACATGATTTGATGTGGTTCTCCTCTGTAGGCCTCAGTAGCTTTGTTTGTGCTTCCTGCAATCTGTACAGAGTAAAAGTCTGGGACCAACTTTTGGATGAGTTTCCTTTTTATGTGAGATGCAGTTAAGTGAGAGCTGTTGTTTGTGTAAGTTTTTAAACTGATATAATTTGTCCTTATTTACAATTATATGCATATTTATTTATTCATTTATTTATTTATTTATTTCCCCTTAGCTATCTTTCAAGTGTGGAGGTGTTAAAAATAGGTATAGTTGCCCTACTGTAGCTACTGGATAGCAAATACTTTAACAGTTTCATCCCTCCACTTGCTTTGGTAAGAGCACAGTTTTAGTGCACGATGTGTTTCATGGCTTGTAACAGTACATGGGTTGTACATTTTGGTGATGAGATTCTGTCATACCAGAGCCTCTTACAAACATATCATGCTACACTAGTGGTATATGTTCAGTATAAATAAAGTATTTGGGTACCAGAGACAGGGGAACTGCTAAAGAATTTTTCTTCTCTTAAGCAAAACACATACACCTCTCCCATAGTAATGGACACAAAATCAACTGTTAAAGACTGACCAGAAAATACTTTGCTGCAGAACTGCACTACAAAATTCTGGCAAAAAGATATCCAGCTTCAGTTTGAAGGTGAAGCTTCTCTCTGGAGTGTTGGATTTATTTCTTCTTTGAGAACATGTCTGAAAATATCTGCAGCATAGTATAATCTGTCTCGTTATAAAGGCAAAGAGCGCTCCTCAGAAGTATATCTTATGAGCTCCAAGTATAAAAGCTCCCAAAAGCAGATAGGGACAATATGACAGCTGGCAGACAAGCAGCAGACTCTGTCAGAGGCGAAGAAAGCTACTCAACTGTTCTTGAGTACTAAGGCTTTTAAAAAGGGGGGCTCCAATCCCCATGACAATATGTTTAGTGCACACATCCCTGCCGTCACCTTTCCTTGTTTGAACGGTACATTACTGCGATCAGTCCTATTTGGGATGAACATCCAGTCCTCTTCTAATCTCTTGCTTGCAGAATATCGTGTTTAATTCCTGGATTTCACAGTTCTGCATGGTGCGGTTGGGTGTCGCCCTGAAGAAAGACGACTGCTGTGGGTGTGAAGGATTTGAGTGATTGGAGCGGCAGGGCATAGTTGTGCAGGCTGCAGGAGATGGGGAAAGGTGTGAACACAGCATGAGCTGAGGGAGCCACTGTTTGAGAAGGGAGAAGGCAATCAGTTGGAGCAAGACATCTAGAGGACAGAAAGGAGAGCCTGGGAGTGATTAATGAGAAAAGGCCACATCGAGAAAGAAAGAGAATCCCTGTGGAAAAAGGCCCTTAGAAACACATCCTCTCACAACAGAACTACAGTGACATTGGAGATAACAGAACAAGAAGAAAAAGGAGAAACTTCCTTTAATGAATCTTAATTCTTAAATATACTTACATATTTCTATTCAGAGCAGTGTTCCACTCACCACTCTTCAGGCAGACTCTTGACCTTGTACCTCCTCTTTGTAACAAGACCTGGGCACCAATATAATGAAATTTTCTTATTCCCTGGACATTTGTCTCTTTGATGGGAGATAACAACCAGGATTGTATGCTTTTTTTTTCTTTTTTTTTTTTTTTTTTTTCAGTACGTTAAGTCATGGACTTCTGGCTGTTTAATTTCTGCTTTCATTTTCTCTGTACTAACCCTTTTTGGCACTCCTCAGCTTCTTCTTCCTACCAAGAAAGAGGGCCAATTGCTTGATTAGAGAAAAGTAACTTGAAAAGCAGTTGCTTTGTGTCAGGGACCTACCTCATGCCCCAGCCTGTGCTGAGCATCCAAGCAGAGGCTTTTCCCTTGGGCATTGTTAGCCCTCTCTCTTTGGGTTCCTTCCAGAAGGGGTGATGATGCTCCAGACTCCTCTGTTTTCTCTTCTTTCAGTGTTTCTATTAATGCTGCGATCCCTACCCTCTTCTCATCACTTTATCCCACTCTCTTGTGCTTGATTGTTTTCTGGGCCCTGTGGCAGCTTCTCAGTGAGGAGATGGGCTGTTTATTCCCAGCAGACTATCTCTAGCATGTGAATGTGGCCTGGGGAGCTTCAATATTTTCTGGAAATAAACCAGCATGGGAATCCTGATGACACAAAGGCGAGCTGTGCTTTGTCTTATTTTTCAGCTTTCTGTTTTCATTCCTTTTGCTAGTCCATTTCCAACATTATTATTATTATTATTATTATTATTATTATTATTATTATTATTATTATTATTATTATTATTATTATTATTATTATTATTATTATTAATTTTCAGTAGAGAAAGAACTTACCCAGAAATGCCATTAAGATGATCGGAAGGGAGAACCATGGCATGAAAGGAATTTCATCATACATAAGATATCTTGCTTGGAATATAGCACTTAAAACATACAGGATCTGTATCTAGGATCCCCTTGACAAGAGAGGTCAAGCTGAAGAAAGTCAGAGCAAGTTAGGGCAGAGGGTCCTCTCGCAGCCCTTGCATTAAGGAACATGGCACCTGCATTCATCTCCCTCCACATTTCAGGGAGAACTGTCTCTGTGGCCTCAATAACTTAAATTGCATTTGCTGTGCTGCCAACAAGGAGGTAGTGTCAAGGAAAGAGTTGCTATCATCTTTTACATGCAGACTCATTAATTACTGTGATGCGCTAAATCTGCTCACTTGGTTCATGGTTAATGCAGGCATTTTCTAATTGCTACCCATAATGCAGTTCTGATACCAGAAAAACTAATTTCACAGCTTTTATTTTCCTCCCCTTGCATTTTGTTAGGTAGGATTATGTTGATATCATGTAAATTTACAAGACAAAATGTTTTCTGCTCTATAAAGATACCGTCTGGACATCCACAGCAGAAGACAGTGCTTCAAATGGTTATGAATGAAAAAGCCAATGGCAGCAAATTCAATATATTGTAATTTTAGTATGAAGTATTGTGCCTTTTCAGTGTTGAAAATATATTGGCTTCCTTTAGATGTTATTTTGTTGTGCTGTCCAACAAATATATATATAGTTCTAAAATAAACATATATATCAGGTC
This sequence comes from Aythya fuligula, assembly GCF_009819795.1. NCBI lineage: Eukaryota > Metazoa > Chordata > Aves > Anseriformes > Anatidae > Aythya > Aythya fuligula. The sequence continues at coordinate 116,953,008 of NC_045560.1, forward strand.
CTTTCAGAAATGACTATATTTTTCCCCTCAGTGCATTCATTTTTGAGGTAACTAACCAGAGAAATCTAGGAGGCAGCCAGTGGTTTTTTTTTTTTTTTTTTTTGGAAAGGTAGAACTTTTGTCCTTACTTATGGAAAAGCAAAAACCAGCTGAGCAGCTGAGAGACAAAATGCCACATCTGTTTTCCACAAAGAGAAGTCATCTAGCAGCGGTGGCCACACGTGAAGAACTGAGTTTTGTGGAAGTGTCCATTTGGTGAGAGAGGTCTTCCACACTTGGGACAGGTGGTGTTTCCTCTGGCTTTGCACACTGACTGCCAGAGTGGGTGCAGAAGTCTGCATCTTCCAGATTGCATTTACTGTGAAGAGGCGTCTCCAACTGTGATTTAAGTCAAAAATGAACTGAGCCTCAACTAAGCTTGCATTAGTGAATTGCTACCTATACTGTTAAAGAGCTTCTTGCTGTAATTTCCCACTTGCTACAGCCTGATGTGGGGTCAGATGGACAGCAAAGCTGATGCAAGGAGGAGAGATTGTAGGGAAGCAGAGAAGAACAGGGACTGTATTTTCAGAATCTGTTCAATTGGCTTATCTGTAATGTGGGACTTCATTTTATACTTGTTTCATTGAGCAGCTGACCTTCAGACAGACTGCTCCATAGGTATGCAATGTTCAAGATATGAAAGGCCTCTTATTTTCACGTGACCCATTTCACACAAGCACATTGCTGTTAAGCTTGTTGGCAGAAAGTAACTCTGCCAAAGTGTGCAGTGTATTTTCTCAGTTATGGCCCAGAAAAAGGAGCTATAAGCCAGAGGCCAGAAAAGTACTCAAGCACTAGGTAAAGGAAAATATCTAATTTGAAAATAGACTGCCAAATGTGCTGCATCACACCACAGCATGCCTTATGAATGGCCTTTGGGGAAGGACTGGTCAGGAAATGCTGAACACGAGTTTACAGTATCTTTTGTGCACAAAAGGATGCTTCATTCTGGGAGAGACAAATAGCTCAGACGTTGGAATCTCCTCTCCTGATTTTTGAGGCTGCAGGCAAATGATACCTGGGACCCATGCTGCAGCTAAGCCAATGGATCAGAGTGTTCAGGGGAAAAGTACAGGACATAACATGAGAAATTGATGGATGTGACAGGCAGCCGTGTAAAGAGCCAACAAAAGTTAGAGACAGAGCTATGAGGGACAGTTGGATTTCACAGGTGGTTAAGAGGGAGTTGTGTGAGAAGTGGCCATGCTTGGCATGTAATGGGAGTGCTGAGGACTTCTCCTGCAGCAGTCCTGCAAGGACAGCAGTACCTCAGTAACTGTATCAGTAATACTTTATTTGGGGGCAGATGTAGTAAAACCGGCACCCATGGGAAAGAAAAAAAAAACAAAACAAAACAAAAAAAAAAGAGCAGTTATTTATTTGTGAGGAGACTGTGGTGGTGAGGTCAAAGGGATGTATGAGGGTAGCAGAAGAGAGGATCAAAAATGGGAAAAGGAATAATAATGTACAAAATCCAGTAAGCAGCCTGTGTGTATCTGCATGTGGTCACCGCAGCTGGAGCAGAAGAATAAACCAAACCTTTTCTGACCATAACACAGGGGTCTAGACTGTTGCCAAGAGGACCCAGGAATATCTAAGAATAAGATAGTAATGATCTTCCAAATAAAAGCATAGTTGAGAATGTTCTGTAAAAATCTGAAAAAAAATATATCAGAAATATATCAGAAAAATATATCAGAAATAAAGAAAAAACAACAACAACAAACAAACAAAACAAACACAGAAATGGTTTGTTGAACTGTTCATTATTTTTGTAGGGTGCTTGGGCTTACTTAGGGGCAAGTATGCAGGGAGTTAACTTCTCAGTGTTCATATGCTGATCAAGTGGGAATGCTTGAAGAACTAATCATAAATAATCATAATCATATCCTGCCTAGATGGATACGGGTTTAAACATAGATTCAGTTGCCTGTAAATTGTTCCAGAAAGATACTGAAGGCAATGAGGGGATATGTGAAATTAACAGTAGAATGGGCTAATTAAGATCTTCAGATAGGTGCTTAAAACTGGGTTATTATGTAGAATCTTGCTTACTTATTGCCTTCTAAAAATGCAGTTTTCCTGAGTGCTTTTTTTTTTTTTTTTTTTTTTTTACTTAAAAAAAACTAAACCAAACCAATTCTGTTTTGACCTCTCAGGGTCACACAGGTGTATGGGGGAGAGTCTGATTTAATGAACTGCAGCTGGAGAACTCTGAGCCTACAGTGCAGTTCCCAGTCCTGCTGCCTTGTATGTGTTTTGCAGGGGAAGCATCTGGGAACGCACTGGCACTGAACATTTAAAAAACAACAACAAAAACCTTTGAAGCAGCATCTTTTTTGTTTTCTTAAAGGTTACTGAGAGAATCTAAGTCCACATGCACCGAACATTGCCTTCCGAGCAGGTCTTGTGGTTGGTTAAAAACTCTTTATGTTTTCTACTGAAAAATTCATTGTCTCTACCACAGAGTTTTCCATTTCACCCAAGGGCCTTTTGGCTAACTCATGACTTCATTTAGTAGAAGCAACAGGAAGGCTAGAAGAAAGTGGACATGACAGAGCTGTAAAAAAAACATTGTTTGTGGCAAAGAAAAGGGAAAGCTGAATCTCCGCATCAGCACTTCTGCAACAAGGGATGACAGGTATAGAGCTAAACAGAGCTCATCAGCTGCTTCTTTTCCACAAATAATTTAAATTTATTATTATTATTATTTTAAATAATACATTGAGGTCTAGTAAAATCCATGCTCCCACTAAAACTGTTGGATATTTCCAATCTTTCTGGCCAAGCAGAAGCAGTCCCGTCCCTGGGTAATTGCAGGTACTGCCTAGGCACAAGTATTTGAAGAGCACTGCTCTGGGAAGCAAATGTTTACATCTCTCCATATGCGGAGGAGCAAGTCTGAACTCCAAAGGGCAACCATCAGCATTACGGGGAATGGAGCTCCCCAGCTGCTTTACTACCACTGCTTTTAGCACGGAAACATTTTCCAGTGCTCCTGAAACACAAGCACACGAATTCACACACTTTGCTTCCTGAGCAGATGTATTTTTTTTTTCTTTTGTCAGCTGTGCCCCTAGCGACAATTGATGGTTCAGGTTGAATGCATGTTGTTATGCTATTTTTATGTGCGGTTATTGGGATTGCTTCTTGTTCATGTGATGGTAGCTGCCTGCCAGCTGGTGGCTGGATTCTGCTGGACAATTAGCAATTTTCCCCATCTGCTGAATAGATTTACTCTGCATGCATCTTGCATGTGATAATGTCTGAGACTCAAATAGAGATGTTTTGGTGAAAGGCTGTTCTTCACTATCCAGAACAGGGCTTTCTCCTGCATGTTTTGCATGTTTTCAGGGAACTATGGTTTTTCGGATCGATGGAAGTGCTGTTTAAGTGGTTCGTGATGCTTCAGCTAGACTGTGGTCCTTGCATTTCTCCTAGAAATGAAACACAACTACAGAAATGGTGCTCCTGATTTGGTGAATAATAAATAAAAAGGATGTTTTCCCCTATTTTCACAATTAATTTTGTACACAATTAAGTATTGAGCTCTTTTGGTGACCTGCTTTGTTTCCACCTCCTGCATAGCTACAAATTAATAGATTCCCTGTAAAATCTATCACTGCAGGACTGAATTGTTTGAGTCCACTTCACTATATCTCTTCCTGCCAAATTCCAGCTGATCGTAGAAGTCATGCTGTGCACCCATTTAAATTGAAAAGCTCACAGGCTTGGTTGGGCCGTTTCAAAGTTTGTGGAGATTTAGCTCTAATCCTCTTAAAATATTAGGCCATGTGACCTTGCATACCATATTGTCAGTGGGATAAAGATCCCTTTGATTTTTATTTACACTTCTTCACATGGGAGGAGGCAGGTTAATTCATTACATTTCAGTGCCACCCTTGGCTCCCCATCCCCTCCCATAGGTCACTCGTGGATGCAGGAATGCTTCAGCAAGTAAGGTTTACATTTTTCCGCAGCTGTGTGTTCCAGTTTGTTCTCCAGAGGCAAGCTTACAAGATGCCAGCTTTGCAGACAAATAAACTGTTTTATTTTTGCATATAAGAGATGTCCTTCCATCTATCTTTATGGAATAGGGTTTTTCACTATAAATGTTTCATGCAGACAATTTCAACAATTCATGTACTTGCTTTTACTTTATAACTTTTCAATTAAACAATGGTTTTTAAAACCTGGCAGTAGTTCCAATCTATTATTGTTATGAATTTTGTCTTCAAGTATTTTTCTGTGTTTGCAGAGTAGCAAAAAGAGGTATACAGAATATACAGAATAACGTAAGGAGTATACAGAATAAAATGCTGCAACCATGGAGGGTAATGGGTTTGAAAAATCAGAGTACACAAAAGTCCCTCAGCCCCTGTCTTCATTACTTCACACCGCTGTCTACACATATGCAAAGTGTAGTAGTAAAAATTTTTGATTTATTAGAGAGTTTGGTTAGAAAACTAGGTTCCATGCTTGGAAAAAATGTGGGGCTTTTCTGCTGGGGAAAGGAGGGTAGGAGAAGGAACATTTTTCAGAGATAAATGGAGAGAGTTTTGCATTTGTCCAAGCACTCAGTATTTTGATGATGAAAAACAAATTACAAAAGTCTAGGTACTTTCTGCAAACATGTGATTTTAACTGAAAACTCATCTTTCTGTCTAATACTGCATTCACATTTTCACTAGTGTTTTTCTTCTGTAGTTTTCCATCAGTCTGAACTAAGAACAAAATAATGATGTTTTCAGGCCCAGCACTAAAAATACACTATTTGCCATAAAGTTTATGAATTTGAAGTCAAAATATTAGCCTGTCCTGCCATTTGCTAATAATCAAGCTATTCCTATTCCATTCCAATAGAAAACACTGGTCTAAATTACCTGTCCTGATGCATTTCCAAATGAAAATGCCAGTCCTACAAGAAGCTGTACATCCATGGCCTTCTCCACTGGTCACAATCCATGAGGATTTCGATGGGATTTAATAGCTCTTCAAATGTGTAAAATTGTCCTCTAAGGGGGAGAGATCTAAGGGACACCTTCTAATTTAAACGTCACCTTGACCTAAGATTTTTCCACCTCTTATTACTGCAAGAAATACCTACGTGCTCAGACTGTCAAATATATAGAAACAAACCTTTTTTTTTTATTATTTCTATGGTTTATTTTATGTGTCCAGCCACATTTTTTTCTCCAGTCAAATATACAGTGCACAAAAAGCTTTAGAGTAAATACTTTCATTTTGGGGGACAGGGAAAGGGGAATGAGGGTAGGCAGATATCTGTATCAATTTGTAGACTTGGTGCAGTTTATGACTGAAAGGGGAGAGCACACACTGAAAACATGTGGAAGAATCTGTAGGCTCTGATTCACTTTCCCTAATACATAGCTGCAGCTAAACAGATTACCTTCTCCCTACCACAACTACTCCTCAGTGCAGGAGTGGGGGTTGTAACAAGGGCATCTCCCTCCAAGATAGATGATGAATCAGAGGCTTCAGCTGTGATTTGTGCAGCCTGGCATATTAATGTAAACTGATAGCAGCTTATAATGAGCATCTGCTATTGCCTCCTGTTAAAGATGGGGTACGAGACTTGCTGGACTTTTGATCTGACCCAAGCACGGCTGTTGTGGTGCTCTTTGTAAGGGTTCAAACCATTAGTGCGGCAGCTCAGGAGCAGAAAAAACATGCAAGAGCTGACCGTTGAGAGTTCCTTGGATGCCTCTGCATAAATCAACAGAATTAAGGAGTCCGAGGCCAGAAAGATTAGGATTAACCTTTTGGGGGTGGAGGGAAGGGAATATGCACTAAGAGACTCAAATATGTAGATGGACTGCACCCCCGGAATGGGCATTTTTTAAGCTAGGGTGAGGTTTGGCTTCTGTTTGGACTCTGAAGTCTTCAAATCTGCCAGATGTAGTAAGGTGAGACCCAAACGATTTTGTACGGGCTGTGTCCCATCAAAAGGTAGGACAGCCAGTGCCAGGTATGTGTGAGAATGATCACTCACACAGCTTCTCTCTGAATAATCAGTTCTAATTTGTTAACTTGCAACTTTTGTACTCTGAGAAAGGTGATATCTGTGAGAAGGAATAATAATAATAAAAAAAGTGTCTATGGAAACTGAGGTTGCAAATTGACAAGGACGTTTGGGAGCAGATGTGAAAATTGAGGCTGCTTTTAATTCATTTTAAATAGCTGGATGGCTGGTTAATGATATTCCTCTAAATGCCTGGCTGTATGCTGCACAGGTATATAGCACATATCAGGGTGTTAGCTCTATAGATGAGTGCTCTGCAATGGTATATAACCTGTGCTGAAAATTAAATGTCATCCAATGTTTAGTATTTGATACAGTGAAATATGACTTTTGAGCCTTGGGTGGAGAGCTGGGGACTATGTGAATACTTTGAGATCCTGCTGCTGCCACATGAAGGAGGAAAGCAAAATATTCACACTGGGGAGGGTGGGGGTGTCACAGCCTGCTCCATATGATGAAGTGACTGGATTAGGCAGTTTCTGCATAAATAGAAGGGGGGAAGGTTATCTTAAAGCACCAGTGGCAGGCAACATATGAGAGAAGCGCAAGGTTATGCACATTTTTTTCTTCTAGCTTTCCATCTTTTCTCCCCTTTACCTTCTTGATCACTCTGGTGAAACTATTAGCTGCTGTGGTAGGGAATAAGCTGGGCTTGGGGGTAGGAGGATGGGTATGGCACTATTTAGAAATTTTGGGGTGAGCTTTATCTTTATTTCCTTCCACCACTGCCTCTGGACCCAAAATCCTACCTCTTTCTCCCTTCCTTCATCAGTTGCTTCCTCTCTCTTCTCCTCTCTTCTTGAGCCCTTACCAGCAAAAAAAAAAAAACTTTATCCTGCTTTCTGTTGGCCCTCAAGCAACCTGAGCTTACAGCAGGAAGAGGAGGTGCAGAGCCCTGCTGTCCGCCTGTGCCGGGCTGTACACACAGCTGCGGGTTACACTCAAGCCCCATGCAAAAAAATTTCCCTGGGTCCTGCCATGCCACAGTGCAGCTGCCTCGGCAGCAACTGGGGACTGAAAGAAAACAGGTTGCTCTGTGGGGTTAAAAGTAACTATGGGCAAAGGGAAGGGGATGCCTTCATCGGGCACCTTGGTTCCTTTTGGGGAGGTTGCTAGCTGCATGTTTTGGTTTTGGGTGATGCAAAACAGGGGTGTTTTCATTTCATCAGTATGATGGATGTATATACATATATGTACATATATATATAATTTGAAAAAAGAGAACTGATTCAGAACTGAGAAAAGCAGCCTTCATTCGGGGAGTACATGAAAATGTGCCCAAACATTAGCATTAGGAGCATGGGAAGTTAAAAGGAGGACAGAGAATGTAAAACTAAATGACAAATAAATTCACTAAAGGCTGGAGAGAATCACCTGCGGAGCACCCCTGCAGAGAGGGAGAGGGCAGCAGCCTCCCTGCTGCTCACCAGCACAGGATGAAACTTGGGAACAAGGAGGAGGTGGGGACAGGGAGGTGGAAAGCCTGAGATGGGCTCACAGGGACTGAGAGGACAAAGCTTGTTAGGGATGGGAGAGGAACAGCAGAAAGGGAAGAGCTTTCGGAAGGAGCCAGTGAGGCAATAGGAGAGACTGCTCTGAAACCTGAGGGTGAAATGAAAGCGTCCGGGCACAGGAAGCTGTGTCCTGGTTCAACCTTCACTTTCCTCCCCCCCAAAAAACAAACAAACAAACAAACAAACAAAAAACACACTGAAAACTGAGGAGATGGGTGTTTTCTGCTGCTGATCTAGTTACAGAGGGATGCAGTGGAAAAGCCTGCCTTCCCAAAGTTTCTAGGGGCAGGCATCCACAAAGAAAGAGGGCCATGGGAAGGTGTGCACCCACCCTGCATGCAGACCATGAGGGTGGCATGCACTCCAGCCTGGATGCCGGGTGGCTGATGGGACACCGTGGGTGCAAGGGCACATTTTGATGTGTTGCTGTGCTTTCTAGGTGCAGCCTCACTGCAGCTACAGCTTCCCATCTTGAAAATGGAGGGAATATAAACTCCTCTCTAATTTAGAGATAAATTAACTTCTGCTTCCGAGGCATTCAAGTGGCATATTGAGGAACACCACAGGAGAGCCCATGAAGAGATAAATTATTTTATACAGAGGGAAGAGATTTGGTTAGCGTACAGTTAAGCAGAGCCTGAAACTACATGGTAGGTGAAGGGAATGAAGCAACATGTTGCACAGCTGTGCATTGGCACCATCTATTGCACTGAGAAAGCCACAGTGTTTCATCAGAAAAAATAGCATGTGGTCTTATAATTGAGGGCTGTATTGTAAATGGAAGGGAGGCAGGAAATCTTAAACCTGTCATTTCCTAACCTTTGAACAGTTGACTTTGCACCCACAATATTCTTTTTTTTTTTTTTTTTTTTTTTTTAATGTAGCGAAATACAAAGCAGAAAGGGCTTTTTATCATTAAACAGAAGTGACTACAGGATGGGTATCTTTGGTACAGGGCTGCACAGGAATGTTACAGAGTCAGCAATCCAGTCCATGATTGTTTAATCCAGGATTTAGGCAGTCTCTTGTCAGTAATACAACACTGTGCTATTGCTGTTCATCAGCCTGCAGGTTGGAGAGGAACAGGTAAGGAATGCATCTCTGTATTTCCTCTCCCCCCCCAATAATTTTTTTCCCACGTAGTCACTCATACCACTACAAATCAGGTTAATGAACAAAACGACACAACATTTTGCTTGTACCTTACATGCAGTACAAGAAGATAGCAGTGAATACACCTGCTTCAGCATATACTCCTTGCCCCTACCATGTGTTTTGTGCTGCCTTGCAGAACTCTTTTGTGTTAAGCAAAGGTGAAATGTTAACATGAGGATAGTAGAGAAGTAAGTTGACTTTTGGTGTTTAGAAGTCATAATAGATGCTTGCCTCTCCATGAACTCCGTGTCACTCAAGCTTAACCTTTACATGGTTGTGTAGGATAAGAGAGAGATTAGGTTTGCAGGAGGACTGAAGGTTAAAAAAAAGAAAAAGACCTTAAATCCCAAAGGCATGGAGGAGAAGCCAGAGGTCTGATTGCATTGTGTCAGATGGCAGTTCTCCTCCTCTTTGGAGCAGCTCTGATACACACAGAATAGTGTAATGCCATGCCATTACAGCCTTCTCTATTCTGAGAACCCACAGACAACATTTTCAGAGGGGCAGGAGGTCCTCCAACAGCAAATTTAAGCTTCCAGCAATATGCCTGCTTTATTATGCTATTGTTTCATGTATGCTTGCAGACAGTGCAATTTCAGAACCATTACCATATAAAGCAGTGTTTGGTCCTGCCTCTGCACCATATCCTTTCTTGCTGCCCATGCAAAAGAAGAAATGACACGGGGATGGGAATGAGAAGGCCAAGTGGGCAGATCTGCTGTCATAGTAATTAGCTGGAAGGGATATAAGGTTATGCTGACTTAAGCCATAGTGCCACAATTGCTTTGTGGACTATTGTTAGGTGATGCAGACTGCCAGGTTTCTGCAGATCATGGATTGCAAATTGCTTTAATGGATGGGTCAGTAAAAGTTGTGGAGAGAATTTATAAACAAATATATAGAGTAATTAAGTATGTGCAGTATGTTAGGTACACACAGGCAAGGAGAACTGCAGGAGCAGGGATGCACAGTCACAGACAGTGAAGACGCCTTTCTGTACTCCCAGCTATACCTCCCCTCCAGGACTGGGGGCACCAGAACCCCCAGACCCCTTCTGTATTCTCAGAGTTACCAGAAGCCCAGATTCCTCCCTCAATGATGCACATTTTGTTTTTCCCTTGGAGGCAAGTGGGACCCAAATGTGCTGAGGTATTGAGACTCAAGGGTGTATGATGAAATCTCTTTGCCCCCCACAAGTGCTGTAAGTCACTGAAGTAAGTGAGAATGTAATGTTATGCCACATAAACTAGCCTAAAACAAGGCTGCTCTGGTTCCTCCATCACTTCTACTCCCAGTTCTATGATCTTGCCTTTCCTTTTCTTGCTGCTGCTTGCAAGATCATGACATATGATCTGAAACAAGTAATGTACTCACAACATTTTTTATAGTTTTATAGATAATTTCAGCTCCCCAAAAGTGCTCTACATGCAGCTGTGTAGGGATCAATCCTTGTGCAAGGGAGGGGGCAAGAATACAGCTAGGGGCAGAGTTGCTGAGTGCAAGGTTGGGTTGGGGCAAAGATGACTTGGGTCAACCTCACCCGCTGAGGAATCACAGCATTATTAAGTATTCTGAGCTTTGTGTTGCTCCTGGCCCTGCTGAAGTGATCTGTACACAGCCCTTGCTTACAGACTATGCCTAAACAACTGTCTAGCCCAAAGACTTGCCTAGAAATCTCTATCAGTCCTATTGATCTGGAATGAAAAGCCTCCTAGACCTTGTCTCCACCTTCCAGAGCACTAATCACACAATATTTGGTGTTGCCTGCATGTGTTAATGCTTGTAACAAGCTTGAGCCTTTCATATTCATCATGTTGGGTGGTAACGGGCTGTGGTATAAACGTACGACAAGCTTGTATTACAGGGACTGGGTAAATTAAAACTAATTACAAGGAGATGTGGAGAGTAACAGAAACAGGAGGTAATGGAGAACTAGTGGAGGAAGCAATACAAAACAAATAATCCAAACCACCTTTATAGATCAGCCAGTGTATTTACAGGCACCGTTGAGAGATGAGTTATTGAATGATACCCATTTTCATCCTGGCCATAGATTTCAGAAATGCATGCAAGTACAATTATCTTCACCCAAGCGGTGAACGTTTGGACAGTTATCAAATCTAAAAGTTGTTTATGAATTGATTTTTGCCTCCTTAAGTTCAGTCTGGCTATCTTTGCAGCATACCAAGCACTGTAACCAGCCTGAAGGATTACACGGGAGTTAGGTTTTGCATCCTGACTTCTGCATGCAGCACTCAGTCTGGAGAGGTGATTGCAGAAATCTGCACTTGGGGTGTCAGGAAAAGGCAGCCTCTGCAGATATACCCTTCTTTCCTCTAAAATGTGATTCTAAGGGCTATATTATTTAAGGATAGGGCTTTGTTATTGTGCAGATAACTCCAGTTATGCTCCTGTGTTTTCACTGTTTATTAGTAGCATAAGCTCTGCGGATAACAGGGGTTTGACATTTTCTGCTACACCAAATCCTATGGTCAGTTCTCAGTTTTAACTCTGGCAAACTCCTAATGTGAAAACCACAGGGATTTGTCTGCGTACAGGCTTTTAGGTTTTTATTAACTGTAAAATTGCCTATAATGAGGACTTTACTCTGGTCTCTGAAGAAGCTGGTGCTGGCTGCTGTCAGGGACAGAAAATGGAGCTGGATGGATTAGGGCAATAATCTGCTAATGCAAATTCTTGATATTTAATCAAGGGAGCATCTCCTCTGCAGTCCCAAATGCATCCTGGCAAAGCAGACTGGCAGCACCTAGCTCTGGCAAGGTGGCAGTACTGTGATTTGTCCCAGGGGCCAGAGCTAAACTACCCCCCCTTTTCTCTTGGGAAAGGCTATAAAGACAGGTCTGCTGGGAGCCTGATCTTTTGGTCATAGAGACAGCTACAGGCTGAGAGTGCTGTTGTTCCCTTGTCCCTTCTTCACATTCAGTCTTTCCCTCTATGCTGGCGTTCATGTGATTTTGAGGTGAGCTGTCCCAGGCTTTAAACCAGCTGAAAACTAATGATAGAAATGGAGGAGTTTGATGTTTTCACACATTGTATGTTGCTTCCTCACAGTTTCTGACAGCCTCCAGGGAAGCCAACTTTATTGTCTCTGCTACTTTCTGGAGTGCTGGGCAATGAAGTAAACAACATGCAAGATGGCTTAGTGATTTAAGTTAAATCCATATCTACATAGTAAACTGCCAGATAAAGTCACGTTACTCACAAATACAAGATCAAACTCGGAAAACATCGATCACATGTTATTTAGTGCAGTAACAGCTACTGTTTGTATACCTGCAAACCACAAAAAGAATGAGCCCTCAAGTTAAATTAATGGAAACTGAGACAGGCAGCAAAACAACTTGCTTGAGACTATGAGTGTCCAAGATGCTGCTCACTTGCAAGTCATTCCAATCCCACGAGCCCATGTCTTGTGCTTACTTTCTTGCTGCATTTCTGGGCAGGAAGGGAGTGTGTCCTCAGGGAAGGACACTGCCTAAATAAGAGCAGGAACACCAGCTAGGGAAAGCAGCATGGCAGCAGACTTACACAGTTATAAAGGCATCATCTTTTGTAGAAGTTTTTCCCCTAAATTCTCAGCTTCTTAAAAGCTACTGCCTGATAAAGCTTCATGGGGGATGGAGCATATTTTTAAACTGGCCAATATTACATGCGTGGGAAGGAACCTTTTCTAAAGATACCCTCAGTGCCATGTATTTGGCTGGAGGGACCAAGTGACATCTGCTTTATCAAGACGCAGGAAATGCCATTTCCTGTCTAGTCAGGGACATCAAGCCAAGCACTGGGCTGAGTTGTCAGCCAGTCAATTATTTGATTACTGATGTATAGCCAGCTTGTATTTGTGGGTCATCCTCCAGCTAGACTGCAAATGATTACATATACATCTGACAGGCACTCTCAGGCTTATTTTCAGCTTAAAACGATTGCTTATCTGTACAGAGGGCTGGCCTAACTAAAAGGAATTGTTCCCAACTCCCATCTTGTTCAAAATTTGATCTGCAGTGATGAGTTTGCTCCAGTGCTCATTCTGATTTTTTTGCAGTGAGAAGAACCAGTTTCTTCTTCCTAGTTAATCTATTTTTTTTTGCCCTCTTTGAAAGTTAAAAAATGCTGGAAGAAATTAAGCAAGTTTTTCTGGCACTGGTGCTCATTTCACCCCTTGGTTTTGGGAAATACTTTTCATCCTAAGAAAACAACTCCCTGTCTGTTGGCTTGAGGATCCAGCTGCTTGTCACGTTAGACCATGTGGAGGCCGCATCTGAGTCCAGCTGTATTGCCAGGATCAGTGCCCTAAGGACTCTGCACAAAAACACTTTGATTCCTCCCAGTGACAGGGTTTTTGCTAACAAGCCTCCAGACATTTCAGTTGGTATGTCATCACCCTTGCTAAACTAGAACAGAAGGATGAAACAAAAGTATCTCCAAAGACCTTTAATAACATAAGTTGAAGGGGAGCAAGTAGAACATCCCAGGTGAGACACTTCTGTAAAAAGCGTTAGCATCAGCCACATGACTGTACAGAGGACAGAGAGGGTTTTTTTTCCCCTTTTTTCTTGTCTTTCTTTTCAGAGATGAAAGTAAAGATAGGAGCTATGGACTGAGAATTGAAATGAACAAAGCATTTAACATCCTTTAAATAGCTGGATAGGGTCAAACTAAGGCAAAAAGTCTAAAATTCATGGAAGAGGGAATGAACCTGAAAAGTCTTAACACATTTTATACTGAGTGGCCCCCTGCAAATAGTACCTCTTTGTGATGGCCTGATTAGTTCAAATTTTCCATATACTTAACAGGGACTAAGTTACATAGCTCCTCTGCACAGTGATAGGATTTATGCATTTAATTCCCACTGTTATAGAACTGCAAATACACCCTAATGCTTTTCCTTTTATAATCCAGACAGCGTATGCAGTAGGCATGTGAAATGTATAGCCAGGATTTGGGATGAGTGCCTCAAAAGAGCAATCACCTGATGCTCTTTTGATAGGACAATCTCTAAAAAGTTAACTAATACCTTGTACTGATGAGGCACTCAGACTAGTGAATAATAGCTTGAAGGTACTGCTGAATTATGCGCTAGAGGTTTGAAATCTAGGGTTTTTACAACCCAAGTGCGTTACTTGAGCAGCAAATCAGATTAGCTGTATTGTCAACAAGGCACTATGTGATTAGCATTAGCTGAGCAACTTTCAATAGATCGTGTAAATGAAGCAGGGAGGGCAGCAGGGCCAAAATCATTGTCTTAATGAAAAGAAAGCGCGTTTTGTAGATAATTTTGTTCCTTAAAGAAAAAAAGAAAAGGGAACTCTGAAAGAGAGGGAGCATTGAAATGCAAGGCATTGTCTAACATGCCGAGCTGCAATCCTCCCACTTCTGCAGAATAATTTTGCAGAAGATGTGCAATTTGATCTGAAAGCTTGATTCTGCATCCAAAGGTTTGGGAAGGTTTGCTACTCAGAGGATGAAATTTGGTGTAGTCAGATAACATGCTGGCTAACAATCCAGCATGACCTAGTTGAGCAGAAATATTTAAGTAGGTGTTTAACATTTCAGCACATCAGTTGGGCTATAAATTACAATGCTTAAACATATATATTTCTGCAAGAAGAGCTACCTTGATGGTTCTGTAGCTAAAAGCCTAGGAAAACAAGGCACACATAACTTTCTCAAGTGTGATAAGGTTGATGAGATTATATTGCCAAACACCACCCAGTAATTACCTTCACTATTTATTATTATTAATTATGTTTTCCCAGATTTAGAGCATTAGTGAAACATGATGAGATATTGGGATCTATGAAAACCAAGCAGTAGATTATTTATCTCTAAAACAATGTTTCTGTATATGCTCCCTTCATCATCTTGCTTCTTTTTTTTTTCTTTTTTTTTCTTTTTTTTTTTTTTTCCAAAGAGTTAATTTTTTGAAACAATAGGAAAATGAGGCTTCTCTTTCCTCTTCACCTTCACCAAAATATTTTTATCTCCCTTTCTGTTACAATTTGGAACTGTAGAATAGAGAGAGCCTCTTGAAGCATCCTTGCCTTGCAAGACAAAAGGGACACATTTTTCTCCTGCCATACGGTAGTTTGGATTCCCCTTTGGCCTCATCAAAATTCTGTTTTCCATCCAGAACATCTTTGTGTTTTCAGAATGGGTAGTGCTTGCATTATGGTTGAAACAACTCAGAAAAGTTGGATTATTTGTATCATGTATTTCTTAGTGAATGGCACCCTAAGAAACATTTTCCTGCCAAAGCTCCCAGCTGTCCTCTTGACAGAAACTCTTGTGGCAGTGAGTGCAAATAGCTCAGTAAGTGGTTCTAGGGTAAATGTGAAAACTCTCCCCGATGCCAAAGGGAGATTTCTCAGGAGCATTTCACAATGTCACTCTCCACAAACATCAAGCCATGCCTGGTGGCAACCAGACTGACACTGACTCGATGTTTCTCTTCTCTTGATAGTACTTTGACAGACTGTTTAGCTGTGTTTTTTACTTTTCTTTAATGACATCATTTGCAGGGTTTGTTTGTGCTAGCTAGGTAGCAGCATGCCCACTTGTGCATTAGCCAATCCCCCCTGCCTTCACAAAGCAGGGATGTAGCTAGCTCTGCTGTGCTTACGGTACACTCTGATCAGAGCTTACTTCCTTGTCTTTTTATTTTGCACTGTTACACTCAGGAATAGGGGCAGATATCAATCATGTCAGATTCCTGAAGGCATTATATCATCTTTGCCTGTCTGCTCTCACTGTAAAATAGAGCAGCATCACTATCTACTGCCCTCCTGCGTTAGTCAGGTGACTCAACTGTCAAGGCACCAGTGCAGGGAAAATCTGAGATATATTGGTCACATCACTGATCTGTCTAATATTGTTATATAGCTAAAGAAAATGAAAAAAGAAAAAAAAAAAAAAACACTGTTGTACTGTTCTTCAAATTGTGTAATACACAGCAGATTTTCTTCTTTCAGTGAATGGAGCTGCACTTGGTAGCTTAGTACCTGGGAAGTCTTTGGACACTAAGTCACTGCTTTGTTTCTTCCTTATATTCTGTTAAATGCTGCTGTATTTCTGGTCATGTTTTTGTAAGACTCCATCCTTTTTCTAAGTTCAGTGGCCATTCCTGATACTGGGCAGCCATTAGCAACAGTTAGATTTATAGGCAATAGCTGAGTCAGATGAAACAGTAGGCAGTGATAACTGTGGAGGATATGTATTTAACTAAAAATCTGATTTTATGTGAGCTGAAAAGTTTTTTTTTTATTATTTCCTCTGAAGTACTGTGTATGTGTTCATTCTAGTCTGTCCTTAAGAGAATCTAACTTTACTCTCTCCTGCCTGCTGAGGAATAGACAAAAAGACATGGGGGCTTGATGGGGCAAAAGAACTCTGCTATGAGGGGAGGAAGAGAAGTTCAAAAAAGAAAGTTATTTATCTGTATTTACTTGTTTATAATAGCAGTGTCATTGAGGATCCATTAACAAAGCTAAGTGCAGGAAGCATACTGTTCTCTGAGTAAGCTGGGTGTGAGTCAACCCTCACATGAAAGCCATGCAATCCATTAAATTTTTGTCCATCTGCCTGTGGTGCCAGGCTAGCACTGCTGCATGCCTTTGTCACTGGAATGTAGTTGTGGCTGCCCAGGGCAGAGCACGGGCTCAGCAAGCTGCACATGCAGTGTATGTGTGTACGTACATGAGGGGAACAAATGTCTTGCACATGGTTTTTGCTATCCTTATGGCCTTTGCAAGGAGCTTTAAAACTGGCATGTTAACTTCTGCTTTGAGATTGCTTTCTTCTGTCACAGGTGTGTGAGGGCAGACTCATTTATGCAGAGGCTTCTGCAAGCAGCAGGCCCTAACTGTTTTAATGAAAGTACCCACAGACAGAAAAGAGAGATTTGCTTTTATGTTTTTGTGTAATCTATGCTTTATTCCTCAAAGGCGTCTTCATGCTGATAAGAACAAAACCCTAAATGCAAACGTCTGTTTCTGTCAGCACCCTCAGAGGTGATTTCCCCTCTGTCTTCTGGCAGCTGGGAGCAAGCCCTTGCAAGCAGCACCAGAGCTTTCCTGACCCATCCGTTCCATGACCTGTCTGAAAGGACATGCCAGTGAGGATCCTGTTTGGAAGAGAGGCTCTGAATGCCAAACTTTTTTCCTTTCAGTAGTAGCTCAGTCTAACTGAAGTGTTGCAATTGCTCAAGAATTTATTTGTAAGCAGCTAGGAAAGTGCTGGACAATTCAGATCCCTCCTATTCCTTACTTTGAGGCAGCTGGCTCCAAAATATTTTATTTTATGGACCATAAAATCATATTCCTCTACCTGACTTTAACTCTGCTTGTATAAGGGTTCCCCTTCCCCAAAAATATGAGTGCAGATCTATGAATATAAAGGTTCAACTCTATCTAATTTGTGTATCTATGGTGTACATCTATGACTACAACTTAGTCCTACATAATGAGTAGGTCATTCTGGTGAAGTAGCAGAACAGCCTAAGCTGCAGTGGCAAGGTTATTAGGCTGTGTTAGAGTTTTACTAGCAGTACCAGCTTGAGCAGAAGTGGTGAAAGTTGTAGTGATACTGGGTTCCCTTTTTCTGTCATTGTCTTCCTAAGAAAAATTTCTCTCCCTCTTTTTATAAGCCCCCTTTAAGTATTGAAAAGCTGCAGTGAGATTAACTTGGGCCCTTCCCTTCTCCAGGCTGAACATCCCCTGCTCTCTCAGCCTTTCTTCATAGGAGAAGAAGGTGGTGGTGGAGAAATACTGATGTTAATTTATAAACTGATTTTGATCCAAACAGAGAAAGTGTTCATATATACTATAAATGCCAATCACATTACACATACCAATAAATGAAGGCTGTGTTGTTATGCACAGCTGTGGACATGGATAAGATACAAAACCAATTTATTCTTTTCCTCATGTGGGAACAGCTCTATTGGTCTGAACAATTTGACTGCATCCACTTTAGAGAAGGTGTGCTGGTTTTATTCCATTGTAGCTAGAAAGACTGTTACACTAGTGCAGATGAAGGTTTGAGGTTAAGACTTGCTGAGAGACAGAACTTGATTTGTATTTTCTCTGGAGTTAACATAAAATATACACAGAAGTGAAATGCTGTGCATTAATAATTTCTACTACTTTATTATGTCAAGTGCAGAATAGAAAGTCTGCTACTAATCATAATATTGCCAATGTATATCACTCTCTAATATAAAAAGTTCATAAGCCATTAGGGTAATGATTTCTACCATTACTTGTCAGTACAGTGTGAAAATATTTTATTATCCATTTGCATTAATTTCAGCACACTGTATTTAGTCAGAAACATGGACTTTTTGAAGTGATTGCTCCCTATTGATTAATATGTCCAGAAGTTTCCTGATATACCAAATGACACGCGTTTTATTAACGGTGCCTGTTTTCTGTGCAAAGCCTTGCATCTGAAGAGGTTTCATCTGTTAAATAGTAATGCTTAGAGATACTCAGAATTAAAAAAAGAAAATGTATTTGTACTGTGGTTGCTGTGTTGAGGACTTCCCTACTAATTTATACCAGTTGTAGTCTTTTCCCTTTGGATGAATAGAAAGTTTGAGTCCTAGAGAGGCTGAATTTATGCAGTCTCTAAGGTGAAGAATCATCCTGATAGAGTCAGCCATCTGTATTTAACACAATTTAAAATGCTGTTTGTCCTCCTCTGAGAAGGAACTTTTTGTGCCATGCTTACATTCATTCAGAATTGGATGGCAAAATCCACTAAAAAACTTGAGATTGGGTATAAGAAGGTGGTCTGCACACAGTGCACAGTCTCTTCTTTTTAGAATAACATCCTTACATTTAAGGATATTTAAATGCTCATACATGTGTAGTGTATTTATTATCCACCTTGCTGTTGACTGCTGCCCCTCCATCTCAGAGCTCTCCTGGACCAGAATATAGCAGCTCTGGAGGCAGAGGACACATCTGTTCAGAGCAGATATGGGGAACACAGACCCCAGCAAAAACCTCCAGGAAAGTTTAAGCAACTGGGAAATAACTAAATGAAATGTAATAACTAATGAGGGTAGTAGTATGGTTAGTCTTATACTTCTTCTCTTTGTACCTCTTTAGAACCCTTAGGTTTGCACCTTGTAGAAAACATGTCATTTCAGCACTTCAGCACCATGCCAGGACAAGGGTTTAGTATAAATTTAAAGAGTTGTAACTCTGACTGTCAGATCTGTTAGATGATCTACTTTCTGAAGCAAGACTTAACCAAATGTCTCTTATTTACATATTTCCCAAGCCTCATTCTACTTAGGTTGTGGGATTTGAAAGGATGGCAGCCTCAATAAGGTGGCCAAAGGCTGTTTTATTCCTGAGTGGCCCCTCAAGGAATTATCTGTCAAAACTATCTTTTATCAGGATTTTGTAATTCTTTTAGACTTTTTTTTTTTTTTTCTTCTTCTAATGGAAGTAGGTGTTTCCGGGAAGAACAAGGCATATGTTCCAGGATAAGCAATAATGCTATGCTAGGACAAGGACCAGGGACTAAAAGCTTCAGGATTTAAGTTACTAATTCAAATCAGTAACATAACTCTGTCTCTGTCTGTGATAATGTTCACTCATTTCCTCCTGTAGTACTTCTGTTTTGTAGAGCTAACAAACTGGTAACTGAGACTTCCAAAACCAGACAACCTCACCACCATTCACTCAGGCCTCTTTTTCTAGTTTGATGTCTTCTTCCTTTCCTAATACATAAAGAGGAGATATTTAAAATCTTGGACTTTGAGACAGTAAAAACATTTTCTGTTCACTCACTCTAAGGCAGAGGAGGTTTAAAAGCAACAGTGTTTGTTTCTGCCCCTTTGTTCTTGCTTTCTGTGAACATTCAAGAGAAAAGGATTTTGTCCTCCACATTCGTACAAAAGCAATTTTAGCAATTTATTTAAAAATGTCCTTGGAAACCAAATATTATATTTTGCCCAGGCAAGCACTGTTACTCAAGGAGCTTGAATATGCACTCAGCTGGGTAATAGGAACAACACCATGTGACTAATAAAATCAATGTCTGCTAAGTAATGCGGTTCAAACTGGAAATGTCCTCGATCAATCCAGACATAGTTCTTTTTTTCTGACTGGAGAATAAAATTGAACTAGTCTAACAGTAGATATTTTGCCATAGAAAAAGATAATTTATATAAAACAGGATTTTAATAGACCTGATTAGCTCTACATGAAGATAACATCTCTGATTTAATGCTATCTTGGCTTAGTCAAAGTAGCATTGGACTATTTCTTCATATAAAATGTTCCATGTGATTAAACCAATTTCTGCCCTCAGTTCTGACATGCTTTGATGTTAGAATATGCTTTGAGTATTGAAATGTAGGCTTAGCTATCATTAAACATAGCTGGGAAGGGATCTAGCAAAATTCTATACTTTCTTATTGCTGAAGGTACTACTAAATATTAGCACTGTAAATTGCCAACAAACCTTGGGGTTCTGTGGCCTTGCAAATGTGGAAAAGGAGTTTGAAGGAGTAACACTGGTAGACATGGTAAAAGAGCTCAGGAGCTTCTCTGAATCAGGCAAGGGGGGTTTACACCCAGGTTTAGATGCCACCATGTGCAGTTTGATTGAAGAATACGCATTCCTGGCTTGTGGCAAAGTAAGAAAGAGAAAAACATTTCACAGCACTCATCCTGAATCACTGAGAAACACCTAGAACTAATATTCTTCAGGAACTGGCTTTTCCATTTATACTCAGCAATGTTGCTAGTAAAATGCACCAATTTCAGCCTGAGTCCTCTGTGTAAGGACTATCGCTTTGAGTCCCATGAAAGCAGATGGAGGAAAAAATTGTCCGTGTCCAGAAAATAAAGCAAGCTGGCCAATTATATCACCACACTGATTCTTAATTCCACTGTGGCCTGTCTGAGTGGGCCATTAGGAACAACAAAATACAGTTCATTGGCACTTAACATTCCCAAGGAATGTGTCTGCAGGCAGCCAGGCATGCCTGGAAAAGAGGGATACACTCAGGAATAATAACATTGTGCAGCATCCTGGCTAACATTAAAAGGAAAAATAGGAATGTTTAAACAGTATGTCATACCAAGCAGGGAACACTATGGTCACAATGAGCACTGAGTCTCACAGCAGAGGGGAGAAGCTGGGTATCCATGCTTCTGTGGCAGTTTCCAAGTCAGAGCCCCCACCTCTTTGATGCTTATCACTTGCATGAGGCTGTGGGATGCTCGGCGAGCTGAGCTATGTGGCCACAGTCAGGGTGTCTTTAGCAAGCTAATGAAATGTGCTGTTTGGTAACTGCATTGAGGAGGGGAAAATAGTATTTACTTACTTTAATGCCAGGCTTCAGTAAATGTTTTTAATACATAATGTTAAACAGGCAATTAGTGGACAAATGTTTCTATATCTAGAAATATGGCAGTATTCAAGTTAATCCCTAATGGTACAGAGCAATTGCACTTAGCTTATTAAACTTCATATCCAAATGCAGTATATTTACTACAGGGCTTTCATATCTAGTGGTGAAATTCCAAGCAGTTATTGCACATTCCTACAATAAGAGTGGTTGCATTTAATTTGAAGGTAAACACTGATAGATCCATCACTTGGAAACAGCTGGTAGTAAACTGAAAATGAAGAAACAAAATACTGTCAATTAAATGTGTTGCCTGTGTAGTGCTTTCTATCACCATAGACCAGGACACTGTTTCAGTATCGATGAGATTTGGCAGCAAAAAGGAAAAATATGGAGGAACACATTTGTTTTACAGAGTGATGCACTACCAGGGCTGTGTATGTAGTACAAAGCCAAGTCAGTGAATTTCTGCACCAAAGTCAACAAATAAGCTGATCGGCAGTGTTTGCTGATAACAGCCACAATCTCTCTGTTACACCCAGCCAAAGCAATCAAAACTCAGTAAGCATGAAGGGACAGTATGAGCTAGACCTACGGTTAATGGATGAACAACAGCAACTGCTCAAGCTTGCTCAGAGAGCTTGCTCACCAGAATTTGAATCTCCCTGTTACTCACGGTAGCAAGTGTTTTATTCAGGCAGCATTAGAGATAGCCCCCCAAATAACTGGTAAAGAGTAAATGTTAGTGTTAGGGTTGTTATACAGTGCTTCAGCTTGCTTTCTTGGCAGTGTTACAGGGGACTGTAATTCTGTGAATCATGAATATGATTCATACTAGCCAAAATGACCTTTGAAAATTGGGTCTAGGCAAACATATCAGAAAGCTCTAACAAATAAGCTGATAAAATGAATGAATGATATTTACAGACCCTGCCAGTCTATTAAGAGGTCACTTTGACAGCCCTGTAGGTCCAAGTGTGAAAATTTCCACTCTCTTCTGCGTACCTGAGCAGCCATGCATACATACCTAATAACGAAATGTATTGCCCTTTCATTTATTCACATAGATGGCTCTGTGATAACTCTGTATACAGGCTGCAGTGTGTGGTGCAGAAAACCATGCATGTGTTTTTGCAGGTCTGAGTAGTCATGAAGTTCCTGGCCACCTCAGAAGCCCATCTGAGACAAAGTAGGAAGGAAAATTACAGCAACTGTGTAGTGACTTGTTATTATCTTAGGTCATTGTATTGACCTAGGATTGGCCAGGACCATGCTCTGTGCAAGCAGTAGGGTTAAATGACCTCCAGAGCTACCTTCCAGCAGACATCTCCCTGGCTCTGTGCACACACATGGGAGGAACCTACATGAGCAGACGTGTTGGTGAGTGGTGTAGGAGCAGGAACCAGCTGTCAGCTTATCGTGTAATAAACTGCCATCAAGAGAGCACTCAAAAATCACCATTTTTAAAGGCATTATCAGTTAATGGCTGCAGGCATATCTGTAGAATGGCTTGCAAGACCTACACCCTAGTTTTGCTCAGGTTTGTGTTATGTGAAATCTTAGATACCAGAAGGGTTGGGGGAATTTGAAATGATCTCATGGCCTGACTATTTTCTTAATCAAGGGATCCTTGACACGATTTGAAACCAAGACCTGCCACTACCCTGGAGCCGGTAGCTGTGTGTTGCAGCAACAGAATGTTCTTCCAGGCCCCCTTGTGATAACCTGTGCCATTATTGGATTTATTACTTCATTTTTTAGTTAAACTTTCAGAAAAATTGGCACATGCAGTCTGTACACTTGTGAAACTGTGGCTTCACTCCATGGCTGTTTTGATTGCTATGTATGAGCCTATAAAACATTTTGGAATCTTCCTGAAAGAGAGAAGTGATTTCATATAAAAATCTGTTTCCTTTTTTATTTCTAATGGCAAACTAAATAAGAAACACTGAGAATGGTATGTCACTGGAAGATCTGAGGCTTGCTTAAAGTAATTTCAGTGGTTATTTTGAATCTTTATAGCAAAGCAGTATAATTTCCTCTCTTCACATTCATAACTTACTAACATGTTTACATTTTCAGCTGAACATTTCCATTCTTGGCTGTGTTGAAAGGTGATAGCCTGTTTACTGGATGTAATGTTGAGCAAAATCCCTCCAACCTTCTGAATTACCTCAGGTTGAAAAATATAATCCATTATCCAAATATTCTGCCTATGTTTTTCTAGCACTTTAATATTGCACAACAAGCTGAAGATGAAAGCTTGGCCTGGATATAGCAATTGCTAAAGATTTCTTTGGCTGGAGATGAAGGAAGAAGGCTTAAAATAAGACCACCTCTGTGTGTACTCAGTGAGTGTTCTGCTTAGATTGTAACTCCCTACAAAGAATCACTTGCAGCCATCTCTGTAAAAATTTTCTCTGCCTGTGTGGATGAGAGGCTGGTATTGGGGCCACCGCACTCAAACTGGGATCAGCTGCTTAAACCAGTGTGAAGGTGTAAAGCCTGAGTCCTTTAAAATCATTAAACACAGACAGACATACACACAAAACAAAGAAACAACAACCACCACCACCAACAAAACCAGAACAAAACATAACATAACAATAAAACACAGCTTTGATACAATGTGACTGTATCTATTCATGGGCATATGCATAGAACTGCTGTTTTTTTTTTTTTTTTTTTTTTTTTTTTTTTTTTTCCACATACACACAGACAGACCTTCCTCTATCTGAAAAAAAAAAAAAAAAAAAAAAAAGTGAAGGAAGACACTTGTCTTCAGCACTTTGTTCTCCATTATTCTTCATATTCCATTGGTTTTCTTTCATTGTGAGATTACAGGCAAGTGCACAGATAAATTGTCTTCATGCAAACATTAGTAATCAGAGAGTGGACCTTGCTTATTTCCTGCAAGACGTGAGCTTCAGTACACAGCTGGACTCATTTAAATGCTAATATCTCATTGTGCTTGATTTTTTTTTCCTTTAAATGACAATAATAATAATAATAAAAGTTGCAGGAAGACTAAACAAAGAAAACTCACCCCCTTTTCATTTTGACTGTAGTTTAAGCTATACAAAATTATATAAGTATTATTAGCCAGTAATATTTTTTTGCTTCTGCTTAAATGTATGTTTAATACCGTGTTTTGTCAAAATTAGAGAATCAAGAGATCATCCCATCGATCCCTTTACCCACAGCAGGATCAACTATACTTACATCATTAGCTGACAGATGCCAACCTATTAAGGAAGGCTTCCCAGGCAATCTGTTCCTGTGCCTTGGTATACTTACCACTAGAAAGTTTTCCCCTGATGTCTATGCTAATTCTCTCATGTTGCAAGTTGGGTCTATTAGTATTTGTATTTTTTTTTTTTCCTTTTTCTAACCCAGTACCTAAATTGAAAACAGTATTTCATTGGAATCTTTAGAATTACTGAACAGAAAAGAAAAATGTCCTGTTATTGCAGGTTTTGCTCCTGTTTATTTAATTGTATTTCATTATATATAATGTACTATACATTAGATATTATACACACACATATATAACATGTATATGTGTTATTACTATTGGCAACAGCCCAATATTATTTATTCATGTGGCATACGACCCAGGTTCTTTTCTGTAGAACACCTACCTGTCCAGATGTTCACTAGCTGCGATACAGGTGATTGTTTCTGCCTAATTTAGAAAATTCTATTTGCTTTTAATGAAATTGATCTTTTTCTTTTTTTTTTTCTTTCTTTTTTTTTTTCTTTTTTTTCCAGTTTGTGTTCCCAGTTTGTAAGAATTTCTTCCTATTCATCTTTTCCGTGTTGGTAAAACTTGTAGATTTAGGAAATACTATATTTTCCTTTATCCAGTCTATTAATAGGTATACTGAAAGGTGTTGTACACAAGTGAAATCCTCACAGAGCATACTGGTGCTATTAGTAACTCCCTTGGACACATTTTTTCAACCAGTTTTGTGCTCGGGTTTTATAGTTTATCTGCATGTTATGCAGCGAGCTTAACATTTTTGAGCCTACATCTCACCCTGCTGGTTATCTTCTGTTGGTGCACAACATGGACCCCAATCTGAAGTTGGCATTTGAAGTTCCTACACAACACTTGACTGTTACTGTGGCTGTATGAATTTTCAAAGTCAGGTAGCCTTCAGCAATTACTTGCTGAATTAATGCTGGTGGATTCATCAGGAGGGGAACTGGAACACTGGTAGTTTTCATGGAAGTCTGAGGTTTAATGTACTCTGCTAACCCAAGACACTGCAGTAAGAATTTTTCATGTGATGTATCTGCACCTTTGCATAAAGCCCATATAAAACATCCCATCCACCAAACCACCATGGGGTGGTTTGTGACCATTTCTGGGGAGGATGGCATGGCTGGATGACAGCTTCAGCTTCCTTAAAAGCCCCCAGGTTTGTGGAGGCAGATGCATTGCTGGGGTATCTGCCTTCTTGTGGAGAGCGTGTGCACAACCTGCCAAATGCACATAATTTCTTCACCACTGCTTCAGAGATGCGAAGAGCACAGATGTTTGTTTGCTTCCTTGCTTGTTTTAAAAACAAATAGTAGTGTGGTTCTGTTTATTTTTATTTTTCCTAGCAGAACTGTATTAAAGTTCATGCGTTCCCTGAAAGTCAAAAAGCCTTCGTTGAATCCAGGGTGCTCTGGGTCTGATCTTGCCTGCATGTCATATGATTAGGCTTAACATCACACAAAGGGTCACAGACGTGGCAAAATCTGCAAGCAAGCTGGTCTGCCAGACAGTAGCGATAGTCATCTGTGATACGGACTGGTCAGAAATCCACACCTCCTTTTGATACCAGGAAGTTTACATAGAGCTTTACTTCTATCTTTTGTCAGTTTTCACTGCTGCATGACTCTGTAATATGCATGAGGAGGGTTGGGATGCACATCTCCCAGCAGCTTTCTGATCTGGAAATACCTTATTTGCTGTCTGTGGTTAGGTAGGGTTGTTTGCAGTCTGGGAGATGCTGAGGGAGACTGATGTGTCCTTGCCCTACATCTGTCACTGTTTAGCCTCCAGTTGGGTAGACAGGTACATAGGATTGATTCAGGGCATTCTATACTGCTCTCACCATCTTAGTATAATCTAATGTGGTTCCACTGTCAGGTTATTGCTAATGCAGCCTGACTTTGAGACAATTTACAGTCTGGCTAGCTGGATGTTATCCTTCCTGTCTTCATTCTTGCAATTCCCAACAGTAATCTCTTATCTCAATATTATACAATGAAAATCCGTTAGATTGGCAAGAGTAAAATGAATAATAAGTTATTAGCAGCAATTATTCTGTAATTTATCTGTAGTCCTCTGCTATGTTCTATTTGATACTTATTTTTTCTGATCTAACCTTTTGCTCACTGTTTTCCTTGCTTGAGTGAAAACATCCTTAAAGACTTTCTTGTCTTTAGCAGAGAAAGGGACTGATCAGGGAACAGCTTTCACTGGCATATTTGTTGTAACTGCTTTATAGTCTGTAACATATGTGGAAAAAATATGTAAACCAGTCCCACTAATAATAGGGTCTCCTGCAAAACCAAAGTAGGCAAGATCCATGATACATTGAACAGATGTGAAAAATAGGCAATGTATTGCAGAACATAATCTGCCATAGAGTACCAGGGCAAGCTCAATAAAACAACTGGGACAAATCTAACAGTTGGTGCTGGGTACTGCTGATTTGTCAGGGAGCACAGCCCAGTAGGAACAGATCTGTGGAGTGAAACAACTGAACTAAATTACTAATGTAGACACTCACCATGACCAAACAGAAGAAGCAGAACAACAACAAAAGAGAGAGAGAGGGAATATATTAACTCTAAAAATAAATAGCCAAATTATTTCAGCATGTAATGAGGCTTTTGCTTCTCTGGATGAGAGAACGCCATGTTGCAGTGACTTCATTAAAAGAAAGTAGCAAATGCACAGTAGCTCAGTGGTACTTCAGGACATCGTACAATCATCTAAGGCTATGTTGGTTAGATTTTCTGTCACCTGTCCTGAAATCAGGAATGTCTTGAAATCAGGAAAATACAATAAAATAAAACAAACCCATACAAATAGGTTTCAGGTTCATTGTCAACAGAAGAAAAGGGAAAAATGAAGCCATTTAATGAATTCAATATTGGGAACATGACTCCAATTTCCTAAAACCAACTAAAAATCAACAACACCCCAGAACAATCATCAGCCTCTAATTCTATTTTCTATTCCACAGAGTCTTATTTTTCATTTACAACCTTGGCCTGTGAGCAGCTTCTCACATTGCCTAAGCGATGTGTTTACCATCTGTCATCTATTTGTTTTGTTCTTCTGCAGAAAAGCATGGACAGTAGTCTCTCCTTTTTGTTTGGTTTTATCACTTGAACACAAGCTACTGTACACTTCTTATGGGAGAAATGAAGGTGCCAGGTATCATGGCTGTCTGTATTTCCTTGGGAAACCCATTCAAATGAGCTCCTGAGAAAGTCCATCCATAGGAAAGAGAGAGAGAGAGAGAGAGAGAGAGAGAGAGAGAGAGAGAGAGAGAGAGAAAGAAAGAAAGAAAGAAAGAAAGAAAGAAAGAAAGAAAGAAAGAAAGAAAGAAAGAAAGAAAGAAAGAAAGAAAGAAAGAAAGAAAGAAAGAAAGAAAGAAAGAAAGAAAGAGAAGAAATGAGAGAGAGAGGGAGAAAGAAAAAGATAGAGGAAGGAAGGAAGACAAAACAACAACAACAAAATGAAACAAAATCCACAAGAATTACTGTTGGGCATTTTTTGAGCTGCATTAGTAAAATCATATGGTTTTGTAGGTCGGTAGATATCTGTACACACATTACAAGGGGAGGGGGAATTGTAAATATTTGTGGGAAATCAGAGAACTAAAGGCTGTCTGTAGTCAACAGTGACCACTTTTTCCCTCCATCCTGATTCACCTTGTGCTTTTCTTCTTGGGTTGCTGCTCCCTCAAGGCTGAAAATAGGGATGAAGGCACTGCAGTGAAATTCTCATACCTATCTTCAAGAAGACTCGTTTAGCTTGTCTCCATCTGCTGATTTTCTTCAGCAGCCACACCAGGCAATCAAAGCAGCAGTGAGATTAGTGGGGAAGGCACAGAAGGGAAATGAGAATAACCACGTGCTCGAGCCACTCGCTGACCATCTGCACACAACCAGCATTTCCAGCCCATGAAACAAGAAGTGAGAGATGGGTCTGGGTCATGCTGTGAATCTGGAATGAGCAATAGGTGCCACCCAGCTTTTAGATGAAGAAGGGCTCTGGGAGTTTGCATGCTGAAATCACTCCAGCTCTCCAGCTTGTAAATGTTAAAAGAAGAGCTCCCTCAGTGGAACAGAGAATGACGTCCAACCTAGTCACCTTGGAGAACTGGATAACCACAAACCTCTGGAGCTTCTCCCTCATGCAGTATGCCATAATATTGAATACGCTTGCTAAGCTTTACCACATCACTTATGTTGTGCCCCCCTTTCCCTGTGCCACACTGCTTTGTTTTTGTGAGCTGGCAAGAAATGGAAACCCTGTGTAGGATTTCCACAGCTGCCTAGTCACTAACATGACAAACCACAATAGACTTCATAAAGACTAATCCTTGCCGTGACAATACTGCAGTAGTCAACTCATGTTTGTTTTGCAGTTGCCACTGCTGTCATTTATTCCCCTCTGAAAAACATTGTGGTGGCCCTCCTGAGGATATTACACAAACACCTGTTTCGTCAGTGCTAGAGAGTGCATTTACCTACTTATCAAAGAAGCATGAGCAAAGAGTAGCATGAAAAGAAAAACGTGTTACATGGCTTCTGAAGAAGAGAATTCAAACTCAGTGTTAAGCAACACTGAGCCAGGCAGGTTCCAATCATATTTTCATATTTACACTTAGTATTTAGCAATATAATCATGTGGCTTATGACTAGCTGTGCTGGCACCATTTTGGAGTCCTGCTATTAATACTTTATGTGACAGGCATTAAAATTAACTGTGAAAGTATTTATAAGGAAGCACGAGTGCCTGTGCCAAAAAACACATGATGGAGGACCTAATCAGCTGGAATATGTTTTGCTTGCTGTTTGTAAGTCTCTCCTAGCTTAGTAGATTTGGAAGAGTAGATTTTCTACATCAGAAAGTTTGCTGTGGCCTCACAGTGTCTTTGTGAATTCTCATTCACAGCTGAAGGTTGTAATTTTTGCCGTGTAACTTTCAAAACTAAATCTGCAGCTTAAAACTCTTGCTTCAGTCACACAGACTGTAGCTGTTGTTGTTTTCAAGTTTCACACAGCTTTTGTCATCTCACTTTTCTGTCCGTCCTCAAAGGAAGTGCAAGTTCTTCTGTTTATCAGCAAATGTATATGCTAGATACTGGCTGTGATTTAGAAAAGATCTTGTTCTTCTTTTTGTGAGTAAAAATTCCTGCCAACAAGTGAGCCAATTTTTGGATTTAGAAGAAATATGCAATACCTTTCAGCAGTAAAAAAGAAGGGACAAATTTGTTAATTTAAGGTTCTGGTAGCAACTGATTTGTCATGTGATACTTAATATAATTCCCTTTTCAACTCCTTGTCCTCCCCACAGTCTTTACTCCCTTGATCCAAAGAGCACCACTGTGCAAAATTGTCCTGGTATTATGAACTGTTCCTGTCCTCCCCTGCTGCATTTCCACTTCTTTGTGCTCTGTCCAAATACAGCTCCTGGTTACGTTGCTGTGTCAGGAACAGTCTCATTAGTGGTAGCTGAAGCACTGGTGAGAAGGAAAACAACACCAAGAAGCACGCAACCTGGCTCTAAAGGTTTCCCATGGCAGCTTGTTTTGTACATTCTGTGAGACCTTGACTGCAAGAAAGCTTTGTAGCTGTGTGACTTAGCAGGTTTTTTTTTTTTGTTTTTTTTTTTTTTTGTTTTTGTTTTTTTTTCCTTCATCTTTTAGTCATCTTTTGATAAATGCACTCTAATTTTGTCCTAGAAAACCTGCCTGTTGAAGTGGCAGTTAGATAAAAATTGGAAAATGATTTTTCTTTACTTTAAAAGAAACACCTAGCATATGGGAAGCTGTGTGTATGCAAAGGCTTGTCAGTTATTCTAATGTAATTCCTGCATTAAAGAGCTACAGATGTCAAGGATATTATTACTTCTTGGCCAGTTTTCAGAATTGTTTGAACAAACAAGTAGGTCCTTGCATTATATCTTTGAACTCAAATCCCAAAACAGGTCACTAGTCCTGTAAGGTAAACATATATTAATTTCCTTTTTCTTTAGTAGTGTGACAGTCTTGATGTATTTTTTTTTCCTATCAGATATCTCCTTGGAATATAATATGCTGTTGTCAGAATAGTGGAGTGCAAATAGATCTGAGATTCACTACTAACTTGAGAAAGGAGATGAGATTATATATCCACATTTCTGTAAAACTGAGTTTCAGCTGTCCTCATCACCTGCACTAACACCTTCACTGCTGCTGTGGAGGTTACAGTCAACCCAAATCAAGCCCATCTGGAATGGAGACCAGGGTTTACTGTCAATACCTGCCCAGTGGTGGGTGGGTATGAAGTGTCTGCAACACCTGTGATTTATAGGGAAAAGAGAAGAAATGCAATCTGCCTTCAGACTTGGGAAGTCACTGATCCTCATGTGACAGTGTGGGGCTTCTTCTGTCTCAAATGCTATCTAGTAAACAAATGCCAAAAATATCTCTTGTGCATTTAATCCTGTTTTGCTAAATAGGGCTTTCACTTTGTAAATGTAGGACAGTGCCTAGAAACATTGATCAGAGGTTTTCTGCATCTTAAATAATCAATTTTCAACCTGTTAATTTTCTAAACTCATTGAGAAGTAGCCTCTGTGAAGTATCATGACAAAAATCTTGCAGATTATTTGTGCACTGCTAACATAGGAGTGATTTATGTGTGAGTAGAGAGAGTGAGGAGGGATAAAGGAGGCAAAATGAGCCTTTGACACTCAAGAAGTGATGGCAGGTATGTGATGAGTGGTGCAGTGTATGCTGAATCCTAAGGAACACCTGTGAGCATCGTAAATTGAGTGGAAGAGCTACATGTTGGGCTGAGCTGGTGCATAATTGGAACCCTGGAATGTATTTGTGCACTCTGCAGCAGCCTTAAGGAAATATGTGGACTTGGCAAAAGCAGTCAGTAGTGTCAAATAATTATGAAATACTTGAAAGCCCCAGGTAAAAAACCTCTTCAAAATTGGCAGGCGTCAATGGGTCATTAATAATTTTGTTATTTCCTTCTTTATACGGTGAGCTATTGTAAATCCCTGGTGGAAAATCCAGTGAGGCAGCCAGGGGAGAATGCAATCAGCAATCCAAGCACTAAGAACAAAAAGAAGAATGGCACTTACAAATTTTCCTACAAACTCTGCAGTCCTTTCCAATTCCAATCTGATAAAAAGGATTTAGCTGAGTAGCTTGGCTGGGTAAAGTGTAGTTTTACAAGTCTAGCACAAAGCACCAATACATTTGACTCTGTGGATGTATAAGCTCTAACAATAATGTTCAGGAAATTCAATTCTTTAATCATTGTGACCATAAGAACTAAATGTTTGTAATGTTCTCAGGATGTGTAGAGAGTAATTACATCGGATTTTAATAAGACTTGCTGTGAATTGTTGACCAATGATTCACTATGGGGAAAAAATTAATTAAATTTTAATGTGAAAAGTTATTGTTAATTAAAAGTTGCATGAAAAACAGCCATAAAAAGTAGGGAAGGTGGACAGGTTTTGAAATACTAAAAGTGCATATAAAGGAAGGGAATAAGATACATTTTTTTTTGGCCTAGACTTTACCCTACAAGATACATACCCAAATAAATGTATCCATGTGCAAATTCTCTTCTCCTCCCATGAAAAATATGTCGCAGGTAGATACACACCCTGTGACAGATGATGGTTTGCACCCAGAGACATTTGAATGAGGGTGGTATGGGATGTCAGTGGATGGGTCAGATGAGGGAAGGATGCTTACTTACACTTTACCTCTGTGGAGCTTACAAAGAGAAAGACTGTGGCAGTTGAGGACTGGTATGGAAACACAGCCAACTGGCAATGATGCTACTGCAACCTCAAGTCATATTACAGTCTTAAGATGTACTGCAGCCCATGCCCCCTGCCAGCTATGCCCCTTCTTTCATCCATGTCTCCATTCCCTGGGCAGATTCTGCTATTTCTCCCCACAGTGGCCTTTTTACAGAGGTTAAAAACCCTCCAGTTATATAGATGCTGGAGAGAAAATCTCAGAAAGAAACTTAGATGTAGATCTCAAAAGTGGCATAACTTATGTTTCTAAATGGAAAATTGCAGCTGCAGGCTCCCTATGAATAAGGATCTGCTTTTGAGTATAACCAGAACATGTAGGAGATGGGGTCAAGCAGTACAGAGCCCAGAGCATACCCAGAACTGGACAGGACCAGTTCTTTCTCCCAGCTCAAAGGGGTTTGGATAGAGGCTGGTGCACTCTTGCAACAGGATCTGATTAACATTAGAGAGTACACACAAGAGAGTAATAAAATGGTTTTCTTCTGGACTTTTAAAAAGAAGAGGAGGAATTTCATGCAGGGATTTTGAACTGAGTGGGAGGTTTTTTGTGAACCTTGTTCTTGGGCACCCGTTTTCCCTATGTATTGTGTTGTCATTGAAGTTAGATTTGTGGACTAGGCTTGAAGGACCAAGCACAAGTTAAACAATGTAACATCACTGCTGTGACAATGAAGACTTCTTTAGACTCCAGAACTTAGCATTTTCTTCCATAACAAAACTATGAGGGATGTCTCACCAGGGCCCCTTTTAGAGACTGTGTTCTCCATTCAGTCTAGAGATTCATGGATCTTAATCACTTCATCATACATGTCTCATTCAGATCATTATAATGAAATCAGCAGGGTTAAACCACGCATTACAAAGTGCTTTTCCTTAATCATTAGTTTATCCAAAGGGCTGACAAGTGAGCTATAGCAGTGGATAATCCAATGCCCATTTTCCCCTCAAGGATTAGGATTTATTTACTTGTAACTGACAAGCATCTACTATCTCATTTTGACGGTATTTGTGTGAATGAAATTTTAAAAGCTTCCTCATTATATGGTAAACTCCTATGAAATCATCTCTTAAACTTTCAAATGAATACAGTTGTATATCTGTAGAGTCAGCTTAAAGAAACTCAGTTCAGTGGTCTGAAATATATTGGGAATATAACACATTATTTGTGGTGTACATTCTTCACAGTAAAATATGACTCACTTAACTCAATCAGTGGCCAAAAGTGGACTTGTAGTCTAGCTACTAAAATTCATTAAAAAAATAAATAAATAAATAAATAAGAGCCTGAATTTCTTCCTAATGCTCAATATTTCTTAAAGGGCAAATATGTAATTAAAATAAAGTCACAATTTTTATTTAGCATTGTGAACACAGTACTTGCAGTTCTAAAAGTAACCCATGTGGAGCTTTAAAAGGAAACCTACAGAATCCCGTGTCTCTTGATTGTTGAAAGCATCACTAAATATTAAATCAATACATATATATATATAAGACCTTTCAAAGAGCAGTTTGTATGCTATTTTTTGTAACCCCATGAAAATGTTCCAGATAAAATGTCAATATTATGATCTTTTTTAGTATATAAAATGATCAAAGGTTATGTTTGTTATACAACATTCTGAACACAGTGGACTGAGTCAGACAAGCTTAACTGCACCAACAAATTATAACATTAATCAAAAGTAATAATATATTTTATCATCATTTTATTGTCTAAATCACACCAGCATGTGACTATTATAAAGCAAAGCTGAAAGATAAAATTAGCTGGGGAGGCTGTCTCATAAAGAAAGACCTTGACTACCAACATATAACCAAAAAGACAGAGAACCTGGCTTTCAGAAGGCTTTTGATAGAAAGGAAACATTTGAAGGTAAATTATTTCTAATACTGAAATTCCCTCATATATAATTAATCAAAAAAAAAAAAAAAAAAAAAAGAAGAAGAAGAAAAGTACTTGCACAAAGTATAATGATCGATCCCTAATCAGTATACACTGTCCTACAGCAATGCAAGTACATGCCTGCATGCCTTCCCTCCCAGGAGAAGCTGCCAGCTCACTCACATGCAGAGCTACTCGTCAAAACACTGCAGTGTCAAAACAAAGCTTCAGAGCACATGGCCCCCCAGGCTCTGCCTTCTCCCTGCCCTTGTCTACTTGCTGTGTGGAGGTAAGAAGCTCAGTGTTGGTACACGACACTGGGGCCCCAACTGTGACTGAGGTCTTTTCTCACTGCAGCAATGCAGGTTGCACTGCATCCTCTGGGGTGCCCAGTTGTCCTGTGTGAGGAGGTGTGACGTTTTCCCTAGTATAGAGGTCAAGGCACAAGTATGTAAAATGGAGGCATTGTAAGTTACCCCAGAATTAATGAAAGACAGAGGAGGGTACATATGTATTTTTTGTAATATTTTGAGGTTAGCTTTAGAGATTTTTATGTTCTTGAACAGTGAGGGATCTTGGACCTTTATCTTTTTGCCTGATTCTATACAAATCAGCTGTACCTGTTCTTCACTGGTACAGAACTGTCAGACACTGCACCTATTTTTGTCATAATTCTGCATTTTGTTGTAATCATACTTCTTAATTTGACAAGTACCTAAACATCTACAGTCTATTCACTCATCCCGTGCCTATAATCAATAATTCATTCTCTGAATAACTCCATAAAAATGACAAGGATGATGAATATTTTCTTTCTCTCTCAGTTTAAAATAAAATCCATATTAGTTTCATCAACTGGCAATTATTAATGTACCTTACTTAACCAAGAATTGATTTGATTCTGACAAGTTCTTAATGTCTTTAAATTGTGGTAAATAATTGCTCTCCATATTCAGCAGTTTAGTATACCAACATAAGCTAATCTTATTTTAATGGAAGATGTAGTTGTAAAACCTTGCAGAATATTGGGTAAAAGCCTTCAATTGCTGACAGACATTTCTTTTGCTTTAATGCTTGTGCTGGTCTGGGTATATGGACAGCTACAGCAATAAATGAAGGCTAAACAAAGCTTGGAGGTTGAAACTCAGAAGCAAAATCCAGCTACAGATTCTTAGGTTCTGAGTCATATTTAATATAGATGAAATGTCTCATGCCTGTTTCTATTTTTATTTCCTAATAATCTGAAAATTGTTATATAAATGCTTACCTTTTAGAAGTCCTCATGGGTTTGGCATATCTATTAATAATTCAGGTGTTTGAGAGGATAGCCTGTCAGTGGCATTAGCTTGTTGTAAAATTGGTACATTTTATCCTATGCATGTAGCTGTATTGCATATACCTCATATATATAGGATAACATCTGCTGTAGATATTTAGCTCAATTATTTAGGATTCTTTGTTTAATGCCTTCCCTCTTAAAAAACTGAAACATACAGGAAAATGCTAGTAACAATTACAGAATTAGGGGCTGTCGGAAGGATAGACCTTATATGAAATATAAAAGAGGGAATAACTTATGGAATATGAATTGTTCAGGAAATTCAGCCCATTTAGTGATCTCATGCCTTTTAATTTCACTGTTCTTTTCCCTTTTTGAATGATCTATTGCTCCTATTTTTCTGAATCCCCATTTGGCTGTCCACTTTTGGACTTCTGAGTAAAGGATAGTGAGACTAAATACTTAAGATCAAGAATGAACTACATTTGACTGATATACACGTCCTGGGATTCCTAAATCAAATGTGATTTTGTCTATAAGTCTGTCCCAGTCTTTGTCAAAGGCATTTGCTGTTTCATGACAGAAGAAAGGTCTGCCTTTCGATGCCAGATATCCCTAATAAGTAACAAGACCTGTTGTGAAGCACTGGGCTCATAGGTGTAAGATGAAAAACTTTGGAATAAGGAAACTAGAACTTGTTAATATTTTCTGTTTGTATGGATGGCAATAAGCCACCCAGACCTCAGGGAAATAATGATGATTAAAAAAAAAATAACAAATCCTGTTTCAAATTTACAGAATAGGTAAAGAAGTGCTGCATGGATTTTGTAATTTGTTTATTTAAAATGGCACTGCAAACATGAATTTCAGCAATCCTGCTGGAGCAAATTGTACTAAAGTGGGCTACACGCATTGTTTAGGCCCCAGTCATAAGCCTCTTCCCAGTAGGACAGCTTACACAAGCCTACCAGAAAAATGCTTGTATTCAACAACAAATCTAAATTCACGTTGAGTAGCAAACGTTGGTATAGTCTGAAATGACGAACAAACAGTTACTTGCAAAGCACATATTGTAGAAATATCCTATAAAGATACAGGAGCTCACATTAATCATGTGAGCTAGGACAATGGGTGACCTTTTCTAATAAGAAATGAAGCATCTAAGGCAGCCATTAAATTTCACAGCAGCCCTATTTACTGTACGTCTGTGGCATTCATCATCGCACGATGTAAAAGTCCTCAGACTGCCAATGTTTGCCAATCATCTTTCTCCAAGGGGAAAATTGTTCGGAAGCTTTTAGAGCACTGCTCCCCAAATTCTGGCAATGCCAAGGCCATTACAGCTCCTTTTTAGACTTATAATGAACAGAGAGCAGCTGTTGAGCAAGCAAGGTTAACAAACCTTGGAAAAGCATTAGTACTAATTCACTTTTAGCACTTTTCTAAGCATGAAAGTTGAAAATGACTGTCTGACATGGGTCAACCACTTTTCCAGAAGCTGAATCTGCAAAGTCATTGATAAGATATCTAGGCTTTGGCTTTCAATACTTGCAGATCTAATTCACAAAGAGTTTTTAATAATTAGAGGCTGTACTAGATTCAGTCACTACTTTAAGATTTACAGTTGAGTTTTAAACTCAGGACAGAGTTGATAATTAGAAATGCTGTTGAATAAAGACAGAGTAATTCAGTGGTTGGGGCATGTGTTTTCTTGTTGGGTGAATGAGTTCTCATTGTCACTTTGAAAACTTGGACATCTACTACTCCTCCAAGACATTGTTTCACTGGCATATTTCTTGTAGCTACCCTATTAAGATTTCCTGCTTTTTTTTTTTTTTTTTTTCATTTGCCTCAGGCCTTCTCAGCTTCACAGAAAAACCAGTAGATCAGTCAGCAGTCTTGGAACCATTCATGTTTTTCCTTGCTTTCTTTTCTTCCTTGGTGATTTTCCCAGTTGCTAACTGATAACTCCAGCTTCTAATTAAGAAGACACCAGTGCCCTCCACAGCCCCAGACATGTCTTGCTTTACATCACCAATGAGTAGCTAACTGGTGGCAGGCTAGGTTTTGCAACATTTGACTTCGCTGAGTGCTGGTGAAGCATCATGTTGGTTTAGATGTAAAGAGAGCCCTTTGCCACTGTAGTTTACAACTACAGGCAGATGAGACCTCAGTGTTATCACAGTTTTAGCTTACCTGGCATTTGAGGCAGTTGACTTACTGAAAGACTTGGGAGAGTGGGGAGATCTTGTCCTTTCAAAACGCCTTCTTTCATTTCTCTCTGCAAGTCTGAAGCTGTTTAGTAGGAGCTTCCTCCACCTCCTCGCCCAGTAGCTCTCGCCTGGAAAACTTCTATTAAATGCCACTGTTCTCCATCTCAGTGAGCATATATGTAATACTGTTTTACAGAAAATGATGTCCATTTGTAGTGTCTTAAATGTCAAATATGAGTGATCCCTAATGCGGTGAAAAATGGGATTTGAGATGAAAAGGGCCTGGTTCAAAGCTAAGAAATAAGAGTTGTAATTTTTTTAAAAAGGGAACTACTTTGATGAAAAGGAAAAGCTGCAGGCATCACCTCATAGGTAGACTGCTCTTATTCCCTGTTTAAGTTATAGTACTGGATTCTGCCTCAAGTTTTGCTCCATTTTTGGATGTTTATTATAGTCACTGTAAGGAATGACTGTGGATAGCAAAGAAACACAGCTTTGGAGGTGAACCAAGACTCTGTAATCCAAGTTTTGGTTTTCTGTGATATGGATTATTGCAATCCTTTCTCCTTGGATATACCAAAATAACCCCTGTGAAAGCTTAGCTGGTCTATGATGCAGCTGCAGATCTTCCAAACAAGGCAGCTAGGAGAGCTATCAGTCCGCTTCTCCTTTGCTTTTCTTGGCACCCGCTGTAGTTTCTGCTTAGACTGAACATGGTTTTCTTCAGTTTTGAATCCAGGAACAGAACAGGTCTTGGGGATATCAGTGTCCACCTGTTTTCCTGTGGATTTTTGTGTCAGTGACCAGGAACCATACTGGATTCACCCATTCTGAATGCCTGTGGACAAAACTGAATTTGTCTTCAAAAATTCAAGTTGACACTGTGAACACAGGGCAAGATGTGACATCCATTACTCAATGTCAGCCCCTCTAAGAGATTGCTAACATGTATGGAAACAGTTTCAAGTGACAATCTTTACCTATTTAACAGTATGTAAGGTAGTGTGAAATAATGCGAGGAGTTCAATGAGCTTGTAAGTTTAGGGCAAGTGTAAAGAGTTTGTTAGTTATGCATAGTGCTTGAGAAGTTCACATGCAAGCAATAAGTTGTTTTGGTCCAGGAACTCCTGAAAACTCCAGACCTCCAGTTATGAAAGAAACAAACTATCAGTGACTGTCAGGGTGCATGCATCATCCCAGACCACCCCATTCTGGAAGGAACAAAGGCAGCTGGCATGGTTTTCCTTCCTGGGAACCACTGTTGCTGCTTTTCCACCCTTCCAGTCTTCATGCTCTCGTGCCTTAAGAGTGACTGCAGGGAGATGACAAGATCAGGGTGTTCCCACTGCACATCTACAAAGCCAAAGTCCTCTGTCAAGAGAAGTCTGAGAGAAGATGGATAAGAATCAACAGATGTTTTCCATCAACACTGCCTTTGATAACATTTCTAGTGGTGACAACAACAACTAATTGAAATGAATGTGTGTAAATACTGACTGCAGTCTGCAAAATTTATAAATAATTGACTGAAAAGTTTGATTTTTGCCAAATTTGAAGACTTGGATTCAGGTATCTTTTATTTATTTATTTATCTTATTTTATTTATTTATTTATTGCTTTATAGCATGGAAATTACAGTTCAGGGACTTCCTGCTTGCATTTTCCTCTGTGGTTCAGAAATCTCAACTGAACAAGCTCTGTTGCAATTTCCCATGGGCAGGTATTTCACAGAGGAAAGTATAACTTCTGATCATTGGTGTAATTCCAATTAGAAACTAGTTGCATAAAGGAGAGCAGCTAGCTGACTCTAGCGATGAATCTTTGTTGCTAAATAAAAATGTTTGGTTTCTGCATGACCTTTTTTTACACCAAAATCTAACTTGCTGGCAGGTCATGCATCATAAGCACTTTCAGTTAGGAGGTGAGAAAATGTTTTCCAGACATCGGAAATTTTCTAGACTTGTGCTGTTTTGGGGGAAGAGTGACAAATAACACTACACATCAAAAGCATATTTACATTTCAGACCCAATTCTCTTTGGCTTTTTTTTTTTTTTTTTTTTTTTTTTTCTCTCTGTGTCCAAAATACAAACAAATAAACAACAACCACAAAACACAAAACAAACAAACAAAACAAAATAAAGCAAGTCCTGCCACAAGCACGAGACAGCAGAATAGGAAAGGCAATCAAAGAAAGATTTATAACGACAGCATTGCAGAAGCAGATAATAGTAGTTATATAGAAAATAGCATTTGTTATGAAAGATTCACACACTGCATCCATGCACTCCCCACTTTACCAGCCATGTTCTCTGCCTGTCCTTGAGCATTCATTAGTATTGTGAATTTGTGAGAAGCTC
This sequence comes from Aythya fuligula, assembly GCF_009819795.1. NCBI lineage: Eukaryota > Metazoa > Chordata > Aves > Anseriformes > Anatidae > Aythya > Aythya fuligula. The sequence goes on from NC_045560.1 coordinate 116,992,953, forward strand.
AAACTCTGAACCACACACAAAAAGTTATTCTTATGTCCATACATAGGATCAGTCAGTGTCATCTTTCACTATGAACATGTGTGTTCTCAGTTTCTACTGGATTTGACCATAGAGAGGTACTATTTCTAAGCACAGAATTTTCTTATTTTGTAAGAAAATAGTGGGAAAGCTCAGTGTGAGTAACTGTATGTTTAGTTGTGCACTCTTCTAGTACATGCAGAAGACATCTTTCCTTCAAATACCATTCTACAATTGGTAGAACAATTGCTCAAAGAACAATTGCTCTTTGAATGTTTGTGCAAGGAATTTTTACATTTGAAGAAACTGTATTTAAATAAAGATTTGAAAGGAGAAAAGCATTTTTGTTTTGTTCTTTTTGTTTTGATTTGTTTTGTTTTAAACACATCTTTGTTTTAAAAATATTCCTATAACATTATCTCTTTTTAGCACTTGAAGGAGCTACCCTTAGCCACCACTTTCACTGTGAAGGTATCATTTTTCTTCTGACAAGTTCTTGAGCATCCTAACCTATAATTCACCCAAATATGTGAGGCATTAACTCTCTTTGGCAGCTCAATCCATTAAAGACAATAAAGAATTTGGATCAATTAAAGCATTATTTTGACAGACACTGTAATGAAATTGCTACTTTCATTCTGTTTGCCCTTTGACGTATGAGCATAGATCAATCCCAAGCTAGTATAAGGGTTTACCTTTACATCTGCTTTCCAGCAGTGACTGGGCATTAACTGTGCATTTTTCAATGATGTCACCGGGACTATTTATATAATATAAATCTGTGACATATATTATTATTTTCAGAATTGTTCCTTATTTCTATTTGTAAAAATGTACCGTTTCACATCCTTTGGATATGAAAGTGGTACCAGCCTCAAAGCAAGAAGTGCTGTGACATAGTCTTTCCCCTCTTTGTAGCAATCAGATCTTTGAAGATCCTGGGGCACAGAATTGTGACAGGGGCTGTTTATGGGTACCTGACTAACCCAGTTATGTATCAACTGAGTATCTTAGAATAGAGAAATAGAGAACTTCATCAGACAGGATGTAAAATGATTTGGCACTGCATTTGGTTTACTGGGCCTCCCTGGTATCCCTCTCTCCTCTGCTTTATGGGCATCAGTCATAGCTGGATGCAACAGCAATACAGATTACCTCTGATATTAACTGTATTTTTTACAGATAAGTGACACACATGAATATTTTTAATAATGTATTTCTTTTCACTTCTGTCATAGACTCTTATCATTCTAGATCCTGGAACTGAATTAAAATGGTCTTTAAACTCAAGTCATAGGGGACTGGAGGAGTTGGAGACCTTGCAAATGATTTATAAACACCTACTGTTGTCTTTGTTGAGATACAGTACATATTTATCTGTATTTCTCTCCTTCGTCCCTGAACTGCTGTGTCTCATGTACTAGAACTTGGATTTAGAGGAATATGGGCTTTTACTGCTACTGTGGGCTTCTGCTGTGTTGTTTTATTGTAGTTTTAAAGAGTCAGATACCTTGTTTTATCTTGGATTTTTGTCAAGCCCAATTGAAAATATAAGGCTTAATGAGGTGTTGAGAAGGGGAAAAGATTCAAGTTAATACATGTTCTTTTCAGCTGATGTCATTGCCAAGAATTTAGAAGTTTTTTTTTTTTTTTTTTTGTTTTTTTTTTTAATATAAGTAGTTATCCAAGGTCGTTCACATATTGATATGTTGATGCACTGTATAGTGACAGCCATTTTGGCAACAACTAAATTTGCGACATCTTTTTAACTTCTACACTTTTGCTGATAGACACTTTGAAAGAGAAATTATCATATAGAAGTTATTTGTGGTCTACCTCAAAGATAGGTCTTAGTAGCCTAAAGCAGGAAAAGGTAAATGTACTGCTAATGAGTAAGTGTATGGATGACACAATATAGGGAGGTACAAGGATAAGCAGCACACAGTGGGGGAACAGAATGTGAAAGACAAATGCAAAAGACCTTGAGATCTAAAGTAAGTGAAATGAGATCAAAGATAACTAAGAAATGTATCACTAATTGTAACAATATGTAAGATTAAAGTGAGAGACATCAGATCAAGATCTGCTGTGGTGAGATATGCCTGTGAAGAAGACATACAGAAGGTATATGTATTGGGCACATTATTTCTGTCAGAGAGAATATAAAGCATGATCCTGTTGTGCAAGACCATAGCAGAGCTCATCTGAAAAGCTGTACACAGTACTAATTTCCTACATGAAGTGTGAAAAATCCAACGGGTTCAGAGGAAATTTACCAGTGTGACCTAGTGTCTAGATCCTACATTTTCAAGCCCCTATTTTGCAAGGGTACTTTGTCAGATATAGACAAAACTGAGAAGATATATCACTATTCATATACCACAGAAGTAAATTATGAGAAGAAAGAAAAGTTATCTAAGGTAGCAGACAATTCTGGTATGGTTTCCTGCAGATGAAATTCAGATCAGAAATTAGTAGCAACTGGCTTCTTGTAAGAGATAATGAGGTCTGGTACAGACTTCTATTAAGCATAAGGATAAAAGAAAAGAGAGAACTGCTCTGAAAATAATTTTTCCTAGCTTTAAGAAAAGAGTTACAAGATGAAGATTTATCTGGAAGCAGAGAATTGCAATTAACAAACTAGATCTGGTCACTCCCATTTTCTGTACTCTTAAAATTTTCTTGCACTTAGATACATTATCTTGGTTCTTGTATAAAATAAGCTGAGCCCATTTGCATATGCGTTCACACTAAGAGTGAAGTGTGATCATACTTGTGGTACAGAGGCTTTAAGCACAGCCATCACTATTTTGCAGAGCAGACCCTTGGGAGTTTTTAAGTTTGCTTGAAGACTTGCTTTCAGCCATAGGAGTCTCTCTAGTCCTTTCTCTTTTTCTGACAGTAGTTAATATTTACTGAAAAGAACAGGTTAAAAAAAAAAAATATATATATATATATATACACTATATTTGCTTTTCGACTTCAGACGCAATCAGACTTTCACTGTAGGTATGTGTGATTCATTCTACATGGAAACCAAGGCAGTTACAAATGTTAAAATGAAATCAAAATAAGCTGTTAAAATTCTTATGTATTCTTCCTGTTTTGTATTTTTCTCAAAGCATAAATTAAGTGACATTCTGAATGAGACCATATAATGCTGCTCTTTGTCTATGAAAATAAAAGACATTCCTCATGTTTTGTACAGTGGCTCAGAAAGTCTAATACCTGATGCATTATCCTTATTTCACTATGAGGATGTACATTACAAAATGGTTTTAGCTTGATCTTCAGAATAATTCCACATAGAAACAGCATTAATGAACTGTCTACCATCTTTATCAGTCATTGTTAATACTTTTCCCACTCAGTTTTTGACTTCCCATCTGGCATTTCAGTATCATAGACATACTTTGCTCTTCATAATGCTGCTTGCATATCTTCATATATATTGTATATTTCAGATAACAGGATACTTACACCTTCCTCCTCAAAGAGCATTTTAATGGATTACAGAAAGCCTTTCAAAGCCACTGGAGTCCTGCCAGCATCTTTTAATGAATGAAGGGCCCAGTCTTACTGTCTACTGGACTTCTGGACACATCTGCATTTTTACATTTTACACTGAAAACAGACAGCTGAGCATGTTAGCAGTGTTGTATTTGTCAGCAAGAAATCCCAAATACACCAGCACGCTGGCACCAGAAGCAGGATTTAGACAATGGCCCAGTAAGGATGGATTTAAATGACAACAGAAGAAATCCTTTTTCCTGTATTTTTTAACTGGTTGCTTGACTGCAGTTCAATACACAGATTTCAACTGAGAGTGAAATTTAAAATATCTTGATTCTATTTGTCCTGTAAACACCATTTCCTTTCCTTTAATGCTTCTTTATTTAGAACCAGTGTAAATCTTGAAACAGGAGTCTTTGCACAGATGCAAATATATCTCTGGAATGGAAATAATTGTGGAAATAATCCCACATCTTGGTGTTTATGAATGAACATAGCGCAAATATGACTTACAACCCATGTGTACATTTGGAAAACTATTTTTCTTAGATATCGAAAGACACTATAATTGTCTCCTGGGAGGCAGTGTGATCATACATGAAAAATAGAGTTTTCTAACACTCGTTCTAAAAAAACCCATATTGTGTCTGAGATGAGTGAGACAAAAGTTGACCCATAGTTTCAATACTGGGTTTCTGAAACACATCATTGTCTTAAGAGAAATCACTGCCATCTTTCTCACTGAATATTTGGTCATGTCATGGAGAAAATCCTTGCTATATTGCACCCTCAGTGGTTTTGTAAGCTGAGGAAATTACAGAAATCATTGTAGGAACTGTTTATGAAATGTAAGGGAACGGGTAGTAGAGATAGGATCTTGAGACTGAATATGGTCTGGTATGGGCTTAAATTCTGGGTTGTAGGAGAAAGTCAGGAAAAAATCTATGAGGAAAAATAGCCTCTGAAGAATCAGGTGTTTCTGCTGGAGTTTTAGAGCAGGAGCTTGGCCCAAGTGGGACCTGGTCCGGAGTTTTCACCTGGCTTCAAAATTTATAAAGTAGTTGACCAGACTGGTCTAATAATTTTATGAAGTGTGTGGTGTCCTCTACTGGTGAATCAAAATGTTACATGGACATTTGCACATTCTTAATTGTTACAACTGGATATTTTCCAGAAAAAGCCTAGCACTTTTTTTTTTTTTTTTTTTTTTTTTTTTTTTTTTTTTTTTTTACAGTTCACAAACCAGATGGTCTGGGGTCTTGTCATACCTCTTATTTCTCCCATAAGGTAAATGTGGTCATCCATTATTTTATTGCTACTAGTCCAAGGGGTTCTCTTTCCTCAACTTGATTTGGGTTTCAGATATATTTGGCCAAAAAGGTAGACACTTTTTTTGTGTGGTGCACAGAAATCAGATCCTTGAATTATTTCAGAGCACATCTGATATTCCCATCCCTAGCAGAGAATGCCACACTTGTTGCATTTTTATGTGTTCTGATAGATCATGACGATAATGTAGTAAAAACTGATTTCAGATGGTTTCCCGAATCATTCTTTTATTGCAAAGAATTTGCGCCTTGCTAGTATGAATTCATTTTGTACTTCTTACCTGGGCATCTCTTGTAAGATCATTTCATATTCAGGTAGTTCTTACATGGTCTATCATAATTTATTATCAATGATGCAATAGTTATTGGGTATTTAAGAGGACGTAACTGTTTGTGCTCAAATTCTATTAACACTTTATTTGCTCCTTCATTGCTAATTAATTTACTATATCTTCACAGAGATCTACTATAATGCAGTTGAAGTTCAGCTGTAACTTCTAAATTAAATAATGGGAGATTAAATAAGCTGTTGATTTTTCCTTCTCTGAGAGTGCTAACTTGAAATAAAGTAGTAATAAAGTAGTAGCTTTTAATTTTATTTTAGAATAGCAGTGTAAATACAAACAGTATAAATAAAGGACTGACAAAATGAATGACAGGTGGGACATGAGACAGGGGACCAGAAGTAGAGCTTGTTAACTTGTCTACTCTTGCAGAACTGTTTGAAGTACAGGGGTTTTCTAAGCATTTGCTTCGTTCTTCCATGGTCTAAGATTTCAGAATACATACTCTGTTAGCACAAGTCACTATGGCCTCATGAAAGACATACAGATCAGGGTCTCAGTTTCCTATTATGCAAAACAAAAGTTAGAACTGATAATAGATACTTTGCAAAATTTTGAGATTTGTGAAAAGCATGCCAATATGATACTTTAGCCTTTAACAAAAATTAATTCATTTTCTACCACCTACACTTTGTAGAAAAACTACTTTCTTATCATTCTTTGCATATATCTGCATATAATCAAAATTATATACAAAATATTATATATTTTTTACATATAAGCCTGTCTCTATGTTCTCAATACACTGACTTACTATCATATGTTTATTATGATAAACATAAATCATAGGGAAGGGAGAGCATAAAGGAAGGCTTGAGCTACTTTTCACCAATAGCTTGGCTGGAATTTTGAGCCCTGGCCACTTGCTTGATAGGAGCTTCCTGGGTATATGGAAGCTCTGATTAATCAATTACAGGTCAATGTTTGAATTCTGATTATTTGCATCCATGTTCAGATGGTAATTAAATGGCATTCTGTTGACCTGGATACTAGCTTTAAAATATATGACCTTTCCTTGGCAATCTTTCTTCTCCTACAGTGTCTCCCTTTTTTTGCACAGTCATGCCTGGGAAACTAAGCTTCACATCAGCCATGCTACGAGGAAGGGTCTGGATCAGATGGTGCCCAGAAGTCTGTCCAGAGTGACATTTGTTTGGTGACAATTTTGTTAACAAAAGAAAAAAAATGGTGACAGAGCTGGGAAATTATGTGTCTCAAGGAGATGATGATTTGAATCAGCATAAGCAACATCAAATTTGTTTATAGCAGTCTCCAGCCATTTCATAGGCTGCTATGTTGTCAATTGCTCAGCTCTTCCAGATGGCTTGTTTTCTGTTCTCATGTCACTGTCCCCTCTTCAATGTATGGTGCCCATAACAAGAGGGCTCCCATCATGGCAGGTTCTCCTTCTTCCATCTTGTCTGGCGAGGAGAAGAATGGGCAGTTGGCAATGCCCTGTTGTGATACAGGGAGCTGGAAGGGTGGGTATGCTTGTGTGAGCTTTCATAAGTAGATATCTTCCTTGAGTAATTTCTTAGCATGCAAGGTCAGGATAAAACTCCTGAAAAAATGAAACATGCTCCCTGCTGTGAGAGCTGATCATCACCATCAGTCACAGTAGTGTCAGTGAAAATATTCCATTTCTGTCGGTGTGGTTGTCAGTCTCTGTTCAGCTTTCAGAACCAAATGCAAGTTTATATTGGCAGCATGCCTTACCACAGATTCCTTCCCAGGAGGAAGGTCGTGTTGGTGTTTAATAAAGACACATTTTCGCAGTTTCAAAAATTCTAGTTTACAAATAATATTTATGTTTGTAACCAAAGTAAAGATAATCTGGAGCAGGACTGGATTACTGCAATAGTGGTACTTGTCTTTTGCCTTCAATCTTCCCACTCCTCTTGCTTTCTTTCTGCTTTCTCTGAGGCTCATCCAAGGCCCTCTGTGGGCCAGTGCTTCTTTCTAAAGGTAATGGTAAAGTATTGAGTGGCTTTTTGCTGACAGTGAATTGACCCACCAGAGGATGGGCCAGTTACTAGTGTCAATGCAAGGGAAGCAGAGTCACTGGGTCTAGTGGAAGAACCAGAGGACATCAGTGTGATTGAGCCAGCTGGGGAAATCTCACGCTGAGCTTTGTCTCCTATTTCAGCAGTGGTTTTGTCAAATTTGGTGACAGAGCTGGGAAAGTCCAGGAACAGCAGGTATCTAATGCAGTCCAAATTATTTTTGATGATGTTTCTTTCTTTCATATTCTACAGCCTGTGACATTTCAAAGGATGATGGAGGTTTCTGTTGTAACCTGTGCCATGTTCTAGCATGAAGAATAACAGGTTAACAATCAAAAGACTGTATTATTTCATGCAAGAAAAACAAGATAGTTGAATACAGAGTTGAATTTTTCCTCACTTTTTGCATTATAACATTGTTCCTTCTCAAGCGGAGGTGTAAAAAACAGTGTATAGCTTCATTTCCTCTGAACAAAATGAAACCAAACCTGTCACAGAAGAATAACTCAGTGCAAAACTGATAATAATGAGGATGCTCTGATGAGCAGAAGTCTCTCAATCACAACATGGTCCCAACAGAACAGCATTTTAACAGATACTGCATGGTGAATTGTCTTGAGAAAAGCCTTCTGGCCAAAACATTGACATTCACAAGCAGCTGCTGTACTCAGAGAATGTGGGTTTTAATTATCTTGGGTAAAACAATCAGTTTGGAATGCAAGGTAAGTTAGACTCCTGAATATTACTGATCACCTGGAAAATCACAATGAATGTATGCTTTTCTTCTCAATCTACCTTTCAACCTACAGCTCATTCCCTAGGCTGTAACAAATGCATTATGTTTTGCTTAGCAAAGCAGCACTGCTAAAGAAAATCCATGAAATGTAACTTGAAAGAAAGTGGATTACCTAAATGAAAAAAGAAAAACCAAAAAAAAAAAAAAAAGTGTTCTATTGTTACTAACTTTCTCTGCATTCATTTCCTATGGATTTAATATACTTGTGTGTGATTTCCAATCAAATAAAATAGTCCATCTACTGATCTCTTCTCGTCAACAACTGAACATCCACAGTTGCTTCTTGTAACTTACTGTGATTTTTTTAGACCATCACAACACCATGCCTCAGATAGCCCGAATCATACACACTAACACTAAGCCTGTACATACATTGCCTGTACCTTTATTCTCTCCTGCTAGACCCTGTAAGCACCTTTCCCAAGACTGGTAGTATTGCATGCAAAGTCCAGAGCTGCTTCTCGATAAATTCAGGTCAATGCTGGTATAGTAACACCGGGTGGCAGCAGTGGGTTTTCAGCCAGCAAGTTGAGCTGTAGTGATCCTGTTGTCTGAAGTAATGAAGACATAGAAATTAATTTTGTTTTGATTTCTGAGAAGAGCGCTTGACGTGTTATTCAAACCCAAATTTCTTCAGTTTGTCATCTGTTCATGCCTCACAGTCCTGGATTCCTTCTTTTAACTTGACCTAACATTGTAAATGCTGTAAGAATGACAGACTCATCAGGGTTTAGGATACGGAAGGATGCATGGCCTATGTATCATCTGCTGAGAGTTTGGGATTGTTGCCAACGCTTTGTAGCTGGAGGAGAATTGGACAGTGATTTGTCTTTAGGGCACATGTCATGTTTGTCCTGATCTTTGCCCCTACTTAACATGTCAGAGTTGTGACAAGCATAATAGAAGAAACCCTCTCAGAAGTATATTTTGCAATTACTGCAAACTTTGCTGGGCAGATGACAGACCTGGGGAACAAGCTGCCTACTAATGTTTTCTTCTGACAGGAGGTTTTCTTCTCTTGACAGGTCCCATCTGAGTGGGCATCACCTGGTTCTTGGGAGCAGAGCCCAGGGTAAAGACAATTTGTTGAGCTGTTTTCTTCCTTCTGGGGGAGATTAGGGTGAGGTCAAGCTCCAAAACCAACATCTTCTTACTTTATCTGACATATGTGTTGCCTGTTGCTCTGGTTATTCCCAGATGCAGTTGGTTTTTTAACACTGTAGAGACTGAAATATACTTTTTTGCAGGAAGACAAGTGAGTGATGTAGAGTTCTGAGAATGACCATCATTGGTCTTAGCTGTCAGAGTTAGTGAGATGCCCTCACAAAGAAAGACTAACTATGCTTCCTAGAATTAGCAGTGCAGCAGCATGATTTAATATACTATTTTCATTTTTCTTCTTTGTGGGAATACGCAATGGTTTTCCAAATGTCTTACGCTTCTTTAGTCATTCACACTTCCATCTTTCAATGACTTAGATAAGCTGGTTCAGTGGAGTACCATGTAACCTTTCACTTGCTTTCATTGCTGATTAAAACCTAAACCCACCAGCACCAGATGAAATCACTTATGACTAGGACCTCTGAAAAAGAATATAAATAGTTTTCATTGTAGCAGACTCCTGTTCATGCTGCAAACTCCTCTTTCAAATTCAGGGCTTTTCATGTAGCCAAACTATAACTCAAAACCCAATTAAGGCTTGTTTACAAAGGCTGGTAATATGTCCATTTGCAGTGGAAACCTGTTTGTTAAACAGTTGACGTCTTGAAAATCTTCCATTGCCTTCCAAAAATTCTTCCAATCTTTTACTGTTTCCACAAAAGTCATTGGAGTCACTGTGGTTCAGCTCATGGCAGTGCCAGTGATCCTAAATTCTAAATGCCTTGAAATTACACATAATTAGGTGCAATATGCATAAGGATACCACTGGTAAGCATTGTGATTTGGCTACTTATACTAGATCAGAGCTCATAAGTGCAAGCACCTAATTTCCTTCAGCAGCTGTTGGGTTATAATGAATAAAAATGGAGATGAAGTCAGTTGTTTTTGTCAAGTATCGAGGCATAAGTAAGATTAGAAGATGAAACTGGAAACGAATAAATCAAATTTATTTTTGTTTTACCATTAGCTATACCACAAGTACCACGAGAATTGGAGGCAGCCCCACATAGGGAAACCACTCCTGCATATCAGGCCAAAACAAGGCCTGAAGATGGGTTTTCATTCCTAAAAGAATATGTATATATTGTACAGTACAAATATATAAGTAATATATAACATGTATATAATATATATGTAGTCAGCTATATAGCTGACAAAATGGAAGACAATGCTTCTCCCTAGAAGCAACTGCAAAGCTTGAAGAATATGTTGGACTATGGGGCAGAAAGGGCTCTAAAGTGTGCTGTATTTTCCATGGTGCTTTCTGATCACTGTTTTCCACCCTTTGTAGCATGTGCACTCTGCTCCTCTATGTTGCCTCCATCCCACCACCATGCCACCTACTTCAGCTCAAGCCCTCCCATTCCATTCCCCAGGAGGTATCCAGAAGCATCTTCCCATGCTCCAGCCCAGTAACTAACCCATTTTGCTGGTGGTACCATCAGCCCCAGCCATCTCTCCCACAATCCTCTTTCTTCTTAATATTTCTCTAGGTTTCCCTGTCTGGGTTTTGCCCTACTCTGACTTGCCCCTACCATGCTTCTCCACTGTCCGTAGAGATGGTGCTGTCATTTCTGTGGTGCAAGTTATTCTGTGGTTCATGCACCACTGGCACTGGGGTCAGCACTGCCTTGTGAGGTGGGAGATGGGGCAGAGCCTCACTGGCAGTGGAAGGGGAAGGATAGCCAGAGGGAGAGGGAGAGTTGGGTCTTTTGTAGACTGGGATTAGATCAGAATAAACTGCTGCAGAATCAACTCTAAATCTCTTCTCACTACACCCTCAAGTAGCTCAGACAGTCAAAACTGCTGACTGTTTTTAGCACTGAGGAAGCCACATTGATCATCTGTAATGCACGTTTACATGAAAGATATTTACACAGATGCAAAATGCAGCATCTCATTAAATAATTTTTCATCACATGTCACTTATGGAGCAGAAGAAAATTTGGCTGCTGCACAGCAGTTTCTACTGAAGTGGCTAGGACATAATACATTGACATTCAGCTGAAGCAATCAGCTTGAGAAATTTCGTATTGAATGTATTCTGAAGAGTAATTAAGCTTCCTACAGTAAGCAATGCTTGTTAAATTGGGTGTTACTACTTGTTACTTAAAGCAGATAAGGCTACATTGTTTTAAACAGCCTGTCTTATCTTCCCTAAAGAATGAGATTATCTTCTCCGTCTTGTTCTTCCCAGTCTCTCATGAAATACACTTGAGTGCCTGTCCCTCAATCTGTTTTTCATGTGGCCTTCCATAGTAATGCTCAGTAGTCTGTAGCTGTCAGAGTAGCAGTGAGCCCATAAGCAGTGATGATATTTTTCCATTATTCAGGGCCCATTCTGCCACTCTTGCTCACACAGTGTAGTATCTCTTGTTACTGGAAATTATGGGACTGCCTATCTGCCAGGCACTATACAGAGGAGTAAGAGCAGCAGAGGCACTGAGACAGCGGTAAGATATAGGCACTGTTATAAAAGCAAGAGGATACAGTTCTGCATTATTTACTTGTCTCATTTGGTTATTCAGTGCAAGGAGAATAAAAACTTGATGAAAAAGGGCTTGCTGTAACCTCCAAATATCATTTTGTTTGTATAACTGCAATGCCCAGGACTCACTGTTATGGTCCAGACCCAGAGTGTGTATAAATACCAAACAAGATTAAGTTCACTGCTTCTCCTGTAAAACAGTTGCTGCTTTCATATAATGCTACGTTAATGTGACTAGAATTTTCTCCATAATTTGAGTTTACATTATGAAACACCTCAAAGCATAAATGACACTGTTCTTGATACCATGCAAATACGTATCACTTTAATGTGCATTATTTGCAAGTCCCAAAGGAGCAATTGAGTCAAATAAACTAATTCTTCTGAGCGGGATTAGTGTATCCCATGAGAAGCCATGTCGCATTACAACTGATCTCCTCTGTTTTTTTTTTTTCCTAAAAATTCAGTCACTGCGGTTTCTAGGTACTGTGTGCAATCCATTTTCTTACATTTCAGCACTGGAATGGCAGTCACTAGGGAGGGTTTTTAATCCCATGACTTTTATTAAAACACAAGAGAAGAAGCATAAACCGCATTATTGCTGAAGGAAGTTGGTCTGCGAAGCTCAATTCCCACATGCAAGAATAAGTGAATTACAAGTTAATCTATGTGCAAAAGAGTTTTAGTGATCTCTGTCTGCCTTCTGTGATTTCAGGTCTCCCTGGAAAAATGAACCAAACAACCCTACAAACACATATTTTTCCACTGTCAAATATTTCTCATTTCTAGACAGAGTCCCTTGGCACATCAGTAACTTCTTTTTCATTCTTCGAGTGGATTACCGGTCACTTAGGCAACAGTCAAAATTTCCGATGAGTGAGCAGACTTGCCATGAAAACCCTCCAGCTAGTCAGTGAACAAGTGACATCTCCATGACTAGTAGAAGAAATATCCATATGATCTCCTTTGCATACAGCTTGACAGAAGCTGCTAAACCAGGGAAGATCTGAAAAGTAATCCAAGATAATCAGCAGATTAAGACAGGCACTCTGTGCAGCAATTCTCAGTTTGAGTGTTTGTCATCATGCTAAGCTTTTCCAAAGTGTAAAAGTGACTGGAGGTCAAACTGACATCCTCTTTTGGCAGTTTGCATGCTTGCCCCACAAATTATGCATAATGCCTGGCTGTTCTAGAAATTTCTTGAACAAATAATGCAAGCAAATTCCATCCTTCTGTACTCTTCTGCAATCTCTGATGTGGTCACAACAACACATTTGCATATGACATAGGTTTTCTCTCCTTTTATTGTAAACAAAAGCTAAATTATTCAATATACTGTGAGTGCAAGCTCCTTGAGGGAGAAAGATGCTTAATTTTTTTCCATTTTGAATTTTCAGTAGGATTTCCTATTTTGGTAGTATAACCTGTCCCCTATTTTTTTCCCCAGTAGGCTGAAAATTTAGATACTAAAGTCATGGATATTACAGAAGAAGATGAAAAAGTGCTGTAGTGAGCCCTGTCAAATACTGACCTATATGGCGTGTTTTGGACAATGTCACCTTGTTGCTCTGTTTCCTCCCTGTCAGTTGAGCACTGGAAGAGAAATATTCCTGTTTTGTCCTTGTTATTGCTCCAGTCAGAAATATTTTGCAGGACAAATTAATGCTCACTAAATTAATACTGATAATGACTGGAAGCTGGACTCTCTGTTCTGGACTCTCTTGAAACAATGTTAGTGAACCTGTTGGATGTGCTGCTTGAGTGTACTCTTACATCTCCAATGTGCTTACTAGCAAATATTATTTTAACAAAATTTAAATTATAATTCTAACAGTCATGGCCAAAATGATTCAGTAAAATGTATGTTTCCAGGAGTCTAAAATTCAGCTGTGGCTTATACAAAACTCAGTCTTGTAAACTTTTGTACAGTTGCTTCCTCCACCTGTTGCTGCTGCTTTTAGGAGAAAACATTTGATATCAAGGTGGAACTGGGTTAGTAAGGATCACAATACTGCTTGCATTTTTCTTTCTTTCTGTCGACAAATAAGGTTAATATTATGAATGACTATTCAGGATTATCTATGTCCTTTTTCTATTACCTTCAGAGGTTCTTTGAATAGGGTGTCATCACTGACTGCAAATGTCCCCAACCTGAAAACTTAGAAGTGTTCACAAACAATGTAAAACCATTGTGTAAATTTGGTCAAATATTTACATGGATTTTTTGTTTGTTTGTTTTTCTTCCTGTCCTTTACTGTTAAGGCAATGAAGGAGATTTTCATTTCCCTTTAGAGGCAGCATGATTTGCAGACTTTCTTTTTTTTTTTTTTTTTTTTTTCTAGCCCTTGTAAGGCTCATGCTTGTGTTAATTGTATAAATTTGAGTCGACTGTTCAGAGGGAAAAGGATGATCTCTAGCCAGCTTCACAGAAGAACCTGAGACCCTGGACAAAATCTAATGCAAGGGTTATAATGTAGATTGGAAATGTTGCTCATTGGCAAATTGCTTTTCTCTAAACAAACATCACTGACTTCATTTAGGTGAATATGTGGACTTGTGCAACCAAGTTGGAGTTCTACGTTCAGAGATTGCATTAATTCATTAATAAATGCAATTCAGGTTGCATTAAATGAGATATGATCAAGAAATATCAAAAAGCCAGACAGGTGCTGAAGCTCAAGGCCATCTCAATTCATGAGGTTCTGAAACTTCGAATGTGGAGAGGTATATACAAAGCAAAAAAAGTCCCTCCAGAAATTCTCATAGTCTACAGCCTCTTAGCAATTTTCTCAGTTGTGTGTTTTCATTAAAAGTTGGCCCTCAGACTGAAATTTGTTTCTGCTTAGCTTTCACTGGAACGCGGCATGTAGCAGCTACCTCTGAAAGGATCCTCTTTTGGGACAAAATCCTCAAAATAGTTAAATGCTTATCTTGCCCTTAGTTCTTTGGGAGATAGCTTCCCAAACACCTTTAAAAAACTAGTTCTTATACACTCACATTTTTGAAAAGGTTAGAGAAGTCCTGTACAGGACTGATCCATGCATATGAAAACTTGTTGTACTTTTGTTAGAGTCAGAATAAAAAAATATAGGCAATCCTCAAGACATATAGGGCAACACTTCATAAAATGTGAAACACATTGAGAAAATTCCCCAAAGTATTATAATACAAGTTAGCACCAGTAATGTCTGTGCCAGACAAAACGAAGAAACAACAACAACAAAACAACAACAACAACAAAAGACCAAAATAAAAATCCATTTAATGCTTTCCATCTATCTTAAGTATATATTCCTGTGGTTCTGCAGTAAGCCCTCCCCAAATGTTTAACAACATGAGCCTCAGAATTGCTCTTATGCTCCCTTACAGCCCTCTGGGCCTGACAGAAATATTTCAAAAAATGCAATTCTGTAAGAAACAAACAAACAAATGTGATGTGAAAATTTTACATGAAGAGGGTAATAATTATGTTGAGTAATACCCACTGTGCTAGACTCTTCACTAGATACTTCATAAGAGGAAAGCCTTTGCTCCAAGGAGCTCACAATCTCATAATTGCATATTCAACCTTAATGTTTTATTTATTGTCTTTGTTTTGAGTCGTACTGTGACTTTAAACATTTTCTCAACATAGTTGGATGTTTGGGGCTTGGGGTCTGAAAAATATAAATATGCATTTGAATGGTAGCAGTGCTTTTAGTGTGAAAGCTTTTATCTCAGACATTTGATAATAATTGGTCTATAAATAAATATCACAGTGTTAGATAGATGCAAACAATTTAATCTGGATGATTAATTTGTGGATTTAGCTAATTAAAATTCACTGGCTAAACTACATCTTGCATATATTCAAATCTGCAAAAATATAAATAAATAAATAAATAAAATAAAAAAGAACAACCGGACAGAATAAAAATAATTTTAGTTTCTCATGACACTAACTCAGAAAGTGCAGCCGATCACACTGGAAAATCAGGGCCAGAGTGGACTTTGAAGGAACTCTGCAATGCTAAGGCAGAAAAGCTCGTGTTACACTGATATTTCTTGGTGTCGAATGCAAATTTTCCTTTGGGTATTATTAAGCTGGAGACTAACACATTCAAATCTTTGCTATAGCTCTCATACTGCAGGGAGCATACATGTTAGTTCATGGCCTCCTGCCTCTTTGTGTTTTGCTGTTTAGACTAGGGATGACAGCACATGTTAAAGCATTAAAATAATTTGGATCACGCTGTCTCCTTCTGCTAAGAAAAGTTTTATATCTTGTTTCACCTGCTTCCAAGCCCACCATAACACACAGGTCAGTGCACACAGCCCATGCTGAGGACAGTGTGCCACCACAACGAGGGATGAGAACTGCGACATGCGGCCTTGTCGGTCGATGGCAGCTACCGCTGTTTCTTTAGAGCAGCAGCTGGTGGAGTACAAAGCAAGCTCTTGGGAATGGCAACCTGGTCACTGCTTGTGGCATTCCACACAAAAAGGTGTTTTCTAGCTTTAAAAGTCCTCCCAGTCCTCTAACAAGGCCTTTACAATAGGCCGAAGTGATTCTGGGGTCACCTGAATTTGTGCCCTGCTGGATAGTTTTCTTCTCAGGTGTGTATTCTGGTCAAATCCATAAGCACAAAAAGTATGTCTGCACTGCAGGCATGACATTAGGAGGAGTCAAGCTGCAGAAGAATGGCAAATAAATCTAAGCAAAGCCCCATGTGAAGCCCCATGCTGTCTTAGCCAGACTGCCAGCCAGCTTCATGCCACCAGTTCTGGGCTGTCCCATTGAACTGCAGCTCAAAGACCTGTCAGGCCAGGAGCTGGGCTAGGCACTAAGCCAAAAGTACAAAAATCCATCACACTTCAGTATCAGCACTATCACATTTCAAAGTCATGTCGTTGCTAAAAAGCTTTCTTTGGAGACTTTGTTTTCAGAATAGTAGCTAAGCGGAGGAGAAAAGATGCCTACCATGTGTCAGCAGGTGTTGTTTAGCTGTCAAGCATCTTCTCTGACAGTCACAGTAGGATATTTTGAGCTCGTGAGTACATCAGAAAAGACCTTGCTGTAGACGTGGGAAAAGGGGACAAAATGAAAGGTGGCAACAGACAGAGCGATGAGCACTGGAACACAGCTCTGGGAAGTCTGGGTCTTGAACAGGGTTTCAGGTGCAGCCTTGCTTCTATTAGGATGGTCCCTGGTTTGGAAACTCTTTTCCATGTATGCCTTTTCCAACAAAAGTGTACAGGAAAACATGAATGCAATTTGAATATACTTTATTCAAGCAGCCATTTCAAGGATGGAAATGATCAGGTAACTGTCAGTCTCTGTGATCTGCCAATTAAACGGTAAAAGGAAGAACTCCCTAGATGCTGACCAGTGGGCCAGGGGTGCTTGACAGAGGGGAAGAAATTCCTGGCAAACTTGATGCCACTCCCTGTAGGTTCCCCAGAATACCTCTTTCATTTTCACAGTTAAAGACTTAAAATAAAGATTATAGAGAAGCTATGGCAAAACTAGAAAAAAACTGCTGAATATTTGGGTTAGTATAATTCAGAATACAGCGTGCCATAGAACTGAACTCTATTACAGAAAGAACAAAACATTTATTGAAATTTTCTTGGGCCAACACATTTCACAATTTACTTTTGCTATCAGAGCCCTTTTTATGGTAAGGTTAACTGCATTTTAATTGAGCTTAATTTGCCTTAGTGCACGTGGTGTATCCATAGCTCTCTCTTACATGCAATGGCTGATTTAGAATGTGGATTGCCTCTTTTTTTAAGTGGTACTCTTTTTATGCTGAGCTTAAACAAAGCAGTTTATTCTAGCTGAAAAATAAAGATAAACATTCTTTCCTGTATCTGACAGGTAACATACTTTGAACAAGATGGAGGAAAAGACTCCATGTGAAGGAAAAGCTCATGCTTTTAAGAAGTTATGACTCAGAAACTTGTATAATGATTAGGATATTGAACTTGCAGATGTGTGAAAACTGTTTCCCCCTCCCCTTTTTCCCTATATTTGAATATGTATTTCTTCATATTACATAGTAATTACATTTAACATATTGCATATTCTTACTTCATTACCTAATTTAACTCCATAATTTACAATTTAAAGGATGAAAAAACTCAGACAAAATATGTTTAAATACAGAAATATTGGATGAAAATAAGGCAAAGAACTGATGTGATTTATCTGATAGATTGTTGTAGAAGAAACACAAAAACATGGGACTGAAAATTTCAGGATAGTATAAATTCTACTGCCAATGTAATAAGCAGTTCTCTCTAATAAAAACTTAACCTAAAAACTTATGTTTGCATAAGATTTTATAAGAGTTGCCTTGTCAGTTGGAAAAACAGTTACTGGATGTTGCCCAATTCAAAGTACATTTTGAGGGAGTAATATTTTGTGTCTGACAATGAAGTATCATAATATTTCAGAATAAAAACTGAGAATTAATAAACAGTTATTGTATAAAAATCACATCTATGTTTTATGTGGATTGAACAATTTGATAACAATGGATAACACTCTACAGGTGTCTTAAAGGAGGCTGTAGCGAGGTGGTGGTTGGTCTGTTCTCCCACGTGCCTGGTGACAGGATGAGGGGGAATGGGCTAAAGTTGCACCACGGGAGGTTTAGGTTGGATATTAGGAAGAATTTCTTTAACTGGTTGTTAGGCATTGGAATGGGCTGCCCAGGGAAGTGGTTGAGTCACCATCCCTGGGGGTCTTTAAAAGACGTTTAGATGTAGAGCTTAGTGATAAGGTTTAGTGAAGGATTTGTTAGTGTTAGGTCAGAGGTTGGACTAGATGATCTTGGAGGTCTCTTCCAACCTAGGTGATTCTGTGAACATTTTACCAATAATAATTAACTATTAATTTCATTGCTATTAACAGCTTAGATGTTGCATATTATGTCAGGAAATGTCTTAAACACAAGTTATATTCACCAACTGTGTTTTTGACAGTTTGCCCTGTACTCTCATGCTGATTCAATGCTATTTCATGAAGAAAATGTGACTATGCTGGGAGCAAAACTCATGTTTTGTTAGAAGGGAAACCAATATTTAAATTAGTTCATAAGCTCAGCATCAAAGAACAAATGCTGCATATAATGAGTTGCACAATATCCTGTGTATGCATGCTAGCAACCCTAAGAACACTTTAAACAAAGTAACTGCAAGACATAGGTTATAATCTCTCAGTACAAGTGCTTAAAGGAACAGGAAGTGTTTTCAAGACCTACAACTGATTTATAAAACCAATATTAGAAAACAAAGTGTGTGTGGGTGAACAAATGTTACAGACACTCAGAAACATAAAGCTGCTTTAAGCAGAAAATGATACTTTTGGGGAAACTATTGTTTGAAAGACTCCCATGGTTTTGTTATATTTCTTTGTTTATTTGCAAATTCTCCAGTGCTGTGTGTTTTGTAATTTAGGAACTGTTGAAGAAATTGTACATGACCAAATGAGAATAATCTGCCAAGAGCTCATGAGTGCATGCTGATTTAGATTGAAGGCACAGATTGGCATTTTCTGCTTTATTCTGGTAAGCTTTTTTTTTTTTTTTTTTTTTTTTTGATAACTCTTACTTAAGGAATAGGGCACATTATTAGATATGATATTGTGAATATTAAAATTATATTACAGCATATTGCATGCAGAAGTTGAGTAGAAGGAGAATTAATTAAATACTCAGCAAAACTGGAATTAAGGAAAAATTCAGTTCATGAGCATCCAAATTTTGTTTCAAAGGAATTTCAAACAGAATATAGTTTATTTTCAGGATTCTAGAATACCTCATCAAATCACATTTCTCCAGCTGTGGTACTGTTATCTTCAGGTTTACTCTGAGCACTGATTATCCAGCTGAAGGAAATAACTTTGCTGATATCATTTTACTTATTATATTGTATAGTGCCTTCAGGATTATTTTTGGCCTGGTTTCCTGAGGAAAGATGGACTCAGGATATTGCTTTCCATCTCTTTAGTAACTGTTGAATTCCCAAGACAGTTGTTAGCAAACTTTGTTAGAGGTCTTAAGGTTAATTTCTGTGTGTTTCCTAAATGGAGCAGCCTGGGAGAGAAGGCAGTAGTGGACAAGGTGATGGACCCAAATGAGGATCCAGGTTGAAGAGGTGATAGAGCAGACTTGGTGCAGGTAGCTCGATCAAGAAGCTGCCTCTTGCTGTCATGATGCCTGTATTGGCAGCCTGGCCTCTGCATGGGAGTGGAGAAAGAGGGCATTGCCCTGTGGGCAGGGAAGAAGTGAAGGGCAGCCAGGTGCCCTGCGAAGTCCAGGGTTACTGCAATGACCTGAGGTGCTTCATAAAGGGCAAGGGTTGAGGAGTGCTATGAGTATGGGAATGCATGGGATGACATTGGGAGCAGAAGAAAAAGAAGAAGTAAATGGGGAGGAGAGGTTTAGGACAAAAAGTCATGGACCACTGGGCTTCACTAGCTGCAGTACAGACTTCTGCTCTTAAACATGATGTACATGTATTTGTCTGGAGAACCTTTTTGTATGTGTACAAAAAGAACATGGTCTGTATGACTGGGATAATTAACACATGGACAGAAATCTGGGGCACTGGATCAACAGGACCAGTTGCACTGGTGCTGGCAGTGGAGTGATGTTGCTCCCCTGCTCTAACAGTCTTGGAAAAATTCAGAGGTAAAGCATCCATAGGTCAAGGTGGGCAGGACTCATTCCTGATTGTCTGGCTCCCCTCTCTGTAGCCACCATCCAGTAAGGCCATGAAGCATATTCCTCCTCTTGACCAAGTGCCAAATATTCAGGCTGGGGATTTAAAGGGAAAACCTAGTGACAGAGAACCAAGTTTACTCCCTTCTCCATGCTGTCTATCTTACAGCTGCCATCTGCAATCTTTTAATACTCTCAGCTTTATTAACTACCCTTTCTTATCCAGTGTAACTCAGCAATGGTGTCTCCTGGTCCCTCAGATGAAAACACTGAGCATCTTGGAGTCTTTGTTAGGTATTGTAACTTGCTGGTATTTCAAGTTACAGACTGGCAGTAATCCCATTCTTGTTTTTAATAGTTGTTACTGAAGTATTTGTTAATGGACCTGTCAAGAGAGTATATATTAAAAGATTACCTGATCCAGAAATACCAAGAGTAAATCTGATTCTCTATCCCTGTGATATGAGCCCCAGCATAGGGTGATCTGTGCTTTGCCTCCCAAGGACAATTTCTGGAGGACAAAACAATCTGGAAAATATTGTGTCTCTTCCTGAGTGAATGCCATTAACTTTCATCTCAGTCTTCCCTTAGGTGTGTATCCTTTTGTAGGTGAGGTCCCCATAGCTAAGCTTTGTTCCAGCTGACAAACTGATTTAGTAATATGGCATAAAAATATAGTAGTACACTTTGGTTTCTGATAGTCGTTCATTTGTTCACACAGATAGGAAAACACCAGTAATTACTCCAGTATTCCCAATTTCCTTTAGACCTTTAAGGTCTTGGAGACATTGGCTTATGTGTTCTAGCAGTCACAGTTTTGGTCAGTTGTTTGAGGACAGAAAGGAAAAGGGAAATTGTCGATGATTCTTTTTGAAGGAAATCCCCAGTATTTCTACCAATATTGTTCCCCTGCAAGGTTTTTGCTTACCAAATATGAAAAGTAATGTTCTGGACAAATAGTGGGGTCTTTCTTTGCACTACTTTCATCAGTAAAACTTGTACACAAAAAGTATAAATGGTCAAATATCGAATGGTTCAACTTCTTTTAAGGAAACATGGTCACTTTCAGTTGATGGAAGGGGAAAAGATTAGATTTCAGTGTTGTCAATCTCAGGTTGTGTATAATCATTTACATCTCTTACTTTATATGATATAAGCTTCAATTTTATTCAGAGTGCAATATATATATATATATATATATATATATATATATATATATATACCCACTGGTACGAAATGTATGATTATTTTCTAAGTCATTTTTGTCCTAGGTACATATGCACACAACTCCTGAAATGAATGTCAGTGCATCTCCAGTGGCATCACAGGAAATTTGAAAGCTCCATCCCCATGGAGAAGTTTACTTTCTTACTTTTTTGCTGGCAATGAGTCTGTGCAGTCTAGCTTATTGAAACCTAGAAGAGCAGAAAGGTATTTCGAATCTCAGGCACTCAATGAATGAGATGTGAAATGAATTTCATGTGGATCAGCCCCCTGGAGGCTTGTCACAATAGATAAGGCAAAGTGGATAGATGCTGCATTAGTTCATGTGTGCTTCTGAGTAGCAGAGCTAATAACTGAATCCTAATTTCACTTCAGGACACAAGGCTACTATATACTGTCCTCCTTTGATCTCTTCACCCTTTGCAGCAAACTAGAAAATATCATAATAAAACTTTCTAGATACATGCAGGAAGGAAAATAGTAAAATCTTATAAGAAAGCAAAACAAAACAAACAAAACAAACAAACAAACAAACAAACAAAACAATTCCCCCCCCCCCAAAAAAAAAAAAATTCCACAAGCATTTATTATTGACCCCTTTAAAAAGAAAGGTGCCAGACATACTCTTTATTTTTTACTCCTCTAGATATCTAACCTTATTTTCAATGATTGGTATGTGGGATAGCAGAAAAAAACACACCAAACAACAACAACAACAACAACAAAAACACCTTCATATGTGATGGACTGTGCTTGTATTTTACATGTCCTTCCATTTAACTCTTAACGAGGTGATGATATGGAGACACCTGAGCTGATACTGCAGTTGAAGAGCATACTTTGCTCAGACCACATTGACTCATTTACTTTTTCTCCTTGAGATATTAATTACGTAACGTATGAAGTACTGCTAAGTGTTTTTCACTGGCTTTCAGTAGCTGGGTACTACAGAGACTGTGTGGGGACAAGAAGGATGAGATGTACTATTTTAGGACGTTGATCAGGGAGTCTGAGTGTGGAAAGATGACCTACCGTGGTTTCTGTTGGCAGTTGTATCACTGTTGGGTCTTCCAAGTACCTTCTTCCTTGCCCTCCACATTACCAGGTGGGAAGTGTCACTCCACCACTGGGAGCAAACACAAACACTGTGACTAACCAAAATGTTTGGTTTAATATGAGGAAATGTCAGGGAAGATCAGCTGGTCCAGATGTTTCTTCTCATTCCTGTATTCAGTAGTTCCCTCCAAATCATGCAGGCACACTGTAATCCCAGGAAACATCCAGGAGCAGATCTGTCTGATAGATGATGCTTCCCCAGATTCCTTTGGCTGCTTATACTGTCTCTGTGCAAGTCACACACCATTCAGCAGCCCCAAGTGGCCCTTCACCTCTTTGAAGGGAAAAATACATAACTGCTTACTAATGCAATTTTGGATTAAAAACAAAAACAAAACAACAAAACAACTACAACAAAGCACTCACATGCATGTATTTCTTATGTTAATAATTTCCTAAACATTTCATGTGAATTATAGAATGAAACTCTATTTTATGACTCTGTTATTTGTTCTTTTTAATTTTTGTCTTTGCTTTTTGTGTTCATTCCAGTGGTTTTGATTCACTCTACATCATGCAGAAAAGCCTAGCACAGCATAGATTGGCAGTGATTTTAGATTGTGAGGTATTTTATAGCTCAGCATTATGGCTGAGCAAACAAAGGAGGTATAGTGAATATGTTATTATTGTCTCTAATCTAAACTCCCAACAAGTGACTACTAAGAAAATCACCATCTTTGCAGTCAGAGATAAAATTACTTTACAAACCATCACCACTTTTGACTGGCTTCCTGCTCTGGCTGAATAAGTAAGGGAGGGACAACAAGAAAGCTTATCACCTCAATGTATCTTTCATTTAATATAAAATCTTCAACAAGCAGGTTCTGGAATAATCACAATGTAGATACAAATAAAATTACTTTCCAAATCATTTGCATCCATACAAGTTAATAGACTTGTACTTGAACCTTTTTTTTGTGAATGCTCCCTGAACAAGGTAAAGTGTATTCTTTGACTCTGAATAAAAGCACAATGAAAGATGATTAAACACTGATTTTTAGGTAAAAGAAAATAACATATAAATGGAAATCCTCCTTGCTCTTAAGGGAAATGAGGTCTGAAATACTTTTGAAATCAAGTTCTGAAATCAGAATATTCCACTAAGACGTAATTTGAGAGATGAATGAATTGCTCCATATCATCAGCCTACTTTATTGATAATAAAATGATGACATTATAGCAGCTATTGCTCACAATTGTTCTTTGGTATTACAATGTTCTCATTGCCACAGGCTGAGAATTCCCATTTCAGCAGCAATCCTCAAATCTATTTTAATTCTTGTTCTGTTAATCATTATTTCATTTTCTTTCTTTCTTTCTTTCTTTCTTTCTTTCTTTTTCTTTCTTTCTTTCTTTCTTTCTTTCTTTCTTTCTTTCTTTCTTTCTTTCTTTCTTTCTTTTTCTTTCTCTTTCTTTTCTTTTTCTTTCTTCCTTTCTTTCTCTTCTCTTCTCTTCTCTTCTCTTCTCTTCTCTTCTCTTCTCTTCTCTTCTCTTCTCTTCTCTTCTCTTCTCTTCTCTTCTCTTCTCTTCTCTTCTCTTCTCTTCTCTTCTCTTCTCTTCTCTTCTCTCTCTTCTTTTCTTTTCTTTTCTTTTCTTTTCTTTTCTTTTCTTTTCTTTTCTTTTCTTTTCTTTTCTTTTCTTTTCTTTTCTTTTCTTTTCTTTTCTTTTCTTTTCTTTTCTTTTCTTTTCTTTTCTTTTCTTTTCTTTTTTCCTGGATCGTGTTAAAGGACAGGATTTCTGTGCCACTAACTTAATTTCTGAGTTCATTCTCCTTTGAGATTTCGTATAATTTATTTTCAGAGTCACAGAACAGGCAGAGTTTTACTTCCGAACTTTCCAAGTCTTTGTTTCCCAAGCCTAGAGTTTTCTAGAACAAAAATATAATCTCAGCTCCTATACCTATTTCACATACAACTTAATAACTTTCATGGACAATTTCGCTATGTAATTAACTGTTGTGTGGGTAATTCACACACATCTCAATTGACAAACAGTTTATGGAGTCATCCGTCTTAAAAACACATGAAAAATAAATGCATAGATCCTGCCAGTGATAGCTGTAGGAAGGGCTTTTGTCTGTGGTTATACAAATAGAATTTTGCAATATGTGAATTTTCCTGTAAAATTTCTGGGGTTTATTTTTGTAATGATTACTTAGGCTTTGCAAAGTGGACATAGCTTCCTGCTTGCTGTTTCTGCATCCCAGAAGAGGCAATGCATTCTGGGCAGCACCCCAGGAAACTGCTCTGTTAATCCCATGGGTGTTTGGGGTCCCCAGACTAGTGCCATTAGTAATGGAGCAACCTAAGGCTGACGCACAGTGTTACCCCACTCTGTATATGGAGCAGTCTGTTTTTCAAAATCCAACCTTATTTTTGCTTACAGTGTTAAGGACACGATTCTTGTGATTCATGGGCTACAGTCGCCGTGTTTGCCTGCTGGTGGAAAACACAAGGATACATGCAAACCTGCAGTAACCTAGGTGTCTAACAGCTTGGAAAATGGCCATTTGTTTGTCAAGTTCTTTGTGTAAAGCGGCTGAAAGCCTTGTCAGCCACACTTTGTTCTCTAATGTAACTAATCATGTTTTATTGCAGCTTTCTCAGACAGATAGGTACAGCTCAATTTGGATTGCATGTGCGTATGTTTGTTGTTGTTGTTGTAGTTTCATGTTGTTGTTTTTCTTTGTTTGTTTTGCTTTCAGGACAAACTAGCGTCACCACTGTCTTCCTTTTCCATCTCCAGCGTATACATGTAGTCTAAGCTTATTGGGATAGCATTTGTGGCAACAGAAGGATCATAAATAATGTTAGTGGTACAAAACATTTTACCTTGCCAACAATGAGCTAGAAAGGTCTGAACTTTAAATCAAGCATGTGGTGGTAGTATAGAGCATGCATGCTGTGCAGGATGTCCTGAGGGTTTTAAGATCAATTCAGCTTTGCTCAGCCGTGTCAACTGCAACTGTCTTAAGATGCTGACATGGCTCAGCTTGATAGGTTGAAGAAATTTAACTACTTTGATAAGGTTAAAGGGGGAATCCAGACAAGAACAGAAAACAAAACATAACACTGCTTAGAAGCTTGACTGCACACTGTAGCAACCCGTTGACGACTGACAACACAACTGCAAATTACCTTTCCTCCAGAAAAAAAAAAAAAAAAAGAAAAAGAAAAAGTTAACAAGCCATGTGTTAAAAAGGAATCAGCCGGTTTCTACAATCTTCCCTGCTCTATCTGGTGTCAGGCAGTGACACCAACAAAACCAATTACATTGCTGTTCTTCTCTGCATCACATGGCCTGTCAGAGTTATATCCTGAATTTAAACCTTTCTATTGGATAAGGTCTCAGCAAGTAGATGTAGGGCTTTAAATCTATTTATTTATTTATTTATTTATTTATTTCTACAGGAATAAGGCAATGACTTGCTTCAAAAGAGTTGAAAGAGTTTTAGGATAACATCTGAGGCCCATTTAAGTTGGTACAAGACTCATCATGCTAAGACCTTCAATAAATTGGTTTCAAATGTGTTACTGTATGTACGCAGTTCAAGTCTGCTCTTCAATGTTTTAAAGACTTAATCAATTAGGTATCTAGTTGATAGGTAAATTAAAGTGGTCAAGGGGGTGAGACTGAAGAAAAAGTATGGTGTAAGGCCTGGAGGACTTTAAGATAGACAAGTCATTTTTAGGGAGATGCAGATAACTTAGCTTGGTGTAACTAGCACAGAACTGTGAGCAAAGTTCTTGTCCTTGTCCTTCCAGACACCAAAGTGTTTTCAGCTTATGCATTTAGGACTGGACTTGATAAAATTCCATGAGGGAAAAAAATATGATGGCATAGATTCAGGCATACATCCTAATCTACTTCAAATAGGTCTATGATATAAAAATCCCTGTGAATTTAACAACCCTAAGTAACTGAAGATATAGATGATTATGTCCCAGAAAACAATCCAAAATGTAGAACTGAATTAGAATTGAAATGCATGGGATCATGCAATGGTATATATCATTATGTTTCTAGAAGCAGCCAAATCACTGACATTTCAGAGTTTTGATAAGATGTCATTAGTAAAGCTGGTACATAATTTGTGAGAGAGGTTCTTTTTCTGATATGAGAACATCATGTAGTGTCTTTATATTTAACTGTTAGACTAAATTGAGAAGTCACAGTGCATGCATCTAGCCTATTCAAGCTAATATAGATGAAAGGGTTTGGGGGCTTATTTGGTAGTGTTTGTTTTTGTTTTTGTTTTGTTTTGTTTTGTTTGATTGATTGTTTAAATAGAAAACACTGCTTATTGCCTTCCTTCAATGGGTAGCATGGTGCAGGAGGGAATGCTGAGACTAAAATTTTTACTTAATTTTGATAAACCTTAATTTGGCTTATTTATTTGTTTATTTTTTATACTGGAAACTTGAAGAAAAGCAGATGCCATTGTGTCCCAGAGATCCAAGAGAACTATAAACTCAGCTAAGCTAAGTAAGAATTAGATTTGTTAGAAAATCTAGGGGAATATGGCCAGAAGGAAATGACTCTTTTTTGTTGTTGTCTTCAGCCTGAAAGTTTTCTCATGTGCTGATAGCCAGGGCACCATGCTGCCCTTCAGAAAGCACACTGGGCATCTAGAAACAGGTTCTCTGATAATTTGAATGATAACCTTGTCACTACTTGAAGCAAGGAAAGAATAAAGCATGCACCACTGCTCTGGGGCTCATAGCCATTTTATGGAATTCAGTCTATAGGAGAACTTGGCTGCGATGCCACTTCTCATTTTTGTAGGGTAGTATTCTAGGCAGCAGGAGGGTTACAAGATAGGACAGAATGATGTGACCTCATCTGTTGAGGTTCCTTAACTAGTTTTCTAACATTTCCCTATAATACAATAACTTTGAGATCACAGTTAAATAGTCTGAAGATCAGTCATTCTCACCCAATAAAACACTGCTGTGACAAGCATCACATTTGTGTTTTATTTGGTCTCCAGTTTCTTACTATACAAAAGAAGAAAAATTTAGGAAATTGTCATTAGTCCAATTTTCAGCCTTTTCTTTTGTTCTTATGGGCTAAATTCTTACTATTTCATCAGAATATCAAAATAATATGTTTATATACTGGTGTATTACATTGTTTTTGTCTCTATATAGCATATATTCTCATGCTGACTTCCTACAATGTTAACCATTTGTAATAATAATAATAATAATAATAATGATGATGATGATGTAATTATTATGAATGTGAACTCTTCAAGAACGTTTCTATATAGAAATGTTATATTGGTCAGTGCTGCCTAACACCACTGGATTCCACTGAAATTCTGCAACTCATTTTGTGAATAGACTTGGTTAAGCAACTTAATTGGTTTGCATGTGGTTTTTCTCCTGCAAAATTCAGGAAAGTATGTTTGTCTCTTTTGGTGATGCAAAGCTAGATAATGTTTTCACAAGAGTCAAGACTTGGCATTTTCATATGCGAGAGATTCAAGGTGAAGTAGAATTTAAAATGCAAAAATAGATAATAACTTATTTAAATTTGTTAACAAAAATATGAGATGCAAACCTGCTGTCTGGGTTTTATTATTAAAAATTTCTGTTAGATATTGTATGTAGAGCTGATATATGGCGTATAAAGTGCTTTAACCAGGAATACTGGGAATTTTACCTGGGATCCTAAAGATGTGCAATAGGTATTCCTGCGTCTGGAAAAAAATATAATGAATTCTAGAATTAATCCAAATTACCTTGTTTCTATTTGTGTGATTGTATAGAGGGATAAATGCACATACAGATATCAAAATTAAAGAAGGCAACACACCTTTTAACTTTACTTTGCTTTCATAATCTTTTAGATAATCCTGGTTTATTTGTCCAATCCTGTGCGTTTGTATGGCTGTTGTACCACTTCTCACTGGAGTAGGATGGTGATATCACAGCACTGACACTTGCCATTAATTGCAACGGAGAGGCTGTATTATTATGTTTGAAATTTTGTTCAATTTTACAGGGTCCTTGCTTTCACTTTCATTTATTTAGCCAAATGTATCTCTTTGTTTTTAAATTTACCAATTTTCTTATTTAAGTCTAAAATTCTTCAATTTAAATTTATCAGTTTCTACGTTACTATTGTTTGATATGTAACCAAATCAATGCTGTGTTGTCAGAAGTCCGGGTTATTTAATTTGACATTGTTCTTTGCCTAGATTCTACCTCTCCTCCCAAGTTATGTCACTGTTTTGAGGAGACAATTTTAAGAGTGTCTTGAGCTTTCTAGCACAGCAATTGTTTTTTCAGATGATGCAGCATACCTCCGAAGGCTGTGAAACTGCCATTTAAACAGGCATCAGCTACGCATGTACCCACAGGCAACAAAGAGCTTTATGAACACTCTGGTTGTTGCATGTCAGATAATATATCCAGGAGGAAAACAACATGAAAAGATTGCTTAAATGATCAAAACAGAAACGATGAATAATGACACGACACTGAAAATTTCTGAGCATTGAACCAGTAACAAAGCACACATCTCAATTTTCCTCAAACAAAGCCTGTCAGAAAAGCAAAGCAAGTAAAAACCAAGTAGCACAGACAGGTCTTCTGTCTTCAGGTTTTGGTCCTTTGCCTGCTACTTTGAAGAGAGAATTGCATAATAGCTTGTATGAACTGTTAGCATTTTAATTATTTAAAAGGTCATCAGTGTGTGAGAGAGCTATGCTAACAGATAGAGAATGTTTTTGAAATCAAATAGAAAAGACAGGAACAAACTATTGGCAAACCTATAAAGGATAATGGAAGAGGAGGAATACACCTTACAGAAAAGCCTGCCTGAACACCACTGCCCTTGAGTTGTTCACTTGACTCGGGTGTTGAAAAACTACATAGAGAATAATGATGTTACAGTTTTAGCATTCGTATCTTCTCACTTCCCTTGTTTTAATTTTATCTATCCATCTACTGAGCAATTCATTAAATATCCAGTTACCTTTGATAATTTTAGAATCTGCACAATGAAGTTTTTTTTTTTTTTCTGAAGATGAATGATAACCCACAATTTTGGCTTGTGAAGTAGCATCTGCTACTTTTAAATGGAAATTGGGAGTTGGTTATGAAAACAAAACATTTTATACCTCTAAGAAAAATACAACAAATAAAATATGTTTTTTATGACTAACAAGTGGGTTGGAACTGGTACTGGCACATGAAGTTTCAGTAACTGTAGAACTGAATTTCCATGTTGCTATAGACTACATGGTAGTCCTCCTCTGCAACTAGGCTGCCTGCAAGGATATGATCATGTTGTATAATAAAGCTAGTGCACTCTAATACCCTGAAATACTTTAAGGCTACAGAGAGACAGAAATTTGTGTAGTGCTTGAAGGGTTCCTAAAGACAGTGCAAGCAGAGAAGTATTAGAAACTCCTTTAAAGTATGAAACAGAAGTGTGGTATTATAGTCACAGTAATTGAGTATGAGTAGTAATTGAGTATGTATATCTATGGGACTACAACTTTTTCCTTTCTTAGCAATCCCTGAAAACTGGATTTGAACCTTTATTTGGAATACCCGTATGACACAAACACCATTTTACGGGAAGAGTAAAAATTAGTGCATGAAATTAAGTATATTTTCCTGAAGCTTTGGTATCCCCAGGTTATGGACTGTAACATTACAGAGATTCAAACAACCAATCTCTTGCTGAACTCAGTCCTGGAGCTCCTCCAGAAGCCTGGGTGTTTGGAGTAATTGCTTTGGGTCTGGCCTATGGAACTGCCACAGTAAAGCTTCTCCCTGATTTCGTTCAAGAATGTGTTCCTGAGCAAGGAAATGGCTAGCAGCCTGATGGATAGTGGAGAAGTATTTTCTGTAAGAATTAATGTAACAGCAGAAGGGATGCATAGAGAGATTTGAAACCGTACGTAGTTTAAATACAGAGGGAGCGGAACCATGACACGGAGAATGGAAAAGCAGGAGCAGGGTCATCAGCTAGAGGAAATGCAGGCTTCTGAACAGCTGGCTTTTCGGAACAGATCACTTCTCTGAAAGATCTCAGCTGCTTCTCTTGTAAGACTGAAGCAGCATAAATCTAAACAGTGTAAATCTTTCAGGATGAACATTCTTGGTGCCTCTAACTGCATTGTTAGGTTTTCATGGCTGTCATCATCTTCTTCAGATGAGTCATAGTTAATTAAGAGTAAGGGACAGAAAAACACGGTAATTATGATGGCTAGCAGAGCATAGCATTAAATAATTGGTAACAAGTTCTAAAATGACAATGTGAGAGGCAATCGGTAGTGGGATGCTGTTCCAATGCAATCACCTCTCTATGCTTCTCTCTCCAAATGTAAGCATATTAAAAGCTTTATTTTGTTACTGTAATTGCATTAAAGAAAATCAACGATATCTGCCCAGGGAAGAAAATCAGTTCACCATCCTTTTGAGTCAGAAAACCCTGCACAAGTAGCTTTGGTAGTCTTCCACTTTAGATTATTCAGAGTGATACACTACAATATTTCTCTAGAACTTTGTTTTGGAGATCCTCCCTTTGTAGACCTGGTGACTACTAAAGAACCTTTGCAATGGGCCTGAACACACAAATCCTACCAAGTCTTTTGGGGAAATCCTTGATTTCTCCATCTGTTAGGTCCTGGAGAATATCTAAGGTGAAGGTTTCACTGGCAGTAATCCCAGTAGCTTTGTAAGATTTTTTGGACATAGGTTTGAAGAGCAGGTTGGTGTGAGTATTGTAGGTAAACAAAGTGGTATGTGGTAAACAGAGGGTGAGGGAAAGCTGTGAATGTTACATGAATGTAAGGGTGAGGTGCTGGAATTTGTGAGAGCTCAGACAGGAAATATAAAAGGAAAGAAAGCTTGATTGTTAAATAGTTCTGGTTTGATACTATGTTGAGCATCCACATCTAATGCTCCAAGAACGTGTCTTGCCACTTAATTAAAAATTGCATAGAAGGCCAGAGGGGTTTTGCTCTTTTACTCTTACTGCTTCTCATTAAATGGTCCATCAAAAGCTACAGGAGGAGTACAGAGGTATTAATTTCCTTACAACTCATGTATGCCTTAATCTTTTTATCACAGACTATTGTTGTTAGGACTTCGTGATTATTTTTTTTCAAGGTGAAGCTGCCTTACAATGACATTTAAAAGTATCCATGAACTCCTTCCATTTGCTCTGCTAAGCAATCTTACACAGCTCTACAGGGTCAATCTTTTCCAGGTTGTATGAGGAAGTTTGCTGTGCATGGATTTTCTGCTGTCAAAAATGAAGACTTTGCCCCTACATTAGACTGCAGATCAGGTACTTTATGCACTTCACCCTATACCCCCAAGCCTCAAAGCAGTGACAACACAGGGGTGCACCACCGCTCCCTCCCAGCTGCTGTGTTCTTCCCTAAGGAAAGTAGGGCAAGGAAAACAGAGCACACCTGGTATGCTTCCTGACATGGGAACAGCAAGCAGACAGTGCATATCGCACATCCCATGGGACAGACACAGTGGTGAGTGAGTGCACCCTGTGCTGTAGTTGTGTCCCCTGTGGCTTCGGAAGATTTCAGACTTCTGTTGATGCAGCTTTGCTATTTAAAGATAATATGTACTTAGAGTCTGCATACCTTGTCTTCCTTCCAGCTTGGTCCACTGGCAGGCTTGTGTTGCAGGAACTTGATCTTATTCTGCAGAACCAACTGTTCCAACAGCTAAATCATAAATCTCCTCTTATAACCTGTGAGCAGTGCCCTGTGCTTGCACAGAGGTACATATATACACCCTATGCCCACCAGTACTTCCCTTTCCTGGAATCTGTGCCCAGTTGGGCACACAGCTCCTCTGTCTCCTTATACTTCAACCTACCATTACCTAGAGAGTAAATTAGTCCCTGCTAGTACTCTGTCTCCTGCACTTCATAGCCTATGGGTATCAGGTATAGATAAAGGATAGGACATGCCTCCCAATTTGTACTCATAACAGGATCTAGGGCAGAAATAGGCACTGGAAAAGAAAAACTTACCCATTTGCAAACTACCAGAGCAAAACAGTGACTAGATGTGCCATCCTATCACTATTACACAGTCCTGCAATAAACATTTCTGCCAGAAAAATATTGTTTTCACCAGCTTTACTTTTTAGACTTAAAAAAAGGAACTGAAATTTTTACACAGAAAAAGCTTCAGGTCTGTAATAGGTATTTGTTTCTTGAAATTTCTGTCAACACCTGTATTTCTGCTGCAGCATATAAGACCAGTGTTGGAAAATATTCCTCTCTGTGGAAAAAGAGGTCAACTATTATCTACAGGAGTTCAGAAATGGAATATGTTGCACTAAAAGGGGAGCTAAGAGATTAAATAGTATTGAATGAAAAGTACATATGTTGTACTTTTGCAGAAAGTAACACAGAGTAGGTATACTCACCAAGAAACATGTCTTGTGGACCTTCTATGAGATGGACATAATTAGGAAAAACTGGGAAGCAAGAAAATTAATGGCTGATCAACTAACCTGCACATTGCTATCTAAATGAATTATTAAAATCAGAGTCCCACTCAATGCAACAGCTGCTGGTAGGAACTATTTCCTACTCAGCTTGCTGAAGCTCTTGGAGGACTCAGAGGTTCCGAAGTGCCTCCAGAGCTGGCACCTGAAGCAATGCCACTGCCAGGCTGCGCGGCTGCTGGGTTACTCGGAGCCAGCAGCCTGGGACGTGACACATTCTGCTGGGTCACCTGCTATTCAAAGCAAAGCACTTTGCAGACAGTCCTGTTTTCTGCCTGTGAACAGTCTCTAGTGCACTGAGGTAAAAGAATGGTCTCAAGATACTGCTTCAGTTCCCAGGTTCCCTTTGGGAGGCCAAATTAGGGACTTTTGATTTTTATTTTTGTTTCTAAGCAACGCTTTTTTTCACAGAGTATCTCAGTACATCACAGACTGTGAAGGTCTGTGAGTTAAAAACCTATTTTTAGTCCCAATAAACATAAAGTAAACAGAAAAAAAAACAAAAAACAAAAACAAAAACAACAACAACAAAAAAAAAACAACACCCAACAACACAAACAACAGCAACAACAAAAGCAAGGGGGTAGCTTAAGAACCATATGGGAAATTTAGGGGAGAAATCCAAACTTTCAGGATGCCACCATAGCTGTCCTAGCACAGAGTCCAATTTTCTCCCCACAAATTATGTTCAGCTTCATATCTTAACAACCCACAATTTTATGCAACAAGAACTAAAGCAAACAGTATGAAACTAGGGTGCAAAAAATCTTTGGGAGGAATTCTGGCTATTGGGACATTTGTTCTCTGTTCCTGGTTTAGTTGTGAACTGGCTTTGAGTAGGACCGAGAGGCTTTGGTTTCTACCTTTAAGAATAAAGGATATTTCAGTGGCATTTTGCTGTTGGATAATGCTTTGAGTTCTACAGATGGAATGTTATAAGTGAATGGTATATTAGTCAAAAAAAAAAAAAAAAAAAAAAAATTTTAATCTTGTGATTTTATCAGAACAATGCATTTGTGAAAGGAATTTTTTACATTGTGCTTTGAAAATTTTAATGTACAAGGTTTTGGATGTTGGAGGGAAGAAATGAAGACCATGAGTGTGTATACAAGTGAGAGTCAAACCCACCAACTCTTGTTCTCTTCTGTCTTACGGGTCAGTTCTTTGTTTGTCCTGGCACATGGCTGCTTGTAAATTTGATAATAAAGTATGGTACATAGAGGCCTATAATTCTGTTTTGGACTATTTTTTACCTTTCCCCTTGGTCACAATAATTTTCCTTGACTAACAGAGCAGGCAATGACTCATAGAGTGCAAATGAATAATACACTGTGCTGTCAGCCATTTGGTATGTCTGCCAGAGAGAAAAGTCAGCTTTCCTTTACTTTCAGCAGGTAAAGGAACCTAAGTGGTTTTACATCTACATGCACACACCATCTCCAGAGTGAGAGAAAGAGAAATATAGAGCAGTTTGCTGCTTTCCCCCCAACCACTTTAATTTAATTTTCCTTATTTTTCAACTGCTCTGGGAGAATTCTCTCTCTCTTTTAATTCACAAGACTACAGGGTGCACTCACATATATCTCTGTGAATGATTCAGGCCAGTAAGAGAAATTAAATTTAAACGTGGAAAACTAACCTTTGGGTAATACCTTCCAAACTTGGTAGTGACTGTGTTTGCCTGATGCTTCCTGTGTAGTGCAAAGAAGTGTCTGATGGATACTTCTTTTACAGAGGCTGCCACCAGTCGTAATGGGAGTATGTGTGCTCTTTCTCATTAGGAATTTCATGTAACAATCTAGTGAGAAATCTCTTTATTACATCTCTCTCAATTTGCTCCAAACTTTTACAAATGCAATAACTACCTCAATGTGCAAATATAGTCAAAATTCAACCATCTCCACCCAGGATTTTTACTTTGAGAAATTCCAGTGAAATAAATGTTTTATCACAGTTTTTTCCAGCCAGTTCTATTGCCTGGTCCTGTGCTTCTGCTCTTTCAAAAGCAATATGACATGAGTCCTGAAATCCATCGCACAGGATGACACCAGTGATAAACACGGTAATTTGTGTGGAGGGGATGATCTGAGGATACTGTGAGCCTGAAATCTCATACTACCCCATCCATTCTAGTACTGCAGTCAGGGCGTAGAACTAGATTATGGGTACATTCTCCATCATTTATAAATACAGCATTCCTAGTGGGTTGATGCTGCTGACATTTCTGTCTGTAAGCGTTGCTGACATGGGTAGTCTGTAAGAGCAGAGGATCTGGGGCTTGTCCTCAGTTCAAAAACCTTTTCTTATCTGCCACTTGTCACTAGAGTTCAGTTAATTTAGTCTGCTGTTAGTAAAGTGTGAATTACTTTTCCTCATTTTTCACCAGTAGTTGGAGTGCCTAGTACAAAAGAATAACACTTTCATCTATGTCCTGTAACTTTATAGCTGCTCATTTTAGAAAAGAGTGAGGATATGTTAAGCTAACCATGGTGCCAGCTTTGAGAGCTGTAGATCGGCTCAGATGTTATTTTTGCAAGACAAGATCCATCACAAGCCACTCTTAAAAGAAATCTTTGAGCATGAAAATTTGCTGCAACAGTGTTTAGCCTGTAGCCAGAAGAAGCTTATGCTTTCACAGTCCTAATTTAATTTTGCCCTAACATGCTTATCCTTCTCTGGCTTTCTCAGTAAATTCCTAGCTGCTTCAAGTATGCAAATTTTTCTTTACTGATGGACACAGGATGGTGCTGCTATTGAGATGAATAATCATTAACTATGGAGGTGGCTTGGGTAAAATAAGAATCTGCCTGAATTTTCACTTAGGTGCTTTCACTCCAAGTACTTAATCTTAAACCTACCTGCAGGCAGACTTCTGCTGAACTCTGGCTCATTTGAGACCTATGTTTCCCATTCAATCTTGAAAAGTATAATGAATTTCTCTTTTGCTGCTTTTACGTTTCCCCTTTGACTGAAAACTCAGAATCCAGCTATGTTTCCTTGTGTCTTTCTGTCTCACCTATAACTCTTCTTTAAGTTTCTGTATAATTGACAGCCTTCCCATGGACCTTAGATGCATACCTCTTTTTGTTGTTGTTGTTGGGTAATTTAGATTTGGAGAAAGATCTGAGTCTGCTGTCATCTACTTGACTCACCTCAAATGAGCTGTTATGTTGAAAGCTATCCTGAAGAAGTGTTTAGCAGAGCTTTGAGCATTTTTGGTGTTTCATAAATATTTACCTATGCAAACAAATGAATGCTTGATCCTGTTGGTAGAATTGCTGCTGAGGTTTCCAAAATCAAGTACTTTAAAGAAATACCTGACTGAGTGACTGTCCAGGGGGAGTTCTGTATAAATGTTTTGTTACTGTCTTCAATTGCCTGATGATGTGTGGAATATATCAACTGCATATTTCAAGGCCCCTACCATGTTTAATGAATGGGTGGACTAAACTCAGACAATTAGGCAGGGCCATCTACTGAAAATTGTTTTTATCAGTAAGGTGCTTGCATGGCAGATGGTGGTATTTTGTGTGAGAGCCTGGGACTGCAACTATGTCCTCTTGTAGTTTTCAGTGCTCCTTGCAAGACTGGGGTCTGCCAGAATCTCTGGAGTGATTTGGAGCAAAGCATGCTAAACTTCCCATAACTGCCTGAAATGCAGAGCCCAAATTTTCTGTGCAGTCAATGGAGAGGGGTGGTGATTGACAGCTCTAAAGCCAGATGTCTGAATATGAATAATTCTCGGTATGTGTTTCTCACTTCCTGGGTGCACAAATTTAGCCTCTGAGACTATTCCTGGCCCCAACTTAAAACTTTTAAGAGTTGTTATCAGAATGAATAATGTGCTCCATAATGCTAAATCCTGTGAATAATCAGACTCGTGAATTTCAAATGTAACTCAAAATCAGCAGAGACAATTCCACATCAGAACAATTCCACATCCACCTCCTTACCTCTCCTGGAGGCTGCAGAGATTAAAGAATTGCTACTCACATGTGGCAGAAATGGGTTCCACAGAAAATCTTATGCTGAAATGCCCACACCTCTAATCAGAAGAATGAAACAGCATGCAGTAAATGAGTCATAAGACCATGTACTGCATGATACAGAAAAGGAATATTATTTATTTGCTATGAGGCAGGCCATGTGGCAGGAATGTGCAGTGGCGATGGAGTTCATGAACTAAGTAAGCCATAGGCAGGAGGCATTCTGTCAGGCTTGAAAGGATGCAGGCAGGCAAGAAAGGATGCCATGCAGAGGGACACCCATTCAGCAGTGGCAGATGCCTTTGCCCAGCATCCATCTGCTATGAAGATGGTGGTGGCAGCATGCACAGGACATTGTGGTCTGGGTGGGTTTACAACTAGATTGATAAAAAACTATATAGTCGATGGGTCACTTAGGGTAGGGGTTAACAGATTTGCTCTACCAGGGTACCTGTCCTGGGGCTTGTTATCTTTATCTGAAGGAGATGACAGAGTGTGCTCTCATCAAGTTTGCAGATCGCACCTAATTGGAGGGGACCAGCTGATGCATTGAGGACAGAGCTGCCCTCCAGGGAGACCTAAACATGCTGACAAATATCTTACAAAATTTATCAAGGACGAATGCAAAGCTCCGTATCTGTGAAGGAAGAACCTTGCACAGTGCAGGCTGGGGACAGGCTGCCTGAGTCACAGCCCTGCAGAAAAGTACCTGGGGGTCTGGGGTACAATGGGCTGAGCATGAGAGAGCAGTGTGCATTGGCAGCAAAGAAGGCCAAAAGTAACCTGGATTGTATTATCTAGAGCATAGCCAGTAGATCCAGGGAAGTGATTATCTTCATCAGTCATTACACTACATTTAGAGTACTGTGTCCATTCAAGACATTGATAAATGGGAAGGAGTTCAACAGAAGGTGAGCAGGACAGTTAGAGCTTGAGCACTTGCCCTGTGAGAAGTAGCTGAGGGAGCAGCTCTGGCCCAGCCTGTAGAAGAGGAGGCTTTGAAAGCACCTAACAGCAGCCCCCAGCACCACTGGAAGGTTACCAAAAAGGCAGTGCCAGGATATTCACAGCACAGTGGGAGGACAAGAGATGATGGGACTATGTGGGAGCAGGAGAGGTTCAGACTGGATTTAAGGAAAAGCTTTTTCACAAAGAGGGTAACCAGGCAGTGGATCAGGTTGCCCAGAGAAGCTGTGCAGTCTCCATCCCTGGGGGCTTTCAGAGTTTGATTGGATAAAGCCCTGAGCAACCTCATCTAGCCTTACAGCTGACCCTGCTTTGAGCTGAACTGGAAACCTCCTAAGGTCCTGTCCAACCTGAATTATCCTATTATCTTGTGACATGACATAAGGGATGCTGGAGAAAGAAATGGCATTGTATAACATGGACACGAGCATGTGAGCAAATAAATAAAAACTCACTAAATAACGACGATAAACTAAATTACTAAAGAGCTTTTTAAACACTGAGCACCATCAATGCTCTGCACTGAGGAAGGCCTGGGTCCTATACAAAGATACAATGTGAGGCTTTTTAATTACTGGCTCATAATGAGTATTACCAAAAGAACAAAATTGATTTCATAGGCAGTCTGAATTTCAACATTTCCTGACATTGTGGAGCTTGACTTTTCAGCCTTAATGTCCTTTTAACACAGTTTTCCTGTAATACTCTATAAACAACAATACAAGAGGTTTAACACTGAAAATATGTTTAGATGTTTTTTGTTTTGTCATTCTGCAAAAGGTTCATCTCCTTGACAGATTGTCGCACTGATATGGCTTGCTTTCCTAGCACTTAATCATGCATGAAGCATAAACAGGGTGAAGGGTGTTTCATTTCAAAGTCTATGAATGGTAATCTTGCTGGCTGCTGCACTGGCC
Source organism: Aythya fuligula (assembly GCF_009819795.1). Lineage (NCBI taxonomy): Eukaryota > Metazoa > Chordata > Aves > Anseriformes > Anatidae > Aythya > Aythya fuligula. The sequence goes on from NC_045560.1 coordinate 117,032,023, forward strand.
AAGTACATTAGGATGTTATGCAGTCTTTTGGTTCAAGTGGCAGGCATGTTAGTCCCAGGAGATAAATGTCCATATTTGTGTATCCTCATGTTGGTCTCTGCCAACTGGACCTGTGTCAGGCTGTTTTTGGATGCTATCGTCAACAGATCAATGCATCTGTATTCACACTCACATCAGTCATCTTTTCTATAATGAGCTAAGTCCCAAAATCCCTGTCTACAAAAAACTCTCACTGATATCATCAGGAAGGCTGCAGGATTTGATAAAACAGTAACTGTTAAAAGCAGGGAACATTTCAATAAAACCTAAAATACTGTTCTGCCATTAAATATAGAAAACATCTCAGTACAGTAGTAATCTGTACCTAAAGAAACGTACCATGATCTTGTAGTTATGTACCTCTTCTATACTTCTGTACAGCCTCTGCTACTGGTAACCCCTGGTCATCTGGGCCCAATCCATGCATGGAACTTGTATAACATATTCCTCTGGCTAAGAATGTAGATATACAGCACATATGAACTGTTATATTCCACGTAACTACTTTTGAAAGCAGGAAACAGGGATTATTTGTGTGTGTATACATACACGTGTAATTTAAATCAAGACAATGTTGACTTCTGAAAATAAGTAAAGGTGTGAAGATGAAAATGCAACCTATTTTCTAGTGCACAGTACACTCCTGTCCTGCAAGATAGGCATATGTCTGCTAAACTGGAACTACTGCATCTTTACTGATGTTTCTGGTAGTGCTTATTCATCTCCTATCAAAGAGCAACAGCAATGACAGGAGCAAGGTTTGCAGAGTTGATTATTATAAATTATCTTCCTCTTAGGTGGCAGACTATCCTACTTATAAAAAAATACATACACAGGAAACATTGTTTGCATCACCACCTGTCACAATAACATCCTTCTATTTTTAGAAATAAGATTTTTAATAGTGAGTGTATTAGTCTTTTGCCAGAGTCTGCTACAACTTGTATTGTACAGAAATGTCATCAGGGAACCAACCTGTGCTTGGAGGACCTAAAGCAGCTGAATAGGTCTGATGTAATTGGTGTCAGATGTCACAAAACCTTTGTAACTGAAATTTCTGATATTCTGGTTAAAATGGCAACTAAAAATAGCATAAAGTCAGCTTTTGCTATTTTATTTTTATTTAATTGCTAAGATTTCTGAAGATTTAGTGTCATGAAACTGTAGTTGGTCCTTCTTATCTAGTATCTGGTTTCTCACAAGGCCAGAAGAAGGAACAAAGTTGGAATTTAAGAACTCACTTGCATTTTTCTAACCTAACTGCTAATGGCATAAGATTTCTTCCATCAGTAGAGAAGTACACTACTTTTTCAGTAGCTTTAATAACCATCCCCTGTCACTTTAGACTACATTTTCAAATCTGACACATATTTCTGACAGCTGGGATCAGTGGTTAAGGAGGAGTAACTGTTGTAGTGATGTGACCATGCAGTTCACTGGTTTCAGACGTATGCATGTGCAGCAACTGCCATCTTAACTGTTAGGAGGCAGTGAATAGACCATTTCCAGCCCTAAAAATATAAGTCTCTTCAGCTTAAACAGAAGGACTACATAATGGAGATTGAAAATGTGTATAATCTAGAGATCAGGAAGAGAAAGGGACTTAAAAATCCAATATCCAGCAGGTAACCTATGGACCCTTGAGTAGTTTTTCTTAGCGTATGGGAATTAAATGTTGATTTAGTAACATTATTTTAAAGGCACAATTTATTATAAAAAACATCGTGGCTGAGTTCCGAATTATATTTCATGAGCTAAAGATTTTACCTGAGAACAATGTTCTTGTTCTGAACACAAGACATATTTATTTGGTTTGCCCAGAAGTATAGATATTTTACTGCTTATCTCTATTGAATAACATGTTTCATTTAATACGTAAAGAGCCTACTTACATGTAAAATTGAAATCTAAAACTGGGTTCATGAGCTGCTTGGAATGCAAAGATACCAATTTTTCATGTTCAAATGCCAACTGGAACCCAAAAAGATGCAGTTAATGCACAACAGGTGCGCACACACAAATTTTACAGAGATACCTTAGGCCTCACACTTTCAAAAATTTGGCAACTCTTTGGTAGATACAAATCAGATCAAAGCTATCAAATATCATAGGGCAGTGAAATACCATCGTGTAATTTCCAGTGCTGAAAATACTCTCTTGAGGTATGTGTATATCCTATAAAAGAATTTGTTTGTTTCTACATGAGTTCAGTTGACACATTCAAGTGAGTTGAAAGGTAGGATTTATATACAAAGTTATTTCTTCTGATAATTATTCTAATGATTTTTAAATGCACTTAGATTGTTAGGTAATTTACAGAACTACAATATACATAACATAGTTGTCTGTAATGAGCAAGAATGCATATTTTAAAATGTCAGACCTAAAAGTGCCCTCAGTGCTTCACTGTTCACTGAGAGATTATTCCACTGTTAGTGTTTCTAGATATTTGCATGTCATGAGGGATTCATGTCAAAGGAATAAAGGAAAAACACTTCTAACTACAGCTGGTCTTTTTGTTTTTCTTCAGAGATAGGTAAACTCAGCTGAATCTCAGCACCATCCTGGAGTTCTTAGGTCAGGTAGGGTACTTAGGTCAGGTAGGGTAGGATACTGCCCCTTTTAAGAGAGAGAGAGTCCTCTCTCTCTGAGTTGTCTGTCACTCCAAACTTTAAGATTTCTTGGGAAAACAGGTAATTTCCAAGCTGAGCAGATGAGGGAAAGAACTTGTGAATAACACTTAATTGTTTTTTTGTTTGTTTGTTTGTTTGTTTGTTTGTTTCTATAAAACTCTACAGTTTCTAAGATTTCAAAAGTCTGATCTGAATGAAGACAAGGCAGACACACTGTGGCAAAGCATATCTCTGGCTCCTCTTCCTACATTGAATGGCAAGGGTATAGATGGGGAAAGGCTCAGCCTGAACAGGAGTGGAAATGTATAAGGGATCCCTTATTCTGTATTCCCCACCAGACAAATTTATAGCAACACTTGCACCCTACTAGTTGGGTGACTTCTTTTGGTGAATTGGTCAATCAAAAAAGCCTCGATGTTCTCATATTGGACTCCACAGTCCTCTGGGAGGATGCACTGTTCAGAGCTGTGTGCAAAGAATTTTATTCCTTAGGGCTACTGTTTCATGTTCTCTGCACACTCAAGTGAATGACAGTTTTTCAGTGCATTAGTCACATTTTCTAGCTCTCCAATGCTCTCTTTTTCAGACAGAAATGTGGACTATTAGATCAATCTAGATCATATTTATATCACTCCAGAGCCATGGTGTGGATGTTAAATTCTTCACGCTCCATCTAGCACAACTCACACATACTGCTCAAGATGTAATAAGTCTTAAATGTGGTGTTTTCTCTTCACTGCAATGCAAGTCAGAAGGGGAAGGATTTTTCTGATTGACAGAGTAAGTGTCAGAAGTTGTGTGAAAATGTGGCAGACTCTAAATGTGTCACTCAGATAAATCTGGGCCATAAGTTCCAAATTCACTCTTATTTGTATTTTATGTCATAAGTTGAACATGCAGGTTTCAGCTTCATCATTAGTTCAGGGCCTGTTGTTGTCGTTGTTTAAAAGAGGTCTTTTTAAAACTAAGTAAAAAAGCTGCCTGGTTTATTGGAGAATTTGCTGGGCAAAATCCTCTGCTATACAAGAGGTCAAGCCAGATGAATGCGTTGGTTCTCTTTGGCTCCAAAATCAATAACTCTTTGGAATTATTGCAAAGACTTGGTGTGCTACTGCCAACTCTTCAAAAGAAAAAATCTATTTTCTGTGTCCTTATACTCACCCTGGCCACTTTTAAATTATACTGCTCATTGACAGAATTAATGCAAGTGCAGTTTCCAATTTAATTGAAGTAGCATTTTTTTTTTTTGGTGTAGAAAATACAATTCTTTGTAGTAACTGATTTGTTACAAGTAAATAAAGGGTAATTATGTAGCCTGCTGTTCATTATATTACACAATCCATTTAAGTTCCTGCTATACAGATGTTTAAGTCTATACAGATGCTTGGCAGTAGACTAAGAATGTATTTATTGTATCTCTGCAGCTAGCAGGGACCAAAGTCACTAAATCTGTACAATGTGGTAAGAGATCACACAGATTTTCTAGCTGGTGTCCAGCATTTCATAGATGCTTTGTAATGGAGCTGCACACAACCTACTTAGTCCTACTTGTGAAGGCATTAATTAGCTGAGGGAGAGTAACCTACAGATAAAGCTAGTCTTGCTTTCAGATGCAAACTCTGTCTGCAGCTTGTCTGTGTGCCTCAGCATTAGAGCTCCCTGCACTTCAGTTTGGATGCCAGTTTTTCCTCTAATCTAGTGTCAGCTGTTTGAAGGGAAGATTTAGAAAGGAAAGCAACCAATGTAAAAGAAAATTAATATTTTAGAAAGTTTAGCTTTGCCTGTGTTAAATGTGAGGCTATGTACAATGACCTGTAAAAATATGGCAAGCAATGACAAGGTCTCAACTGATATTATCTATGGGAAATAAACCCCTGAAGAAGCCTTATCTGGCTGTCAAAACTAGCCTAGACACAATACACATGGCTCTTATGGCTAAGAACCTGGAACCAGAGTGCTCTGAAGTGCTAAACCAGCTTTTGACAGAACTGGCATCTTGCAGGACAGAGAAAACATTTTTTCTTTCATTTCAATGCATTTTTTAGTTCCATTCAGTGCATATGTAATTCAAACCTGGGAAGCCAGCTGGGAATTAAAAAAGCAGAGAGGCTGATATTCCTCTTCAGATCTGTTACAAACTGGGAGGAGAAGAGAAGGAGTCCTACTACCACTTCTCAGAGCTTGGTGAAATTGTGACCAGAAAGAACTACTACCGTCCAATTCACTAGTAGATATTATTTTCCCTGTTTAAAAGTTAGCTAATTATAAAAGTGAAGCTATTTTCTCATTTTAAAGAAAAAAAAATGTTCTCAGTACATTTCAAGTAGATTTTTCTTCCTCTCTGTGATTTCTAATTGTGTTTCAGTTGTTCTTCCTATGAAGCTTGGTCCAAATTATCAATAAGAAAGGAACTAGCATCTGGTAAATAAGAAATGAAGTGGTTTCACAACTTGTAATATAATAGAAATACTGGAGATGGAGAATAAGAATAAATACTAAGCTGCTTCATTGTTTCATTCAGGAGGGTTTGACTTGTGATCTGCAAGGTCTGTGCAGTCTGCCAAGACAGCTCCTCTGGCTCACAGCCCATCCCTCATTGCTGTCTTTCCTCGTGATTTCTCAGGAGAAACCTGCAAGGCAGATGAAATAAATGCTTTGTTGGCAGATGCTTCATCCAAACTACCCTCTTTCCTAGGAATGCTGACACTGGATGGGTGCACATCCAGGTGTGTTGCAGGATAGGGACTGATGGAACTTGGGGAACGGTGGCAGCTGAGGGTACACGTCAAGATTTTACAACATGTGAAGCTCATGGTCCAATGGGACCCAGATCTCAGGAGCCCTGAGGAACCTTTAATCAATGTGCTAGCAAGTAACTTTGTCCGTGTTTGTAAGTTATACATGCTCTCATGTTTAGGCCAGAAAACCAGCCCATTTCTAAGCAGAGAACAAAATAATGTAAAATCATTGATTTCCTTCAGGGGATTTTTTCCTCTGTGTGTGAAGAGGTTCATTAGGAGACTGTATTACTTTTAGCATATCTGAATGAGAATTTAGATTCTTGCAGCAGAAGTGCCAGCCATGAGGTGGAATGAGACATGTTGATTAAAGGGACTCAAGAGAACGAAAAAGTATTGGTTTTTCAGAGGTGCAAATTGCAAGTCAGGTCATGTCAAAACACTTCTTGTCTGCACTGTTTATTTCATAAGTTTTAAACATCAAAATTCATTGTGGAAAACTGGCAGATTACTGGAGCTGTGGTAATACTTCGGACTTCACAGTTTTTATTCATTTCAAGCTGTTTCTTCTCACTTTTATAAAGGTTTTCTAGATAACAAGAACATAGCAATAGTATGATTGTACTGGCACCACTTACATGACAGACAGTGTCTTGACAACAAGTCTTCTGGACTTTAATAGATCCTAAATGGGCTCTATTCTATATAAGGCTATCAAGAAAGTCTTGAAAAAATCTTTGCTGATAGACAAGTTTTTTTTTTTTAAATATATGATGTACAAGAACAAAGATATAATAGTAATTATATTGAAATGTAGTTTCTCATTATACTTGCAAACAAGTTTCCATGATGATATGTGCTGGGGACCAGTTCTGTAAGCTAGATAGACACACTTGAGAATCATGACCTTATATCCTCAAATTTCCTTAGGCATACAAATTGTATTACCTAATTAGGCTTTCATGATGAAGGAAAGGGAAATGCCTCTGACCATTTGGTAGAAGAAGCAGACAGTTAATGTTGAGGTGGAACAGTGATTTATAATAGCAGAAAATTTCTATTCCCTAGTATCAAGCCAGTGCCAAGTGCAGGAAATTGCTAGAAAATAATATTAAGCATTGATGACTTGGGGCTGAGTTTTACTAAATTGTTGATCATCTCCAGCATACTTTATAGATTTTCATTATATTGTACAGAAAGTAGTTTCATTATCTGGCTCTGTCATTAAAATCATCCTCATGTTATAAACAAGATAGATAACTCCTGCTAACTTTGATTTCTGAAAGCTAAGGAGCAACTCTTCCCCTTTCAAAAGATTTGCAAATACTCCATTATGTTCCTCAGATAGAGGGTTGTTGTGGGAGGATTAAAAAGGGAGATTTCAGAGCATGTACCATTCTGCTTCTGGCTTCCTGGAGTTTTTGTCTGCTGTACTCATTTTCCTGTTATTAAACCTCCATTCTGGAAACAGTGAAAGCATTCCTCTTTGTTATTAGAAAACCTAACCTGTCCGAGCATCATTTAGGGCAGTAGTCTCCAAACTGGAGTGTGCATACCTCAGGGAGTGTGGAAGAAAAGCCAGTGGGGTGAGGCAATGAAATATTGTTTGCAAAAAAAAAAAAAATAAAATAAATAAAAATAAATAAATAAATAAATAAAACAGTTTAGAAATTGTGTTTATTTCATCTTTATCTAATTTTTATGTTAATTTTTATTTCTCTTTATGTTTTATACTTCACATAATATACTAGTACTGGAATGAATGTATGTACTTTATTAATAAATATGCATATATTGGGGTGCATAGTCAAAAATCCATTACTGATACTGGTGTATAATCAGAAAAGTTTGGAGACCACTGGTCTAGGGCAGTATATCTTGCAAGCCTTTGACACTTGTCAGTATCTTATCTATTTTTTCCTGCATGTAGCTGAAATATAGCTAGAACAGCAAGGATTTTCCTCACAGTGCCAAGAAGTCCTCTGGGGATTCTGCTTGGCCAAAGAATAGTTTGTTTTCCTAGCACATACTGACTTTCACAACCCAACATTTTGAGCCGGGTCTGGACCAAACAGAGGAGGAGGACATGGCTGCAATGTTGATAACTACAGCACTGATTCTTCCAGGCTGGCAGATACTATGTGCTGTGACTGTTGGAGAATTGTCACCTTACAAGCAAAACACCAAAAGGGTGGACATACTACCTCAGTAATTGCATTGCTCCATTTTCCTTTCCAAACTACTTGGTGAGTTTTGTAGATGTGGTTAAGTGTTTACATTCCTATGAAAGAAGTGTTGGGTGTTTGTTGTTATTGTTTGTTTCACAGGATGGGGAAAATTCAAGGAAAAATTTATCCTGTTGTTCACAGGCTAGGGAATGGCTACCTAAGAAGTTTGAAAAATGTTTTTTAATAGCCAAGGAGAGATAAAGACTTGATCAGAAATTTCAGTTGAGGGATTAAGAAAATGCGACTCAGGAATAATCTGACAGAAGCAGTTTTTCTGTGAACAAATCCACAAGAATGAGACACATGGAAAAGGACTGACTTGAGATTAGGAATAATGCCAATGTATAGATAATGCCAGTATATAGACAAAGGAAAAGTAAAGGCATCTGATGTATCTAAACAACTTTTATATGTTTAGGCAGAGACTTTCCACTTCTGATTTCAGACAGACATGAACGTTGATATTTCTTTCCTTATGTTTTGTGCTCTGCCATTCTTTTGTTTTTCTTGATCATCAGTCACTAGTATTACAAAAATTACACTATTCAGTTATCACTATTGTCACCTCATTTTATCTATAATATCCTGATTTGTTTTTCTGCCCATTTTAACACATGACTGACATCTCTTAAAACATAATTTCATCTGCTCATTCCAAACACAGGTAAAGTGTCAAGTGAGTTATGCATTGCATCAGTGGATGACATTGCAGTATTCCAAGAACATTAAGCTATTAAAATAATGAAAAAACAAAACAAACAAACAAACAAAAACAACAACACCATGAATGAGAATTTACGTGTAACATCTGAACTTAAAGGGATTTGTGATCCGGCAACCAATAAGGAATAGAAGGAGCTTCAGTATGGAAAAGTGTTTAACTTATGCAATCAAAACACAGTCTAAGGTGTTTAGAGTAACAAGGTCAGTGGTGTGAATGGAAAACACCAAAGTGGAGAGTTGGCAGATCCTGTCTCCTTGACTTTAGAATGAGGGTACCGAGCTTGATTCTTCATTTTCTCCTATCCAGGCTTGCTGATCTGAGAGCAAAATGGTAAGTAGGCACAGCATTTCCCAGCTTGCCAAGGCTGCGGATGGGTAGGAGCAAAAGGCAGAGTGCCTGCAGTATGTTGCTCTACAGCCCAGACCCATTGCATGTGTGTGGGTTGAGCTCTAGATGATGCACACTAAGTCCTTGCCTTGCAAGGCAGAAGGAGACACTTGTCATCATTTGTGAGCAAGGCAGCACCAGGACAGGCCATGGATAACTAACACAACCCACATGTTTAGCACACGGATTTAAAAACAGAAGCAAACTTCTCACATGCCTCCATATGGTCACGTGTGTCAGCTCCTAGTACTCACTAGGGAGGGCAGCTGCAGGAGAGCACCATCATCAATCTCATCATCCATCTGTGTTTGCAGGCTTTTATCTATTAGAGGATGAAGTTTATGGTGGCTATAAAACCCCACCCAGAGCTAAAAGGCAGAGCACGTATGGTAGGCTGGAAGCCATTCGTGGAAGCATGCATCTCATATACAAATGGTTACTCAGAATTGAAATTCTCTTTCCAGCTGCATCTGCTTTTTGAGGCAAGAATGTGCAATTTTTATAGATAGCTATGTAATGACCTTGTTAGAAAATGGGCATTATATAAGCAAGATGCGCCATAAACAGTCATTACTTCCAGCACTTACTGAAAAAAAATACCAATATTGACAAGGATTTGAACAACTTCAAAAATTAAACTTAGATGATGAAGGCCTTAGAATGCCATAATAACAGCTCTTCCAAAAGCCATATATGATGGAATAATTCTCTCTAATGTGTTACCCAGTCATCTGGACATGCTGCTAAGTATCAAATACAGCACAATGATAGATCTTTCTCTCTCAAATCAAGATTATTCCGTTTATGATTTCCCTCTGGCTATGTCATAATGTAATTATTTTGCTTATATTAAAATTTCTTGCTGAATGTTTTTTTCTCACACTGCAGCTATTTACAGTCACGTGGTGAGATTTAATCTTCTTTACAAAATAATTTAAGAAGGCTAAAAATAATTTTAAACAAGCTTTTAAGCTCATTTTCATTTGCTTCTAAAGCATAAACAAATAACTGTTTAGCAAAAACATGGTGTAAAAATTGAACTTACCTGGCAGAGACAGATACTTTAAATAAAAGAAGAAATATTATTTTGAATTCAGAACATTCCTGAGGCTTCAAACTAAAGAAAACACATTTCCTGAATTTCTTGAATTTTCAACACTTTCCTTCATATATTTAGTCTTAGAAATATAGTTTCTTTCTAAAAAATGTAAAGGGTAAAATCAATGGGGAAGGTAGCAACACCATAACTAACAAGTGAGAAAAGATTTTCAGAAATAGTTGATTGTGCAGTCTTTCTGGATCAATTTTCCAATTTCTGAAATGTTTACAGATGGGAACAACCAATATCTTCCCTGGTTATTTTATTTTGTGTAGTTACATTATTTGTAACTACACAAGCGATCATTTCTGTTTATCTTGAAAATCTTTGTGAAAAACGCATCTTTAGATCTTGTATCTGCCTCACTAAGCTACCAACTTCCCCCTTGTAAAAGGGAGTTATAGCATATTGTAGCAGCCCGTTGTCCTACAGAAGTATAAGCTAATGCTTTAACACTGCCATCTGTGCTAAGGCTACATCCACATTAATATACTAAACATGACAAGGACATACTCACAATGCACTTTATTTGTTCATATACTTCTTCCGTATAATTTTGACCAAAGCAGAGACAGTGTGGGGTCAGAGGACAGCAAGGGCCAGGGACTTACTGTCCTGTGGGCATCAAATAGGCCCAAGCAATGTAGTGGAAGATAATTTATCTATTAAGGTACAAACTATGCAATAACACTGCCTACTGGGCTAGAAGACAGGTACCATAACACTTCATTCACATGCTACTAGGCTACCATGATCTGTGTGTTTAACAGCACATTTAGCAGTATGGGACAGGGTCTTTCTGTCACAAAAAGGTGTGTGAGCCAAGAAGTTTTGAAGCACATGTTTAAACTCACACATTGCTGACAAAGTTGTATTTTGACACGTCTTGGCTAGTTGAGATGCCCAAGGCTAAAGCATAATGTGCCTGTATACATAGAAGTTTGACAATACAGTAATTATTTGTAAAATATAGTTAGTGTGTTGTGATGTGGTTTATGAGAAGTTTGCTGGTATTTATTACAGGAAAAATATCATTTTTTGGTTACGTCCTTATTTTTTGATTTTTCCCACCTGTTTTAACATGCAGTCTTCATGCTGTCTGCTGGATCAGAAAGCAATCAGCACTTGAGTTGTTAATACATAAGCAGGGCAGGATAAAACAAGGTGTCATTGCTCCCTGGCTTCCTCCTTCAGGCCTCTGCATACCCTCACACTCAAGAATTTTTGGTCAGAATTTCCAAATTCTATTATCCTCCTTTACCCACCCCATTTTAAATGCCCTCCCGTGGTTGCTGGGACTCATGGCTTGGTGCGCCGTAGTCCTCATCAGCTGCTCCAAGAGCCTGCTGATGTTTGCCTCCTTCCCCACTGGGAGCCCTTGAGATGTATGCCACAAAACACACACAGACTCTCGACAGGAATCCAGCCTCCTCCAGTGAGGAAGAGGAAGAAGATGAGGAGGCAAGGAGAAATAAATGCAGCCTTCAGCCCCTTCCCCCATGTGGCCTGGCCCAGCAAGGCTGCCATCAGCTGCCTGCACTCCCCTCCTCCCTGCTTCTGCAGAGGCTACATGCCAAACGCCTGCAAATCGAAAAACATTTGTTCTGTACTATAAAAACCAGTGGCTAACAGCTGCACATGTTGTCTCCAGTGTTGTAAACCTGTCATCAGTGCTGTATTGTTTACATATGGCTACAAGGCCTCGTAGCCCAGGATCCCCGCACAGTGCAGCGGCAGCGGAGTTTTTTGTGACAGCTGTGTCAGCTGGAAGCAGCACAGCCAGCTTATTTGTTTCGGCAGAAGCCTCGGTAACCCCCACCCCAAAGACACAAATCAGATTCTTTCATTTTTTTAATGAGCTCACTGTTAATAATAGCTCAACTGCAGTGCAGATGCTGGAATGGAAATAGCTGGCATTTCCCTAACAAGGCACATAATTCTATGAGAAATAATGGATTTCAACTGAAATAGTTACAGCCAGCCAGGCAGCACTTACAATTCATGACCAAGTGTCCAAATGAAATCAAAATCTGGGAAACATGCAAAGGTGCTAATTTTCTACATCAGTGGAATTTATCAAGTTCCCACTGATTAATATGAAAAGTTGTTGGGTTGTTCAATTGATAGAGCTTTGTTTTGCTTGCACAGACATCTGAAAGACATTGATTTAGATAACACAGGAACTTCTAGATTGGCAGAATGCTTTTAAAACAGTAAATCAATTCTCTCTGCATTATAAGTGGCAGTTATCAAATAGGGGAAGGTTTTTTATTTTATTTTATTTTTTCATTTTTTCCCCCTTAGTGACAAGTATTGTCACTAATATATATTGAGGTAAAGAGAAGGTGTTTTTTGTTTGTTTGTTTGTTTGTTTGTTTGTTTGTTTTGGTGTGTGTGTATATTTTAAATATATATATACACACACATATGAAGGCTTTTCTTGAAAAGCTGGATTTTCGTACATTGTTTCTTCCACCATCCTCTGTAACCTTCCCTGTTTAAAGGGGTCATTTACCCAAGATACTTTGCATAGTATGATTTGAAGTTGCTCAGCAAGAGGAAAGAATAAAAGAGAAATATATAAGTACACATCCACTTCAGAGTACATGCCATTCCCCATAACTCACAGCAAGTCCCTAGATATTAAAACTGAGGTTAATTTGTTTACCTTCATGTCAAGGATTATTCCAGAGTTATTCCTTAGATGTAAAAGGAAAAAGCACAGGAACATGTTCTCCAACTCTGCCAGTGTACATTTTATCCAAATGCTCTAAATTTTGCTAAACAAAATCTCCATTCCTTTTGTGATGGAATAGTCAGAGGAGTTGTCACATGGTGGAACAGTGTCAGATTGGGAGTAAATATTATCACTAATTTCTGGAATGAAGTGGTCTTCTCTCTTTGTTTTCCAAGGACTTTATTTTGCATACCTTCATGACCTTTAGGCCTGTTGACAACCTGTAGTGAAAAGCTGCAACATTCCCAAGTCACTGTCAACAAGAGCTGGTGCTGGTACCCGGCACAGAATGGAGCAGCATTGTGGGTGCCTATGTGAGCTTTGAAAGCACTATATGCTGTTAATGCTTTGCTGATGTGATTATTTTGTTTTGGTTTCTGGGACAGATTTGGGCAGCAGGCACTGGTTTGGACTCCACTGCGTGGTGCCCATAATCCCTCTGAACACAAGCCTTTAGAATAAGTAAGACCTGATCTTGCAGTGTGCTAAAATGTCTGAGTGAAGTGCAAAATATTTCATACCTCAGAGGTTTGCAGCACCTTGCACCATTGGGGTCTCCTATACTTCAATTCCTCAAACATTACTAATGCTGTCCTTAAGCATTACTAATACTTCAGTTAATTAGGAGGGGATACTTAATCACTACTGTAATACATGTAGTCCTGTTTTGATAGTCTTTTCCAATTTGGGCTACAAAAGCCATGTTTTTTCAAAGCCCTGAGACTCGTACAAGAGGTGTTCGAGAGGAGGACCGACGTCTTCTCAACGAGAGCCCACCCCTCCCCTCTTCTTCCTGTTTCCACCTTTTATTGCTGAGTGTGACACCACATGGTATGGAATATCCCTTTGATTGGTTTAGGTCAGCTGCCCTAGTGATGTTTCTCTCCTCACTTTTTGCCCACCCCCTAGGAGGGTTAGAGAAAGGCCCAATGCTGTGCCACTGCTGCTCAGCAGTAGACACAACACTGGTGTGATAACACTGCTGTTCCAGCTACAAGTACAGAGTACGGCACTGAATGGGCTGCTGCCGGGAAAGTTAACATTCCAGCCAGACCCAGTACAAAAATGCAGGCTGAAATGTTGTAAAGGTGCTAGAAAATTTCATTGCTAGGAATGGCTGGGAAGTGTGGTCTGCAGATGGAGTTCTTGGATAACATTACTCTATTTGAAAAGGATGATTTGAGTCAGTTGTTCTTCTGTAAGGACATGTTTTGGAGCAGGTCTCAGGAATATTGTCTGATTTTTGTGTGGTGGTGTGCAGACACAGTAGTTGGACTCAATGATCCTTGTGGGTTCCTTCCAATTCAGGGTATTCTTTGACTCTGACTCTAGGTCAAATACCTGCTGAGCACAACTGTGCTGGGCAGCCACCACTCCACTCCAGTGGACACTCCACCAGTGACATCCGTATGCTGTGGATGTGGGCTCATTGTCCTGATGGCCCGTGTTGCCTAGGAAAAATGTCAGCCCTCACAGTTATCTGGACAGCACACTTCCTCTACCGAACCACAGTCACTTTGGGTGCTGCTTTGATTAGTAGTCCCTGGATCGATGGGTGGTCACCACACTGCTAACTACTCTTTAGTCTTTGTTCTACCCAAAGGGCATTGATTCTATTTTATCTAAAACATTTTATTTAAAGGTTTTACCTTTGAACCAGGATTGAAAGCATCAGCCTGAACTATCATTTAGTCTTATGTATTATAGATTATGCTAAATTAGATAGGATTTGAAAAATACTTATAAATTTCTCATAATTATTAATCATTATCCGGAGTCCTTCAGCCCCCACAGGATGATCAAAGAACATTTGTTGCCTCTGTAGTGTGTTGCTAGATACTGGTAAAGGTTATGATATTTTCATTCAAATGCATTTCATAGCATTAATGACAAAAACAGGCAGCAAAAATATAACATTTTTAAAATAGATTAATTTTATCCCCTATTTGTATTCATTTGTTTTATTAAGAGCATCACATGTCATCTGATACCGTCTGGCATTTTAAAAGGGAGGATGACATTCTGATGTAAGGGCACTTACTTAACTGATAAAATAGTAAAATAATATCGTGTTGCAGCAGATATCCACAGATCAGCATTTCTTGGAACTAGCTTTACTGACCAGCCATTTAAAAGGGAATGAATCTGATTTACTGTTTTATCATTTCTATCTAGGAATGTATATAAATGTATATAAATGTATATTAGTCTTTATGTGAAAAATATACTTAAGTGCCAGGGCACCTTTTTCATAACCTTAGTAATTAGCTGTTGCTTGATGTGAAGCTATGACACTACTTAAAAGCAATTATAATGTATCATGTATTGGCCCAGTCCAAGATTTAAGTTCGGAGCTTTTTGGCAAGAAGTACTACAGTTTTATTAGTTGGTTATACTGCAGCTGTTCCACATAGAACAACCAAAAATTTTCATGAACAGATTTTATTGAAAGAAGAGCATGAAAGCATAGTAACAACAACTGTAGTTGTAAAAAAGACACACAGTTTTGAAATTTGGGGTACCCTCAAAATAGCATCAATCATTCTTCTCCAGAAAGAACATATGGAATGCATCACCTGTTTTAGATGTTAGGCGTGAACAAATATGGAATTGTGTTTTAAGACCCCTCCTAACCTTGCCTTTTTTAGAATATTCCTCTTTTTCTTTACTTCTTTCTTCTGTCATTGTTTATTTTATTTTTTTTCTTACAGAATCAGCGGGGCCCCA
Source organism: Aythya fuligula (assembly GCF_009819795.1). Classification (NCBI taxonomy): domain Eukaryota; kingdom Metazoa; phylum Chordata; class Aves; order Anseriformes; family Anatidae; genus Aythya; species Aythya fuligula. Next base: position 117,047,335 of record NC_045560.1, read on the forward strand.
CAGTTACATATGGCATCACATTTTTAGGGGTTAATTGTGTATAACTCTGAACCACAGCCTTCCATTGAACCAAGGTTTATAACTAGAGTTCCAATTTTTGAGATGTTATTAAAATTATTAAGATTCAGATAATAAGAAATGGATCAATTTTTGAAAAATGATTACAGGCACTTTTCAGGCATCTGTGTTTGTATTTGAAGCATAAGTACACAGTGAGCTAATTACATGAATTGCCTTAATCAAATTCAGTCTTCATAGTACTTGCAAAGGTAAGTTCAGCAATGGAAAATGAAGGATAGAATTGAAAGTGTCCTAATGAGGATGTGGATAAAAGCATAAAGCAGGAGTTGTTGATGAACAGTCTTGGGTATTTTTGGATGGCAGAGATGAAAAATATTGATATCATGTAAAAGTTTTAATGTAATTTAAATATATCATGGCAAAATTGTGACTTTCTAACATCTCAGTGCTACTGGAGCTGAACCAATGAGCAGAAATATGTTGAAAAGCCACAGTGATTTAATTGCCTCTGATTAGATTCTAAAATGGTACCCAAGTCTCTAGCACCAACAGGTTTCAGTACTAGTAAGTTATAGTAAATGAAATCTTGACACTTGTGTGTCTTTTCCGGTAAGGAAACAGAAGAAGGTTCACTGGTATGAAGTACCATTGTATTGCTATCACTAGGGTTCAAAGAGCTGATTATTTCTTTTAAAATAACACATCTTTTAAACACAGTGATATGCAGCTCTGTATAATCCAGATTTCTGTCTTCTGTGTAAATTGTATATGTTAAGTCCTGATTTGCTCTGTCAGTTTGGCTTGAATACATGTAGGTGTTCTGAAAAAGAGTCACATGATCATATGGTTGCTTGCTTTAAAACCACCAGTAAATTGTGTAGTTTTTCTCTGTTCTCAAATTGATCAAGCCTTTCATGAGTCAGAAAAAACAAAGCTTTGGATTTTTCTCTTTGTACCCTTGTTCTGACTTCGTCTTGCTGTCCAGTTTTCCTTTTTTTTTTTTTTTTTGGTCTGAATTACACAGTTGGTTTTGTTGTAATTTAGCTGAATCAAAGATCTGATTTCATGAATGCCACCAAACTGGCTGAAATCTCCATTTCATGGAGAGTGCAGCTGGCCAATACAAAGGTGCTCTATCAGTATTGATTACTGTAATAACAGAATATTTTTCCAAACAAATGGTGCTAGGGAAGACCAAAAAATTAGGTATAGTCAAATCCATAATTTGTGTGATTAGAAGAATAAATACAATCTAGTGGATCGTATGAATGTAAGGATTTATTTTCAGTGAAATCTGCCACTAATATTGGTGTAATTTTTTCATTTATAGGGACAGAGCTGGCATTTAAGAAGAGTGATTGAAAAATATCAAGTGAAGGATACCTCTGTTATCCTTCCTCTCAGGCAATGTTGGCGGCAAGCACACACACAGTAATGTAAGAAACTCTAATCTTGAAATGGCTTTCCATCTTGAAATGGCATATTCCAAGAGCAATTGTATTACCTGTACCAACAGATATGTGAATTTGTGTTGCGTTTGGCTGTAGTTACAAGCTGTATGCTGTTTTTCTTGGCATAAGGAAAATCCACATTCTGGAATGTCACTGCTTGTTTGCACACCACTCCCTGACAAACTCTGGTGGCTCCTTTGGTGATCTGCTAGCTTGAAGCAAGGCAGGGATAACATAGAACAAGTACATAAGATCTATGTAAAATAAACCTAAATTCTAAAGACACCAAAATCAGCACCACAATTGTTGGAGTCCACTCATTCTGGTATCTGAAGCCTGCACTCGTAGAGCTGGGGTCTCAGAAAGCTGTGCTCTAAGAACTGAGAATGCAGAGATGGGCTGCCCCATAACAAAACAAAACTGTGGGTTTGACAGGAAGGAAATGTCAATTCCCTTTAAAAGGCTATATATGTGAAGGTTTCAGAGGAAAGATTATTCACAATAAATTTTGATTTGGAGGTTCCTGTTCAAGTTTCTTACCCCTTTGGCCTGTCTGTCCAACATAGACAAAGAAATATCCATATGAAGAGTTCTTTTAAACCTTAATAAGAAAAGGATCTGCTTAACTTAGTATGTTGTAACAAGCACAAGTAAACCAATGAGGAAAGCATTCAGAACAAAAAAGAGCAGGTTTGTAAAGAGCAGAGCACTGAATTTCAGACATTTCCTTCTAGGAGGGACAATGCAGATGAAAAACTTGAAAAAGTTTTATGATGAGGGTCATGAAAAGGATTTACATGACAACAAGGATGTACAGGCATAGTGAGCAAGGATGTCCCTTCTCTCAAGTTTTCCAACTACATTTTAAAATATGTACCCTTACCTTGAAGTAGTTCTGGAGTAGAGACTAGATTCAGCTCAGTGGGCTCCCTCTTTTAAAACTGATATTATTGTACGTGCCTATAGGCATAGATAAAAAAGTTATGAATCAGTGCTTTCAGTAAGTTACGTAATGAGAATGACAGCTGAAACAAATGTGTTAAAGTCCTCTCCTCTTTGTGCAAGGCTAAGCAACACTGCTTGTAATCAGTTATGTAGGTTGCGTCATGGGATCCAAGTTAAACTCAGAACTTTTGACAAATCTGAGTGGTTTGTATACTCCTCAGAATGTCTGCTGTTTCTAATCTAGCTGCTACCATCTGAGCATGTGAACAAGAAAATGCACAAGATCTTTGGTAAGCTAAGTCAAGTGGCTCCCACACCACTTCCAACAGCAAAATATCTGTAGAGTGAAACATAGTAAAGTATGCAATTGCTTTTTCATTTAGGTTGAATGGTTACATGCATTCAAGGGATGTACATTATGGTTCATACCCTGAAGTGGGTACAACATTATAGCAAAATTCTCTTTGAAGTTGTCCAGCAGCTGTTCACACTGTCAGCAGTTTTCATGGATTTTCAGTCATCCTTTCCTTAGGCCTTAGCTTGAATGAGAGCTTCCCTGTGGAAAGATCTGAATGTGGTCTTTGCTTATTAAATGACAAGTCATTATTACTGTGAGCCATGAAGCGAATAGTTCTCACCATTCTGGCTTCTTTAAAACATATACAGCTATTGTTTCTCCACGTTTTCATGTGTATACATAAATATGAATATTTGTCAGAGCCCTGCTCTATAACAAGGAGCAGATACAAAGCAAGACACCATGATGATGTTTACAGCACTGCTAGTTTTCATATATCTTGTTGGGTCCTAAGGAAAGCTTTTATGTAACCAGTTCTTCTCACCCTTGAAAACTGCACCTTAAACTCTGTCCAAGATCAGGGACATGCTGATGTAATGAAGGCTCTGAGATCAGAGTGGACATGTTTGGAAAGAACATGATCAGTCTGCTTTTGCTTAACCATATCACTGCTTTGGATGCCTTCCTGTCCTACTTTTCTTTCTTTTGGTTGATGGCGTATAAGATATACTGAAGTTTTTAGCTTGATATAATTATATAATTCCTGTGAACTAACAGTAAAGTTATTATGTGTTTTTGTGTGTGTGCCCTGAAAAAAAAAAAAAAAAGTAATAACACATTTTCAATGTGTCATTAATTCACTTTATTGTAACCATAAAATGTATTGACTAGGAGTAGTATTAAGTATATGTTTTTCAACCAATTTTTCTTACTACAGAAATAATGCTTCAGCAAGACTAAATTTATTCTACTTCGTGCTTCATGCTTCCTGCACAGTCATTCTTCTACTAAAATAAGTGAGGAAGTTATGATGCTGAAAGCAAAACTTTCACCTTCTGATTTTTCACTCTGAAAAGGCTGTTTGATTTAGTTGCTCTCTTCATTAGTGTAACTGAAAAAGGATTAAAAATGTGAAAGTTGCTACCAAAGGGCAAAAGCATGATCTATTCATAAATCAGTAAAGGCTTGAGGACCTTTAAATTATTTATTTTTCATTATTATAGTTAATAATAATTTAATGTAGCTAGAATAAATTAATTGATTATTATTGATTTTTGTGATGACTTCAGAACAGAGAACTCTCACCCTGGCTTAACAAATTGACTGATAAACTGACTACATTGTTAAGCATTAGCCTGGAAGTAAAAGATAAGAAAGCGCATGCTTTGTCCTCTGATCAAGCAAGTTGTCAGTCAAAGTTGCAGAAATATAGCTAAAGAGTTTAAGAACTGAGGGAATATAAGTTCAAGACCCAGGAGGGGAAACATAAGACCAGACAATATGCCAATTAATGGAATTAAACTGCAAAGATTTAAAAGGGGTTCCCCTCAGGAGACAGCATGAAAGAAAAGACAATGGTTAATTCAATAAGGACAAAAGCATAAATGAGCTAACTATGAAAAGATCAGAATATTTACAGATGATGGTGTCTGAAGAATTAAGGAACACTAGCTTGCAATTACTGTGAATTTATTATGCCCCAGTAGCAGATTCTAATTTGGTCTCCTCTATCCTCTGAACAAATATGCTCATCTTCAAAATCCAGAGCAAAAGAAATAATCCCTTTCTAGTTGCAGTCAGACTATGAAACCGATTATGATCAGCAAAAATTCAAAGACTTTAAAAAACAAAGCCAACTTCACTGAAGTTTCCTGCCCATCATCTGTATCAGCGTTTGCAGGCTTCACAGCAATTTAAAATTTATTTTAGCAATGTTGCGTTTGTAAAGCCCATGAGCAATGCAGGTGCTTATGATTCCCTTCCCATGCAATGCAAATCAGAGAAGGATAAAATGGAAAGAAGAGTGTAGCAAGTTCCCTTCCCATACAGGACTGACAAGCATGAGTGTGAAGGTGTGCATGCAGACAGTAGTTGTTCCTCATGCTGTGCCTGTTGCTGAGGAAGCTGAGATGTCTACCAGCAAAGAGACCTTGCAACCCAATAGGAGATACCATTCAGAGGAGCTTCACAAACTCTGCGAGGAACATGTCTGCTGTTAATAAATATCTGAGGCTCACAAATCATATTTTACCTTACAAATTGTGGAGCTATTTAAAATTTAAAAAAGGGAAATAAAAAAAGGAACGTAAGATAAAGTTTTAGTATCTCTCTGATTGAGTCAGAGGGCTTCAAATATTACAACTTTACAGAACTGTACGCTCAGAAATTTGCATGAACCAAAATCCTTCCCAAGGTGAAAACTGATGCCCAAATATTCAGAAGGTCCCACAAATACAATTTGTGAGAGCAGTCATATCTCTCAGTGAATTACAGAGCTCTGAACTGACAGGGATGCTCAGCAGCCCCTCCAGGACAGAGGAATACATTGTTAGTGTGCTTTACTCCCTGTCACTCCTTTTGAAGGGGAAAATCTTCACCCTTTTTTGCTTCTGGCTTCCTGGTCTAAGCCATGTCAGGCTGGTCCAAAGCAAATCAGAACTCTGTATTACTCATCAGCATAATGCTAATTACTCGTCTGTGTGTTCTTAAGAGCAGTGCTTACTTCATATAGGAAGGAAACAGTGAGGTGGCCCCTCAGCTTCAGTGAAGCCTCAGTTTTAGAGAACAGTACTGCGGAATTTGATACAACAGAGATGGCTTTCCCACAGCTTCATCTTTGCTAAAAGCAAAGACAAGGAAACCAGTATCAGGGGTCATCTAAGGCCGCATTCTCTTCAGTTTGTGATTACCTTTCTGTTTCCAGCTTTGTTTCACAGCTTCACAGAGTCACAGAATGGGCAGGATTGGAAGGGACCTCTGAAGATCATCTAGTCTACCTCCCCTGCTGGGCAGGATCATGTAGAGCACCTTGTGCAGGATGGCATCCAGGTGGGTTTTGAATATCTCCACAGAAGGAGCCTCCACAACCTCTCTGGGCAACCTGTTCCAGTGCTTTGTCACTCTCACAGTAAAAAAGTGCCCCCTCATATTGAGCTGGAACCTCCTGTGCTTCAGTTTGAGCTTGCCTCTCGTCCTGTCGCTGGGCACAACTGAAAAGAGATAGGCTCCATCCTCTTGACACCCTCCCCTCAGGTATTTATAAACATGAATGAGGTCTTCCCTCAGTCTTCTCTTTTCCAGGCATAACAGGCCCAATTCTCTCAGCCTGTCCTCATATGACAGGAGCTCCAGGCCTCTCATCATCTTCATAGCCCTCCTCTGAAATTGCTCCAGTAGCTCCATGTCCCTCTTGTACTGGGGAGCCCAGAACCAGACACAATACTCCAGGTGAGCCCTTACCAGGGCTCAGTAGAGGGGAGGATCACCTCCTTTGACCTGCTGGCTTTGACCTATCACCCCATGATGCTGTTAGCCTTCTTGTCTACAATGGCACATTGCTCATGGTCAGCCTGCTGTCCACCAGGACTCCCAGGTCCCTCTCCACAGAGATGCTTTCCAGCAGGTTAGCCCCCAGCCTGTACTGGTGCTTGGAGTTATTCCTCCCTAGGTGCAGCTTCCCCCTTCACTTGCTAGAATGCAGCTTCTTTGCATCTGATGTCTAGTGAAAAGCTTTGGGCCTCTCAATACAAGAAGGACATCATGGCCCTGGCATGTGTCCAGAGAAGGGCTATGAAGCTGGTGAAGGGCCTGGAGCACAAGTCCTATGAACAGTGGCTGAGGGAGGAGGCTCAGGGGACACCTTATTGCTCTCTACAACTACCTGAAAGGAAGGTGTGGGGAGATGGGGGTTGGCCTCTTCTCACAGGTAACTAGTGATAGGACTAGAGGGAATGGCCTCAAGTTGCACCAGGGGAGGTTTAGGTTAGTAATTAGGAGACACTTCTCAGAAAGAGCAGTCAGGCATAGGAATGGGTTGACCAGGGAGGTGGTGGTGTCACCATCCCTGGGGGTGTTCAAGGAATGGTTGGGCCTGGTGCTTAGGGACATGGTTTAGTGGGTGACATTGGTAGTAGGGCTTATGGTAGGACCAGATGATTTTGGAGGTCTCTTCCAACCTTAATGATTCAATAGTTCTATGAAAAGACAGGAAAGTGCATACTGCCTAAGGTCATTCTGCTCCTCCGGAGTTAGGAAATTCAGATATGCTGGCACAGCAAATACAGACAAGTTTGTAAATGCTAGGAGTTGGAAATTCCACGTTGTTGGGCTCAGTTTCCTACCAAAACAATTCCAGAAACAGGAGAGCATTTTGTATTAATTAAGCAAGTATTAATTGCCCTTGCAGCAATTAACTTATACCTCTCTTCACAAGGACAAGCAAAGTGGAGGTCACACAGCCCTAGGAAATCCTGTACTATTATAAGCAGGTGCTCTGCCATTACATTAGGTTTTTCTCCATTCTAACAGCTATACTTCTATCACTTCCCCAAAAAGAATTGCAAAGCCATTACTCTGTGTTATGAACTAATCACTTGCCAAATTAATTCCAATAAATCAAATCCCTACTGAGTCATGTACAGAGTTGTGTAGGTGGATGGTAGAAGAGGGGAACAAGAAATATTGGCACTCATAAATTTAAAAAAGAGCAAATTGATATTTTTTAATTTGTTTAAACAAAAATTGTTCCCTAGATGGAACACTGTGTGCTGTGTTTTGCCTCGAGCAAATGTTTATGGCTGAGTTATAAAATAGAAGTTTGTGACATAGCACTGCACATGCACACGCAGACACACGGACACACACAAGCCAGCTTCTGTCCAATTGCTTTACATCAGATTAAATCTCTGCTGTCTCAGCTATTAGCGGATGTCTTGGGAGACATCAGGTTTGAAAAAGTCCTTCATCTGAAGCTATCATGTGTCAGCTTGTTATTATGATGTGTGGCATGCTTTTGTTATGCCCTCCATGGCACCTATCAATACTTCAGGTAACAGCACAGGGAACCAGAAGTAGAGTAGTCATGTCCAGAAGAGATATTTTAATGGCAACGCTAGAAGCAGAAACAGTGTTTTAATTTATCAGAATCAAGTGATTGCCGAACCTTCTCTTGGCTGTGTATCTTTATAGACAGTACTAACTGAAAGAACGCAATAGTCACTGGTGTCATTCTGAAGGGACATGAATAATATAAGTAACATCAATAATTCATCTTATTTACTTTTCCCTTTTACATCACCTACGGAGAAACTGAAGAGTTACTGCTTTTACAATTTTTTTTCCTAATGAATACTGTACAGCCAATGATCATTACATGGAGCAGTGCCAACCTGTGGTTCTGCAAATTGCGAATGTTGCAGAAGAGTGGTTCATCAGTTGTCTTGGTCAGTGTTGCAAAACTAATTTTCTTTTTATATTGAGAGAAGTGCTTGCTGCTTTGACACAACATAAGCTGTTTTGCCTGCACTGTATAATAATGAGTTTAGTCACTAAGGTATGATCTTAATAAGCAAAACAGGCAGAATAATAATACAGAGATTGTGCTGACTGTGGTCTCCATATAGATTTTGAACTGCCACTTGGGCTGTTGTGTACATAAAAATTTACACTGTAAAGGGGAGTAAGGTGGAGACTGTCTTGCTTTAAAATTGTCTCTTGAAAGCCACAAAGTTCAGCTTGTGCTTAGGGGTGCCCCCTTCCAATAGGAGGAGTCCGCTTCTGTCCTGCACAGAATCATGTGTCAACTGGAGGACAAGAAACAAGTGAGAGTCTTTCAGGAAAGGCTCCTCAGAGTGATCTGAGGTTGTGATGTGGGCTGAATGCAAAGTCTCTCTGACTGACAGTCTTATTACCATTGATGATTCTGGATGCCAACTGAAACTTCCAAGTTAGGACACTGAAAAATATTTATTTCCTTCTATCTTTCTCATTCACACTCAGGCATACACATTCAGTTTTTAAGAAAATTCAGCAAGATACCCCTCTGGAAGTATGTCTTTGGGATCAGGTCACAGTATCCTTAAAAAATGTCTTGTTCTTTCTAGGGAAGTCACCTTCCTTTTAAATTATTTTAACAGTAAAAAAAAATATTATTTACTATTGATAGTAAGGATAGCACAGGCAACACCAGACAAGACAGACCTAGGAAAATCCCTGGTGCAAATGCATGTAGCTCTAAAGATGAAAAGGCACTACATGAGTGATGAAGAAACATGTCTTTTATTACAGATACATTGGAACAATATCTAGGACATAAGTTTCACTCCATAAGAATTTTGAAAATGTGTCTTTGTTATAAAAGCAGAGAACTTCAAAATAATTTATAAAGGAAATGGTCTCTTTTGAAGTGAAGTGTATGAGTTGTTCAAGAGGAAAACAAAAATTCCACCCACCTATTACTACTTCATAGGGGATACCCACAAAACCCTTCACCCCATTGAACAAGATAAGTAGCATGTAATCTTTCCTTAAGCTGCTACTTTACAGAACTCTCCTCTGGCTCACATCGCTGTCTTCCTTCTGCTCACCACAGTGGTTGATGCTCTCCAAAATGGAATGGCTGGAGCCCAAGAAACCTAGCAGATGGATTCTAAGAAGGTAGATGGCCAAGAAACCATGTCTCCTGACAACATTTCTCTTTGATAGCAACAACAAGGAACCTGAGGTACAAGGCCAGTTTTTGTACCTATCTACAGGGAACATCAGTCAATTGGCTTTTTCAGTGTGCTGAGGGCAGGAGGTGATGTGTTTTTTTACATTCTGAATTAGTTTTTAAGTTTTTCTATGTAACTGAATGGTGTGACTTTCCTGACTGATCTGAAAATTTCAGATCATGACATGTTTTTAGCCTGATACTCAATTCTTTTCTGATTTATATTAGAATAAATCACAATGAAGTCTAAACCTTTAGTATGGTAAAAAGCAAACTGAGTTCAACGTATGAAGTGTTCTGCAAGCATTGTCCCAACTGAAAATTAGTTCTGGTTCATGAAGAGCCCTCCGGAATAGCAGCTGAATTACAAATCTTTGTAAGTACGATAGTGATCAGCACCTGCTCAGAGGCATAGCAGTTGCCAGTGCAGTCTTTCTGTTCTACAAATAATATGTACTCAAAAATGCATGTTCTCCTCTCCCTGTTGTTAAAAGCAATGAAAAAATGCAGAGCAGTGAATTTTCATCAGTCACTTGCATCTTGAAGCCTGTTGCCAAATGCCTGTCAATCAGTTCCGGGGTGAGGCAGGAGAGAGAAGCTGTCTGGCAGATGGGGGAGCAGATGGGGAGGGTGGGTGAGGAGCCACCTACCCCACCAAAATGCAGGCACAACAGGACTGATGCCTTCTGGAAGCCAGATGTTTTGTTGGTTGCACTTTTTAGAGTTTTTTGTTGTTGTTGTTGTTTTGTTTTGTTTTGTTTTTTCTAATAACAGATACAGATAATAACAGATACATCACCTTTACCACAGCCTGTTTCAAATTTCTTCATGCTGGCTTTCCAAGGGTGTTCTTCAGTGCATGGTAACAAGTCTTTAAGTCTTTTTTTTTTTTTTTTTTTGGTCACCTGAAAGCATCCATTACAGTTGACTAAAAAGAAATAGAACTTGCTTGGGGATAGGACTTTGAGAAAACTTTCCCCATTGCTCTTCTTCCCCTGGCCTCATTTATTTAGCCACAATAAAATGGTCTCTCTATCAGGTTTACAGCCTCCAAACCCTCTCTCTACTTAGCCTTTTTTTTTTTTTTTTTGAGTTAAAGAAGACACTAAGACTGAAGGATAGCTGTCAAAAAACAACAACCACAACAACAACGAAAAGGACAAACTAGTGAACAAATTTAATTCATTAAGCCCTAAGAATATATCCACTGTGTTTCTTTCTGTGTGTATACAGCCCAAGAAGCAGTCCAAGAGAAGACTGTAGTTCCCTCCCATGTTTGGTCTCAGAAATTATTTACAAAGTTTGTTTATGTCTTCTGATCAGAAGTAGTGGTCTCAACCCTTAGGCTATTTGTTGAATGGATCAATTTGCCATACAACTCAGTCTTCTGTGTAAACAACATTTCTTGTGATTTTTTCTATTCACTTTAAAGGTGTATTTGTGTGTAGCAGCTTTAAAGTGTTTTCTCAGCACTTGTGGTTAATAGAATTTGATCACAGCAATCTGTAAAAATCAAATCAAACATAGAAGAGAGTGTCAACCCAGCAATGTTTTAAAATGTGCATGTATACTCAGCAAGGTTTGGGGAGGGAATTGCTTTCTGGATGGTGGGGAGAAGGTAAAGGAGGATGTTCACCTGCTTTTCCAATATCTCTTTAGCTCCAGAGTATTTTGTAGCCAAACATGTAAGTCATAGAACACATGGCCAGGAGGAACCTCAGAAGACCCTCATCTCCAGTTCTTCATTTCAAAGACTAAACTACTGCAGACAAATGTTCATCAATCCCATTCTTGAGATATTCCAAGAGGTTTTGCAACCTACAATTCATTTAGTCTTCATATTCCTTTAGACACTCACTTTCTTAGTTAGAAAGTATTTCCTGATGTGTAAAACCAAATCTCTTCTATTAAACAACTGCAATTAAATTGCTTCAAGTTACATTTATTACATCTTATCCTACCCCCCAGTGGACTCAGAGGACTGCTTTTACCCTTTATCATTGGGATCACATCTGGAAGTGCTTCCTCTGTTTTCTGCTGTGTAGACTAACTAAATCCCAAATCTTCTCCAAATGCCATCATGTTTCTTAGTCTTCTGGTCAGTTTTCCTTTTCTCCCACGGTCTTTACCGTGTCTGTCTCCATCATAATTGTGGTACCAAAGTTGGACATAGTGCTCTAATTGAGGATCTGCCACAAAAAGCTGTTATAACTTCTTTAGAAGTAATGACATCTTGAATCTTTATCACATTCTTAGCATAAATAGGATTTATTTCCATCATTAGTAGAGAGCTACTGAAGCATTGCAAAACCAGTTGAAACCAAATATTCTGAGTAAATTTCATATTATATCTTCCACGTGAGGTAGTTGCAATGCATTAAAAACTGTCATGATCATGTATACCAAAGCTTGTACTATTAATAGTGTGTCAGCTGAGAAAGAGTATTTCACTAATTTTTCTCCAAGACCCTGCTTCAAATTACCCACCAAGAGTACAGTCTTAGGCTGTCTGAAGTCCAATGTACATGGGTTTAATTCTAATTAAAGAAGAGAACCCAAGTTGCTTCATTCCTTGTCTTGTACTTTGTGACAGTATATATATTCACAGGTTTCCAGCTGTAGATTGTATCTGTCTGTATGTTAACAATACTACAGAAACAGGTGCACTGAGCACTGATACATGTTGCAGCAATGGCAAAAGGTATGTTCATGCCTTTGGAACAAAATGTTTCAATATTTTACTTTTAAAACAAGTCTTTTTTTATTGCAGAATAAATCTCTTCCCTTCCCTTCCCTTCCCTTCCCTTCCCTTCCCTTCCCTTCCCTTCCCTTCCCTTCCCTTCCCTTCCCTTCCCTTCCCTTCCCTTCCCTTCCCTTCCCTTCCCTTCCCTTCCCTTCCCTTCCCTTCCCTTCCCTTCCCTTCCCTTCCCTTCCCTTCCCTTCCCTTCCCTTCCCTTCCCTTCTCCTTCCCTTCCCTTCCCTTCCCTTCCCTCCCCTTCCCTTCCTTCATTTCCTTTCTCCTGAACCACCTTAGGACTGTCTTAAACTGACAGTCAAACCCACCAGAGCCAGTATCCTCTTGAACTATTATGTCCACTGCCTCAGTTTGCCATCTGGCTTTCTAGCTTAAAACCCTACCTACCTAATGTCTATTTAAGCTAAGATGTGAGCTTTTGGGAACATGCGTAGTACTGGCAGCAATAGTTGTTTTCCAGACTCTGCCCTCAAGTAGTATCCTTCATCAGAAAGGTGACCCAGACAGCCAAGGAGGTACACTGCAGCAAAATTTGTTAAGGGTTATCTGTCAAAGTGCATTAGAAACATGCTTTAATACCTCACTGAACCACATTTAAAATGATAGCTGAGCATGAGCTTCTAGAACATCTTTTTCTCTGCAGACTTATGCTATTCCTTACTTAGACAAAAAAAAAAAAAAAAGGAAAATGGAGTTTTCATACAGTACTTGTATTTTTTCTGGTCCCAGCCCAAGGCTGGAACATAAAATGAAAGGCCAACAGCAAGGAACAACTGTTCTTGAATGTCTGAAGATTCATGTTGAACACACGGCTTTCATCTGGTTTTGTTTTCCAGATTGCTTCATTTCTTTTTTTTATTCTGCATAACAAAACAAAATAATAATAAAAAAACAACAACCAAAAAAAAAAAAAAACTTAAAAGTGCATATACGCACCTGTATAAGTAATTGTATAAGATGATCTATAATTACAGAGTTAGTGTTGCTTGGAAATCAGCAGCCTAAAATGATTGTCTTCTTTCATTCACTCTGTTTTTCTTCCCAAATGTTAAATGTTTATCAAAACAAGGATAAGAATAGCTTGATTTTATGCATTACTGCTTCTCCACTAATACTGATGTTGACGTCTCTCAACATTTATCACCTTCTCACCACATTTTTCCTTTTAATATTTCACATCATAAGACTTCATACAAAGGCACAAGGACAAATAAATATTTTTAATTTAGTGCTCTCCTGAGTAAGCTTTATGATAGCATTTTTGAGTGACCTTTTCTGTTAAATAAAAATAATTTCAGGACCACATCTTATTTATTACATCCATAAATTCAGATAGCAAAAGCTTTTTTTTTTTTCATAAATTTTGCCATGATCAGAAATATACCTATCTAGATATGTAGTGGTATACTGCAGTACACAGTATTATAGTACACAGTCCTACATGTGGGTTAAATAGGAGCCAGCAGTATGCCCTGGCAGCAAGGAAGACTAACAGCATCCTGGGCTGTACTCTACAGAGTTTAACAAGGGTATCACTGAAAATTATTATTTACTCAGCACTTGTTAGACCATACCAGCAATAGTGTTTCCAATTTTCAGTCTCCCCATAACAAGAAGAATTTTAATAGAGTAGAATAAGTTCACTGGAGGGCCACCAGTCCAGCCCTAGTCAGGGTCTGTAGCACTCCCTCTCTGAGGAGAGACTGAGGGATCAGGGCTTGATGGCTTGGAATTACTAACAGGGCACATAACAGGGGCTTCCTTGTACCTATGGGGAGGTTATAAAAATGACAAAGGGGTTGTGCATAGTGGGAGTATGAGAGAAAATGGACAGAAATTAAAACAAGACAGATTGAGATGTCATATAAGGAAAACTTTTTTCCTTATAATAAGCACAGACAGGCAATGGAATGGGCTGCCCAGGGAGACTGCGCAGTCTCCATCTCTGGAAGTTTTCAAGATCCACCAGGATAAAGTCCTGAGCAACCTGGTCTCATTTCACAGCTGATCTTGTTTTGAGCTGCTTTGGCTGGGCTAGAGAACTCCCAGGGCCATTCCAACCTCATATTATTAAGACATTCCCATATTGAGCCTTGTATGCATCGTCTTTGTAGTAGGCTAAAAGATAGGTCTTGAACTTGTGTTTCAGGTGATTGAAACATGTACCAGTGTGCCATACCAATAACTTACAGAATATTGAACATTTATCAGTACTTTCAGAAATGGTAGCATGCAACTCAGGCCATTTGTGGGTAGGCTGTTCTCCAACAACAAGAAGTCCTCTATTCATCTTATTGTACCATTATTTGCTCATTCCCATTTCACCTGTCCTCCTCTCTGCTGTGCTGGCTAGGACATTTATTCTGTCAAGTAGGAAGCCACAGAAAAGAACACATCCAGTTGAAAAGCAATAGGCCAAAGTGGGATAAAAGGATTTTTAGGAGTGGGTTACTATCCTGAAAAAGATAGAAACATTTAGTCTCCAGTGTTTCTAGATCTTGTGTAGGATGTGTGTAAAAATAGCTGCTACTTATGAAAAGTTTAAAGTAGGAAGGATGGTACTCAAACAATATGTCATTAGTGACATGGATTGACATGCAATGAGAGAACAAAAGACTAGCCCAATGGAGTTAATGTAAAATTGTCAGGCTAACAGCTGAAACCATCACTTTCAAATATGACTCATAGCCCAAACAATTTTATTTCCAATAGTGTTAGTAAAGCTGACTCACCCTCAAAAGGGTTTGCTTTATAGGAGGAGCTATGTATTATCTTGAGATGAATTTGGGAATACATTCTCAAATTCAATGTATTTATAAATAATGTTGAAAATACAGTGAGCAGTGAAGTATAAAGACTGCTGATGTTAAAAAGTTTTTCAGTGTAATAGGGAGAGAAGAGGTTAGGGGAGTGTCCACATTAGCCTTTTAGTTTTTATCAGGAATGTGCTTTTGAAGCAAATTTTATGATCCTCAATTACTGCACTATACTTGCATTGTCAGAAAGTCTTTGAGTGCACAGTCTAGATTGCAGCTTAGGAGAAACTTAGCTGGAAGATGCACTCTGACTACTAATTAGTTTTTCATCCATGTTCCCAGGCTATTTCCAAGTATCCTCCCATATATACACCCCAAATGCATGTACTGTGGATTCTCAGCATCATCTGGTTCAGCCTAAAATTGTTTCATTCTAAAATGTGTTCCTACCAAGCTGTACCAGTTACTAATGCACACATATTGTAGAAAGAATTGCAGAGGAATATTATAAGATTAGACAACAAAACAGAGTTGAAATTCAGTTTAGATAAACATAGAACAATGCACTCAAGAAAGGTGGGGAGTCACCCCGGGGTTATGTGTAAAATGATGGGGTCTCAGCAAGATCTTGGGGATATGCTAGATCCATGAAAAATTAGCTCTCAATGAAATAAAAATGATGAAAATGCAGCTGAAACTGAAGGAAAGTGTGGGCCTAAAACAACTGCAAATCACTGTTTTAACATTCATTTGCAAATTGTCTGTTCCATGGTCAAAATCTCTTTCTGTCCTCTCAGCAAGGTCAGTAACAAAGTACAATTGGATTAAGAATCTCAATGACTTATTCCATTATTGTCATCCTGAACATGTGGTTTACTTAATGTTTTTTTTTATAACTATGCATTCTTGGTTGATTGCTGTAAGTCACCAAAGGGAAAGGTAATTTTTAAAGCAATGAACCTTTTTGAGCAATGTTTTGCAACCTGTATTCCAAGTCCAAGAAAGCCTACTGTTAGTAAATGCTTAAATCACTATATAGGAATGTTCTCACCTTCACTGCAAGGCTTTTAGGATACCTCAGTCTGAAAATGACTCACTCAGGAATTTAAAGGCAGATCTGTTTCTTTTCAGTTTGGGTCCCTGAATACTGTTGAGTAACAGCCAGCTTCAACAGTAGCTGTCACTCTATCAGACTGAACTCAGAGCTGGAGGTGATCAAAAAAACAAGAAAAATCTGTGTAACATAAAGAGAGACAGAATGACATTTAAAGACACTTTCCCCTAGCAAAGCAGAGTCCCTTCCTGAGCACTGTTCCCCTTAAACTGGTGGGATTTGACTTGGTGAGAAGGGGGCATGCTAGGCAGGCAATGTTAAAAAAATATTAACATAATTGGAAGATGTCATTTGCAGGAAGCAAAGAATGGAGCTCTTTAGTTGTCATTAAGTTTGTGCTGGCTGAGAGAACCAATTGTCTGCTTGTTTATGCAGACAATTGCAGAAAGAGCATTGCTCTTTCCACTTCTTTTTGCAGTTTTGAATATATGCTTCCTGGCCTTGGAATTAACGTACCATCTGAGGCACAGCAGCTCTTAAAAGTGGAGCATCTCTCACTACTGCTGCAGCATACATAATTCTCCTTGTTCAAACCATCCTGATGGGAGACAACTGAATATAATAGAGTTACCCCAGGGAATAATTTGGCCCATTAAGTTTAGCAAGACCTTATGGTCCATCAAACACGGCCTTATAAACCCAAAAGATAAAAATCCACCTATGTTTTATCTTTGCTTTTTAAGTCTCATAATATAGATAGCTGTCATTTTCCAGCTGCCTATTCAGTTGATTTACGTTACTTATCTTGATGACTTTAGCACTTTGTTCCTTTTGTGTGAAGGAACTGGACTGAGATGCTTATTGTCTACTCACTGCTTTAACAACTTCAATACCATAAACTATGTGCAAGGGCTTTGCCGAGAGTCTGGCATTTCATTTGCTTCCAGCTGAGTGCCCTACCTTGTGGTGCATTTTCTTAGCAGCTTGGACAGTCTTGGCCCCCATTACAGGGACACAGTCAGAAGGATTCAAAGGGGTCCTGAGTGGAGGACTTAGGACTCCCATAGCTTGTGAACGAGACCCTTGTTAGAGTGAACTACACTGAAGTGGAGAGTATTGACAATGAGACAATGAGACGTGATTCTGTATTGGGCTTAAGTGGCAAGGTTTTGGTAGCAGGGGAACTGTAGGGATGTCCTCCTTGAGCAGAGCCCAGCAGCTGTCCCACGTCAGATCAGAACCACCTCCAACTGGCTCCAAAAAGGACCAGACACTGAACAGAGCTGAGCCAGTGAGTGACGCTGGTTGGGCCTCTGGGAGAGGAGACTGAAGAAAAGGAAGAAATGGTAGAAAACAGCAGATGGGAGAGGGGAGTGAGAAAATGTGTGAGAAACAGCGCTGCAGTTGCCAAGGTCAGTGAAGGAGAGGAAGGATGTACTCCAGGTGCTAGAGCAGAAGTTCCCCTGCAGCCCATGGGTCCCACATGGAGCAGATCTCCATGCTGCAGCCTGTGGAGGAGCCCCCGGTGGAGCAGGTGGATGTGGCCTGGAGGAGGCTGCGGCCCATGGAGAGCCCCCGCAGGAGCAGGCCCCGGGCGGGAGCTGCAGCCCGTGGAGAGGAGCCCACACAGGAGCAGGGCGTCTGGGGGGAGCTGCCACCCACTCGTGGGGGCCCTGTGCTGGAGCAGTTTGCTCCTGGGGGATGGATGGACCCTTTGGTACAGAGCCGTGTAAGAGCAGTTCTTGAAGAGCTGCTGCTTGTGGGCAGCCCCTGCAGGCTCAGTTCAGGAAGGATGGCATCTTGTGGGAGGGACCCCACGTGGACCAGGGGAACAGAATGACCATGAAGGAGTGGCAGAGACAAAGCATTAGGGACTGACCACAGCCTCCAGTCCCTGTTCCCCTGTGCTGCTCAGGGAGAGGAGGTAGGAGAGGGTGGATGGGGAGAAGGTGGTTTTACGTTGCTCTTAGTTTTTTGCTCCTCTAGTCTGTTTATCAATAGGCAATAAATTATATTAATCTCTCTATGCTGAGTCTGTTTTGCCCATGACAGTAAATGGTGAGTGATCTCCCTGTCCTTATCTCAACTCATGAGTCTTTTTTCATCATATTTTCTCCTCCAGTTCTTTTGAGGAGGTGGGGGGGTGTGTGTGTGACAGAGTTACATGATGAAGCTTTGCTAGTCATCAGGTCAGAGACCACCACAGATTCTAGACAGACAACTTTATAATTTGAAAGAGATGCTAATTTGTACCCATTGAAATGGAAGTTAAAGTAAGTGAGCTGAGAATGTTCTCAGTCTTCATCAACTTTTAAGCAATATTTTTGAAAAATCCCCTAGCAGCATTTTTCCTGAAATGATTATGAATTCTGTGGACATATTGCTGCTTATAGCCAATCTTCTTAATTAAATCCTTCTCAAGTGCTTGTGGCATACCAAAATCCAGAAAAAATGTTGTGTTATAAAATGCAGGACTGCTTGCACGCATGCACATGTAGATCAGAATGGAAATTCAGAAGCCCCAGTAAAAAGAGTACTTGTAAAGGTAAGTGTAATGTTCAGAGAAGTATAACGATGACAACTGCCTTACACTGGCTCCTTTCAACAGCAAGTGACTATCCAACCACCACTGTAGAAAATTAGCTGCACCTTGTAATTTTACTCAGTCCTGCAATGACAGACCTCAGTGAGAACCTGCACTTATGTGAAAGCTAAAGGCTAAACTATGCAAAGATAATTTATAACAAGAGGTGACCTGGGGTCTGACTAATCATCTCGTTTCCTTCTCACATCTGCTCTGTAAATTCTAATAGTCAATAAATCAGTTAACTGCTAGATATGACTGGAAACTATACTATGTCCCCACACCAAGGGCATTAGGGTAGCCTACTTTCTCAGTTCTCAAAGAAATCTGCAGAGAAACAGATCCCTAATAAAAGTTGCAAGGGGCCCTGAGATCAGGTTGGTCCTGGCCAGGCTGTCCTGCAGGGCATCTGTGGGTGCCTCCCCACTGCCCCAGCAGGACTGGGTTGCTCTCATCCTCACTGGCTGGGAGCTGGTCCCAAGAACAAGCTCCAAGCAGGATGCTCTCGAAGCTCTTAAAATAGTAGGGTGTGTTCTCATACTAGTGTAATTTGCTTGAAGCATTTTGCTCCAGCACACCCAAACTTAGATAGCGTAGTAGCACAAAGAGTTCACCCACATAAAAAGCTCTCCCTCTGTAGTGGGGCATAAAAATGCAAAGATTGTCTGAGTTCATGGCCTAACAATAAAGCTCGTATAGCTCTTTTTTTTTGAAGTTGGTGCATAAGGGAAAACTTCTCAGTATGTTAAAGCGGTCCTTTAGATAAGGTTGGTAACAACTCCAAATTAGTATCTGGCTATGTAGTTGTATGAATTTATGGCAAGAATGTGCGGTTCCATTATGAGAAATGAATATTGATGTCTGTAGTATATAGAGACAAATTGAGCTCTAATGATTTCCTAATAAAGTAATTTGTTCATAGATCACAAGAGGATACAAGCAAGAAATTTTTAATGGTAAGGCCAAGGTAATTATTTTTCAGCATCTAATTACACCTATACAACTGATTTGGGCTACATTTGCTGAACTAAATGATGATATAGACTGTCCCACAGAGGTTCACATTCATCATTAAAAGCCAGTTCCCAGCCTTTGACAAGAGGGTAGAGCAGCTCCTGAGAGGTAGTTTAATATAATTAGGAGGATATTATGTTTACTATCTGCACACTGCGCTTGCTTTAGATTAAATTTGACAACTGGAGAAGTAGAGGGATATTTTTCCCAAAATTAGTCTTGTCATCTCAAACTTTGCCTGCAGTTTATTCTCTTCCCACCTATAACACGGAGCTAATGAGAAGGAAGAAGCCCATACAGGAGTCACAATAACAGTGTAGCCTTGGTGTTACTAGAGATCCATAGCGTCTTGTGTGTAAAGTTTGCTGAAACACACGGAAGTGCTAGTCTGGTGTATTTAAACACACAGATTGGTATTTTCAGTACACAGCACATTCTTCACAGAAATTTTTAAAAGTTTAATATTTTGTTTTGTGCATCTGTTGACAGGCTATTGAACAACAAACTTTGCCTTTAAGTTTGTTTCTGCTAATGCATCCAATTTGTGCTTCATAGTATGAAGAAGCCACTTAAGAGCAGCTTTTTAAGACCTGTTGGTTGCTTTTGCTGTCTGAATAGTCCACACACTTCCATGGTGCTGTTTTTGTTCTGAAAAGGGGTTCATATACCTTCCAATGAGAGGAAAAATGCCCTTGTGTACATGAGGGTAAATGCACTTTGAGAAATACTGAGTTTTTGCTCTCCATCCTGGAACATCAGACAGACAAATTTAACTATTCTGTTCTTTATTGCAATGTCTTGAGGGAAAAGGGCAGTGAAGGAGCCAGCAGATCTGACGCAGAGCGAGACAGAACAGAACTTTTCTTTGGAGTGGAACTCTTCAAGGCAAGGTGAACAGCAGGAGATGGGAAATTCAAGATAGTTTAATGACACCCAGCAAAGGGGCTTTCAGAAAAAAAAAAAAAAAAAAAAAAAAAAAAAAAAAAGTCATGCAGTTTTTTCACATCATCTTGAACACATGAAAGTTTCTGGAAGCCAAGGCAGCAAGATTCCCATGGGCCAAGTAAGAGCACTGACAAAGGAGATAAAAAGAGCATGGTCTGATGGGAATTTATTTAAATGAAAAGACTTCTTCAGTAAAACATCCACTTCTTATGTTCTCCCCATCTACTCTTTAGGGATCTATTTCCCACAAGGCACTCTGGTCTTTAAGCACATCTCCTCTGCATAGGAACAGATCCAGCCTCCTGCTTTAAAAGGAAGCACTCAGACTGGTCCTTCGGGGATGAAGTCCTGCTGGTGAGGTCTGCAAATCTTCTCTACCCTGCCACTTTTCCTCTGAGGAATCACATTGCAGCTGGTGGAAAGAAGAACAGTGTGTTTTTCTTGTTGAATTCAGCCAGCACCTTTGGTAGGTGGACAGTCCTGGCTTGGTTTGGCAATAGGCTCTTTCACCTTTTGCAGACTCCACTGGAATATGGTCCAACATCAAACCCAGATGCAGGTTTAGAGCTGGTCTTCCTACCAGCACCCTGTACAGAGCAGGTCTTCCTCCCAGTGCCAAGTGTCAGTCCCTCTTCTCACCCCCACTGGTTCATCTCTTCATCCCAGTCTGCAAAATAAATTTCTAGGTAGCTCCTGAGCTGCTGCTGCCTCATGAAGAATTCAGCTCCATCCCCAAATCAGCCTCACTTCCCACGATTATCTCCGTGAGGATTATCTGAAGAGATAGAGTCAGCACACATTAGAAATATGATTTCTAATTTAACAAGATTTTAAAACATTTATTTCCATTACTCAGTTCAGCATAATAAGCATGGTCTATCAACAATGAAGGACATTATGAGCTAGATATTAAAAGGAAAGGCTTTTCTACTCTCTATACAACTGGTACTGCAGGGTGACATTGTCACCCTGTGACACATTTTATCCTGTAATGCCATTAAGAACAGTATCAAAATACATTATTTGGTTTTCCAGTAGCAGTCACATAAATTAAAGATGCCCAGAAGCAGCTTACATTCATATCTAGCAGCTTTAAAAAATGATTTAATTTTGATTGCAAGTAGTATAACAATCTCCTTTGTGATAGAATTCTTTATTTGGTATTTTTTCTTCATTCTCCAGCCTCAACTTTTGTCAGGTACAAACACTAATAACCAATTTCTCTTTACCACCTTGATACCATCCAGAAAAAACAGAACATGGACAATTATTAGAACTTCTGCTTAGTTTTCCTGTATTTTCAATGCAAATTTGGATCTGTTCACTTAAGGAGGATATAGAATTGACTACCTTTACTGTTAACATTTCTTTCCATCCAGGAGAACTTCTTTCTGTTTCAGTGACGTGCCTAACACTCCTTATTTGCAAAGTGTGACTAAATATATAGTCATGTGACAAGTCTGCTATGAGTTTTTATGTGAGATGACCATCTTATCAAGTGAGCCAAAAAGAAAAAAATATATATATTTATTTTCCTAAGGTTAGTTAGACTGTATAGTAAAATCTTTATTTTAATTATTTTTGCATGTTGTTTTTTCCTGCGAGTAGCAGGAATAAACTTCCCTGCATCTCCAAATTCTCTGGTTAAAAATGGGTACATCTGTGACATCTTACTGATATGAAATCTGCATAAATACATGAGGCATCTCAACATTAAAATAAACAAGAAAACCCCAAATCTACAAGGAGTAATATATTTCAGTCATCATTAAAATGTTGGGTCAGAGATTGGTATATTTCTCCTTGTGGGAAGATCTAGATGATTTAGTTGCGCATATGTTATCAGACTTCTTAACATTCTGATTTATTTTCTTCATAAAATAAAAATTTCCTAGTTTAATTTTAATTTTGGAAATACCTTTATTGGCTATTCTTTGCTCAGTACACTACATCTCCCACAGCAAATGACATTCAGTCTCTGATTCAGGACACATCCAAGCAATTGCTCCTGCTTTGTCCTGCTTACAGAATTGATAGTGCCTGGGATGGATCTTTTGTTTTATCAAATGGATTTAGTAGCAGATTGGAAGATGACTGTTTAATGTGATAACACCTTCCAAGGTGTTGAAATTTGTCTTTATTTCATGTCAGTCACCCTTAGAACAGGGTCATCTGTGCTGTGGGTAACTTAAATACAAGGCTGCAAACAAAACACGAGCCTGTAGCCAGCCAATTAGTCCAACAGGGAAAAGCTCTGGACCACATCTCCTTTCAATCTGATCTTCCCATAACCTCACAAAGGCAGCGTTGGGCCAGCAGCCACTGCTTTCCCACCACAGCTGCAGGCTGGCAGGACTGACAGCCATTGTAGGCAGAAATCTGCTATTCACCTTCTCTTGAGCCCTTTTCCCTGGCACTGATGAACCCTGGGAATAAGCATGAGTTGGTGGCTCCCAGATGTATCTTTAAAGCAGACAAACCAAAAGACTCAGACAGTGATCAGAGAACAACTGATGTAAATCAATGTGCACTGATTTATAGCAGCTGGGGATTTGGCTCAGGAAGGCAAGCAGTCGTTGATGGTATTGTGAAGGTGAAACAGCAGACAGAGTGAGGCCCACCACATTTATTATGTACAATTCTGGGATGCGAGCACTGGTTTCCTCAGAGGGAAGCATCCTGGTCAGCCAGGTGCAAGTGCTGTCTGGAATTCATCAGCATCTGAAAGCTTACAGCCCTGTACTTCAGTGCTGTAAATCAAAGGCATGCACACTAATGTTGAAGAACGTTGTGTGTGTCAATTCATTAGTCAATGGAGTGGGAAAGATCAGCATATCAGTCATGAAGATATATGAAGTCTGCCTCTTAATGATGTTAGCTCGTAGGCAGATTGTGATGGAACCTTTGTGGCCTGATGACTGTGTTTAATATGTGTAATCCATACCTCAATAAATCTGTGGCTGGCAAGAGAGCACAGCCGCTTTGTTCAGTTTATGGAAAGAAGCACACTAAGCACTGTGGGCAGCATTAACATTTAACAATGTTAGGCTTGAATATAGAGACTCTTTTTACTGGAACCAAATTAAAAAATAATAATTACCCAATGAAAACAGTCAGTATGGGTTTTTTCTGCTTTCCAGGGCAGGGTAGACACCCATCCGATCCCATTATTGTTGCAGTCACGTCAGTGTCTGTAGGACTTGGATATTCCACGGACAGTGTGCAGGATTAATCAGGCTGGAGTTTGTCCCTGCTCAAGGTGGAGCAGCTCAAAGTGCAGGCAGGGACTGACTAGCATCAATAATGTCATACTGACACATTGCTGAACAGAAAACAAACAAACAAAGAAAAAATATAGCACAATACAGATTTTGTATCTGTTCATTCACTGTTCATTCCAGAAATGTATACTAGAGAGAAAAAAAATAAATAAATAAATAAAAGCCTGGCAGAAAAATTACTTATTTTTAAATAACTATTCTTCAATGTTTTAAGGACCCTAACAGGTGCCAGATCCTCAAATGAAGTGAATGGACTCTGCCAAGGTAAATGAGACAGCACCAGCATGTACCAACAGAGGACCTGGCCCTGTTAAGTGCTCTACTTTCATTCTACTGTGGTTTGTCACTGCAATAATGTGAGGAGCTCTGATTTACCTTTGCTTCATTCTGTTCCCACATGAAAACGTAGGAATCTCATTCCAGTTTTTAGAGGGCATGTGAGTTCAGGAACAGCTGTCTGATAAAGCAGCAATAGCAGGTGGCAGCAGCTTACCCACCCACGCAAACTATCTTCAGTGACTGGAGAGACAAACAAATTGCTCCACAGCTAGGACAACAACAGCACATACAGGAGTTAAACTGAATGCAAGAATGAATTGCAAGTGTTCTTTTAATTACTGTATCATAAACTGGGAGCCCTGGTTCTGTTTTGCAAACAAACAGCAGTGAAATAGCTGGAATACTTGGGCCTGAGCATGAACGGCTCATTAAGATTGACAGAGGAGACCATACGTTTCAGAGAGTGTGTTGTGAATTTTTGGTAGTCTCAGAAAAGTGCATGACATTTGGTTCAAAGTTATAAGAATTTTTCATATCCTTACAGATGTTAGCTTTTTTTTTTGTAAACAAAGATGAAAGCAATCAGGCCACCAGAAAAACTAATCTGGTGCACTACTGAGTACTGGCTTAATCTTGCTCCTGGACACATATTGAACCTGGAAGATTTTTTTTGGTTGAACTGCAGAAAGTGTTAAAATATTTCTGTGAATATGAGGTAAGCTGACTGAACTTCAGAGCATATGAAAACTCCAGATAAAGGTATGGAGACTTAGCTGACAGCACTGAAACAAGCTTATCAGCTTCTGAAGGTGTTAGCAGTAATTTTAAATACTGCCATTTGAGTGACATGGAACACAGAGCTGTACTTTAAAATCTGGATAAGAAATATGCTTATAGAGCAGTGCCTTTAAAAAAAAAAAACAAAAACAAACAAAAAAAAAACACTTTTTATGTGTCCTTTGTTATAATCAGATACTATATTTTTCATACATATGTTTGTATATATTCATGACAAAGAAAAATGAAACCCAAAACTTCTCAAATGTTTAACAGCATGTATAGAAAGCTAAATCCCACCTGGAAAAAAATACCTGCTGTTTATCAATATTTTTGCCTGGTAGCTGCAGTTTATGATGCTTATCCTTCATTTCCTGTTCTAAATTGCAGGACAGATTATGTCCATCCAGCATTTGACACATTTTTTTACCTTACAAGTATCTACCTTTATTCAGGTGACATTATTCCTTTAAATCACACTTGTATCAGTGTGAGGAATTAAGTTTGCAGCTAAATTTATATCTGCTTTGTGTCAAAGCAGCCTCATTGATCATGCAATCAGGGGGAAGTGCTGTTACAGAAAAGGTTGGCCACCCCTGATTTTATGTACATTCTTCAAGGCGGGATCATTAGAAAACAACAGATCAGTGGCTGGAGGACTTCATTCAACTGACATTCATTTGGGTTTGGATAGGGAAGTTTTGTGCTGGCAAAACACTGAGGTATATACAAAGAATACTTACCATTTTGAGAAGAGAGAAAGGCAGAAAGCTTAGACAAAAATCTTTCTTGCAACAGAGAAGGCGCTTAGTTTCTGTGAAGAAATGAAGACAGTGATTTACTTAGGCTTATTTATCATTTTCCAGATCTATATGTCACCGGTACTGTTTGAAGCAGAAAAATTGTTTTAGATATTTCTCTGTAAAATCCCTGTCATTTTACACCATAAGAACAGAGCTATTTTGAGTCAGAGCAAAAGCTGATCTATCCCAGTATCCTCTTTTGACAGAGGACAATATTGGATACTTGGAAAAAAGTTTTGGAACATACAGTAATGCTTATTATCTTAATCACCAGTGATCTACAGCTCAGAGACTTTCTCAACTACTGTTTTCTGCTTGTTTTTAACACTTGCTGGACAAGTTTCTTACATCTTGACTTTACCTAATGCTACCTAATTACCATGTCGGTAGAACTGCATTTGGCATCCTGACCACGCCATGACAATGATTTCCATAGTTTGATGCATTTTGTCTCCTCTGAACCTGACATGGGGTTGTTTCATTCCTTTGTGTTTTTTATGCTCCCATATTCACCTTTTCCAGAGTACCCCAGAGAAATGTATATATGAAGCTTTTTGGCAAGGACAGTGGACTAACTCATGGAAAATCTCAGGGATGCAGAAGGTTTTAGCATAGGAAAGCTGAATCAAGGGCTCTCATGGTGCAAGGTATTCCCCCAGAATAAGTCTTGGAGTGTAAGACCAAGAAGTCTGCACAGAAAAAAAAAAGAAGAGCCAAAACCCCATGAATTCTGTGTCTGCACCAAACATTCAAGTGTAGTGAATGCTGGGGGTGGGTGGGGGGGGAGGGTGGTTACCAGGGCTGTGACAAATGGTGATGGAATTTGGAAGACTTCCAAAGGAAATGCTAGTACAGGATAATATACACATACTTAAGATGTACTCACAGTTCTGGTTTTGGGCAAACCTCTTTTTGCTGCAGGTGCATGGTTGGTGATCAGAAAGTTAATGCAGCAAAGCACCTCTTATTATCTTTGGCTCTCTTTTGCTAACTGGCTGTCATTCAGAGAATAGGAAGCTCAACACTGTGTGGAGAATTGTCCTCTCCACCTGTCAGTGATTAATTTCATATATTCAGCCATCAGGGACACTGTAGGAGATTCTGGTTATTTTTCTTTCCTGTCTCAAACCAGAATTTACTCTCTGTACTTCATATTCACTTCTAAATAAATTTTCATAGTTTTGGGTAAAAAAGCCTTATTATTTTTCTACTGTTTAATAATGTTTTGGAATTAAAGTTATTTGCATTCATTGCATTTGAACCAATTTATGGTTTTAATTTTTCAAATGTGTTGTTAATCATATCAACACAAATAATATTTGAGCAAGGTTCAGAATCTTTTTTCCCTCCTTTAAATGAAAAATGAGGCATATATTCTTTTCTCCTCTCCCCAGTGATGTGAACATGGATTTCTTATGCTTTTGACTGGCCAAGCAAGACCAGGTCTAAGAATCAAATTGATGATGTTCCTCCTTTAGTCCACAGTACGAGGTGGGCAACACTTAATAACAACTCCTCCTCTGACAGTTCTTTGATGTTCCAGGCATTGAGAGGAACATCTCTGTTGACCTTGGTACAACTCAGGAAATCCTCCAGGATCCTTAGGAAATCCCAGTTCTGAGAAACCAGCCACAATGTGTTGCAGGTAAACAAATCTTTCTGCTGTTTCCAACCCTGAAGTTCCCTGTGTTGATCAGAGGCTTTAGCTTAATTTGTTTTTTAAGAGACTGTGGCTCTAACAGGATTTGTAAAAGAGCAAGGTAATGGGGAGTAAGGGAAACTGCTAAGACAAAGGTGGCTAAGATCCAAAACATAATTGGATCTGAACAGAACAATGTTATTGGTGAGAAAGTAGCTAGAGAGGAAGAGCAAGAGGTAATTTACCTGCTAACTGAGAGCTGAGCAAGAGGAGAGGAAAATAGGAATTCAGATGGAGAAACTGGCAGAAAAACTAGCATCCAAAAGGTGTGGGAGGAAGGAGAAATTGAAGTGAAAAGGTATTAGGAACCCAGTGTACTAGAAGTGGCTTTATTGGTGGAGTAGCAGGGACTTGAATGTATGGGGCATGGGGCAGAAGTGAGGGGAGAACACAGGGCAGAAAGGACTGTAGAAGAGTGTTAGAAGGGGAAGTCTGTCTTTGAAGGAATAGGAAGACAAGCAAGGAAACAAACATTGAGAAAATGCTGGTAGAAGGCATGGAAATTCAGAGATGTTGGTATTTTACCCAGAACCAGTGTTTCATAGGGAGGAGGATAAAATACCCAAAGCTTTGGCAGCATAAAAGCTAAATGCCTGCAAATTGCTAAGGATCAGTGCCCTAAGAGAAAGGCCTTATGACAATGTCTGCTACAAGCATTGCTCTAGAGAACAGGGTAACTGATATCTTAAACATCTACTTATAATATGTGGAAAATGCAGCATTTTATCATGGGGGACTTCCATCTGAGTGTCTTGTACTGCTAGTCTCATGCTGCCAATAATAAAAGGTCCTTGGAATTTTTAAATGTTATAGATGACAGTTGCTTAAATCAAAAATTGCTGCACCCAGCTCAGGGGACTTTTATATTAGACTACATCTTGAAATAGAAAGAAGGATTGATTGGTAGACCAAGTTTGTTGGTAACATCTGTGCAAAGAGATCTCTAACTTAACATTCATTATGGGCAAACAGAATAAAGCTCATACTGGTAATAAACACATTTGAATTTTTAGCTTGAAAAAAACCAAATCTCACAAAATGTTCATTAAAACATGAGTATTAACTGGGAACATTCAAGAATGTTCTATTACATATAGACAAAACAGTCCTGCAAATAAGGAAGGAGTAAGCTGCCTAGAGGAAAAAAAAAAAAAAAAAAAAAAAAAAAAAAAAAAAAAAAAAGGAATAATAATAATAATAAAAAATAAAATTGTCAAATTTCTTTTTTTTTTCTTTCTATTTATGCAGTGTCACGTATACATCAGAAATTGAGTATTACAGAAAACTGGAAAGGAAAGTCAAATGACAAAATTGTAGCAACAGAATGAAGAAGAAGAAATTCCTGTACACAGTTCTTCATGATCTTTGTGACAATGGCATGATCTCATTACTAGAAAAATTTGGTAGAATTTGAATGTGCAAAAAAGACTAAACATAATTATATTTCTCTACATTTGGGGAAACATCCAGGTGATGCAGTCATATATGAGCACAAAATATTTTCAATTCTAACAGCAACTAAGGTTAAACAGCAGATAGAAATAATTAATCGGCAGGACTCGGTATTTTGCATCTGAGAGTGTAGGAAGAGATGGCCAAGAAATTTTCTGACCCTGTAGAGCTGAATTGTCAATATTTTTCTATGTGAAAAGCTCTGGACAAATTATATGGTGTAGGTTTTTAAATACTGTATGAAACAATTCACCCATTTAATTTTGCACCTTGTAACTGCTATTGAAAGTTAACTCTATAGCACAGTATTGTTCTGGTTTTCATCTGTTCCCTGCTTCCAGTAAGAGTCTCTGAAATGCAATTGAGAGAAAGAACTATCAGGAACCCTTTGGAAATGTCTGTCAATCTGGGTGTCTATGCTAACAAAATGCCACAGCAAGAAACTTGGTTTTACTTATGAGGCTGGTAAAGAAATATTTGTTTGATGTTGAGCAGTTCTGGATGGTGAGAAATTTTGATGACTTGATGGCCAGCTGGGAGGGGTGTCTCCCATGGGTTCCAGTGGCCATTTTCTGGCCAATGCAGAAAACAGACCACATACAGATCAAGGGAGAGCCTAGATTTCTGAGAACGCATGTACTCAGTCTTTCAAAAGTATCCAGGTAAAAATGAAATTGAGTGAGAGACTAATATCAAGTTTTTTTTGGATTTTTGCAATCCAAGGAAGAAAAAAAAAAAAAGGTATTAGAAAACTTATAAAGAAATGGGTTTTTTTTGTTTGTTTGTTTGTGTGTGTGTATGTGTGTGTACACAGGAATAGGGCTTTTAGGAAGTTTGTCTTTCTAATACTGGAAAGTCTGGGGATCCTGGTAGTTAAACTGCAGTACAAGCAACATGGATACAGTGAGTGAGGAAGTTTTATTATTTGGCACTGTGCAACCTATACTAGAAAACTGTGTCTGTGCCCAGACAATTGTGGTTTGGGAGAAAGTTCTGGGGATTATTAAAGCACTAGAAAGCATGACTCATAGTTCAGGGTTCTCAGGTGATTTATTTTAAGGAAAGACTAATGTGGGAATTGTCCTTAGAGGATGGAAGGCTCTGTGCTCTTCATCAAAAAGCATAGCAAGGTCTAGTAGTTGGAAGCAAGAAGTAAAAAAGCTCTCTAAATTATAATGAATCAATTTACCTGTGTTTGCTTGTGGATTCTATATTAATAGAAAGATTCAAAATTAAGCCTGGATCTTCTTCTAAAAGATGTGTTCTGAAATACAGGCATATTTCATGGTCCCATGCTTTTGAAGAAAAGAGCTCACATTAGGTGCACATACTGGTTCCTTTTGTCTTGCAATTGATTCAAAGTTCTTACACATGGGATTGCTGTGACAAAAGAAGCAGCAGAGGAAGATATCAGTCCTTTCCAGTGAATGGATTTTATTTATCCAAATGGTCAAGAGAAGAAAAAATGATGGGGTTTTCAGGTTAAGAAACAAGAAACATAATTTAAAGAAGGCAGAAGAGGGTAGGACATAAGCATAGAGAGAAGTAACACTAATTTTTTGAGCTTGTATCATTGATAGGAGTGTGAAGTGCTAGACTGGATATTGAAAAGGAAATCTTGATAAATCCAATGTTTGTTATTGAACCCCAAAATGCAATTAGGAGAGGTGATATTCTGTTAGCTCTGACAGGATGCCAGGCAGAGGGCTGCAGGCTGAAAGCTGGGGGAAAGAAGTCAGACAGTTTCTATGATTGCAGGCCAGGGTTGGTATTTAAACAGGTGTAAGTTGAAATGACTGACCCTGTGAAGGTAACAGGAGACGGACACTGTGCCCTGAGAGCTCAAGCAGAGCCAGAAGAGCTCTACACTTGTCTGGAGCACCCGTCCCTGGAGAAGAGGGATTTAGGACGTAGAAGCAATGTGATTCTCTCTGCAACATATCTGAGGTTCTAAGAAAGATGTCAGAGACAATGGCAAGGAGAAAGATGGATACAGGGTTTTAAAATGTTGCTATTTTTAGGGCAAGTAATGCAAAACCTTGTCTAAGGCTGATGGGAAATGGCTAGATCACTGAAAGGAGCTGAGAACAAGTGAAAGTGAGGCACTATGACAAAGAGCAGGGGAAATCAGCTCACTGAGGGAATGAGGGTTATGGATGTATTTCTCCTAGGTGGAGATTAATGAGGACTTTGGGTTAGAGTTTGAAACTATTACAACAAGTGACTAAGAAACAGCAGAGGTAAGAGTTTGAGAGGGAGGAAGGGAGGAAGATTTGTGTCTCAGGCAGGCAGGCTGCTAGCACATTTTTACAAATGACACCTGCTCTGAGCAAGAATGTTCCAGGGGGTTATATTTCAGCCCAATCCATTCTTTTTTAAAAAATGCATAATTTATTCCTATAAAGGGGACACACTGATCTGATTTAATTAGGCTAATTAGAGGTCTATGTCAAATACAGGAGTGAAGCATGTGGAGGTGGGTAGAAGGCGTAGGCATGAAAAGATCAGGGAAAAGTCCTTGTAAGCAGCATTAGTTTTCAGTCAGAAGCAAATGACAGGAATCTGGGCAATACAGAATGTGAAAACCTGGGTGCTACAGAAATCTTGCACAGCTGGGTGCTAAGGTACTCAGTTTAAAGCCTGAGGTAGACTGAACCATGGGAAACCAATGGTTTTGCTTGAATATAAGACTGCAGATGTACATGGGAGGGGATGGATTTCCAGAGATGTGTATGTCTTTCTATTATTTCAAGGTCTTTTGGAAATGGCCTTTGGCAGTATTTTTAGAGCTGAGGACAGTGAAGTGGAAAAGATGATAATACAGAAACAGGAAGGGGGAGCCAAAAAGAAAAGGGATTCAGGGGTGCTGGTCATGTGATGCAGAGGATGGAGTCATAAAATGAAGTGAAATGAAATAAAAGAAGTTTAATATTGGAGACAGAGCCACTGGAAGCCATAAGGAGATGATAAAGCAGAAATTACTGGATTATCTATGGTCCCTGAAGGATCAGAACAGTGCTGGGGAACAAGAAGCCCATAAAGAGAGTTAGCAGGACAGCAGGGCAGGGTTTCTTATTCTCAGTAGTTCCAGGCAGGGGATCTGTCCTTTGTTTGAGAGGGAGAGCAAGACGCTGGAACAAGCTGAGTGTCTCAAGTACATGACAGGAGTGATTTAAGGTAAGTTTCTATCACCACTGAAAATAACAATTGAACTAAATCCAAGATACTGACCTCTGCAAAGGTATTTACTGCATCCTGATGAAGACTGATAATGTAGCTATAAATATAGCAAGTATCTGGAAATTCACAGTTGAGAAATACCAAGAGCCCTTGAGGCTTTTCCTCCCTCACAGTGGGTAACGTATTTCAGTGAAATGTGAGAACAAAAAGATGATAGCCCAAAAAGATTTATCCTCTTACTTGGGCCCTGTGTTGCATATTGAGCTTGGATTCACTTCAGCCAACATTTCTGTGATATAATGTTTCTTTGTAAAAAGAACTTTACCAAGGAGATTCAAATAGAAAATTATGCAATCAATATATCTGGCTTTAAAAAGCAATGAAATAGTTAACTTGCTTTTAAAAATGTTAATTTTTAGCTGTTCTGAAGAATAAAGGGACAGGAAACTCTTTATCATTTTCATTAAATCATTCCTAAACTAAAACATTGTAGGCTGACAGCCAAAGTGATCACCTTACTCTCTTGAGATGAGCAACTTTTTGCCATGTTTAATGAACAGGGAAGTTCAGCTATGGTGAAGTCCTGAGAGGGACTGAAAAAGGAGGGTGGGTTTAAAGCACAAGGCTTTACACCCAAGCAAAATACTGTTTGTGTCCATACTAGGAGCTGGAATAGAAGACAAATGGAAGACAAATGGAAAATGCTGCCAGCCTCTCCCTTTTATTTTTTTTTTTTTTGGGGGGGGGGAAGATTTGAATGAGCAGTCATAGAAATAGGCTCCCAATCCTATTGCACTGCAACCCTGCAACTCGCTTTCCAAGAGCATTTAAACACCTGGACTTTCCTTGCGAAAATGGTCATCCTAAACATATTTTTAGTGCCTTCCTCATCCTCCCCCCAAAATCACAGCCAAAGTATATTTTGAATTATATTCTTGTTCTGAAAGGCATTAATAGGCATAGTCAAGAGGGTTTTGG
This sequence comes from Aythya fuligula, assembly GCF_009819795.1. Classification (NCBI taxonomy): domain Eukaryota; kingdom Metazoa; phylum Chordata; class Aves; order Anseriformes; family Anatidae; genus Aythya; species Aythya fuligula. The sequence continues at coordinate 117,080,316 of NC_045560.1, forward strand.
TCTGTAGAATATCGACAGATTTGAAGCAGACAGGTGTGCTAAGCACACAGGCTGGTGTGCTTAGCACACCACAAAGACGGGTGTGCTAATAACCCAGGCTGTGAGGAAGGATGAATTAAGGTTTGTAGTTTGATAACTGGAAATAATAGAAGCCTGTGTTCTAGTAGTTTGCGTGGCACAGAAGCTAAATCATCTAAGCTATTTGTAAGCACGAAGGCTAAAAGATTTATTGGGCAGACTATGCAGAAGGTGATGGGAAGGACAAAAGAGGCTGTAATGTCTTTCAGAGAACCAGCATAGCCCTAAGGTGTGGAAAGAAATCCTGAATAAATGGCTTGACAGGCTTGGAAGTTTAACATACACACCCTTTTCCTCTAAGCAGCAGAACTTAGTGTGGATTCCTCAACACAACCTGAATTGCTACTATTGCTACTATTGCTATCCAATGCGCAGTTGAAGCTGTCCAATACCAAACTAGCAACTGTTTATTCACTTACTTAGATTAGGTACTACATGAATTACACATTTGGGGCATGTTTCACTGCTGAAAAATTAATGAAAAATTTTCAATGAAAAATTATTATTAAGAAATTTTATTAAAAGAGTAATGTAATGTATCCATTTCATGAATAATGTTAAAATATAACAATATAATGTTTAATTGTTTCATAATTTTTCTTATTAAACTTCTGAGTAAGTAGATGAAGTTTATATGCAATATAAACTTTATGCAATGTGCATCACTGGTGAATCAGCACTTCAGTTGAGACTTAAAATATTGAAATATTTAGGACAAAAATAACTACATGCTTACTGTAGTTAATATAAATACAATGCTGACAGTATTCTTCTGATTTTGCCATTACTGAAAGGACATCTGAAAGTTGTTGAAACAAATTTAAGGCAATGTGGGGAGATGGGATTGTGAAAGATATTCATACTTTGAAAGTTCCTTGCCATTGGGGTTTCAATGGAAATTTTCTCTCCATCAATTTAAGCTAATATCTCTTTCTTGTGTAAGACAGAAGGACATCAGTGTTGCTGAGTGTGTGTGGCACAGTGCCGTGAGGACCAGATAAGCTCTTCAAGAGAAGTAAACAAATGATTTGCTGAAGTATGCACACATGAGCATTATCATCCTTAAAAGCTGCATTAGATTTTCAAATGTATCATTTTGCTTGCTGTATCAGTGCTTGGCAGTCTGTAAAAGTCGTTAGAGAAAATCTCTACATTAGGAAGGGGGAACAAAGAGACTGGCAAAATTTTGAATATCAGTGTACTTCCTTTGATTAAAAAGCTGGGCTAATTCTGGGAGAAAAACAAAGCTTAGTTTGCCTTCTAAATGGAACACATTTAAATGTACAAAATTGATAGAATTTGAAAAAAAAATGTATACAATAATCCTTTATATAAATTTATAATATATTTTAACAATTTTACTTGTTTGATTTCTTTGTAAATGAACTCCAAATTTGATATGGTAACTTTATTCACAATGAAAACATAAAGAAAGAGTGAAGAATTCAGAAATACAGGACTTATTACAGATTTCATCCTTGGATAGTTTTATCTCAAACAGCATCATTTGTTTTCTACTCATTTTCATTTCATGCCTAGCCAGAATGAGACAGATTGGGCTCTGCCTTTATGCTTTTACTGACAGCCCCAAGCCTGCAGCACAGATAGACTGCTGGTCCCTGGGTAACAAGTTTTTAGATTGGGGCCAGAGGTGTTGGGTCTTTAGAGCACAAAATGAAACACAGTTCCTTAGTCAGCATTTTGAAGCATGGAGAGGGAGGTGGGGATGGAGGAAAAATTGGATTTGAGTGTATCTTTATTTTTGGAAGGAAGCAATTTTTTGAGGTTTTTAATCATTGCCATTTGGCTTAACGTGGCTGATTCTTCATAAGGTTCTTTATGTGTTCCTTAAGGCAAAGGAGTGGATGATGCTTTAAAAGATGAAGTGAAAATTATTTATTTCCTGCATGCCCAAAATTGTTTGGAACGAGCAGAAAACCTCCATTGGATGTCTTGCGTGAGGATGGAGATGAGCCACTGGGCTTCCTGCCTGGGTAGACGTAACTTGTGAAGATGGACACTGGATGTGTCTGGAGTAGAAGCTGGACGTGATTAGCCCTGTGTAGGCATAAATAGCACCTTAGTGCTAACCTTAGCATTTCTAATTGCTCTTCAGACTTTCTGAAGCCATTAAATGAGACTATCCTTAGCACAGTATATGATACGCAGCACATATACTACAGGCCAGACTGCATCTTGGCCATTTGTGTGCCACTTTGAATGTTATTAAAAAATGAGGGCAAATCTCCAGCTACCTGGTCACTCTCTCTCTCACACACACACACCCCAAACCAAACAGCAACAACAACAACAACAACAACAAAACAGGCAGGGAAAGGTCTTGCCAGTTCTTAGACATACAGGCCACTTCCATGGCAGGCCACTTCCATGTCAGGCCACTTCCAGTTCTCCTTGACTTTTGGGCTGAGGGACAGCTACTGTGCTCCTGATGCCAGTCTGCATTTCACCCTGCACATTTTCCAGTATCTGGCAGTAGGTCCTGAGAAGAGGATGCCTTAATTCCTTCCAAAGGCTATCATCAAAACTGAAAGGTACTTTCTAGTGCACCGTTGAGCATCGCTTGTGTTTCCCTTACTTGTGCCAGGACTCCTCGCTGCTCTTACCAGCCACAGACTTGCTGAAGAGAAGGGGAAAAGCCTGTGTAGAAGTTGAGGTTGTATAATGACACTGGAGCATGTTACATAAACCTCGGTACAAAGAACTTGTTAAAATGTACCCAAAGGGTAGAAAAATATTCCAGATCATTTATTCAGAGCTTGTTTCATGATCACGATCATGTTTTTTTTTTTTTTAAACCTCTGGCAATATTTGAATTTGATTATACTAGAGCTAAAATTTCACTCCCGTTTATGGCTCGTCCTTGTTTCACACACTGCAAAGCTCGTCTTTGTGTTTTCCATAGTACACATAAGCAGGGATGACATGATCACTGTGCCAGACAGCTATGCTCCTTCAGAGAAGGGACAAGACCATGCACAGTAGCCTTTTGCCTAGTGGTGTGATAGCAAGGGTGATTAATCCTTTCTCACTGGGTATGTAAGATTTTATTTCTGTAGCCATGTGGCTGCCTGACAATGCACAAAAGCAGAGCAAGTTGCACTTATGAACATACTTGCTACTGCTATTTCCCATGCACATACATGTTTCAGGCACCCACCCTGTGTTGCGTGTGCTTTGCAGACACCTTCATCCCTGAGCTGAGCAGGATTTGCTGGGCTCCTGAAGGCACTGATAAGAGCCTGCTACGTTTGGGCACTGGACCGAACAAGCGGAGAGGAGCTACTTTCAGCAGGCTGCGTTAGGAGGATGCTAGTGACACCTAGCGTTTAAAAATAAAACAAACACAAAAAGCACATAAAAATGCCAGCAAGCCCGGCGGGTTCCCTTGCAGAGCTGCGGACGGCAGGTAGCAAGGCCCTCGGGACATGGGGACAAGGAGCAGGGGACAGCGGGTCCGGACAGCATCCCTGCTCCCCTGGTCCACCCCAAAATGGATCTCAGCCCATCTGCTCGAGCAGAGAAAGTGTTTGGGAATCAATCACCCCAGAGAGCGAACAAGCAGCTTTGAAGGGGTGCTTGCAAGGTGATGGCAGCCTTGTGTTCCTCTCTGTTTGCATCCTTCGTTCTTGTCTGCACTTTGCTAGCTAATAAACTGGCAGAATATTTTCACTTTGTACTATTGTGCATACACTGAAATGCAATCTGGTAACTGATACCCTCTCTGTGTACAGGTATCTAAACTAATTGCAGGCGGAAGGATATAAGAGATGATGCACTGTAGCTTAATTTTAACAAGGAAGAAAAAACAGTCTCTGCAAACAGGATTACAATAAATTCTGAAATAAAATTCTAGCACATCAAGGAGCTCAAAGCTGGTGACACACTGCCCAGATTCAAGGGAAGGGGAAAGAATATTCCAAGGGCATTTGATATCACATAGCAACAACAGTTGTAAGTTGATGAATTCAATGTTCCTACAAGTAACCCTGGCAGTCAAGCAGCTCTTGCAATTTTTTTTTTTTTTTTTTTAACGTTTGATTTGTTAAAATTATTTTTTCTAAAAATAAGGATAAAATGGGTTGTGAGATCATAAACTGTATAAAAACGGATGTATGCTTAATGTTGTGCAACAGTTAAAGAAGTTAGCATATGAATAACTAATCATCACTGCAAGTATCTCAAGACATGATTAATATAAAAATACTGTAATGTTGCTGGTAGAAATAGAATATCTATTTGAACTATATGCAGATGTTTGACATTTCTATCCCTTTAAATATTTACCAAATTCAAGAAAAAAAAAAAAAAAAAAAAAGTAGCAAAATTAGGTTGAGTGAAAAAGTTACTGTAAAAGTAGCAAAATGGACAAGCTCACAGGCTGGTGCATTATGAAGGATCCAGACCAAAGTTTAAGGCTCTTGTGGCTCCTGCAGACTTGAACACATCCATATATGATTAGATTACTTCAAGGCTTCAGAGATGCAAAGCGTTTCTGAAGCAGAGGCAAGCTGTAGATCTGGTGTCTTACATTAACTAAGCCTAATATGTTTAGTGCTTTGAAAGTCATATAAAGTCACTAGAGACTTCTTGAATTACCTTTTGGAATAAATTCAGCATCTGTGTTGTTTGATAAAAGAGTGGCATAGATGTCTGGAGCTTCTGAAGGTGGGGATCATCGGTGGAGGTCATTTGAAGAACATCATGGGTCACAACATGGAATGACTACGATGATCCTAAAACATACACGGGCACCTGAGAAAAACCTTGTTTCAGGGAGATTGCATCTGTTCCTGAAGTAAAACGGTGTTGCTGCGTCAGTGTAATATTTTAGTTTAGATTGCTGCTGGAAAACTGCTTATCACGAGTTAAGGCAAGTTTAATGGAAGTGTGTACTTGAAATTGAAAGGGCATAAGTAAAGTATATTCCGGAATACTACTCATTCACATGTGGAAGAAAACAAGCCAGTGCAGGAATTAACATATAGTATGGATACGTAAGTAAGACAACATTGTTTGTGCTGAATGGGTGAGGGCACCTGACATGGCTATTATGGACGTTGAATTTCAGCAATAGCATAAGCAAAACCAAAATGCATCCATAACTGTTGGTCATAAAAACAAATGATATTTTAAAAAGTGTTACTTTTTGAATGACTGTATTTCCAGAGATATCTTCTCAATATGTTAGGTACTTCCAGGTGAAAGAATTAGAATAGGTAGAAATTTTCACTAGTTCTGTTTTGTGCTTAAGAGCCATTGTTTTGTGCTTAATAGCCATAGTGGATCCTTATTCAGTATGCTCTTCTTTGGGATCAACAGGAGCAGAAAGGAAAAAGATGCCGACAGGTCTATGGTCATTATATTTTTGTAGGGTTCCCTTATTTTGATTACTGCTGTTACTCTGATAATTTTCTGAATCTCTGAGTTTTCAGATATCTGAAACAAAACTGCAGTTCTCCACAGTTCAAGCCAGTCACTGTAAGGCACCACCAACTTGGCATCACTCTCAAAAGCTTTTGTTAAATTGATGATGACACCTATTGTGTTCTAACTAGCAATGTTTTTATGCTTGCTATAAATAATTACTTTCATTAGCTGTTTTCTCAACCATATATCATTGGAGAAAGATGCTGCACACTCCAGGTCTTCATGCATATTAACACTGATTTACTGTTTCACCTTCTTCACCTGATATAAGAATAGTACAGGAAGAGTTTACATGATTTGATGTTTTTCTTATTTTTCTTATTTTCTATGTAACTTTAGAGTCTGACTCCAGTGACTTTGGGGATGGCTTTTGCATTGTCTTCATGTGAACAACATTTTTGTAAGGGTCTATTGGCTAGATTCCCTTGTGCAACATAGCTTTTTGCACTGCTAAGGCAGCAACAAGAAGCTCTAATAGGACCACAAAGTGCTAACAGACAATCCCCTAGGATAGGAAAGTGTGCACAGCTTGACTCCAGCACTGCACTTCTGAATGCTTCCATGTGGATAATGGAAAGAATATACCTCAATGCCAAAAGAGGACACACTGGAGATGTGGCAGGGAAGACTGCATCTCTTAAGGAACTACACTGAAGGTTATGGAACAGAACAATTTTCTGGTGAAGGGGGTAACACTTTTTTTTTTTTTTTTTAAGAGTTAAACAGTTGAGAAAGATTAAACTGCATGAGACTTGATCTGGGAGTCCTTCTTGTCCTTGCTCTTATCTTGTGGAGCCACATCCTATGTTGAGGATGCTGTTCCAGGAAACCTATTCTCCCCATTTGTTATGTACTGGTGTTGGTACTCATCTGACCAGGTTCGCTTCTCGTGTTTCTCTTTCATGTCACTGGGAGATGAAATACATATCTATGTCAGTACAAGGGAGTGCACAGGGGTGCAGCTGGAAAAGGCATGTGAAGAGAGAGGAAGGCATAGCACCCCAAAGCTGCTATGAAACCACACCCATGGAGAAGCTGCTGACAAGTCTTCTGACTATTTTGGGCAAATGGTAGAACTGGGATGGCACAGTGCAGACACTACCATGCCTTTTTGACATAAAAGAAAATAGCTAGCATCCAGCCCTAGGTATAATCTACTGCTCATATGTGAGGTCTGGGAAGCATTCAAAGCAAAGTAACACAAAGTAATTCTATTAAATGCACTTATAGTCACTCACAATCCATTATATACAGGTCGAATGCAGGCAACGGCTTCACAGTTTTTTCTTGGATTGTGTATTTATGACAGATCTTCTGTCTTTATTTTTCCAAAAAGATGATTACAAATAAGATTTTTATGAATTAAAAGTATTTGAGGGATTTTTTATTTTTTTGGTGGGAACAGGTAAGAAATTCATTTCTAACATATGCTTATCTTGACAGCGTCACTTTAATTTGCACTTAATTGGCTGTCTGAAAGGCTGTTTCCATGACAGCACGGCAGATATACAGTAAGGGCACTTATAAACAGTGATAAATAACGGATCATTAGATTTCAGGGAGAATTCTTCAATAGACTGTTGCTGCTTTTTACATTTGTTGGGTGGAGACAACACATCCACCGCCATCCATGACACAAAGATAAAAGCTGCCCAACTTCCAAAGACCCCGTATGCTAAAAGACATTTGCTACCTTTGAAAGTAGGTCAAATACTGCCTTTAAACCACATCATGTTACTTCTTCTAACTGTTAGCTTCCTAACTACAACAATGTACAATACTGTGTCTTACCTACACTTGTCAAACCAGTCCTAAGTCCCTGCCAAGCAACAGTGCTTTGGGGATGGAAGTGGCTTCTCCTGACATACTCTAAAATATTTCCAGTCGTGCTCTCTGACAGAGAGAAACTCTTACAGAAAGCAATTTTTCCCTCTGGTTCACTGCTCTGGGGTTCGCTGTGCAGTCTATGTGGAAAGGTGTTGGGATCACTCATTCTGCTGAAAGCCATCAAAGAGGATGCTCTCAGGGGGAGATGAAAGTGGAGATGGTAGCTGTCATATGCAAGGTAACCCTGGTGCCACGAATAGTGTTTTACCAAGATCCACTTTAGCTCAGCCTTGAAACATACACAGATGTCAGAAGCAAGCCTGTAATTGCCATTGCTCAGAGTAATAGCAGTTGAAATATTGCTGTTTCAAAGGAGGCTTGATAGTGCTAGATGTGTCCTAGTGCAAAATTTAAATACATCTGTTTTGCGGGGATTTAGATTAGCACTGTAGAAAAAGATCGGATCTCTTTCCTCTTGAAGTCAATGACAGTTTTGTCAAGAAAAACGAAGTTGGAGTTTTCTTCTTGTTCTGTTGCTTTTTATGATAATTTTCTGTTTTAATGAAACCAGAAGAGGCAGTGTTGAATAAAATATTAAAATAAGAATAATTATTTGCTTGTTTAGACAATCTGGAATGCAGATTGAAACAGGAAGGTCATCCACCTGCTCCCAAGTTTTGTGGAAAGATTTTCTGATGCCATAGTTGCCATATGCCAACTATGATACATTTAAATTTCTAAAAAGTAAGTGCTTACTGCTAAGACCAACTAGTATCCTATCAGAGAATGCCAAATCTTTGCTACAACTCTTGTAAGAAAATAGTGGATTTTAAATCAGACTTGTGGCTTACCTACACTTCTGTCATTCAAACTTTAAGCATATAATTTAACATATATTTATTTTTGTGGCAGTTCTTCATAACTTTGCACCTGTGATCAATCCTCATTCCTGCTTCTCCCACCTATCCTCCAAATCACAAGGAATGATGCTTTGTAAGACTGCATGTTTAATCAAACCAGGGATTTAAGCATAGCATTTTTTGCTTTTTCTTTTTAAATATGCATTGGTTTTCATCTCATCAATTGCTAGCAATTGCAAATAACAGAAATTTCAGTACATGTCTCATCATTTGAAAAATCTGTCTCCCTCAAAGAGAAAAAAGGGACTTTTCTTACACTCAAACTGAAGGTAGCAATGCACCCAAACACTATTTACTTTCTGGGGTTAGGCTACTATGTAACCTACTAGCTTCAGAGAATTTTGTTAAAAAAAAAAAATCACCTCTTTAGGAAGAAATCTTTTTTAAGCAGTAACACTCAGTTGGAAACACTGCTTTGTTTCATTTTGTAGAATATATGACTCCCAGAGAAGATCCAAAATCATTTCTGTCCTCTTCTGAACAACTCAGTGGTTGTATGAATCTACAAGGCTGTTCTGCAGGGGAAATGTGACTGATAACTTTCATGCTCCGGCACTGGAACTTTTTTAGTGGTACACTGCTGGCAACCAGGATAATACTGTGTAATAGAGATGTGTGGCATTTCTCAATCATTCCTATTATACAAGACAGAATGATATACTGACATGGTGAGCCATCTGTGCTAATGCCGATGATGTTATTAAATCATTCATAACATTTCACAATTTTTATTGGATCATTTAAATTCTTATTTTTGGCATAGAGTGTAGATTTCTTCCTCTAGAAATATGAACTCAGTATGCAAATGTGTTTGCCCTGTTTCCTAATAAATTCATGACTTGGTTGAACATCCTTGCAAGTGCTGTGGCTCATGTAATTATGTCCTCATATCTTGATAGTAGAAACAGAGAGCCAGATTCTTGCCAGATTAATTGATTTGTTCTTAGCACACATGGATTTGATCTATCTATTTCTGCCCACTTGTTCTGTGCCTACAAGACGTGCTGCTACTCAGAGTTTCACCCTGTCCCTCTTATTCCCTTCTTTCCCACTGAGGAAAAGTATTTCTCTCTCACATTTTATATCACTTACTAGTAGGAATATTGCCCTGAAATCACATTGTAGCTGCAAAACAACACCGAGTTTTCAGTGGTCACCGTCTTGTCATGCACATAGTATACTAGCTGACCTATTTATTCTAGATGAGAGCTAAGAATACTGCTAAGTGCACATCACACTGGGCACTGTGCACACACAGCATGCCTGGAGACCTCACAGCTTGGGTAAGAGTGCAGCGCAGAGCAGGAAGTCGGACAAAGGAATGGATAAACAGGGAAAGAAAATGATGAAGTTACAGCAAAATTATTCCACCAGAAACTTTCATTGACTACCTGCTTACACATCTGAGAATTGCTATGGAGACACTGGTGGTCTCTGCATAATTAAAACTGTATTATGATTTTCATTTGAAAGAGAACAAAAACCCTTTCCATACAATTTAGTGATTATGTCCCAACATAGTACAGTAAACCATCCTACGATAACCAAATTTTTCTTGTTTGTTTTTAAAGATTGAATAACCTTGCAGATGAAACAGAAAAGCATATATGTGTCTGTAACTCCCTTATGGAAGTATAAAATATTCAACATCAGGGCATGATGTTTGGCTAGCTAATGAAAAAAGTTATCTCACTTTATTGTCACAGACAATTTGCTAGAAAAAAAAAAAAAAAAAAAAAAGAACTGTAGGTGTTTTGTATGATTGCACCTTTCATGAAAGAACTGTATATGACCTGCAAGTGCATAAGTTCATATTTTGCTTCAGTGCAGTCCCCTCCAGTCTTTTGAAGTGCCTGTAAACAAAAATAAAACATAACCATGAGGTGGGAATGGATGGAGAATTGTCACTGTGTAGATTTTACACCTGCTTTCTAAAGCATACATGTGATAAAGGAAAAGGGACTGTAAGATCCCCTAGGTTAATTGCATGCTTGACAAATATTTGACCACATTCAATGCACAGGGCAACAAGCATCTACCCCAAAAGAATATTTTTAAGTCATTTTACTTGTAGCAGCAGGCTTGTGAAGAGGCTTCTGCAAGGTTCAAGCTCTGTGGCTCCAGACTATGTATGTGAAGCACACTGGTGTAAGTATGGCTTAAAAGTGCTTTATGTCTGTACTTTAAAGGGCTGCAGCATTCAATCGTATTTTAAGAGAATAATCTCTTCATCCTCGAGAAGGTTTTACTTCAAAACTCAGGTGTACAGGGTCTTTTCATTCTGCATGGGCTCCTCAGAACTGCAGGGATGAGTGATACGAACACAACATTTCAGAACAGCTTCAAATGTCGTGCAGCACAAATGGCATGATGGATCATTGAAGTTCTTCCAGAAACCAAAGTAAACACAAAGAGAGAGAAAGAGAGAGAGAGAGAGAGAGAGAGAGAATAAATAAATAAATAAATAACAACAAACAAACAAACAAACAAACACTCTCCTTTAAGCTCAGGTCCTGTATAGTTTCCTGATGGGTAGCAGGTCACAGACCCCAGAGTAGTGAATAGTTTTACCTTCAGCCAGTGGAGATTTTTCTGACCAGCCTATCTCCACACTTTTTATTCTTAATTCCAGATTATCTTCCCAAATGTCAAAACCATAGCCATTTCACAAAGAGTCTAGTTTCAGGCTGAGCCTGTTCTGTTTTCTGGGGAGGGGAAGGGAAAGAGAGGAGGAATGTCAGAAAGGCAGGAGGACAATGAGACCTTTAGTGAGATGTGACACAGCTAATTTGTATGTGATGATTCTCCAGGCTATGAGCTGAACAATGCCAGCTTGTAGGGTTTGCCCTGACATCACCTCTTCAGTGAGAGGAACAGTGTAGCTGTGGAAGTCCCTGCTTGCTGAGATGATTTGGTCTCTTACATGGAAGCGCTTTCTTGTCTTTCTGTGAGGAAATCCTAATGGAGCTGCTGCGGTCCTTTTGCTTTTAAACACCTCTGTTCTGAGAGACTCCTGTTGCGCAGGAGACGCAGAAAACCTAGAGAGCTTCTTTCACCTTTCATAATCTAAAATATTTGTGAGCATACAATACAGCTGAGAAAACAATGCTGTTTGAAAAGCACTGCTCTTTTGATCCATTTTTTATTCCTATTTCACCAAGCACAGAAAATTCTTCATTTTGACTTTGTCCACTAACATTAACAATGCCTCATGATGTTAATTAATACTGCAAGAGGCTAAACCTCAGGCTGACTGCTTCACATGTGGGAATTAGTTGTGTGGGTTTGCGGAGCAACATCTGCCCTTGAATAGATTTTTTAAAAAATAATAATTAAATTAAACAAAAGAGAAGCACTAAACTGAATCTGTACTTAAATGATTAATACTGCTTCATGTTTAAGATTTTCTTTTCCTAGCCTATTTTGTTTAATGATTTTCAGCTATGAATATTGCATGTCCTTCTGCAGTTAATTATTTATGCTGATGAAACATGGCACTCTCTGTACCCATTTTGGATTCTGAATGGAAAGGAGCACAGTTTCTAGATGGCTCCTTCTGAATAATGATGGCTTACAGAGGCTTCTTTCATCAGAAGCAGGGTCATCCTCTAGCCAGCTTAAGGAGGCTTGAGGTTCACTAGCAGAAACTTTTGTGACAGCAGAGTCTTCACTGCTGGCCACCAGCTGTGCGTGCCAGGCTGCCTGCCCCATGCTTCAAAGAGCCTGGCTTCAGAAATCTTCTCCTTCCTGGTGGGAAAACCTTCCGCATGAAAGATTAATTAATCAGCAGGGTTTGTATTTCAGAAGTTGTGGTGCTTCAGGAATAGTTTGCATCTGTGCAGTATTTTAAACTGAGCTTGGAGTCTAGCTTAGCTGAACTTTAACATTTTGAGCTTTCATTGCCAATTAGCATGAAAGTGGTCATCAAATATTGAAGTCCTCCCCGAGCTGGAATTATCTTTTTTCCACCCAACTCTGATAGTTACTGTTTATAGATATCTTTGCAGCAAGATATCCCTCACCCCGTAAGCTGATCTAGACAAGAGCTTTGGCTGAAAAAAGTCTGTAGATATTCTCTCTGCTACCGTGTCATTTTAGTCAAAGAAACTTATGGCTGTCCTGAGCCATAAGACCCCTGATTTACCAAATCCCTAACACCGCTTTTGGATAAGTCAGGCCTTCAGAATTTCCTAATAAATCAGTGGTACTTGAATAGCCTGAATGATGAGGAATCTTATGAAGAATAATCCCTAGAGAAATTAAGCTTGCTTTGACCAGCCTGACTACAAGGTACTGTGGTATTCCAGTCCCACTTAGAAACTCAATGTACCTTAGCATTCAGGGAAGCACAGAGAGGTGTTACAAGCTTTATAAACTCTAGCTATTAAGTACACATGTACTGCTATTAAGTAAAGGAGGATCCTTCTCCAGGGACAACAAAGAGCTATTGTAAGGAATGAGAGAAATGCATTTTTTACTGAACTCAGCAGTAGGATATAAAAATAAAATTTGGTGGGACTTCTCTGAATTAGTACGGCTGGTACATCGACTGTGATTCATGCCTCTTTAGTTAATCCTTTTTGGTGGTGACTTTGGCAATTCTCTTTAGCAGCCATAGAACCTGGGCACTGCAAAACTTGCACAGATGTTGTTAAGCATGGCAGCTGGAAGTAGACCCAGAATAATACCAGAATGTCAAGCACCCATCACCCTCTGGACAGAGAACTTCTGAGAATGGCTCGGCCATGGGGGGACCAGTGTACCAGCTCTATCACGATTTTGCCCTGAGGTTGCTCTGTGCCTGCCCTTGCATAGGTCCTGCTGACATGTTTGGCTTTCTGTGTCCTTCCTCTCCTTGTCCCACCTATACGTCCTTTCAAGTGCTTGTGCCCTAAACAACACATGCAATGTTATATAAAATAAGTATAGAATACCAGCAAGAGCATTTTGGATGTCCACTTAATATATGGGCTGGGCAGAAACAGAGACAGAGATGTCTCAGGTCGAGGGCTTGGCACTCTGGCTGTAGACCCTGGCATGCATTCAGGCTTGGACTCCTGGGAATCAGCCAAAATTGTGCCTGTAAAATAAACTCCAAAACCTATGCTATTCTACGTGCATCAACTATTCATAAGGAAGTTTGTGAATATTCTTGACAATGTTGTGTGATTTTTTCCCTGTGCAGAAATTGATGTTATTAAATAATTGAAAGGAAGGTAGCAAATCATGACGGTGGATTCTATTCAGATGAAATTTTCAAAAACACCTGAGTACTTTCAAATACATTTTATAATTCCCTATTTTTTAACAGGAATGCTTAGGTTGTATGAAAGTTTGTGCCAACACAAGCTGTACTATTTCCAGTACACTGATCTAGGCAATTCTGAACTAACTCCAGAAGCAGCGAGTGCCATGTAAACATATTCTCAGTTGCTTTTGCACATTTCCCCTAAGTATCTTTTGCCTTGAAATGTTCCTCTTCTCAGGATTGTCTATGTTTAAAAAAAAAATTAAAAAAAATAAAAGTTTTTTCAGACTCCTAACAATGACATCTTAAATAAAATAACTTCCTGTAATTCTGATAGCAGCTACCATCCTTATTTCCATAGCTTTCATCATTCATCTCTAATCCTCTTTCTTTCTTGCTTGTCATTATTTGTCTTTGCCTTTATTCTTTCTGATCACTATTGTTATCCAATTTCCTTCCTTCTTTCATCTTTCCCCAACTCCCACTGCATTTGTGTCCTGTCGTGTTATAATTTTGTTTTTACTCCCCATGTAGCTTTCTATCAAATATACAACTTTGTAACTGACTTTACCTTCATCTTCCTACCTTTTTTCCCCTTTTCTTAGTCATGCTCTGGGGATCAGACAAAGGCCAGCAATGCAGGCAGTTGAAGACACTTCTCACACAAAATCCAAAGAGCTCAACCACTCAGTGTGTTTCCCTGATGAATGGCAGAACAGCCTTTGGCTTCATTTGTTATTCATATTAGGCTAAAGGCTCTGGGGGACAGCAAATATGTCTTACTGTATGCAGTGCCTGGAACACTGGGGTTCTGATTCTAATTGGGGTGGATGCTATTGAAGCAATAACAATAATCTCAGAGTGTAGGGTCTGGCCTCGCCATCAGGCTTTGGCTCACTCAAGTGATGGTGCTCACAGGAGCACCTCTGCTACACTTGCTAATCAAGCATTTACTTATTCATTTACTTAGACTAGTTAAAAAAAAAAAAAAAAAAAAGAGAGATAGAGAAACCATAAATGACTCAAGGAGTCTTTGCCATACATTAAATTACTATCAATGTAATGCTAATGGTCAGGAGTCAATGTCTCTACCACCATCTCAATAAAAACAGAACTAGGAAAAAAAAAATCTCTTTACAGAGATTACCCTATCCCAGTAATGAGAGTTAGTTAGAAGTGAGGTCCATTACATGACCTCATGCTGTGTTAGAAGGAAGCGAATAGAGGTGATAAAGATGTTTGATCAGCTTCTCCCATATTACTTCCATGCTGGGCTGTGTCTGTCTTACTCATTTGAGTTTAGTACTTTAGATCACTTGGCTACGTCTGACTTGCAGCGATTTCTGAGGGGAAAGATTGTTCTCAGGCCTGCAATCATACAAAACTGAATAAATCTTCTGAATATATGAGGGAATTCCCCCTTCTCCCTTTTCTGCTTCCCAGGATAAATGGTCTAAGTTCAGAGATACACTCTCAAACCGATAGGACATGAATATTTAATATGCCTTATGTGGAATTTAAGAAAATGGAAAATAGGTCATTAGCTCCAATTGCATGCCAAAAATTTTCTGTGATACTGAGTTAGTTGACTGAAGTTCTCAAATACAGTTGTATTTGTTTTAGTTGTCAAATATGGCCTTACTGATTTCTTATGCGGTTCTAAGAGAAAGCGATCATGTCTTCCTCTTGAGAAATACTTGTCCTGACAAAGGTGTCAGGGTCAATTTACTTCATACAGTTCAGAATGCAGCTCTTTGTCCCTGAAGCCGTTCGCTCAGCAAAGACAGACAACTCCAAGATGTTTCTCGAGAAAATTGAACTCCTAGTCTATGAGACTGGGAACAGACTTGTCCTAGAATACTCCCATTTGGGATGAAATCCTGCTCACCTTTTCCTGAATCATTCTTTTGATTTTCATAGTTAATGTGTGAAAGACTAAGATTTTAGAAGGTGTTTTCCAAGTGGAGGGGCAACACTGGATCTCTCATGTAGACCAAGTATGATATCCAAACACATTGGAGCACCAGCTGTGCTTCTCAGTTCTTTTCGTTCTTGCTCTCTCTGCAACTCCATCTCTTTCTTGTCTCAAAGGAAAGGAGGAGTGTTTGCTTTCAGAAAGTTCAGGTTTCAAGAGGCTCAGTCTCAGGTTGCTGAATTGTGCTGGGTATCCCATGTCCAGTAGAAACCCTTTCTTCCTGCAGAAGAACACCCTACCCTCGCTGATACATTTATTTGAGTTATACAAGAATAGAATGACTGTATAGATAACTGTGAGTGTACATGGTGGTAAGGGTGTGTAAATGTAACACCATATTCAGGTATTCATGTAATGCCAGGGATGAGCAGGCAAGTCCTAAAAACTTATGGTTTGATTTGACCCAATAATGGTCTTGAAACATTTAAAGATTTTAGGGGTGCCAACTTAATGCATATGAATTAACTGACTGAGGAAGTCAGGCAGTTTCCCTCTGTAGTCTATGAAAATGAGAAGTCATCTCCAAAAGAAGCCCTCCCCATCCCCAATACAGCTGTTTGGAATTGCCCAGATGAGAACTACCCTTACATTAATTCCTCTGTGTTCAAAAGGAATTATGGAGGCCAGCTGCGCAGCCCTGCTTTGGAGCTGCGCAGAGTGATTGTCCCCAGCAGTGACGAGGCATAGCCAATGCAGCACGGCTGAGGCTAAGCACAAGCATGCCATGGTCCTGGTAACCTCTGCATGGGAATCTGTGAGCTCCTGTCTGGGAAGAGGGCAGGTTGCAGGCACAGTGAGAACGGGGTGGCTGGGAAGTGAAACAGATGCTTGCCTGTCATTTGACCTGGAGAACACGCTTCACTTTACAGTGCTCATTAGGGGGAACTACTGTTTCCTCTGCCAGCTTGGTAAATCTGCTTTCACTCAGAGTGCATGCTTGATGAAATTATTTGTCCTGTAATGAATACCAATTTAAACTTATCATGCAAACTTTTGCCTGTCTTAATGCATGATTTTTAATTGTGTCTATGCAAAAGCATCTCTTTGTATTGTTTTTGTGCAGCACCAAGTACCAAAGTGCTCTCAGCCTGGAGTTAGGGTTCTTGGGCCCCCAGTAATGAAAGCAAAATTAACATTATTTGTTTTGTGGTATTGCCTCTAGGCCTCAATCAAAAATGACACAAGACACCAGATGGATGCAAATACACGGGGGAAGCACAAGACAAAACATTTATTCTTTTAGTAAGCATCAGCCACAGTGCACCAGCTGCTTAGGTATTAAATATTTTGTAGGCACTATTGTATAGATATAAAAATCATAATAATCATTGCTATAACTTAGCATATTTTATAAAAAAAAAAAAAAAAAAAAAAAAAGATTTTTTTCTTGCTGTTGTAGCATGGGACTGGAAAAATGTGGCCATTAAAAGAAAACACCTCTGTAAGTATAAGCATTCAGTCATTCTTCAGCTGTAAACATTACATTATCCTAGATTAAGTTGAAGTTGATGGTTCTGTTCTCATTTAACAGCTGATAAATATCATATTAGAATGTTGAGATGAGTGTGTCTGCAGTATACAACTGGTTACAATTTGCAACGTTGGCTAATTTTACATCTGTTCAGATATCTAAACTGTTCTGAAAAGAAAATTCACCCCTCCCTAAAATGCCCAGAATCATATTAAAGTAGGATTGGTACATGAAATACATAAAGAGGAAAAGGGGATGATGAATCTCATATTAGAACAATATTTTAAAGATAAACTTATGAAAATGTAGAAATCATAACCATAGATTTTATGATTTCAATAAATATATTTATTGATTGTTTCTGAAGCCTGGCTTAAGTAGAAAAAAATTACATCCCAGGCTTATGGCTCATATACCTCTTCAATGGCTTGCTGGTTTTGCTGAATACATGGAACTATTGGGAATATTCCAACTGAAACTTTTCTTTTTTCTTTTTTCTTTTTTCTTTTTTCTTTTTTCTTTTTTCTTTTTTCTTTTTTCTTTTTTCTTTTTTTCTCTTTTCTTTTTTCTTTTTTCTTTTTATTTCCTCCTAATTGGAAAAAGTCAGAACTGAAATTGTTCAGGGCACAAGACTGATTAAACTTTGCTCAGAATGATTTTCTCAGATTTGTAATCATTTTTCTGCTACAACTAAGGGGAAGAATCCAATGGACCTAATTTCCCTATTTCTTCCATTGCCAAAGTTCCATGATGTATGCTGTGTGTGGTCCTTCAGTCATGGCTATGGCATGTATTATTCCATGTCCAAAAATTAAACTGAAAGATATTTCTCAAAAGTACATTCCTTATTACAAGGAGACAGGGAGATTTGGTTTGAGTCAGATTCATTTAGATATAAAGTAAATATTTTTACTAGGTGATTTTGAAAAATTTGCTGCCCAGTTATTTTGTTCAAAGTTTGAAAGTTTCATTAACTGATCTCAAATAAATTTTATAACTAACTTTTTTTTTTTTTTTTTTTTTTTTTTTTTTTTTTCACCCAGGGTTGTTTTTATTGCCTTTTTAGTCTGTTTTTTGAGACCAAAAATATTAATGGAAATTTTTCCCCCTTACTTTTCAAGGACATTGTTAAAACAATTTTACAGGAAAAATATGAAACAAGTAAAAACACATGATAAGGGAGTTTATGTATGTAGTACGTTGTCTGCTTAGCCAACATATTTAAGGTTTATTCCTAGTTCCAACTATTTCTTTCAGTTTTTCATAAAGAGGGAAAGAATGGCAGCAATACTGATGGGTCCATGGAATTAGTTCCATGTGTGTTAAATAATCAGGAACAGATTACAAGCTAATGTAACTAACCACCAACTGTAACAAAGGCATGTCAGATAAAGAAGCAGCACTCTAATTTTTGCCAATGCTAGAGAGATATGACATGAGATTTGGATCTGTTTATATGTGTTTTTTTTTTTTTTCCCCTCATCTATAAAAAATAACTATATTTCAGCTATTCATTCTGTGTTTTGACAGCTGATCAAATCTGCAGAGTACAGTTCCTAGGTATATGAATTTTGTGAGATCCAGATGCAACTTCCCTGTGTAAAAGTTTTGCTATACACTCTTTAGTATTCTCATTAGCTCATTTTTCTTCTGCAAGTGGTTTTACTTCTAGGACAAATGGAAGTAGTGAAAACCTTGGCTTGCTCCCAATCGAAGGAACGTTTGTGTAGTGAATATGCAATTTATGAAGCATTTGTAAGTACTTGAGAGTGAGCATAAATTTTAATAAATCCTCTTTCCAGTAGACTTTTTTTTTTATAATTTCTGGTCTTATAGACAGACTTAATACGTATTTTAGAAAAGCTGAAAGTTGAAATATCTGAAGTCATCCCTCATATAACTTGTCTTGTCTTTCTTCAGGCTGAAATATAAACTAAATTACAATACACTGGCAGCACCTTCCTTTGAATAATTGTCCACTTCAGTGCTCAACTTAGTCTGGAAAGACATTTGTATAGACAATTATACTCCCCATCACTGCAATCTGAAAAGTACATAGATTAACCTCTGATTTCATCATATATTTTTGGTGACTGAAGTAAATTACTTAATTTCAGTTTATGGATTAGGATATCCCTATGAGATTTACATCCTTGCTGTATACTGAGAAGGGCATACTGTTGCTTACAGTCTGGTATCTTTTCATGGACTAAAAGCAGCTTTTGAATGTTGACCATCTTCTGGCTCTGGACAGACCAGATGTCATGCCCATTGAGATGGTCAGATTCAACTCCTAAGACTTTTCCTGGCCATGGTGGACATTGTCCCTTCAATGAAGATGCCAAAGCCTTCAGCAATGCCATGCAATTTAGTTTACCACAGGGGGTCAGTAGAAATCAGTGAGAAATACTCCCTTCTTTCTCTACCCCAGAAACTGAAATGCTCACAGCCACTGTGCCATTCCCTGTTAATTTCAGGAATTGGATGAAGGAAAAACAGATGTGACTGTTTTTTTATAAACAGACATCTTTTACCACTAAAATATATGAGTGGTTTCCTAAAATTTCATAGAAGTTTACTCTTGATCAAAGCTAGCTGGGGTTTTAAAAATGGCATTAATTTATTTTTCCAGGATAATTTTTTATCTGTATTTCTTCATTACATTCGTTAAAACAAGTGTTTCAGATGTGGCATAGACTTTTAAGATTTATAACCAGGGAGCAGAATTTCTGTTTCTTCCAAACTGTTTTGCACAGAATAACTTTTATTTAAAAATTAATACAATTAAATTAGAAAGAATATGAAAATGAAATTAAATCATGTTTTCTACTAAGCTCCATGCAACTAAGAAAGTTGCAAGCAATTGCATATATTTTCTCTTATCTAATCCATTTCTATTCTGTTCTTGATTGCTCCATGAAGACCATTCATCCCATTAGTGCTGTATCACATTCCTTTCATTCCAAAGGTTATTGTGGAACAGTAAAAAAAAGAGATCACCGGCTTGAAGTTTGATTCTCAGTCATTTTTGCAACAAAACAGTACACCTAAGGGAGCCTTCCCAATATAAATTACAGCAAATTAAAGACCTGCATACACCACAGTAGGAACTGGCATCTCATAAACTTTACCAAATGCTATAGGACCATTTTCCTTTAGGCAAGTATGAGGTCAAGCTGATGTCAGTTATTCTTAGACTGCAGCAGTATATTGGGTAGTGTTCATGGAGCCCTTGAAATTCCTCTTATTTTTTCTAGCTGCAGCCATCATCCTGAACAGTTCAGATGTAATACTAATGAGATAACACTGAGAAATAGATTGGAAAATATTCAGATTTTAATTTATTGAGACTATTTTAGTAGAAGGGTCAAAATATTGGAAAAAAAAAAAAAAAAAAAAAAAAAAAGTCCAGTGGTTGAAATTTTCAGGGAATTATGGTTTTGTAGATTGAGTCATTTACTAGAAATATTATTGGTTTCACTTGACTTCATTTTTATGATAGAGACAGCGTAAGTGGTAGAAAATAAAACTAGATGCTTTATTATTTTTTGTCTCCAACAAATCAGTTTGGCCACTCCTGTTGCTGTTTGAGAGAAAACTTTCATTGTTATCACTGTAGAGTGACTTCACTGTGCTTTGTTCAGAGCTAGTGTATAATGAATATATGTTCAGCATGGTGAACAAAAGGAGTATGTACAGTGAAACAAGGTTAATTTTTCATATATATTGCAAAAGCCAAAGCAATATTACTCTTTTAACTCAGGCAGTGATATTCCCTAAGCATTTCATTGTTAATATGTATAGCAATCAGTGGCTCTGACGTGTTTTTATTTTGCAACACTCACAATTTGTTATGACTATAAAATGTATAGTCAACAAATATTGTTAAAAAATAAATAAATAACTTCAGTTGAAGAGTTAAAAAACAGTAGATTTACAGTTGCTTAGGCAACTTTAATTTTGCTTCCTTCCAAGTCTGTCAGTGAATTGAATGTAGTGGGGAATCCTTTTGAAAAGGTAGCAGAAATTGGTCCCCTCTATTTTGGAGACAGTCTGCAGGGCATATAGTGAAAACTACTGTACATGCACTGCAACATGCATACCAGCCAATGGCAGATGGAAATGGGATTATTGCAATGGGTGCTGGTTACGCATGCTGCATTCAGGTGAAACCTGTAAAAAAAACTCTTCCTTTCCCATTCCCTAGGGAACCTGGAGTGTTCTGCCTTGGACATTAGGAAAGAAAAACAAAACAAAACAAAACAAAAACAAAGCAAAAACAAACAAACAAACAAACAAAAAACCATAAAAATTAAGTAAAGAGGCTCAGAATTCCTTGTAATGATAGAGACCAGTGCTGCTTCTGCTCCGTGTTGCCTGCTCCAGACAGAGGTATGGGCAACAGAAGCCTTGTTTTGGTTTCAGGAGATGAGCAACTCGAGGTTCAACTTATCTAACAGTTGCCGGGTGATTACTGCATAGTGATAGATGCCACATCAGCGTTAGTGTAAACACACAATATTTATGTGTTTCTTTATTCTTCTGACATGCAGTCAAAACGTGAAGAATAAAAATGTATATATATTTTAAGATGATGGATGTCTTTGCAAATTCAAAATCTTTTTTTTTTTTTTTCAGGCACCAGAATTCAATTCCTGTGTGTCACTCTTTGTCATGAGGAGCCGATCAAAGTCATAGAGTTCAGAGAGCCTTTTGAGGAACAGTTGCATCTGGAGACCTAAAGAAAGATTACACCCTAAATGTGTTGTATCCTGTAAATAAACATTGCAAGTTATAGTTCACCTACTATGGACTGAAGAAACACGGTGGAGAAAAACTAATATTATTATCCTCATGCAAACTTAGAGAGTTGAAATACAGGTAATGACTGAATGTCTTGCCTCAAGTCACAGCAGAGCTAGAAATTAAGCTTCAGTGTCCTCAGTCTCCTTTCTGTCTCTTAAATATCCTGTCTTGCAGCAACATCATCCACTTACTTCTGCAGTAGTGATCAAAATTGACACACAGGGCCTGACAGGTCTACCTTCCTGAGGACTGATGTGCTGGTATACACAGGAGGAAAGATGGAACAGGTCACTGACGTTCTGGGTGCTGAGAAAAGAGCTCAGTTTGAAAGCTTCAAAGGGGCTGTGAGGTGAAGAAAAACGGGAAAGTTTATACTCAGTAGCAGGAAGGGGGAGGAAACTTGGTTGATAAATACAAATTTAAGACATATTTAGAAGCTGGGTATGCAAGCTGAACTTTCCCTGGGGCTAATTGCCGTAATGGCATGTTAAATAAATCCTTTCTAAACTTGGCTGTAGCACAGGAATGTTGTTTAATAATGAAGTGCTCATGGACAAATTCTCCAAAGTATTAGGCAGAAGCAGGCTTTTATTTAACTTGAATTGTACTATATGTTTTTTTTCCTATCTACTTAGTGTGGCCATCACAAATCAGATCATTTTTTTTCTGTTAATCTCAGAGCTGCCTTCTCCTTATGCTGTCTTGGTTAACCATAAATATAACACCTGTTTTTTGTTTTGTTTTGTTTTGTTTTTGTATAGCTCCCTGACAGATACAGAAATGTTCTTTGGTTTTTTTTTTTGTTTTTTTTTTTTGTTTTTTTACTGAGCAGTTGGTAACTTGGGCCTTTCCTTTTCCATTATGCATGTGCTCGAGACAAGGCAAAGCTGCTGGGAAATGGAAAATATTTATGAAAGAGTAGTCTCTGTGGACAAGCCTCTTGAACAAGGGTATTCAGCTGATGAGTTAGAACAGCCTGTTCTAACGCTTAAATAGGAACGATAGCATTTCATACTGAGTAAATTTGAAAAAGGAAAAGAAAAAGAGAAGAAAAAAGAAAAGGAAAAGGAAAAGGAAAAGGAAAAGGAAAAGGAAAAGGAAAAGGAAAAGGAAAAGGAAAAGGAAAAGGAAAAGGAAAAGGAAAAGGAAAAGGAAAAGGAAAAGGAAAAGGAAAAGGAAAAGGAAAAGGAAAAGAATACATGTACAATACAACAACAATACAACAACAGAGGAGTAAAGTGTATTTCTAAAATTTAAAATGTTTAAGCCTGAGAGTTTCTCTCAGTCTATGTATATAGAAATAGCTAAATACAGTCATAGATTTCCTGTCATGCTTAGCATATGGGCAAGTGACTCTGAGAAGTAGTCCAAAGGTTCAAATGGTTGACTGCACTTGGAAAAATATTCCAGAATGTCAGCGAGGGGGTTAACCCTTCAAGGAAAGGGATTTTCCCACTCTTCTCTGTGCTAATGTGGCCTCACCTTGAGTCCTGTGTGTAGTTTTGGGCACCACAACATAAGAAGGACATAAAACCATCCAAAGATGGTGAAGAGTCTGGAGGGGAAGAGCAGCTGAGGTCCCTTGGTTTGTCCAGCCCACACAGAGCAGCCTGAGGGGAGACCTCATGGTGGCCTGCAGCTCCCTCACGAGGGGAGTGGAGGGGCAGGTGCTGAGCTCTGCTCTCTGGGGACAGTGACAGGACCCTGGGACCCGAGGGAAAGGCATTGGAGCTGGGACAAGGGAGGGTCAGGCTGGGGGTTAGGGAAAGGTTCTGCACCATGAGGGTGGTTGGGCGCTGTAGCAGGCTGCCCAGGGCAGTGGTCATGGCACCGAGCCTGCCGGAGTTCAAGAAATATTTAGAAAATGCTCTCAGACACATGGCCTGATTTTTGGGTGGTCCTGTGAGGAACCAGGAGCTGCACTCAATGATCTTTGTGGGTCCCTTCCTACTCAGGATATTCTATGGTTCTTTGATTCTATGATTGACAGTTTCTGCACCAAGATAGGCTGGAAACATGTCAGTGTCATTCTTCTGGGGTATTTGGGGCATTTCTGCTTCTCATCCCATTAACAGGGACAAATAGATGACTGGAAGAATAGTAATAAAATTCTGGAATCTTTGAAAATGTTTCAGTTTTGAAGGAAATTAAAGGATTGACTGACTTAATGAGAAATCCATAGGTATGAGTTACAAAAACACTGTAGTGAAAGGAGGTTCTTCATACCCGATTAATCCCTATTCCCCATCTCTACTATAGCAATTGTGCTGGTGTAAATTAATGGAGTCACTGTTTTGAATGGGTAGCACCTTTGTAGACTTTATAGGATTTAAGAAGGAAATCTGCTTTTGAAATGTAGCTTCACAACTACACATGATGTAATCACAGTGGCATAACCTTGCAAACCCATGTCTTTTAGTGTTCAGAGACGCCTTTTCTTCAAGTAAATATAAAGTAAAATTAGGAACATATATGTCCACTATCTGAAAAGATGTTTTATGTGTTTGATAGCTTTTCCCAAAAAGCATACACACCATTTTATTTTATTTTATTTTATTTTATTTTATTTTATTTTATTTTATTTTATTTTATTTTATTTTATTATTTTGATGAAACATTTCCTTCAAGTGTTTTCAAGAGAGAACAGAAATAAAAGTATATGATTCTTCTACGTCTTAGAATAATGTGCTTACATATTAGGGAATCTATTTGGTAGAAATCAATATCTTTTCATTTCATCTGGGGAAGAATAATATTAGACACTTGTTGGTTCTTGGCATTCTTAACACTCTGTTTGCAAAGGGAAACAAAAAATTTTACAGCTGCTTCCAAGAGAGCATATTATTAGATCTTAGTACTTAACTGCATTTCCTCACAAACATTGATTTGCTGTTGTTATTGTTATGACTGCATCCAGGTGGTCATATAGTTTGAAAGAAATATGCAATTAAATTGATATCACAAAATTATACTTGCTTTATTTATATCTGTCTAGGTCCTGGACTCAGTAGTAAGTCATTTGATTTTTCTTCAGAAAAGGAAAACTCAATTTCCTCTTATGAACTCCTCTACTGTTAGAAACCATTGAGAGTGACAAAGCCTGAAGCTTCTTCTAACCTAACGTCTTCACAGAGGGTGGCTCTTCTGGGTTTTCATCAGCTGCCCACAGCATGGGAGACATCCTATATTAAATTCCCTTGCATATCCCAGAAAAGTGCCGTAATCACCAGGCTTCATTCGGAGTGGATTGGAGGACAAGAAGGAAGCACAAAGCACTGTCCCAGTCTAAATGTTCCTGTCAAACTGATTCACAATATAGCCCAGGAGTCTGGGCACCCCTCTGTGAGCTGGAGCCTTGGGTCCCTTGATGAGATGAGGTACAGCGAGGACTTAAGTCTTCCTACTCCCTGCCAGCAGGGGTTGTAGACAGGGGATAATTGTTTGTACATGTATTCTGACCAGAAATTCTTTCCACATTGAAACTGTATATACACTATTTTTGAGGGCTTTCTTTCACAAACTGATTTTTCTATTTTAAAAATGAATCCCTTTAAACATTCCCGGCCAGCTCCACAGTGTATCTGCTGAAGACATGACTACATACACATTTTTACTTCAATATTATTGTCTTTTTGTTGTTGTTGTTCTGTTGATGTTTTTTCTGTCTGATCCAATGTCACAATTAAAAAGACCATGTGATGCGAGTATTACAGTGTCTTACCTCGTACATATATAGAGTGTGATTTTCAGAACATCACGTCCATGGTTTCCCAGCTTCAGGCATGTGCAGAATTTTTGTTGTCCAGTTGAGTTTTTGTACAATTAGTCACTCCATACTTTTTTTACAGCTGTTACAGCAAGGGCATGAATCTTACTTTTCTCTAAATAATATCATGGATTTTAATTCAACAGTGGCAAGAATGTGACATTCCTTCTGCAAAATTTGTTCTTGCACATTAAAACTGATCACAGTCAGCAGAAAATAAGTCTGTTTTTCCAAGAAATAATCATTTAAGCCAGGTCTTAGCTATGTCATATTGGAATGACAACAGCCTACTCAGGTATATGTTTACTGCATGTTGTCTTGCCTGCTAATACAGGACATCTCCATTAACACTGAGGGGCAGTGGAAGCCCTTGCAGAATGAAACTCTATGTGAACTTATTTATTTCGTTCCTGCTGTGGGGATATCGCCTATTGATTGACTGTACCCTGTAGTGCCATAGCTGGACACCTGTCCATGAGTAGGGATAGGTTATACAGAACAGCTGGATTGGTCAAATCTTCAACCAGATGGGCAGTAAGTTTGATCACTGCTGCTTACCGGTCTGGGATCAAACTTGCAGGTAGCTGGAGTATGTCATGCTGCCTGGCAGGGCTTTAACTTGCAGATTTAACTTTACTCAGGAGAAAACTATGCCAGATTCTGGCCTTTGAAGATTTCGGTAAACTTCTTTTTCAGGAAAAAAAAAAAAAAAAAAAAAAAAAAAAAAAAAAGGTTGCCAACTGGGATTTTTCATGAGTTGTCTGCTTTTCAAAGATCTTTATGAAAGGGGCTTAGTTAAGGGCATTGCTGGGGGAAACTAATTATAATTTTCAAATATGTTAGACTTAAATAAACATTTAATTAAAGTGAGACCAGCTCTTTCAGCCATTGCCTGTCTTCTCGTTTTTGTAGAGTTGAGGAGTTCTGGGGAATTCCTGATACTACATTTTTTTGACAGTGTCAGCAAATTCTTCAAACTAACCTTCAGTACTTCCTTTCTTTTCTCTTCCCTCCCTCCCAACTCCTTTTCTCAGAGACTTTAGCCTACTTTTTGTATCTTAATTTTCCATTTTTCCTCTAATTCTTGCAACCTCCAGTCTCCTTCTGACCTTTCCCTCCTTGCCCATTACTCCCTGATCCTTTCCCTACGCTTTTCTTTCCCAGTCTCTCTTTCCCCAGACCATCTGAAACTCACCCACAAGCAGGGTTATATCCCCAGTAGCCTCTCCCTAGGGAATGCCCTGAAACATTAGCTCTCAGCAGCTGGGAGCATATTCTTTCATCTCCTCCTTGATTTGCATCATCCTTCTCTAAATGTCTATCTGCTCTTGGTGGCAACAGACACTGTATCTGGGCTGGCAAGAAGCAGAATGAACAAGGAAGATGATTTTGTCACTTGTTGAACAGCTCTACATGGCTGTCAGGCAGCCAAAGGACATGGGGTAACAGAGGACCAGACCGGGCCCTTGGTTGGGGGGGTACCTCCTATGTGATGTGAAGCGTACAAAGATGTGTTCCTACTGAGATATCATAATGCTGTTTTTATGGAATTATCAGCATTATAACCATGACAGACCATGCAAGATTAGATGCTGAGTGTGAGTCTTTCAGTTATTAAAAACTATATGTATCTTCAATAAAAACAAAGAGAAAATAGTCACACAAGGTTTTTCTTTCAAAAATCATCCAACTGATCCTAGTTTGCCCCAGGTTTAAAGTTCCCTCACCCTCCAATATAATTTAATTTCACATTGCCTTGCTTTTTCTTTGCCTTTTTTTTTTTTTTTTTTTTTTCCTCAAGGACTTCCAATGCTTAAGTGTGCTTTCTTGGTAAGACATGATTAAGGAGTATGATACTGCACTGAGATAAAATAAATGTAAGCAGTATTTTCATCCCCATTTTGCAAAGGAACAAAGAAGGTATTGTGCAGTAGCCTGTGACACTGGCTGATACTGAACATGCATTAATACACTAAATTGTCACTATTTATGTATTTTTTATGTCTGCAACAATACAAGCAAACATAGCTGAGCAGATGTGTGCAGCAACTACACACACTTGCTAACTACAAACAAATAAACAAGGCATAACTTTAGCCATTCTTGTAGTTTTGTTAGAGTTATAGAATTACTGACAACATAAAAAAATAATAATTAATAATTAAATAATAATTAAATCTGTGTAAAAAGCTCCAATTCTGTTCAAAAGACTGTGACCAAATTCTTATACACAACTCCCATGCAGGCTTTTGTTCAGACTTGTTCTTTTTCTCCATGATAAACATAAAACATGATTTCTCTTTTCTACTTTAAAATATAGGTGTTGACAATAAACTATTGTAAACTTTGCCTATCAACCTTAACTTTCTAACCTTTAAATATTGGATCTCATAAATGTAGTTTACCATTAATCTCAACATTCTCTGTTCTTTTACTGTAATCAAAGTCTTGGAGATACTTTGCTTTCAATCTGCAGGTGTTTTGTGAAGACCTATCACTTTGTCCACCTGTTGATTCATTCTCAAAAGCAGAAGGTCTTTTTAAATTTTCATAATGTAGAAAAGTTACTCCAGGAAGATTCAGCAGTCTGAGGATTCAGTGACAGTCTAAATTAATTTGGATCAAGCAAGGAAGTGTTTTCTGAGCACATCATGATAGCCAGACTGCTTATAAATTCTGTTTCAGCTGGGAGCAGATTTTTAGTCTAGAGGCATTTCAACAGAAAAACAAAAAATAGATCCCACTGAAGGTAAACAATTTCTAGGCTTTAAGAAAAAAATGTAAAAACACATTCAAAGTAACAAGTTCCTCTATAGGTTACAGTTCTTGAACAGAACTGGAAAGACAAGCCCTGGTGAGATCACATTCAATGTCTTTTATGAAATGGATTTGATAACAATGCTCTGAATTTTGAAAAGTAAATAGTTGCTTGATTGGAGGGTTGGCCACAAGCACCTTCATCTTCATTTCCATACAGGCACAAAGACTCTTTAAAAAATGATTTGGTGATAATATTTTAGCATATATATGATTATCTATAATAAAGAAAAACAAAACATAATACTCTTCATGAATCTTCTTCACACCGTGAGACAACTATCACCTTGTATCACTCCTGTCCCTCAGATGAAGATTAAATTCTGCCATCTGTTAAAATACAAAATGTAATGTGGTTTAAAAAAACTCTTAAAGAACAAGGCATGGAGCTTAATTCGTGTTTTTCAGTTTCAAAGGTAAATTGATCTATAATCAATGTGGGGCTTTTAGTCACATTCACAGCTTGTCAATTGAATGAAAGCAATCATTTCAATTTTCTCTGCTATCTAGACATCATTATAACACAGATTCAGTGTTCTGTAAATGGAATCAAATCATTTATTATACCTATTAATAGACATATGATTTACCTTGAATTGCACATATTGGTTATTATGTAGTATAAATGAATCACTAAATATATAGTATATTGTATTACTTTTCCACTGATAGAAAATAACCTAATACCTGACATTTACCAAACTACAGAAATATGACAGAGTAAGCATGTGTGGAAGCATCTCCCCTGTCTGATCAAATCACTAAATTAAGGATGCAATCATGTAAAACATCTTCTAGTTAAAATTTTCATCATATTCTAATAGATATTTTATATGCCTTGACCATCATTTAGAAAGGATATTTTCCATCCAGGCCATGAAAAATAAATAAATAAATAAATAAATAAACATATGTCCTGTATTTAGTAATAGAGGTCTTTATCTCACATAATCTACTTCTTGCTATTAGGAATTCATGCATATGAGTACAGAGTAGCAACCTTAAAGTATTTTTAAACTCTAAATGTCTTCCCCAAAGTAAGGAATTAATAACTAATGGGATTTGCTATATCTTAAAATATGAATATAGATGCAGGGCTTTTTCTGTGGAATTAGATCTTGTAAGCCACGTGTTTCTCTGATTTTTATATCTTTCATTTTTGTCATAAAAGTTCAGAGAATATTATACCTACCTCTGAGGACGTTTTGTTTAGTTCTTAAATGTCTATATTCATATTTCACTTGTAGAGCTTTTGAAAAATATTGCCTTCAGCTATCTGAAAGCTGAAGTTTTCTTTGCAGCTGCAGCAGAGTGGTGGCAACAACAGCAGTAATGGAAGTTTGCTTTGACTACTCCACAACTGCATTTCAGTCAGCCGTCAGGAAATATCATGCGCCACAGCCCCCATCCCACATCTCAATGTTGATTTGTCTTGCAAAGCTGTTAATGACACTATTATTTGTGAGAAGGAGGTTTTAGACTGTGAACACAGTGTGTTTTTACAAACAATTTTTATCTAATAACACCTTCAGTAGCTGACAACCTGCACTAAATTTGCCCTGGGTTCTGATGGCTGGCAGCAAAGAATCAGAGGCTCAGATTCATGTGACTCTAAGATTTTCTACTTAGAAGAAAAGGTAATGTCTAAGTTTTGTCTTAGGGATGCGTGGCAGTGGCAGATGTTCTTGGCAATTGTTAAATGGGCTCCAGATGGCAGCTTAGAAGTTTGACCTTAAACATTTTCTAACCTTCAGCAGTAATTTTTATATGAAGAGATGTGTAGATGCATGGCTTGTTCAGTTTTTCTCGTGGATTCAGACTGAAGATAAGATGATGAGAGGTTCATTAAGAAGACGGATGATGATATTATCTTGTCTTGAATTCATTGCATGTGAAGTTTGAAGGAATCCTATTTTCACCATTATCTAAAAAAAGAAAAAAAAAAAAAAAGACAAAAAGAATTTAAGAGGAAAGAAATAGTCCAGTAATTTTTTTTTTCACGTAGAAACTCAAGTAAAGCAAGTTTCTGTTTGAATCTTTTATTCATAGTCTGATAAAATTTCATCTATTTATGCAGATTGTTCTCTTTTAGGCAGAGTAAACCCTATTTTGATGTGTTTATCCTAACAGTGAACAAAGCACTCAGCTTTCAGGTTTAAATAACTCTTTTAATTTGATTTCTCCTTCAAAAGATGATGTATATATATTTAGATCATTTACTACTCTCAGCAGAATAATCACAAGCCAGTTTGCCAGAGACTGCAAGGAAATTTGTCTCTATGGAAAGCTTTATAATTTAAAAAACAACATCTAAAATCACCTAACTTTCTTGTCTACTGGAACTGTTCTCTGGAAATGCAAAGATAAAGGAGGATAACTCATCGTTCATTTCCTCTTTAGAAAAGAAAACCTGTTGTTGCAGCAAAACCTGCATGCCACTTTCAGAATGGGTATATGTATTAAGCAGATGGTTTTAAATGCAGAAGGTACAGGTACCTTCTTGGGGTGGGCCATGTGCCTTTGCATCACGGTTCAAGGACAGAGCAGTGGGAGCACATCACAGCTGGGTTCTGCACCCCCTGGTTCCCTTGCATGGAAATGATGATGTTGGGAGAGGACAGGACCATGGTTGTGTCTCACCCTGACAAGGGCTTGAAACACAGGAGAGACGTGTCCCTTAACAGGCTACTAGTGTGTCCAGTAATTTAGAAATAGTCATAATAATAAAAGCATCAGATATGACCTGGACCTGTAGAAACTCTGTCACTTCAATCAAATTTAGCACCAGAACTGCTGCACTCAAAATATCAAACTTTAGAGGGAAGAAAATGAAGCCTAAAGAAGGCCTGTATGTTCTAAAACACATGTAAGCCCTTTTGAATGAAAAGATCTTTGAAAATATTGACATGGAAATATTTAAAAGCTGCCATTGATCATATCTTTGATCTATAGGTAATTCAAGAAAATAAGGCCTGATAACATATCTTATTAAAGCTGATGAACATAATCAGCAGCTTTCAGCCTGACTGGATATTGAATGCTCCTTTATATAGCAATAACTCAAAAGAGTAGGAAGCCATTGCCCAAAATAAATGGAAATAAAACCATGAGGCCAAACAGGATTCCCTAAAGCTAATTGTAAGCTAGTCAGGCTTCGGCATTGATTTATGCAAATGCATATGTTTGTATGAGGGAGAAAGGAAGACAAATATTTGTGAGAGCAACCCTGGGAACAGGCAGAGAGGCTCAACAACAGCCTTGGGTTTTCACATAGGGCATCACAGCTGTGTAAAGTATCACTGGAAATGAACTGTCTGCTTGTTGGTGAGGTATTTTGCTCCATTTTGGTGGTTTACATAGCCAGCACCAATATGACTTGCCTATCCTTGGCATGTATTACATGGAGAGGGCAGATGCAGGATTTTCTTGACTTTGGTATAATACACAGAAGTGATTGAATTTTCGTTTTAAAATACTAACTTGGGTAATGGATTTTATCACAGCTGGCTACAGACATGCTCATCATGGGGTTTAAATGAACAAAATCAACTGTACTTTTCTGCCTGTCCTCCACAGAGATGCCATGAAGTGGAGCCCAAGGCCAGCTGCTGCTCTGAGTGAGTGCAATATGAACTGAGGGCAAGCACAGCTTGTGCAGTAGAAATGAAAAACAATTTCTATCTATTTCAAGATGCTGTAGGATGGAAGTTTTTATATCGATAGTCATGATGGATTCATTAAATGTAATTTGAAACCAGCCTGGTACAAAATTGTCCAGAAGTCTGTTAAAATCAATGTAATTATGGAGTGAGTAATTAGAATTCAATCAGCAGGGAAAGCTGCTGATTCCTGAAAGAGAGAAATCAATATATAGTTTGGCAGAAATCATAAATTGTAATGGCTACATTCTGTAAAATTAGAAGGCAACTTGTTTTATTCCTTTAAGATTATCAATTAATTACATTTTTCATTCACACTCTCTCTTTGGGTCTCTACCCAGCACACACAGCTCTTTAATTGTGTTTTTTACATTAATCATGGAAATTTAGCTCATGATAAGCAATTTTTATGTTCTGATCAATTTTGGGAAAATGTCAGTTTAAAACAAAGATGCAGAGATAGAGACAGATTTCTTCATGCAAAGTGAAAATTCACTCAGGCAGATTGCTCTAATACTTATATTAATCATTAAGGTAAATAAAAAGATTTAGTCATCTCACAAAACTTGTTCTGTTGGTATTTCAGGAACTTGGAGCCTGGTCTACACTAAAACTTCATAAGGTGATATAATGGGCATAGTGGTGTGGAGTACCTAAAATGGTTAGCACCTCATGGTAGAAACCTCAGTGTTTTGAAAGAAAAAGTTTAGCATGTAAGTACGAAGTATGCAACTTCCAAAACTGTTAAAATGGCCTTCTGAGATTTCAGGGAGAACAAGTTGAGAACCAGATGTCACTGTGCAGATCTGACACAAAATTTTTGTCCTTTTTTTTTTAAAAAAAATACAAATTCCCATTAAAAGCAGCAGAAAAATGTGAAATTATGTGCAAGCATATTGTACTACCTGCCTTGAGCCATTTCTTCAAAGATGAGTATTAACAATTGTAATAAAAACACAGGAAAAGAAAATCATATGGAAAAAAATTGTGCTACATATCTTTAGCCATCTCATCAAAGATGTAAAGATGTTCATTAATAATTTTAGGAGGCTTTCTTAGCAAGCCCCACCAATTTGAGTTGCTGAAATTCAGCTCTGGAGCATGAGAGAAAAGCAAGCAAACAACTTTCTGGGAAAAAAAAAAAAAAAAAAAAAAAAAAAAAAAAAAAAAAAAAAAAAGCAGAAAAGAGAGGAGAGTGACCTAAAAAATTATAAATAATAGATTTTATTTCTGTGATCTGTAGGTGATCCTCAGTTCATCTGCACGCAGTCTTGGTTACAGCGCAAAATATCAATTTCTCAGTCCTGCAAACTGAGCTTAGCAGCTAGTCCATCTGTTGAGCTATAGTAACAGGCAGAGGCTGTACTGTACTGCTGGGTGTTACTTGTATCCTGGGTACAGTGTAAGGTTATAATTGCAAGCAGTGACCTCCTTTTCAGCTGCCTGCATGGGGATTTGTAGCAGGGATATCCTAACACAAAGTGAGACATTTTGTAGCTGGGGACTGCCATCATTAGTTTGCTCCCTAGGGACAGGGGAAAACAAGCAGTGGGTTACAAGTGGGCCCTGTGTTTCTGTCCTGGGCTGGTCTCTCCTGCTTTTCTTTAGGCTAGAGTATTGACCATCACTTCTTTGCAGCTCATCAGGCTCCAATTCAGGTCAGCTGCGTGCCTAGATGCTGGTCTGTGGAATCATGGGAAGGTATTGCTGATCCCAGGATACCCTGATTTGGCATTAAGAGTAAAGCATTTTAATAATCTAGTGTGAATCTCAGACTTGTGCATGTCTTCAGCTTCATCCTGCAGAGAAGCTCTTTAAGTCCTTATGAGTCTCTGCCATTTAATATTATGCTAGATAGGCTCAGGTTGCAAAAAGGAAGGTACATTGGCACCAGACTTTCTTTTTTTATCACTGCTAAATATCAGGCTGACAAGACTGATAATCTTCCCTGATTACTTCCTTCACGTTTTATTAGAACATGTTCCTGCATTCATTCAAATATTTAATTTCGCTATTGATGGCTGCTTCCTAAAACATAAACAATTCTGTCCTGGTTTGAAAAAAAGGTTTATATGATATCCAATAATTGCCTTAAGTGACAGCAACCACTGTTACTAGCTCAATGCATTCTCCAAGGTTACTGGACTCAAGAGCATTTTAAACTACTAATTGTTTTTCTGCATGCTTCTTTGTTTTTCCCCTGGTCTGATAATTAATTTCTTCATTCCTTCCTCAGGTTTTCATGTTCGCACACTAATTTTCTTCCTCAAGCTCCTGAAATGCTTTTGTGTTCCTTGGCCTTTTGATAGAACCACCATCCTCCTGAGCATACACCAGTTTCTTAGGCGGGACTCTGCTAAGTACGGTGACCCTATAGCTGCCCCATCAGCTTTAGCAGAGTCCCTGCAGATATATGCAAGCGTGGCTAGATGTGGGGTTGGCCCCCTAGCTATTTACAAATAAAATACCCTTTCCCTTGCAGTTCCTCCAACTATGTAGTACTCGATTGGGGTCAGCTAATGTGTAATGGGAGGCTCTAGATTCTTTACTCTGGCTTCCTGGTCAGGTACTGTTCCTTAGAGAGAGGCTTCTTGCTGCTCAATCAAGGGACTGACAACATCTGGAGGGTATTTCTAAATAATCATAACATCACCAGGACTTATACTTTCCCTGAGAAACAGTCATGGAAGAAATAGATAAAGATCTAGACAGGCCTGAAGTGGAGAAAGCAGTGGCTGTCAGACTCTGTGGAAATAATGTGACTCAGCCTCTATGAATATGGACGAGGGTGTTGGCTGGGATGGTGAGAGTGAGCCACAGCCACCAATACCTTCACGACTCTCAATCCAAAGTTTTTGGCAGCATTAACATGAGAGTTGCTCACACTAATGCAGGAGAGCCTATACATGCCAGAACAAAGTACATTACCAGTGCCCATTAGCAGCTGTTAGTTGGTAAGAGGATTTCACTCTCCCATGACATGTGTTCCCTATGTTTTGCAGTAGCTGTATACTTGCAAATATTTACACTGATTTACAATGGAAATCAGAAATGTGAAATTTGTTGACCCACTCTGGTATGTGATTAACATCTCAAATTCAAATGTGCATATCGGTTTTCCTGGAATACAGTTTATTACCTATCTCATTTAGAGGAAAATTTCACATTATGAAGCATCAGTCTTTGTTGGCCTGTTGACTAGCAGAAAGCAATCCTGCCTGAATACCCATACACCCAGAGGTACTGTACATGAAAAGGATGGAGAACTCATTTTATCTGTACACTTCAAGATATTAAATTGCCTGTAGTTGTTGCAGCTTTTCCTGTCAAATTATCCCATCTTTTGGTGGTGGTGATGGTAGAAGTAATGGTGGCAATTCTGGGTTTCTAATGCTAAGATTGGGAAAAAGAAAAAAAGGAAAAAAAAAAAAAGAAAGAAAAAGAAAGAAAGAAAGAAAGAAAGAAAGAAAGAAAGAAAGAAAGAAAGAAAGAAAGAAAGAAAGAAAGAAAGAAAGAAAGAAAGAAAGAAAGAAAGAAAGAAAGAAAGAAAGAAAGAAAGAAAGAAAGAAAGAAAGAACACCAAAAAAACAGAAGCAGAAAGTGTGATTGTAACAATGCAGAAATGAAAAAGGATGCTCAGGGGCAAGTGTAATACCTGAAAGGTGTTGTAACTCATTTATTGAAAATGACCAGGTTTCATACTACCATCATCTTCGTAAAAGATTGCATTCAGCCCTCTTTGACAGCTTAGAGGTCTCTTTTTTTATATAATGTAATCTCTACAGGCAGCTGCCAGAGAATGCCCCGTAATGAAGGCAGGAGCTGAATACAAGATACGTTTATGTCATAAGGTGAATTTCATACATGTTTTTGAAGTTGATCCATCCATTGCAAACCACAATCTGATATAGCTAAATGAGAGGCCCCATTTTGCTGGTAGCATGGCATAAAGGAAACTTAATCTGTAGCTTGCAACCCCAGAATAGCATTGCTGCACAGCACATATACTTGCTGGGGACAAGACCTCCAACCTTCTATAGGAGATATCTTACCTTATATTCAAAAAGCATATACTAAAAGTATATTTGTAGGCAGTCAGAAAGAAAAGATGATCTGAAGACAAACTGCCCCGTCTCATTTACTAACAATCACTTAATTCCTTTAACAAAGTATCTGTCCCTTACCACCACCACCCACACAAATTGGGAGTTGGTGCTAGTGAGGCTGGTGATTCAGTGGGAGTCTGAACCGTTCTCTCTTGTTAGTTCCTGGTGATGGTTTTGGGGGAATCCTCTGTTGTTTTACAGCTGGCAGCTAGCAGCGGGCTAGTTGTCCCACCTGGAAGAAAAAATGTGGCAGTAATTTTCCACAAGTCCTAAGCTGCGAGAGGAGTAGTCACAGGTGCAAACTCTAGAGTGGTCCAGGCTGCAGACACAATAGGAGCCAAGTTCCATGTTGTGGAGCTGTGGACTATCAGATTAATAAATACAAACTACAAAACAGAATGTATTTGGCTCTGTGTAGTGCATGGACACTCTGACAACAAGGTACCAATGGGATTTGCTAATAATGGTTTTGTTTTGTTTTGTTTTTCATTTTTTTCTGTGATCTACCAATCATATGGGATTTTTTTTTTTTTTTTAACAGCTGACATTATGAAAATCCTAACTATTTCCATTTGTTTGTTTTTGAACACTCAGCTTGGCAGTCAGTCCTATTACATTGACACAAACAACAGGTGAGTACCTAACATGAATCTGATGACAGTGAAACAGATTAAAGAAAATAAACAAAAATTCCTGATACTTTAATTCACTCCTGGAAGTTTAAATTGGTGTTGTAATCTCAGTTCCTTTGGGTTGACCTGCAAATTCAAAACAAATGAACAAATACAAATAAGTCAAAAGAGTATACAACAGCATGTATGTGTGTGGACAAACATGTTGGTCTTAATATATACGACAAAAATAGATTTAAGATAGATGTAGTTGGAAAATGTGGCCAATACTGACCCAAATATTCAGTTGAGGATCCTAAGTGTGTACGGTGACCACATTTCTTGTGGTTTCTTCTCATCTAACATGCAAGTCAAAAATCTTCAATCTCTGCTGACCAAGAACTTTGCAGTTTATAAACAATACAATAAATAATGGTATCTGTGTTCTAGTTCTACAAGTACTGTCAAATAGTTGCCACAATGGTTGTAAAGGTTTCCTAAACAGTATATTTTGTACCTAAGCATTTAGCTTTAAAGGGATAATTATGATGCAGAACATTTATTTGTAAAACACATAGAATAACCTGTTTTGTTTATTCTTTAGCTGTTTCCTCATAGTAATTATTATAATCCTGAAAATTACAAAACAACAAAAACATTTAAGCTCTTCCATTTCCAAAATCAATAAAGTTCCCAAGCACATTTAAATTAATAATAATAAAGCCAAGCTAAAATAAATAAAAACAATCTTTCAATTTCAGATCTGGTGTGTACTAGGAAATTCACCCAAGAATATGCTATAGTTCCAATGATAGTTAGCAAGTGTTTAATTGTGCACATGGGTATTTCTCCAATATGAAGATGAATGCTAAAATTGTTTTAGATTCTCTCATGAATGGGATATTAGATCATATTTCCCTTTCCAGACAAGGAATAGTCTAGCAAAAGAAACACTGCATGAGTGCACTTGTGGAAGGTTATAATTTGTCCCAAGTTAATTATCATGTATTCTTAAATTTAATTCCAAGGATGGCGAGATGGAAAACTGTGATACTGTCTGGAAAAGTTCAGCAGTCAAAATTCTGAAGAAAGAACTGACAAGGGGAGTGGGTCATTAAATTGTCTTTGAGGAAACCACATTTGTTCTATAGGTAATAGTGAGGTAAAGAAAGAACATTGCTTACACTGGAATCATGAATAAGAGAAACTCATTGAAGAATTCAAAGTTTAATTCAAAGTTTCCTTAGTAGGAAGCAATGTTTCACCATATAATAGGTTACCATAAAGAAGGTAGGGAGTTATTCTGTGTCCTTTCTGGGGAAGAAAAGGGCATGAAATCAGTAAGGGGAAAATTCAGACTTGGTTGCAAGAAGTTTCCTAAAAATAAAGAAAAACCTTTCTGAGGAACCTAATTAGTAGAGAGAAAATAAGCTAAATCCTGGAGAGCATGATTTATTGAACTGAGCTGAGCCAAGGGAAATTACCAGGAAACCTGTGAGATTTGCTAAGACTTTATGATCCTGGGGCATCACCGTGGTGTTCACTTGCGCTTTTTCTGCAGCATTTTGCAATAGTGGAGCCTGAAGGCAGGAAATATGGCTGTGTGTGTGTGACAGGATGGAAATCCCTTAGGTTAGAAAACTTTCTGCAATCACTCATGCTTCCAGAATAGCTCCAAGCTTAGTTCCCAGTCTGAGCTGAAACAGCTCTTTCCAAATCTCTGCTTCAAATACTCCAAGATTAGAGGCACATTTAGTTTTCATTGGCTACTGTTCTTTTTAGTACATAAAGTAATGGAAGTCTTGATTAAACTGTTATGAAGATACAGAGTTTAATTGTCCATGCATGCTGTTGACCCTCCTATCCATCCAGTCTCCCAGTCCTGAGGTTTTAATATGTGAGGGTGTTCACAGAACCAGGAGCACACATAATTCTAAACAATGATCTCGCTAGGAGGAGGGATAAGAGCATGAGACATGCAGCTTTATTCAGCACCACATGATGGTCAATTCCATCAAATATTGCCAACAGAACTAGCAACATTAGCATAGTAATTAGTCTAAAAGTTTATAGCTAAAAGAAGATGGCCCACCAGAGCAATCACCATTGTTTCAGTGTAATATCTCCATCTAAAAACCCAGCTGTGAGAATATTTCTTTGGCAGAATTCAGGCAATAATAGGCCCCTCTTGGTTATGCCCCCTCAAAACCATTTTTTTTCTTTGTTTTATATATATCCCAACTTCTAGCTAAAGGGAAGTGTGTGATAAGTAATGAAATTGCTTCCAAATCTTAGGCTAACTAGCATCCATCCTACATCCAGTATGGTGTACTTGCCTTAGTTTTGCTTAGATAATTTCCTCTGTAATAATACCTTGAGGAGGTGCAAAGGCATAGTACGGTACTGACACTTGGCCACATATGAATCATTACACAATGACCAAACATTTCAGACTAATATCACATTAGATTAAAATAAATAAATACATACATACATAAATAATGTAGTTTGCTTTTGATCTCTCTCCTATACAGTGTCTGGATGTCGATCTGCCTAGTCTTTATTTTATTTTCCACCCTCCTTTGCCCTAAAATTACTCAGTGACTTTTTTTCCTGACATATATGAATACTGTAATGTCATAGTTTGCTCAGTGTTTGAATCCAGGCTGTCAGAATGGGTTCAAATTCCATTGGTCCTAATAAGAAATGCAAACATTCAACATGTAGTACAGTGCTGACTCTGGTAAATATAACTGTGTAGTGTTTCATTTCATTCAATTGTCCTTTATCTGTGCTTCAGCTGCCAGATTGTCATGTCACCATATTTCTGCTCTTTATTTCAGGTATTTTAGGATGGAAGAGGAACCATAACACCGGAATGACATATTTAATGTTATGGTGTCTTGTTTCAACAGATTGTGAATCACTTTGGAGGCACACTCAGTTGCATGTATCAGTTTGTTTCTCTGTCGATTTATATAGACAGCTTGTCAACAGATGTTGAATCAGTGCAGAACTTTCTTCTATCAAAACAGCTGTTGTGAGAAAGGGGATTTTGTTTGTATCACATTTAGGGGATGTGTAGTGACCAAAGCATAATAGTCAGATTTTTCTTCTCTGACTTTAAGTAATTATATAAAAGAAAATAAAATTGCTCTATGACATTTTTAAAAACTGTATAACGTCTAAGAGCAATCAGTTGTAGCTGAGAAATACAGATTTTATAGTGAAGATAATGACTATTTGTTAATGTTCTATCAGTAAAAGGAAAAATAATAAAAAAGATTAAAACAAAACAAAACATAGAATACATCCTTTAAGATGTTTAAAAAGGCATTAAAATCAAACAGTTATGAAATTCCCAATTAATTTTTTGTGAACACCACAATACCCATAACTGAAACACCAAAGAGACTGTCTCCCAGTTAGGCACTCTAACAATAAGCTATTATTCTCTAGGAGGTACCATAATCAAGCATTATTTCAGAGAACAAAGATAAACACCCCCTTTTTTCTAGAAGTAGGCAGAATAGAAATTATCAAGCTACATAGCTTTTACAGTCCCTGTTCAAAAGCCCTGGAAAAACAATTCTTTCTTGGAATTTTCTCATGAAAATGATGAAGGCTTCCAGAGGAATGTCCTTCTTTCACAAACCTCATTTCAATAGAAAACCAATCTTCTGATGCTTGGTAAGGACCTCATTCATTCATTCATTGATTCTGTGATTCAGGACTAGGTTAGCAATCATCAGAGTGAGAGAACTAATATTTGGTGAAACTGTGACCTCCAGGTTTTCAGATGGTCTGTCCAGGAAGACTGCACTCAAGTAGGATGGTAGTACAGGAGGCCTGTAATCCAACCTCCAGCACAAGGCTATGGGATCAGGCCATGTTGCTCAGGGTTTTATTTAGTCTTGTGTTGAAAACCTCCAAGGATGGAGACTACAAAACTGATATGTTTGATCTAAATTGTTGTGGTGGTTTTACCATGCTAGGCAGCTAAACACCACAACCTCTCTCTCACTTTTGTACACAATTGTCTCACAATTGTACATGTATCATATAATGATACATGAGAATATAGAAAATACCGTGCTCACCAGTGCTAGCACAAGGGGATTAAAAGAACAGGAGATACTCTTAACCTTCCTGGACACACCTGTGTCTGGAA
The DNA here is from genome assembly GCF_009819795.1 of Aythya fuligula. Lineage (NCBI taxonomy): Eukaryota > Metazoa > Chordata > Aves > Anseriformes > Anatidae > Aythya > Aythya fuligula. The sequence goes on from NC_045560.1 coordinate 117,121,219, forward strand.
GACTTCGCCATTCTTTTAAATACAGAATGGATTCCCCTTTTTCAAAAAAATCAATTTTCAGGACATCCTGAGGCATTTTCCAGCAGTGCAGTTGACATGATAGTAGCTGCCATTTGAAGAACATTTTAGAAATAGGGTAAGATAACACACTAGCCTTCAGTAAAAAGATGGCAACTACTGTTCTCTTTTGGCCTTCCTTTGAGACCGGAGCCCATTAAATAGCTTCCCAGTTAACCCACTGAAGTATTTAAGTCAAGTTGTGGACTTCTTGTTTTGTTTTGTTTTGTTTTTTTCTTTTTAAGATACTTCTTAAAAAACAAAACTTTTTAATAGCCGAAGAACAGGCAATTTGAATTGCCTAATATTTTTGAATGAGCACACAACTTGCTTTGAAAGGCTTTGTTAATTACCCCAGCATAGCAGTTACTGAGCAAATGAATTTTATACCAAGCTTCTAGCAGGCTTTTTTTTTTTTTTCTCTTCATTTTAAATAAACAAGCAAATGCCCCATAGCAATGCTTACTAGAGGCAAATTTTAGCCTCCGAACTGAGAAAAGGAGAATGTTGTAGGTGGTGTATTTCTAGCTAATTAGCTGAAAATTAAAAAAGCTCAAGGAATTAAAATAGAACTACTTGCTGAATGGTTTATGCCCTCGAGTAAAAGACACCTTCATTATGATAAAATGCTTTTAATCACCAAAGGCTTCTATAATCGGATCTCTATCAATATACAGCACACACCACTGAAACATGCAATACTGGTGTGGCCCATGCTGAAATTTAGTGAGGTAAATGATAGTGGCACTTGGAATGAATTTGCCTAAACTAGAAATATCTGAAGGTCTAATCCTTCCCCTTTGGAAAATGATCAGGCCAAACGCACAGCTTTTTCACATCTGATACCTGAGTCATGCATTTTATATTAAAGTTTTCTTAAAAATAAAAATCTGTGACTTCTGATTCTTTAAAATTTGTATACATGTGTAGATGGCTGAGCTAGCCTTGCTAAAAACTGAAAAATGTCAACTGGAAACTTGACATTTGAGCTGCATGGAAAGTTAAGTTAGAGCAAGGGATTTCCTGGCAGTTCACAACAATGGCACACATGGTTTCTGTCTCACATCTTATGGGGAAATGATCTGAACACCCACGGGGGATATATGGGGCTAACACAGTGTGCACCAGCAGCTTACAGAGAACTAGCGAATGTGGGTAACTCCGACCTGATCCCACACCAAACTTTCCTCCATGGCTGTCACTATTGAGCACTATGTTTTCTATGAAAACATAGAAAACGGTTTAAGCCCTCAAGTAAAAGACACCTTTGTTATGATAAAATGCTAATCACCTTCATTATGATAAAATGCTTATTTTTTTGAAAACATAGAAAACATGCTTAAAGAGTCTACTTGGTTTTACTGTAAGGTTGTATTTATTTCAACAACATGAACTGTAATTTTGGGCAGGTTTCATTTTCAGTTCACAACCTGTTATCTTTCTTCTGTAACTGCAATGACTACACATATTACTGTGAGTAGCATCACCACCATCACCACTATCCCACTCCCATTAGATGATTATTTTGTTACTTTAACCATTGAGCTGCTGTCTGCAGGAAACACATATAGAAGAAACATGCAGAAACCTGAGTAGTATAGGTTTTCTGAAGCAGTCACTAGCTCTGTAGCAGTCCAGCTGACTCAGACAGACTGACGCCACCCTTTTGTAATTCATTTCTTTTTTTCTATGTGTCAGGCTTCAGAAGGTGCTGATTACATTTATGCAGTTAATAAGCTTCCTAATTCAGTGTCTAATTTCACCTGCATGTTGCATTTCTAATCTTGTAAAGGTTCTTAAATACATCGTTGGAATATGTCCTCTGCACTGGAAGAACCTGTAGTGGAACAAGTATTATATAAACTAAAAGTACTTCTTTTTTTATTGAATTGTAAAATGAGACTTGGATTTATCCCAAAGCAGTTAATTTATTCCTTTAACTGAACAAAAAAAATCAAGACATCTGATCTTTTCAGTGTTATATATAACTTTAATCAGTTGATGGGTACAGCCCGTGAGTAGATCAATCTGAAGAAATACGCTTGCAGCATGTACTTATTGAGTGAAATTAAATCTACAATACTCCTAAGGTTAATCTGTATTGCCTTATTAGAAGCTTCAATGACCTTCATTACAATTTTCAGAGCATAATACCTCAGGAAAATAAAATTCAGGAGACATGTTTTTCTCTAAAATCGCACTGGCCATGAGTGACTAACAGGTATAGAATTTAAAAGTGAGGATGCATTTTTTGTTAGGGCAGATGGTTATCATAACGTTGTACACCTGTCAGGTTGCCTAAAAGGGGAAACATGCTCAACTCTTGTGAAGTAGCAAAAAATTGGCATATTCTGCTATTAAACCAATTTCCATCCCTCCTCCCCCTGTTTATTTGTACCAGGGAGCCAGACAAGCTGCACGTGTGGAAGTGCAAGGGACTGCTTTTACTTACCAGAACTTTAAAAGTGGATCGATGGCTGGCTTTAGAGAATAAGAATGAAACATCTTTGCTCTCTGGATTTGCTCTCAGCTGCTAGCCTCTATAATGATCTGTGACTAGGGAGGTCCTTGAGTGAGATAAGAGATAAAATTTACAGTACTGTGGGTGAGGCAATATGTACTCACACAACTCAGACTAAGCAGGAGCAGACTGGCTTAATGCCTGGTTTGGAAACCCATAAGGAACAACACTGTGCACAGGTCTTGGCTGCCTTTGGTTGCTTCAGACCCTGAAGCACTTTTCTGTGAATGTGTGTTATGCCCAGTGTCTAAGCTCTGGTTGGGGTAATTACACTTTGCTTAGTTAACCCCCCGCTGAAATCAGAGCAGCACACAGCTCTTTATTACCACCTCTGAACCACTGTCTTGAGCTGGTTGGTGATGTTCATCTTCATGTCAAAGTTGGTTGTGCTTGGTTGATTGGAGAAGTGATCCCTGTGTGCTAGCTGTAACAGTGCACAAGATGGTTTGATAGCTTTTAAAATAAAAGATGTGCAAAAATGTGAAGATATGTTTCTGTTATATCAAGAAAGGGCTTGTGCTGTAAGTGAGCAATGGGTCTGTAATACAGGGAGTAATTCTAGGAACATGCAGTCTAGCAATGAAGTGAAATGCGTAAAGGAGAGAGAGCTGTATAAAAGTGGCTTGAGAATATCTCTAGAAAATCAGAGCTCCTCTGTGTTTACCCCATTACAAGCAGGAACTAGAGCATGTCCTTGAAAAAAAACATAAGTGAAGCAACATGCCAGTTAAAGAGAGACAATATCATTTGTCTGCACTGCTGGACTGTCATCACAATAAGCTGATAATGTTTGCAAAGCACATCTGAAATGTTAAGAAACACTAGTTAAATATTTTTATCTATCACAGTGTCTCCCACAGATGACAAAGTTTTTACTTTAGAATACTACCTGTTTCGGTAGCTAACTCCAGCTATAACTTGTCTCTACCTGGCAGCTTAGACGCATTTATTTGCTGGCTTTGGGAGAACCTACCTCTGGATATGTAACAGCAAACAAAACCTGTTAGCAAAGCGCTTAATCTCAGGGGCGTTCTGAGGCAGGAACGGCGAGAAGCTCTTTGTTTAATGACACAGGTTTTGCAGACACACAGGCGGAGGAGAGGGCAAGCGGGTGAGCAAACACGGCATTTACCTGCCCTCACAGAGATTCACCCCCCAAGGCGCCGGCGGGGTTCCCCCCTTCAGGCGGGGGCCCCACCCCAGCCTCCTCATCCTCAAAGTTTTGCGGTGAAACTTTGTGCCTCCCTACCGCTACGGGCACGCCTCCCGCCCGGTGGTAGGAGCGCGGCGCTCCGAAGCGGGCAGGTAAAAGGGGTGGCGCGGGGGCGGCCGGGCCGGGCGGGGCGCACCGGGGCGGGGCGCGGAGGCCGCCTCCGCCCCGGTCGGCGAGGCGGGTGGGCTTGTTTGGGGGGTTGCTTCCTGACCCTGCAAGCAGCCTGTTTCTTAACGCGGCGCTCCGCTGCCGCCCAGCCCTGGGGTGCCGGGTGTTTTACTAGCGGGAGGAGGCAGCAGACGGATCGTGGCCGCCTCGGTATGTTTTCACCCTGGGGGATGGGGGTGGCCCGGGGCGAGAGCTTGCTTCGTCTGCTGCGGGTCTACCGGGGCGCTTCGCCTTCCCGGGGCCGCCGTGGTGGTAAGGGGCTCTCGCTCACGGGACCGGCTGCCGAGGGATGGCTCCCTACGGAGATGGAGGGTTGTGGGTTGTTTCAGGAGCTGGGCGCTCTGGAGCGTCCCCCAGAAGTTCAGTGGAAACCTAGTACTCCCCTGCCGCTTCCCCTGTACTGGGGGAAGGGGCGCTTCCCCTGTACTGTGCGAGGGAGCGCTCCGCAAAAGAAGCAACTTTTCTGCTGACTACTCTTCCTCCATTTCCCCCCCCCTTCACAGTCATCACACGAGAAATCGGGAATTCAGGGTATATCTATTAAATTAAAAAAAATAAATAAATAAATAGTAGTATTGTCTGTGCGTTTTCAAGCAGTAACATGAGTGATTAGGGCAACCAGACTGCAAGACTGGCATGCTGAAAACACTTTGTTTCACTGCGGTCAATAAACAAGGTCTTATCATTTAATTACATGAAAGAAGAAAAAAAGAAAGAAAGAAAGAAAAAAGACTGTTGACGCCTTTTTTTTTTTTTTTTTTTTTTTTTATTCCCCAGTCTTAAGTGGGGAAATGGGGGAGTCCATCTCCAACCTTGCCTATAAGATTCAGAGACATCAAGTTGCTGTCTCGCAAGCTGTTTCTGTATAACTTTTCATAATCCATGTGACTTTCACAGGACTGCTCACTGTCCTTCAGGCAGGTGAGAGCTAAGCATGCCAAACACGTCTTTGTGTGCTCAGGTACAGTAGGTGCAGTCCTGACTGGGAGCTATTATGGAAAATGATAAAGCCTTTATTCTTTTTGAAGTGAGGATGTGTCCTGGTCTGTAGAATGAAACCATTGGTATTGAATATTTTGATAAACTGGTAAAGTTCCAAACCTATAATTTTCACTGCTACGGGAGTGTTTTTGTGTTCTTTAAGCAAGCAGAACTTATCACAAAGCTGATACGTTAACCTACACACTCATGTATAGGACAGCTCTGCATTTATCTGTTGTTAACATGAGCACAGCTGCTTTCTATTTCATTTCTATGAGAACTGCAGCTTTCTATTAACTACAAGCTAATTAACTGGACAGTTACTGTGTGGATTAAACTAATATCATCTGAAGCTCAAGAGGATTTAAGGTTGACAGGTAGGACCAGGCTAGTGTCCATAATTCTACATGATCTCAGAAGTAACGTGGCTACTATGGGCTGGTTTCAGTCACCTGATACAATTCTTATGGGAATTTTTAATGGCATCAGAAAACAATACATGCTCTGTTAGTAAAATGAGTCTTATTTTTATATATTACTTCATTAAGAGTTTTTTCTTTGGAAAAATATTGAAGGGGTAATAAGAAGCAGGCTTTAATATATTAAAGTGGCCAAATCGAAAGCAAAACATATTTACTGTGCCACATTATTCATTTTGTATAACATATTGTATGCTATAAAGTGCATTAATATGCACTTAATATGCATTAATAACAAAACATAATTTCTTTAGCAGCATTGAGGTTTTATATGTAACAAGGGAGAGTAAAGTAGAAAAATGCTAAATATGTGCAACTTGACTGGTGGGAAGTTGCTCTGGTGATGTTGATGTTTGGAATTTTCTGATTATTCTTGAAACTTTAATTTTAAGATTTTTTTTTTCTTTTTGAAGGGACTTTGTTGTTTCAGGATTTTCAGTGGGCAAGGGAAGGATGCTTACTTTAAGCAGTTTTCTTCTCAAAGAAATCTACGTATTTTCATACAGAAGATTCCATTTTATATAAATATATATGTATTTCAGATATGTATTTCATGCAGCGGGTTTCATTGTTTTTCTTACAGAACTCTAACAAAATTCTCTTAACCTGATTTGCGAGGCTGGTAAGTAGTAATCTGTTATTGCCAGTGGAAAAAGTTGTGCAGGCCAGATGGTGTCTTCAGTTACACTTATAAGAAGGCTGTGTCCGAGTGTCTCTGGAGGTTGAGAATTTGCTGAGGTATGGAGGCAAGGCTGATGTATCAGTGGCCTGACTGTTAGATCATAAAGGAAGACACTGGTTATCTGCCTTCAAGCCACCAGGTACTGATATACTGGCTGTCATGAGATGGGAGAGAAACTCATCGCTGCGCTGCCCTCTGCTTAGCCCTTGTAGTGAAGTCTGGCAGAGTTCTAACCTTTTAGACCCTCAAGTAGATTCCTATGGATTGAAAGGGCAACATTATGAAACTTTTTTTTTCTTTTTTTTTTTTTTTTTTTTTCCCTCACTCCTGTGAATTTGCTCAGCAGGACTGTTTGGTTATCTTGATTCGATTATGCATTTAATTCAAATTTCTCTAAAACTTTGACTTCACCCAACCATAATTCTCTGCATAACTTGCCAGAGAGAGAAAAGAGCAAATACTGTGTATTTATTCCTAGCAACTATTGGGATAAACCAGAACAAAGAATAGCACTGCCTTATAAGAAGAACTTTGCAAGCATTGTTAAGAGCTAGGGCTGTACCTCATGTTGTTGTGAAGCCAGAGAGTTGAGGTGTGGAGAGTGGAAAGGTGATCCCAGAGGATACGCATGAAGTAGGACACAAGCTAACGGATGAGAAGTGAGGGAGGAGGGAGAACGGTGAAGTGAGAAGATACTCTTGTATCCTTTCGCTGACTGTGCTGAAAGTAGCCTGGGCGGGTGTCCAGCAGGACATTCCTTGGCGCAAAATTATCCTGCCATGATACTCCTGTAGAGGCATCAGGAAATGTGTTGCTTCTTGGGGGTAAAAAGAAAAGAAGGAAGGAAAAAATGATGTGTGGGCTGTGAAGGGTTGCAGTAGCTTAGTGTGCTATTTCTCATTTTCCTTTATTAACTCAGGTGTGTCTTCGGAGATGCTGAGTGAGTGGGAATTTGTGGTAACCCACAGTAACACGAATGCTTTGACCATTATAAGGAGCATCTATTTATTCACTGCTGGCTAACCACTAATTATGATCATCCTTTTTCAGGTGGAGGAAAAAGTATGGAGGGGAATTAGAAAGAGGAATAATACATTGCCTCCAACTACTTAGAAACCCTTCTGTATTTGATTTTAGAGCTAGGTGATGGCAAAGGGAATAGTCTCAAGGAAATATTAAGTTAGCCAAATGTACTACAACCAAGAACCACTGGTTTTGTGTGGTCTAGAATAACAGGAAGCCAGGAATGGTATTTGAGTGCTAGAGATGCATCTCCTCAGCTGCAGGTGTATTTGCTTGCCAGGTAGAGAAGGGTGGATGATGTACTGAAATAAAGAAGCACGCCAAAAGCAGGATATGAACTCTTACTCATTTTGGGGGTGGCTGTGCTATTTCATTTGCTTGTGTTGGCCCTGTGTAGGAATTTGCACCTTTGAACAGAACCCAAAACACAAACGGGAAAAATGCAGGGGTTTTACATTAGTGGAATGTGGATTCCTGAAACTCTTAAATTTGACAATGGAGTTAAGCAATTTAGCCTCAGAAGTGAATAACTATAAACTTGTCAAGTTTCTAATTTTTGCTGCAAAGAGCTTTGTGTTGCCAACACAACATTGTGTTGCATGTACTGTTTTTGTCTGCTGTTCTCTCTCCATACATAATAGGAACAGTATGTAGCAACCTCTCACAAAAAGTTGAAAGGACTTGAAATTTTAGGGTGCAAGCATCCCTAACATGTTCCCTTTGCAACCTTGAGTTGGAATGGCACATTAGGGTACATACCTCCAAAGAGATGAGGAGAGGTTAAGCTAAAGAAAAACTTGATTTCATCATAGCTGAGAGAGTCATAGCAGTTAGGTTGTATTAGTTTTCCTGAAGTAACCATCCTATCCAGTATGTCAAACTACTGCCCAGTAGAGCAATTTGGACCAGGACAGAGGGCAAAGAAAGATCTACAGCTTAACTGGGATGCTAGGCTTCCACGTGGATAGGACTGATCTCCTCTGAAAACACTCAGGTTGAAAGCAATTGATTATTTGCTCTTCCCTTGCAGCCACAAAGGAGCATTCATCTTGATTAAAGAATATTTGCAGATATGTTCACTTTGCCAGGATGCTGGGAGTGTTTTCCACGACCGTTGCATTTTAATGCTGAAAGAGCAAATTTGTCAGTGTTGCATGGCCATTTTTCAACTTCTGCTAGAAGACTACTGGACTCAGACTTTTTTTAATGCAACTATCACTTTTTCTGTATGTGGGTTACAAATCACTGTATTAAATAAATTAAACTACTTATTCAAGCTGAAAAGCCTTTAAAAATATTATAAGGTAGCAGAATAGGTTTACATTCTAGATGGGTTTGATCTATTTAGAGTCTAACCAATGCTGAAGTAGGTATTCTTATTTAAAGCTAATCTTAAAATGTAGCCAACACATAAGTAATACAGTTTCATGTAAATAAAATTAAACTAATTGCAAGAAACCTGAAAACTTGATACAAAGATAAATGTAACGACTGATGGTGGAGTAGGATTTTTTTTTTCTTGGTGTTCTTTTGTAGTTTAAAGAGGTATTAAAACACTTTTTTTAAAAACAAACTTCTATCCCCTCAAAACGAAAACTATCCTAGTAGAAAAACCTCTTTTTTTTTTTTTTTTTTTTTTTCATATTAACAGACTAAATTGCTTGCTACTGCTCCTGGTTTTTACTGTGCATCCAAAAGATGATAATGCAGGGCTTGCAGGTGGTGCTGCCTGCAGTCATGATGGTGCTTGGGCAAGGTCAGCTCTATATCCTGTGCCAGCATGTGTCACAGATGCATATAATGGGTGGTACTGCTAACAGAAAAACTGTAGGCACCTGGTTAGGGCTGTAGTTTGATTAAACCAGTGTTTTCCTACTTCATTTGTCAGAAAAGTTCCCATTCCATTGTTTTGTGGAGTAGCTTTTAGTTGGATCAAGTTTCTGAATGTTTCTGTGTGGATGCGTAAGCCCTGCTGCTGGCAGAAGGGGCAGGGCAGTCAGGGTTGATGAGAGCAAGTGGCTGGCAAGAGCTGCAGTGCCAGCCTACACATGTTGGGAATGTCTATGGAGCTGTGTGAGATGTTGAAAGTAGAAAAAAAAAAAAAGTTCTGAAAAGTTTCAGATGCTTCTTTGTTGGTCTTGAAATCTTTTGCTTCTTAGAAAACATAGTTACTCTGTTCATTCAGCAGCTATTTTTAATGGGATTCCCTCCTAAGCCTTATGTGTATGTGTATTTTTAGAAATTCAGCATGTATAGATATGACAGTGCTGAGCTACTTAAAAATACGAACTTTTCTTGTGGAACGTGCCATACTCTCAGTTTTCAGAATACATGTAACTGGTAAGTGTCTGCATTTTAGTTTTCCATTTATTTGAATGCACTTGAACTTCTGTTCTGTTCTTTTAATGTTTTTCTCTTTCAAATATTTTTTTTTTTCAATGTACTGTCTTCCTTTAAAAGCTTGACTTGTTCTTTGCTGTAGTTTATGAGACACTTCTGTCAGGTACTCACTTACAGGAGTGTTCCATTTTGTTGAATTTCAATGTGCTTTTTTTATCCTCTTACTGTTCAGGCTAGCTTTAACAGCTGCTCTTCAGTTTCTAGTAAACTGCTTTCAAACCAAATGTGTCCTGATTCAGGTTAACAATTTGGCTTTTTTTATGCTCTGCAGTGTCTTCTGTATGCTGTTATAAACTGAGTTTTATGGCCTGTTTATGTCAGGTGTAGGGTGTTAACTAAATTACTTCCTTCTTCTAGGCCCTCTGCTCTTCAAAATAGTAGTCATTTTTGCAAGATCACATTTCCAATGAAGTTAACATCAAGAATCAGGTTCTTGACAAATCTTTCCCATGTCACAACATAGCTTGGTAAAATGCTGATCAACTAATTCCCCAAGCATCTTATCTGTGGGCATTAACCATTACGGCAGTGGGTGATGTCCAGTGGTGTGGAGGTGGACTGGTATCTGTAGCCACTTGAAGAGATTTGCTTAATTCTCATCCAAGGGATTTGCTTAAATCCTGTCTTGACATCGTCAAAATTGTGAACAGCAATCTCAGCATTGGAAAATAATAGTTTGTGAGAGATACAGCTTGCATTCAATATGCATTCACTGGATACAGATTCTTTGGTGGAGTATAAGAATGTAGCATAAGAACTAGCTGCATCTGTTATTATTCCAGGTCAGAGTCTCAAGGGAAGAAGTTCACATACTGAAGAAGATGCAGATGCACTGAAGATTTCATAAAAATGAGCCATGCATTATTCTGAAAGCTGAGAAGTAGCCCTCTGATAGGGTCATGAACCTAAGACAAGTCTTTGTGTCGCTACTGATGTTTGGAGTAGCTGGTCTACTCCTCTTCATGTATCTGCAAGCCTGGATTGAAGGACAGCATACAGGTACAGTAGGTTTTTGGTTTTCTTGTGTGTGTGTGTGTGTGTGTGTGTTTTGGAGGGGAGGGTGGGGAGGGGCAGGGTCAACTACTTTTTTTGTCCTGGTTAAAGTAATTGCATCCATGACTTAAATGGTTGTCAGACTTGTTTAATATCTATACTTCATACATGCATTAAGAAATAACTTGAATCTCAGGAAAAGATGACCCCAGGTGCCTAATTGTGCTATCAGCTTCGTTTGCGAAAATAAGCGTTGCAAATACGTACTGTGTCCAAGTCCACTTCTGATATAATTCTAGATGCTGATTTTTTTCCTCTGCTTTTTTTACATATTTTATGTTGTGTGGCAAAGTAATTCTTGAAGAATTATTGTAATGTTTTGTAGACAAAAGTGGGCTTCTAGGTAGCAACACTTGTACTGAATCATTCTAACCCAGTCTCGTGGTGGTGGTGTTGCTGTTAAAGCTGGTTAGATACTGGATTTACAAACTTTTTTTTATATGTAGCATCAGAGGCACATTGCAATTTCAGGTAAGTATTTATTAGCATTGAATAAGGGTTACACTTCTGAGCAAAGTTACTGTTGTGGCAATTTACCATGCTTTAGTTTGCCCCACGGGATGACCTAGATCCCTTTTTGAATTAAACAAGAACATATGCTTCACATCAGGCCCTGCTGGATGCTCAGTTCACTGGACCAGTCCATAGTTAGTCTCGTGTAAACCCCTATGAAATGTGTGTTGGGTGAATATCCATAATATCTTCAACACCCACTGTTTTGCTCTGCAGATCTACTTCTGTTGTGCCACCCTATTTGATGGCCTATTCTTGGTTATAGTTCTGTACTTGTTTTGCAGTCCTTCTTCAACCCCCTACTCTCTCCCTCTACCCACACTCCACCCAAAATATGGAATGATCCCAGTTTGTTAAGAAGTAATGATTTTTATGTCCTCTTGTCTCTATTGCTCAACTTCTATTACCTCTGTAAAACTCTAACTTCATAATATACTGATGCCACTGTGAAGAAATACATTTATAAAACCACATTAGTCTTTTGGTTTTATTGATCTGTGTTTTTATTCTGCATGAGCTGCTAGGCTCTATTTTAGAGCAGAGAAGGGTGGTTGTGGTGAGGTTCTAGTGTATTATTCCTGCAATTATTTGATGCTGATCTTAATTTTTTTTTTTTTTTTTTTTTTTTTTTTAAATTAAGTGCAGTGCTCAGTGTTCATGTCAGCTTGTTAATGTTTCTCGGCTGATCATACAACCATGCAATATCTTGAGTTGGAAGGGATCCACGAGGATCATTGAGTACAGCTCCTGGTTCCACACAGGACCACCCAAAAAGCAGACTGTGTGTCTAAGAGCATTGTCCAAATGCTTCTTGAACTCTGACAGGCTTAGTGCTGTGACCACTTTCCTGGGGAGCCTGTTCCAGTGCCCAACCACCCTCTGGGTGAAGAACTCTTTCCTAATACCCAGTCTTACCCTCCCCTGTCCCAGCTCTATACCGTTCCCTCGGGTTTACATCTCTGCTGTCATCAGAGAGCAGAGATCATAGAATCATTGAGGCTGGAGAAGACTGCCGAGGTCATCTGGCCCAACCATCCTAGTACCATCAGTGACCCACCACTTAGCCATGTTGAACCCCATCCCAATGGCCTCTGCCCATCAACCCATCCTGTTCAGGTCCCTCTGCAAGGCCTTCCTAACCTTCCAGCAGATTGACACTTTCCCCCCAACTTGGTGTTGTCTGCAACTTACTGAGGCTATGCTCCATTCCCTCATCCAAGTCGTCAATAAAGATATTAAAGAGGTTAGTCACAGACATCAGCCTCTGGAGAACATCACTGGTGACCTGTCGCCAGCTGGATTTCACTCTGTTCACCACTACTGTCTGGGCCTGGCCATCCAGACAGCTTTAACCCAGCAAAGAGTGTACCTGTCCAAGCTGTGGGCTGTCAGCTTCTCCAGGAGAATACTGTGGGAGACCCATGTCAAAGGCTTTGCTGAAGTCTAGGTAGACTACATCAACAGCTTTTCTCTAATCTACCAGGCAGATCACCCAGTCGTAGAAGGAGATGAGGTTGGTCAGGCAGGACTTACCTTTCATGAAGCCATGTTGGCTGTGCTTGATCCCTGGTTGTCTTGCATATGCTGTGTGAATGCACTCAAGATGATCTTTTCCATAAACTTCCCTAGGTCAAGGTAAACCAAAGTCAGGCTGACAGGACTGTAGTTCTCCAGATTCTCCTTACCACTGTTCTTATAGATGGGCATAAGATTAGCAAATCTCCAGTCATCTGGGACCTCTCCAAATGACCATGAGTGCTGATAGATGACAGAAAGCAACCCAGCAATCACATCCAACAGTTCCTTCAGCACCCTTGGGTGAATCCCATCTGGCCCCATAGACTTGTGACAGCCCAGGTGAGGCTGCAGGTCTCTAACTCTTTCCACCTGAACTATGGGGGGTTTCCTCTGCTCCTCATCCCAGATTTCCAGGTCAGGAGGCTGAGTACCTTGAGGATAAGTGGTCTGACTAGTAAAGATGGATGTAAAGACATTAAGAACCTCAGCCTTTCCCATATCCTCAGTAGTCATGTTCCCACTGCATCCAGTAAAGTATGGAGATCAGCGTCTGCCCCTCTGCTCTGCTCATGAGGGAACTGCCAGCCACTATGAGGCCTGCCCTCAGTCTCCTCTTCTCTTCGCTGAACAAATCAAGTGACCTCAGCCAATCCTCATACGTCTTGCCCTCTAGACCCTTCACCATCTTTGTAGCCTTCCTTTGGATACTCTCTAATAGTTTTATGTCCTTCTTATATTGTGGTGCCTCAAACTGCACACAGTACTCAAGGTGAGGCTGCACCAGCACAGAGCAGAGCTGGACAATCCCTTCCCTCGACAGCTAGCCATGTCATGCCTGATGCACCCCAGGGTACTGTTGGCCCTTTTGGCTGCCAGGGTACACTCCACTTAATGTTAACCAGGTCCCTTTCCACAGGACTGCTTTCCAGCCTCTTGTCCCCCAGTTTGTATGTAAAGCCAGGGTTGGAATCCCAGGTGTGGAATCCAGCACTTGCTGTTTTTGAACTTCATGCAGCAGTTGATGATTGCCTAACCCTCTAATTTGACAAGATCTCTCTGCAAGGCTTCTCTACCCTTAAGGGAGTTGATAGCTTCCCCCAATTTAGTGTGGTCTGCAAACTTAATATACCTTCAAGTCCTGCATCCCAGTCATTTATGAAAACTCTGAAGAGAACTGGCCCCAAAATGGAGACCTGTTGCGAGTAATAGTGTATTTACAAGCTTATATTAAACAAAACTGTTAAAAGAGTTAAATTGACTGGCATTGGAATGGTTCCCATGTAATCAAGTGTTGACAGGAAGTTGTTTACAGAAACAGAGCTTGCAGTGGAAGTCTGCCTTGAAAAATCTCTACTGTTGTTGGGTATGTTAAGGGCAGATATCCTTGCTTTCAAGGTAGTTCAGGAATGTAGATGATGACTGTAGATTATTGATTTATTTACTTGCTGACATTCTTTACATTCCTTGCATCTTTTGTCCTGTAATTAACCTTTTCTTTCATGCAGTGCTCCTTGTTACCATTTCTCACTGTTCCCCTCCTTCCTTCCCTTTCACTCTCCATTTTCATTTTCTCTGTATGTGTGTACTATTAAAAAGAAACAGTGAAAAACAAAAAGAGAATTAGAAGATATGTTCTTTTAGGCAATCAGATGCTTTCTTTGGGGGGTTCTCTTTGATGTATTGCCATAATCTTCATCAGGAGAGAGGTTTTCCTGAAGAAAACATCATTTCCATGTGAAAATATTTCCATAACAAAATAGAAACTAACGGAGAATAACAGAAAGGGTTAGCGAGCTTAAAATGTGATTTCAGTTTTGAGTGCCCTTTTATCTCGCTGGACTGCTGTTTTGACAGCACTTCAGCAGGATTCAAAAAATGAATTTTGGCACTCTTGGCAGTGACTAGGTCATATACATCAGAATGAGCATGGAGAAAAATCATTCTTTGGTGTCTGCTGTTGCATGCATGTCTTCCAATTTAAAATGTAGAAAGACATTCTTTTTTTTTTTTTTTTTTTTTTTTTTAATTTTATTTTATTTCAAATACCTGTATCTCTTCTAAATATTCTGCAGCTCAATTCTCTCATGATTTTTATCCCCCTTTCCTGGTTGCTGCCTTAAGAGTTTCTATGAAATAAAGCACATTTGCATATTCACAATATACCTTAGTTTGTGGGTACTCTCCTTTTCTGCAGTGTTTTTCATATTTCTGTGTGTTGTACACTATAGCTTTTTTGAGGATGAACTGTGTCTGGAGAATCCCAAATTTATGAGCATCTTTATAAGAATTTTATGTCCTCTTCTGTGAGTTGCTAGTTGCACAGCTGTAAGACAATTTTAGTCTACAAGTGGCTGAGTGTGTGATTTGATGTTCTGCTAAGAAATGGAAAGTGTTCCTTGTGTTTCTCAACTGCTATGCCACAAGACAATAGAGACAAGTCTTCATTGTAAGCATGACTATTTTTATCTTCCATACTCAAGACCAACAACAATCTTGTTTGCATTTGGTTGTTGAAGCATGGAAAGCTGGCTACCTTTGAGTTTAGGAACATAATGTATGTATTTTGCACCAGAGGGTTGCTGTTGATTACCACATATTCCTATGAATGTCTGACTTTATAAATCAAAATCATTGAAAGAGATGCTAGATTTAATTGATTACTGTTTTTAATGTTCATACTTATTTCTCAGATTCTCATAGTTTTGATATAATTCCCAGTCAGATATAGATTTTGTGGGGAATTAGAAAATTGTATAGTAATATGCTGTTCCTCATTAGTGTTCTTACTATTGTATTAATCAATTTACTTTCACGCTCACTGTTTGTGTTACCACATTTTGTCTTTCTAGCTGTTCATAATTTTTCACACTGGACCTAATGCCACTATTGTTGTATAGTTTAACTTCTTTTTCTCCTTTTGGCCATCTTCTTTCAACTAGCTGTTCACATCTCTAAGACCTCTGCTATGATTTGATTCCACTTCTTGTCTTATATCCTTGTTGATCTGGTCTTCTCTAAGCAAGTGTGTTGTTTTTCTGTTTGTTTGTTTTCCCCAATTTACTTCTGCAAACTTCCCTTCTCACTTACTTTTACCTAACCTATGAATCTGCCATCCTGTCCACCTACTTCAGGTGTACCTGTAGGCTCAGCACAGCCATGTCTCCTTCCTACTGTGCTTGGGCTCTTCAGGTTAATTCTGGTCACAGTCACCATCTCTATTTTTTTTTTGTATTTTATTAAAAAAATAAAATAAAATAAAAAATACCATATCTTACATTTGTAGATGCCTAAGAAGCACCTCTTAATTATATGGTGGTCCTTTCTGATGGCTTTTTACAGAGATTAGCAAACTGAAAGAAAAGGCGAGTTCCTTGGTTTGGTACAGTGCATAGAGCGTTTAAAGACAGGATGATATAACCTTACTTGGATGTTGCAACATTCTTCTGCTGGGCGTCTTCAGTTCACCTCAATGGAGTAATAGGAAACAGACTTCTTGAGCAGTTTGAGACATGTCTTTAAATACATACAGACTTCATTTGATTGAAAACTTCACTGACATCAACAATGATCATGTAACATACATTTATGTTCTGACTACAGCATATATGTAAATATATTCATTTATATATGTTCAAATATAAAAATGAAATTGGTATAAATTCAATTTAATCTTACAGCTTTACTGGACAGTTTCCCGTACTGTCTTACATTGCTCACTGAGAGTATTAAGCACTGTGGTATTGATGAAAAGTCAATTGCCATTTATTGCGTGTTTAATAATTTCCAGAAGTATTAATCTCATACAGGAGGCAAATTTAAGGGTCTTCCATAGTTGAAGTTGAGTTTTATATCATGAATCACTTGAATTAAGGTGTGAGTGTGCAAAGCACACTTGCATTTTGACCCTTCTACGTTAGAGATGTGAATTAGACTTTAAGTTAGGCATTCAGATGTACTTCAAAACTTTTTTTTGGCGGCTGATGTGATTTGCCATGGCTGATTACTACAAAATATTCACAAAAATATTCTGTGATTAGACCTGTGTGCTGGGGGTTATGGTTTTCTTCTTTTCTCCTCTTAGTAAATTTCATCTAATTCATTGTTGTGAAGTGTGCGTATTAACTCCATGATTACCAGGAACTCCTTCAGTGTTTCATGAAGTGCAGTATGACTGATAATTCATCTGAAGCAAGGCTGCATTGCCCCTATCGTCCCATAGATTTCTAGTTCCCAAGTGTGGGAAAGTCTGTCTCTTCTTTTTCCCAGCAGCTGTGTTTCACCTTAGGGATACTAGCTTTCTTGTGCATGCTTTCTGCTCCCTTTGCAGGCTGCAAGCGTGGTTGTTTTGATTTTGCCCAGGGTCTTTGCAGCACTCTATGGGTGCCCAAACAGCTTTCTGCAGCTTGTGTGCTTTACTGATGCAGGCTTTGAGCTCCCGAATAGCTTCATGGAGACCCCATTCTGGTTCCTTAGGTCACGTATTTCATTTCTGTGAAGAATCTGAACAGAGTTCACTCAAATTGTCTTTAACAATCCCATTTTAAGAAAAATTTGACATTCCATAAAATGACATGAGCTTTCTCAGTTCAGTCTGCTCTTGGTAGCTATCCAAGCTGTATCTGTACGATTTGGCATAAGAGGGTGTGCTTTCTTTCCTGCTTTCCTAGACTTGGTAATTCAAGTGATCTCTTGGGTCATTTGGTTAACTCAGTGAGATACTTTGAGTCTGTGGAGCTTCTTCCTTATCTTGACACTCAAAGTAGCAAATGAATGCATGCAACATATGGTAATATTTAGTCTTTGCTGTTTGTGTGGATTTATACCTATCTATCTATCTATATGTATGTATATATATAAATTTAAACCTTGCCTAAATGGAGCAACATTGATGTGGCTTACAGGGTAATTCATATGTAATGAATTGCAGAGGCAACTGTTTACTCGAAGTAGTAGTTTTGCCAGAGGGTCCTCAGTAAATGCAATATACTAAAAATGGTTGTAAATGAAAGAAAAGGAGCCTGATCAATAAAGGATATTAATCATGATTAATCTAGTTGTTTTAGTAACTGAAATATTTCTGTTACAGAAGTCTTGGGTAGTTTGCCTGAGGCTTGCTAACAGTTGAAGAATGCCACCAGTATGGGAAAGCAATTCTTCCTGGTTTACAATGCCTAACTATCAGTGAGGCTGTTCTAATAGGGCTGTGTGTTCAGGCTTTACTCTTCTCATCAAGATACATGGTTTTCTCTGTGTGTTTCACCTCCCCTTCCCCCCCCACCCCCCCCGCCATTACTGGCTTGAAGCACAAAAGAAAGATGCTTCTTGGTGAGTGGTTTTATTGTTCTCGAAGTCCCAGAAATACAAAATTTTAGTAGGTGAATTTTCACTGTATAGCTTAAGAGTTGTCATTGTTCCCCACCTCCTTAAATGGGTTTAAACTATATAGAGAAAACAGTTCTCTTTTGTGGAGGAACTGATACTTCGTTGTACCATTGTGATCTAAATATACAAGTCAAAGCTAAATATCAGAAATTATGGTTTTCAGAGTTAGTGATTATGACATCTCACCCTATCTTCAGTAGCAGCAAAACAGAAATTTTAAGAAAAATAAATTAGAATTTCACATTGCAGCATATGACATTTAAGACCGTGTTTATCTTTTTGTGAGGATGTGCTTCCTAAGTGTGGCTCTTTAGTAGCCCTCAGCCTTGTGGGTCAGTTCTTTTTACATTTATCATTCCTATAGCTAAGTACCTTCTCATTTTATACATCATGCTTCCTTAAAAGAAATTCCTGCTGTGATTTTTTTTTTTTATTTTTTCTTGAGGGTGTCATGAAATAACATTTTTGAGTTGGTGGTAAGTTTTAATCCTTTAGTATTTAGCTTTCTTGTTTCAGTGGTGTGAATGAAACTAAACAGGATGAGTTTTTTGGGCCTCCTATCAGCTGTATGTTCAATAATGTGGTTGAGCAGAAGCTGATGACATTTTACTTACTGTTTATAAACTTTTGACAACCCACCCATACTCATTAGTACCTAGACCACAGAAGTCTACTTCTAACAATATGTGGCTAGTATCTTAATTGTACTGTGGACACCTTGAAGTATTCTTTTTTGCCTGTTCTCAAGCACTTCTGTGTTGAGAGCTTTGTGTAATCATCTTCTTTTTGTAGGTATGTAATTGAACTCACTTCAGAATTTGTGCTATAACCACTGCTGAGGGGCTTGGGGGTTTGAGATTGGAATGCATATAAAGTAGGGCATCCCCTTTCATAGGAAGGCTGAATATGCTGTTTTCAAAATGCTCTTTTGAATTGGATCTGAAAAACGTAGGTGGTCTGGTGGTCTTCACACTGTTATTCAAATCCTTGGAACAGAATAACTAGATGTGGTTTTTCATGGAGTCCTTAGCAGTCATTCTTTTTTGTTAGGTAACTATGCTGTGGTGTTTTTTTTTTTTTTTTTTTTTTTTTTGTTTGTTTGTTTGTTTTTTTACACATTATTCAATTTCTATGTAGTTGTCTAACAAATTTGCTGTCACTGACTGAATTTTTTAGTTACAGTTGTGGCTGTTTATAATAACTTTTGTCTCCAGAAAGCCCTTTTCTTAAAACCTGACTATTCAGGTAATGAAGCATTGGAGTCTTGTCTCTGTAGTGCACTGATTGTATGATGCAATACAATTCAAGATACACTTAAAACCTTACAAATCAAGAAGGCTGGAGAGAGAATTTTTACGTGGCAAATCATAATTTAGAAGAAACAGTAGTAAAAGTTTGAGAGAAGTTTTTCCGTTCCTGACCTTTCTGTTCTTCTGAAGTGTGCTGCACACTTTCATAATAGTAAGTGGTTTGCACACTTTCATAATAGTAAGTGGTTGCCATCAGTACATCTAAGGCTCCTTTATCTCTGATGTTGAACAGCTTTGATTTCTCTCTTGATTACAAACAGCCCTGTTAGAGCATGTGATGTGGTCTCTGCAAAATTGCAAGGGAAACCTTTGGATTCTTAACAAAAAAATTAGAAATTCTGATATTTTTAAGTATGTGTATATGTATGTTTGTATATTTACTTTCAGTATGCTCTTTGTTTCCCTTATTTGTGTGGGAGTAGAGACTCTTGGCAGGAGACGTAATTTAGACAAAAACCTATCTTCTCAGCATAGTCAGATATTTGGGATGCACAGGGATCAGAACTGTTTTGAAGTTCAGTCTCAAGAGCCCTTGTTTCTGTCTTTTTGCTTCAATTTTATTTATGGTGCTACTGTAAACAGGTTATTTCTATAAATTAGGGGTAATTGTTTATAACCTAGCAGCATCTGTGAGAAATAAACATTTTAAATATCAGGGAGCCATTTCATTGTACAAGGGATTAATGTCCTACTTATCATATGTATGATCTAGCTGGAAAATATGATGCATGTCTTGAGCAAAAAGTTCAGTGAAGAAAAAAAATCCCTCCCCCTCCCTTTTTCTTTTAAGAAAATGAAAAAAAAAATGGTTTTATTTTTGGTCCTTTTGTATTTTTAAGGGCAATCATCGTGGCAAGGCAGCATGGTGATCAACTAGGCTTTCAGGTTTGGGTCCCTGCTGCCTCAGACAACTGTCTCACATATTTTTTGTATTTTTACTGCATTTATGTTAATGGCATTTTCAAGGAAATATTTCTAAATTTCTACAGTATTTCTATGGAAGGCGTTTTATAACTGTCAGTTTGAAACCTGGAAGATTCATGTTACATCAGCATATAGTGTTTTTCTTCTCAACTTCTCCAACCTTGAGCCTTATGGCTATGTCTGTGGGACCAAATGCTGCTGTCTTTAGGCACAAAGAAGAATGAGTGAAATACTACCAAATGGTATGTTTAAAACAACCACCACTAACAACAAAAAGTAACAAACTGCACCTACAAAAACTCCAAAGCTTGTTCTTTTCTATTCAAAATAACTGTCAGGAAGCAAATCAGCTTAAAGGCTCTCTTTGTAAAATTGTAAATATTTGTTAATTAAGGGGACTGCAAAATATGCAGTATTTTAAATGTTACACTGTATACAGATGAAGATGTTCTCAGGCGCTCATCAGCTTCAAGCCTCACTTAACAGGGAGAACAATCTCAGGCACTTCCACTTGGTCTGGACTTTGACTGGTTTGGTCCTGGTTTAGTGAAGAGGTGCAGCAGCATCCTGTACTGCCTGGAAAGCCTTTGCTCACCACAAGTGGCAACAGTATTTTGCAACTATGAAAATGTTATCTGTTACAGTAGGTCTTTAGGAACTCCCACTCCTTCCAGTCCAATTTATACCCAGCAAAACTGATTCTTCCTTACCATGCACACTCTGAGCCTCCCTATGACAACAAAATCCAAGTGTGTCATTGACCTCTAGCAAACCTGTGTAATACCTGCTAACAAATACAATTTGTCCCTCACTGCTTTGTTGTTTAAGATGATTTTGTGATATTGATATTGACTGTAAAGCTTTCCATCACATGATCCTGGCTGAAATTCACAGTGCACAGCTTTAACAAAATCAGGCAGAATAGGCACATTTTTTTCTTAATCCTTCAGCTTCATATAAGCCTATTCAGGACCATGTAAGGGACAATGACATAACAGCTATCAACATTTCTGAGGGGTGGTAGAGATCTTGAAGTTTGTGAGATTGTTAAGGATGCTAAGCAAAATACATCCAAGATTTCACATCTATTCAATAATAATTTTCCTGTTTAAAGCTCTGTATTCTTTTAAGAGAATAAAGCCCTGACAGGTGGTCAAAGCTTGACATTTACAAGCTAATAATAGTGGAAAGTGATTTAGAGACAAATGATTTAAACTTACTGCATCACACTCCTATTTATTTATTTTGGCCCAGGGATGCTGCAGATTTAGAAGCTTATATCTATGACATGGGATATGGGGTCAATGGAGGCTATGGTTGTACAGAGTTTAGTTTGTGTGCACAAAACCTACAGTGAGCTCAGTAAACAGGGTGGTAGGGTGGGGAGGGGAGAGGGCACCAAAAACCTACTGTCCTCTATTTCCCTGTTAAAAGTGCACTCGTTTATATTGATAGGTATGACTTTATATGGATAGGTATGACTTTGTGCCTTATCTGTTGATGATGTTTCACCTAATGGCACACAAGGTTAACCTTTCACTCCTCCAGGAAGATCTCAATTCTGACCTGTCTTGTTCCAGCAAGTGTTGTCATTCCATGCCCAGGCATTGCCCACAAAAGCTATGAACCAGTGAGGTTGATTCTTCTGACTTCCCCTAGATCAATTGGATGTAAGTGGTGACAGGTACAGTTCCATCAGCATGCTTAAGAAAAATCCAGAAGGGTCTCTGGACCCTAGCTGCTGGATTAAACATTCCATCAATGTTTTTTCTTTTTTTCTTTTCAAGGTTTGATGTTGTAACTGTGTCATTTGCTTGTGGTGTGTCCTGTGACCTGTATTCCACTCCCCCCCCTCCACCCTTCTCCCCCGCAAAGTAACAGTCAAATATCAGGTCTAGCACATCAACAGACTGGAGACTGATTTGTTTATGTCTCACTTTACCCAGTCTTCCTTTGGTGTCCTAGAGTGGTGCAACTGAACTTGGCTGTCAAAGGTGATTTGAAAGTTTGTTGTAGGAATTTTGTCTTCACTTTGTGTGCTTGATAACAAAATTAAAATATTACTGCTTTTTGCACATGGTTTCTGATGCCTTAATTAGTAAGTGTTTTAATTTTTATGTATATATGTCCAAGAAATTCACAGGCTTAGGATATTTGAGTTTCTTCATGACAAATGGAGATAGTAAGGAAATACTTGTCTCCTGGCAAAGGCATTCATTGCCCTAGAATGTAATGGATGATGGCCTAATAGCCACAAAATTTGACATGTACCTCAGGGGACTGTTTCTGCATGTCATAGACACTGGGAAATATGCAGAAATGTATCTAAAGATCAGCAGCCTAAGGTTAACAGTAATCAGAATAAATACTAATTTTTACTGTGAGAAAATGCTAGGTGAAAGAAGAGGAGGTGTTAATTGATTTTATACTTAATGTGATTGGAAGGGACCAGGTCATTTCAGTACCACTTAGAATCTAGCAACAAAAGAACTTGTCCAGCTCTATATGTGTAAGGGCATAGATGAAAAAGTTGTTAAGGGTTTGTAATACTTTCCACTATAGATATATTATACTCTCAGTGCTTAGAAACAGCTCAGGTGAACTGGTATTATCTGGAGTCACGTAGCTGTGCCCTAGGTTTGTGCCTGTTGCCTCTTGGTAAATTTGCAATAGAAAAGATTGTTGGGGGTTCTTGTTTTTGATTATGAGCAGCCAGAGAGATGTGGTGTGAGAGCTCTGTTAGCTGCACCTGGAAACACTCATTTGTATTAAGTAGAAACAGGGAAATATCAGTCCCTGATACGTTACCATTAATTGACAAAATACCTCTGTTAAGGGAAGAAAATTCATTTAATATGAAATAATACATATAGTAAGCAGTGTGCACAAAGAGAGTTTTATCTTTGAATTTAGTTGTATTTGATATTCTTGTTTAAACTTTTAAAAGGTGCAGACAGACACGCAGTTGTTCCTGAATGTTTTTTCTGTTGCCAAAACCTCATAGTTTCTCTATCATTTCCATCATTCCTGCTCTCACACAGCTGCTGATTGTTCCCAAATGCAATTGTGTTTGAGCTAGCAAGCCTTAATGTGAACAAGCATTTCACTTTCTTGGGTTAGGATAGGAATCTCACCTCTCCTGGTACAGAGACCTGCTTGCTGTGGCATGTGAATGGTGTTTTCTCTGCATAATTGTGAGTCATGGTGCAATTCCCAGCATCCTGGTTCACTTGGGAAGCCGGCTATTCTTGGCAGCCTTTCAGTAAGGCTGAAAATAGAGCAGTGTGTGCACGATGCAAGCTGTGTGGGAGGGTCAGCTACTCCACTGGAAGGGGCACAGCATCAGGTCCAGTCTCTTGAAGGGCACGCAGAGTCAGCTGAGTGCCAAGCAGTTGTTGTTGATGGGCATTGGCTGGGGAAAGGCAACCCTCTTTGTAGAGGGCTTTGGAGCCAGCAGAGTAAGAAAAATTGTAGCTCTTTTGTTAAAGGATGGCTACTTGGTGGAAGAAAGTAAAAGCTTCCACCACTAATATCCTTTAGCCCTGTTACTTAGCAAATTTATTCTTCTCAATCTTGACCTCACAATGGCAGCAGATGAAGGAGAGGCTTTACAGAAATGGAGTCAATAGAATTTCACTCTTCTTGCTACACTAATATAAACAAAATTATTTCCTTATTCCTGAAAAAAAAAAAAAAAAAAAACCTTTTAGTCACCAAACAGTGCAGGGTAAACTGTGTTGCAAAAATATTACTATAGCCTCAGTACCTACTGCAGTCTATTAAAGAATTAGAGTACACTTTTGAAATGAAGCATGGTAAGGTACATGAAGGAAGTGCACATTCACGCATTAGTTTTGTTTTTGTTGTTCTTCGTTTGTATATTTCTCACTAACCCTCCAGATTCATTGATGCATTGTATGCCTTGTCCACTACTGAGATCTAATGGTTTACAAACTGTTGACACTTGTCATAGCACTTGAATTATGTGTAAAATGTAGCCTGTTACTTTAAACATATTATGTACATAATTCATTAAATGTCATTGTTTTAAGATGATTATGCAATTGTGGTCAAGAATTATGGTACATTTTCCAGGAAGCTCTGCTACTCTGTTCTTGATGTAGGGCCAAAGAACCAAGACTTTCCATAAACTTCTGCTTGATTTATTAGCCACTTAGACATGCTCAGGCGGAGTAGTTCTGCAAAACAGTTATTAATGAAAGCAACAGAGATTTGTTTTCCTCAGAAACTAAACTCTGAATAGAAGTATAAGATCCTCAAGATATCTAACCTTCTCTGCCTCCTACCAGTCCCCTAAGAGTATGTAAAATGCAGACAGTGGGAAAGCAACAAATCTGTATCATGTTCTGCAATGGGAGGGAAGGAAACAGGGCAGGGTAGTTGAGAGAGGTACAGGAATTTACTTGTGTGCTTCCTTTATTTATTTATTTTTTTACTATTGCTGTGGTAGCTGCTGAATTATTGATGCAATAATAAAGACCATTTAATATGAATAGAGTCCTAAACACTATAGAAATTACTTGCAGGAGCAAAATCATTAGGGTGAGAGTTGGCTGACTGGCCTCTGATTAACTGATATCCAGTCAAGCAATAAAATGTAAAACAGATGTTTTTGTATGAGAATTTTGATGTTTTCTTTTCTCTTTGATCTCATGTCAGAGTTTTTCTTACTTGAGAGTGGTGGCAGAGAGAAGAAGGTCATAAATGTCTCAAAACAAACGAACAAAAAAAGCCAACAAAAAATGTTCTTGCCCCTGACTTTCACATTAGTGTCATTACAGGAGGGAGGGAGGGAAAGACCCCAAAGTGTATGTGAAATATAAGAAATAATAAGGAGAATATGATTTACATTTTGGATTTTTAATTTATTTTGGTCTTACAGATCTTCTGTTCTCATTTTACACTTCAGTGTGCCTATTTTGAAGATAAACAGGCAGATGAGACTGAGTTTATGTAGTCTGAGGTAGTTGCAGTGACGTATAAATATTTCATGGTTTATTTAACCTTTGAGCTGAAATTCCTTTCTGGTAGAATTAACCTGCAAGTAGCTGAGGTGTGCTACCTCTTAAGTTATGATTGATCATGCGGTATAATGAAACTCTACTGGCATCAGGTTTAGGACTGATGTACATATAAATATAGCACAGATAAAGTTGCCAGATGCTGTGACTGATGGGTGGGTTCAAGGGTCTCCAGGCAAGTCGAGTCAGCCTTGTCTCTCTGGGTACCAAACTACACATACTGTGTGGCTGGCATTAATAGGTTGTAAAGGAAACTTAATTTAGATCAGTTAGGAGTCACTTTAAGCAAAACTCTTGAAAGTTAGTGGTTAATCTTGGTATTTTAAGTGGGGTAATCCTCATAGGCAGTAGCCACATAAGACGTCCCTATTAATTAATGGGGCAGTCATCTGTTTGTTTTGGAAACTTTTGCTATCCTTTCAGCATTCTTTTGTTCCTGAAGATCAAGTGTTTTCTCTGGGTACTGGTACTGCCAGAATATCTAACACCAGAGCTGAAAGCACAGTACTTTCACTCTGAGCTCTTCTGTTTTCTTTCAAGAACAATCATTGACTCCCTATCTTCTGCTGTCATTGAGTGCCCCAAGAAGGAAGAATTAAAAAAACAAGGACCAAAGATCCAAGTAAGGATCAGCAAGACTAGTTCATCCTATTCAATAAGTTACTTTAATTTGACATTCACTATCAAGTGTGTTTTAATACTTTTTACTGTCCATGTTAAATCAGAAAAACAGGAATACAGGAATTGGGGGGGGGGGGGGGAAAAAGGGAATATACAATTGGAAAAATGAAGGAAACTCCAAAAATGGCAGTGAAAAGTGAATGGTGTTTACTGTTCAATGATAGGAATGAATGTAAGCCATATAAAAGTAGATTTATTCTAAATTCAGTTGCAACTTTTATCATAAGAAATACGCTAAACTTGTTTTAAACCCTTACATATTCATTGTATGTGTTAATGTTTTTCATGATTATATATTACTTTGGTCCAACTATTTCGTGGCATCTTCTATCACTAAGATATTTTTGGCCTTGATTATGTTGTTTCTCATGCATCAATCATTGTTTAATTCTCTATTATTAAATCATACTTCAGTGACTTCATTAAAAAAGGCTGTCATCACACAGGCATAATGAGGGGTGGGAAATGCAGAATTGATATTTCAGGTGCCTTATGAATAACCTGGTCAAAACCGTGTATTTACCCTGAGAAAACTTCTGACTTGCAGTTTTTTCAGCTTTTTCCTGCCTTCCAAATACATGGAAGAAACTAATGTGGCTGCAGTTTATGAAGGCATACAGTGAAGAATTTGTAGGAGTATAATATTTTTTATGGTGAGAACTAATGTTTTCCTCATGTTAATATTGCACTGTGCCAGAAAGGTCTGTGCTTCAGAGAATGGTGCTACTTATTAAATATTAAACGGTGCTACTTATACTGATAATTTGTATGATCAGGAAAATCAACAAATTTTTGGTAAAAGCAATGCTGAAGTTTGACCAATTATAAGTGCTAAAGTGTCTGCTCCTGCAAAGTCCCTAGCTTGCATTCTAAATAGTCTTTTTTCTTTGGCTTTTGTTGCTTTCTTCTGATGTGATAATACATGTGTACCAAGTGTTTGTGGCATTGAGTCGATGTTTTGGGTTAGTTATATTGCTATGTAAAAGTCACATTTTGCTATATTGCTATATTCACATATTTGCTAGCACATACTGCTAGTCATATAATACTAGCGCACATTGCTAATCACATTGCCATATGACGGTCACATTTTGTTCTTAAATAAATAACAGTAAAACAGACAAATAGACATGTTTGTATTTAATCTAATGCCAAATATTCTATGGAATCTGAAATGTTCATTTGAAACTGCAGCATCAAGGATTTTTTTCCAGCTACTTACAAAATATTTGTTGTGGGGGATGGAGGCCTAATCTAATACTGAAATATCTAATAGAAATGAGCAGTGCCTCCATGCATAAACCTTTACTGTTAGTATTGGTACTGTGAGCTGGGGAAAGAGGAAAGGTGAAAGGGAGGGAAAGCATGGCCTGAAAAGGTACAATTGGTTTGGTGGTGTGTCACTCAGTACTTGGGGAAAAATGCCAGAGACTGACAAACTACGCAGGTCAAAGACAGGCAAAAAAAGCCCAAATTTGATTCCCATAGATTTTGTTTTCAGAACAGAACAGTTTAATCAAAGGGTTATCTTGTAAGTTATCTTTTAAATGAGAAATGTTTGTGGGGCACCATGACTTGGTCTTAAAATATTGTGCAGTTATGAATACCAGGGATACTGTGGGGAAACATTTAGAGCTTCTGGGCTTGCAGCAGCCTGAATTTCAAAGAGAAATGTTACTTGAGCTAAGAGGGTGGCAGAGTAGCAAAGTGATCATCCTCCGCCATGTCAGGCATGCCAGGTCACCTGTAGCTACAAGTACGTCAAGTAGGAACTTGATATAAACCAATTTTATTTGGCAGATAAGAAGAAAACCTAAACTAGCTGAGGCCCAGAGGTCTGTGTTAGCGTATTATCTCTGCTACAGTGCCTAGAGCAGACTATATAAATAAGACAAGTTTATAATGATAATTCAGAGAATTTTCTTTGCCATTTCTGATGTATTACTTGGAGATTTCCTGGATTGGAGATGTGTTAAGTAGCCCTGGATTATTCTTTCTTCCATGAATTTGTAAAGTGCTGTCTTGATGATGCCTTTCCCCTGTGATTCCTGTGCTGAAGAGTGCCCAGCTTGAATGCGTTGGGAATTCTTAGTAGCATTTTTTACATGACGGTGATTAATCCTATGGAAATATTTATCAGAGCATGATATTATTGGATTACTAAAAGATTTTCCACCCCATATAAATGTGGTTTACTAATCTTCAAATGTTAAAGTGACTCACGGGTGACTGGCTCAGCAAAACATCCTGGCTACTTTTTCACTTCCTTGTTAATTTTCAATGTTTTTCTCTAGCAGAAGCAGTGAGTCAGGAATGGTTGGCCGTTTCATGTTGGATTTGTACCTATCAAAGAATTAACAATAATTTGTAGAATGTTGTTTTCTATTTAAGAAAAAAAAAAAGGGAAGGGGGGTAGAGGGGGAGGGAAAACTCTAATTAAGTGTACTTCTGGCTGCTCTGGAATTTAGTTCACACGAGTAAATAAGCTGTTTTTTAGAGACATATAAGAACAAGTCACGGAATCACAGAATGGTTGATGTTGGAAGGGACCTCTTGAGATCATCCAGTCCAATCCCCTCACCAAGCATGGTCACCTTGGAGCACGTTGCAGAGGGCAGAGATCTGATAGACGTTTGGTTGGAGAGGGGAGGGGAGCTGAGTGTAAAACACTTCTTCCATAAGGTGATGATTAGCATTTCTTAAATATGAATGATAGATAGTACAGTACTTCTCTGCCAGTAGGATCAGTAACTCAAATAATGATTAGTTTTTAATTGGATATTTTTTCCATGCTTTTAACAAAACATTCATATTTTAGTGCCTAAGATTGAGAGGGAGAGGAACATGTGAGGATTTTTTTTTTTAATATAAAGTATTCTAAATGCCACATTTGTTTAATGTTGCTCATACAGCAATTAGAAACAGAGATGACAGTCCAAGTTAGGCAAAACATTTGCTGGGTCTGGATAACGAATAGAATAGTAGCAGAGCTTGTTTTACTTTTTTTGTCACCATCTAAAATGAAATAGTAGAGTATCAATCAGATGTAACACCTTTGGAAACAGAATAATGATTAAACTGTTTGTGGAGCTACTGCCACCACCTTTTCCACTGCTTGGAGGAACTGACCTGCTGCCATTTCATCTCAGAAAAGCTGTCTGTCATTAGTGGGTATAGGTATGCCAGTTCACTTCTTCATCTTAAAGAAACTGAGCATCTGACAGCAGCTAGAGTGTTTTAGGATGAAACTGCTGCCTTAAACCTAAACTGTAACAGATGAAAATTGAATTTTCCTGTCTTATCTGACAATTAATGAGGAAGATGGCAGTAGTGTCAAATGGTGTCCGAATGAACTTTTGAGACGTGAAGAAGCATGAATGGAAAAATGACTTTAATTTGAAGCAATGATACCACTGATAACAAATTTTTGGAGGGGAAAAAAAAAAAAAAAAAAAAAAAAACCACCTGGATGGGACAAAGAAAGGCTCTAAGAGAGTATGCTAAACACTGAATAGATTCAAGGAACTGATTTTCATAGAAGTTTTCACTTATTTTTCCACATCAAATTTTTAGAGTAATTAACTACTTAGATTACAGACTTTTTTTCTTTTTTCTTAGAGTTTAAGCATATGTTTTTTGTTGCATCCCAGAAGAATAATGAGTAAATTAAGGTTAAGGTTGCCTGAAAATCTTTCAGAATACTTTTTGCTGTAAAATATCATTTTATCAAAGTAGGAACTAAATATAAATAAAAAATATACATTCTTTCATGTCTTACTTCAAAGAAAAATGTAATTAAATAATTCAATTTGTATTTTTACCTCTGGGTTTGCCTTTTAAGAAACTTTTTGATTGAGAACAAGATATGATGTGTAGATAAACTTCCATGTCCTGTTAAAGATGAAATAACTACAGTGTCGAAGTTTCCTTCAAAACACTAATTGAGGTTTTTACACAAACACCTTTTGTAACAAAATCCCTAAAATGCATTTGGGTATATGGGATATGGGAGATACTGTATCATTTGAATTTAAGAGTGAGAAGGCAACCAATAATACATCACTGGATTTCTTTGACAAATGAACTTTTTTTTTTTAACTAGCTAGAGTACTTCAGAGACTATTAGCAAATGTTTTGCTGTTTGCTGTGGCAAGGTCTCCTTACAGTAAGTCATACTTTAGAGGACAATCTATTAAGTTTTCATTTAAGATGAAGAGACCACAGAATTTCATGAGTAAAACCTGTCTGTACAATTTGAGACATGAGGGCAGATCTGGTTTATCTGATAGATAATCCTTTTGATCATCCTTAAACTTGTGTTGTTGTTTTTTAATTTTAATTCTACAAAGTTACATTTTCTGTTAGAAATTCTACAGTGTATACTGTTGGAACTGTTAGATAAAAGTTGCATTACTTTTAAAATCAGTTCCTGAAAGTAAGAAGGCAACATTCAGTCACAGATGAAATAATCTCCAATGCAGAGCTGATCAAATATTTTGAAGCTTTCAGAAAGTAATATAAGCCTTCTTTTTCATTTATGCAATTTTGGTTTGAAGAAACCTTATACTTATAACAAAATATATCCTTCTTCAAGAATTAATTTTCTTTTGGAAGAAGTCCTTGAAGTCACTTTTTTAGTAACTGTCTGATTAAGAGATGCAAGAATATGCATTGACTGTTGAATCTCTGCTGAAGAAGCTCAAGCAGTTTGTTTAGTGTAAAAATATATATGTGTGTAAAAACCTAGCTTTCCTCAGAGCACTAGGCAACTGTTTTGAGGATCACTTCTAACCTGATAGGCTGTCTGATAGAAACTATCTAGTGGATAATATACTGAAATAGTAATGGCTCACCACTGAATATAAAATAGCATTTCAGAAGACACGGAACATCATGTCTTCTCTCATGTGTAATGCAAATGGATAGGAGAAAGTGACACTTGCAGTTGCTTTCTATTGATACAGTGACAAGCAATAGATAGAACTGCAGGTTTATGCATACTTCATACTTTTTTTGCCTGACAGTAGAAATGCCAGTATAAATTTGACTCCTCTATCCTTTAAATTGCAAAATGTCAGTCAGTAGTAGCAGTGGTTTATGGAAATGAGGGTAATGTCAGCTTATTTCAGTGTTATGCTTTTCATGCTTTAAGCAAATAAGACCACTTTCATTGCTTATTTGTGGTCTGAAAAGTTTGAGGTGTTTTGGATTTGAGCAGTGAAGTATTGTAGCACATTTCCCATGTGGTACTGAGCATGACATGGCTGTTGCCACTAAGACACCTGAATGCTCCCAGCCCTTGATCGTAGAATCCCAAAATGCGCACCTCTGGGTGCCTTTGGGTGTAAATAGTCCTGTAATAAATGATGCTGTATCTGGTCAGGTAGGTGCTGATCTTCTTATATGTCCTAAAACATAAAAAGGGAGACTTTCTTTAGCTTTTTAGCTGGGATATCAGTAGCCCATGGCTGGAGTCATTTGACCCTGGTTTAGTTGGAGAAGATCAAAATAAGATTTGCTGTACTCTGTTTAAAAAATAAAAACAAAAATACATAGTGGTGACTCCTAAATAAAGGAGAAGTTTTTTTTTTTTTTTTTTTTTTTTTTTTTTATGAGACTACGGGGTCTTAGGGAAGGTGGTGCTGTAAATTAATTACAGAGCTTAATTAAGAAAGATGTAAAGAGGTTTCAAATCATGACTTGCATGTTACGTGTAGTCACATCTGTCATGACATATAGGAGAAAGCAGGAGATAAGATGTGTAGGAGAACATTTCTAAAAGAAACATCAGGGTCGTTAGGGTAGTTTTGCTGACTGCTGTGATTGGTGGAGAGAAATATGCTTCCTTTTGCCCTGCAAGATAATTTGGGGTTTGGGTTCAGCAGTGAATTACCAGTGAGGTTGATGTCACATAGTAGTTTGGACCAAGGCTGTGCCAAAGAGTTGGTAGCACTAGTTGTTTGCAGCATGAGCAAACTGGGAGGATCAGGGAAAGTCCTCTGGGTAAGGCTGAAAATGGGCTGAGAGCAGGCAGATACAGAGGCAGGTGAGTTACTAGCTTAAAGGTTCAAAATAACATTGTGTGATGGTTTTGTTGTTTTTGTTTTGTTTTTTTTTTTTTTTTTTTTCTGTTGGATTGCTACTTGCAATTACAAATCCAGCTTAATTATCATTTTCTGAATATCTCCTTTGGAGCCACTGTCTTTCCAATGGCTTTAGAGAGAATCTAGAAAGAGACTGGTTTCTTCTGCCTAAAATTAGCCTTGTGAATACCCCCCAGAGATACTAGAGTTTGTGTGTTCTCTATATAAACATTTTAAACAGGGTGTGCAAAGGAAATCTAGCCAAGAATAGAAAGGAGGTTTCATGTTGCTTGGTTATATAAAACTGCAAAGGTTTGCCAGGTTCTTCTGTGGTTACACAGCTTATTTAACCCTTTGTATGGTCTGTAGTTCAAGTTTATGTTTTTTAAGATCATTTTCAAATGCCAGCTCAAGAACTGAGAGGAAAAAACAAAAGCAAATAGTGGGGGAAAAATAATGCAAATTATATCTGATACATGAAATACTGTGAGAGGGAATATGGAGTATGCTGCATCCTCTTTCAGCCATTAAGCGCTCAGGAAGTTTATTTGTGTTTTATGAAGGTGTGTGGTTTTCCTCTGATGTGCAGTGAGCTTACCTGGTGAACAGTAAATCAAGAGATTTACAACACCTTTACCTCTCCTCATTGTGCAAGGAAGGAGGACATCTTAACTGAGGACTTTAATGAGGTGGGTGATAATGCATTCTGTCTGAACTTAGCCTAGATTTCCTAAAAAACCTTCAACAATAGAAAAATCTTCTATGCCCACAATTCACAGTCTACAAAGTGGGATCGACACCAGTTCCTACTTTACAGGATTCCTGTGGTATTTGGATCTCATACTAACTGGGACATACCATCTTAGGTTCAAGGGAGGTTTCTTTGTTGTTTGCGACCCTTGCTTACAAAGAGAACTTCTTCACAGATTAATTATATTTCCTTTATCCCATTTCCTTTTGGTAACTATGAAAATGAATGAAATCCAAAGATATGATATTTTGCTGTTCTTCGGGGTTTATGCTCTGCTTTCATTGTTTACAAAATTCTGTAAACAATTCATTTATCTTATCAAAATGTCTAGTCAGATAAAAATGATTTCTTGTAAATTATAATGGCCAGCGTACAGTAGATCTGGTTGTGAAGCTGACAGGTGGTCCATAAAATGTAACATGTATACATATTCTCTTACTTATTCTAGTTTAAGAACTGCCAGTCATTGCTGTGCCAGTACTAATATTTATTTTACTGCATTTAGAAGCCAGTTCTTTGCACCACCTCAAATTTCCTGGTTTGATATCTTCTTGCATATTTAACTTAATAAAGCCAAATATTAATAATAAAAAAATAAACTTACTTTGCATGATTTTAAAATATTAAACACACACACACACAAAATTAAGTCTAATAACTTTTCAAATAGACTTTCAATAAATATTATGTCAGTATCTGTAAGTCACTTGCCTTTTACTGGAGTATACATGTATTTAAGAACCAAAAGGAAAAAACACAATTTATTGTTTCCCATTTAAGCTGAATCATATACAAAGCTTATAGTCTTGTATTCTAGCATCATCTGCCTCTGAAAGACCGGTGGTGGAAGATGTTTCAATGCTGTTTATGTTAAAGGCATTATTGCTAATCACAGTGGTCTAACAGAGTTGTTTCATAAGCCTTAAATACTATTTACATGTCATAGACATATATTGTATGTTTACATTTTTTGGGGGAAGAGTGGTGTGATATTAATATTTAAGCACTTTGGATCAGGTAGATTGTCCTAATAGTGTCTGGATACTTTTGCATATAGCAAGTTTTTACCCTTTTCCATTTCCCTTTTTGTTTCTCAAAAGCAAAGTAGATACATTTTTGATGATTTTGAGCCTAATAGAGAAAAATACATGGTCTTGTTTGTGTCTTCTACACATTTTATATGTAAACTCGTAACTGGATTGAAGGATTGTTCTAAAGAGGCAAAGAGCAGAGCAAAGATTGTGGAAAACCTTGCAGTGGTATAGATGATCATTTGTATTGTTTAACAGCACAATTGGATAATTGCTGTGGACGCTTCTTAGTATCAAGAATATATCTTCCCAAGACAAAGCTCTTAAATTCTATATGCAATATCCAAAGTACCACCCATAATTCTTTAAGTATTATTTTTATCTGTTTGACAGCTTTCACTGTTTCTTTTCATTCTCCCATTCCTCTTCAATTCCTGAGGCAGAATGTTATTTTTTATAATTTTCATTTTGACAGCTATGTATAATAAGATATTTTAAAGTAGGAGAAGAAAAATATTCAGAACCAACAGACACTAATTAATAAAGAAGAGTGAGTTAACTTAAGTGTGTTCACTTCCTCTGCTTTTCTTATCTGCACCCAAGAGCCTCAAATTATCTTCTACTTTTATGTAAGTGTGTTAATGCTACTAGGATATTATTTTATACCAAAATTCATTAAAAGAAAATGTTGACAATGCAAGCTAAAGTGAAAAAGGAGTCCTGTTATACCAATAATTAAAGTAGGGAAAAAAAAAAGACATTCTTACTATTAATCAAAAATACAAAGCATGGCTATTTGTATGTGTCCTCTTGTACTGCCCTGAAAGGGCATAAATACTGTAGTTAGAAATGCCATACTTCCCACAGCAGCAATTCAGTTTGAACAGAAAAATTAATTCTGAGTTTAAATTAAAAATAAATGGTATTTTGCCTCTGGAGGCATTTTCCTGTTTGTGGCTTCAGTTGCTAGTTCTGGTATCTGGCTTAGTCTTTTAAGGCTTTTGGTTTCTTGGTAGTTGGAACTACAGATTTTAACGCCCTCTGTCCATGGACACTGAAGTTTCTGAGAAGTCTACCTAGAAACCATTATTAAGATAAATTTACTTACGAAGTTACAGAACATAGAATCAGAAATGGTGCAGAGGATTTGCATACACAGATCTTGATTAGGAGTAATATTCTACCTTGAATGTTTTTCTACTTTCTTTCTAACGCCAGCCATTTCATGCATGGCTTAAGAGATGTGCAACTATTTTATATTTTTTAAGGTCTGCATTGTCCTTCCAAGTGGGCAGCAGTACAGAAGGACACTAGGAGCCTAGAAAATGACTCTCTCTCACGTAGACAAAGTGGAGAAGCCATTCCTACAAACCCAGTTCTTTTGCTTGTTCAAGAGGAACTAAATAGCTCTGTAGTTTCTGCAGAGAAACTACACCTCACGATGCGGAAATAAATGTAGTGAGAGATGGATAGGCTGCACATACTGAGTCCCCAATACAAAGCAGAAGGAAAATTAACTGGCCTAACTCAAAATGGACAAATTGCAACAGCATTTATTTTTGGCAAGGAGATTCCATTAACTGAAACAGCTGGGCTATGTTTCACTGCTCTGTTGTTTGGTATCAAGACATATAGATAGATATAGATACACATGTGAATACTATTTTATGCATAGTTTCTTGTCCCTTTAAACCTATAAATGCAGTAGGATCTTGGAACACTGGGAAGAGAACAGAGCTGGTTAGTGAGCCTACTGGGGTTGCCCCATTATACCTGCTGTTCATGAACAGAGAAGGACTGGTGGGAGATGTGGTTGGGAGCTGTCTTGGGCAGAGTAACCATGCAATCGTAGAGTTCTCTATTCATGGCAAAGTCAGGAGAGGGGTCAGTAAAACTGCTGCCTTGGACTTCCAGAGGGCAGACTGAATTGTTCAGGGCACTGGTAGGGAGGGTCCTTTGGGAGTTAGTCCTGGAGGGCAGAGGAGTCCGGGAAGACTGGACACTCCTCAAGAAGGAAGTCTTCAAGGCACAGGAGCAGGCTGTCCCTGCATGCTGTAAGATGAGCTGGCAGGGAAGAAGACTAGCTTGGCTGAATGGGGAATTTTTTCTGAGTCTCCAGGAGAAAAAAAGAGTTTAGGTCCAGTGGAAGAAGGGGCAGGCAACTTAGGGAAAGTAAAAAGAAGATGCTAGTATATACAAGGAAAAAATCAGAAAGGTTAAAGTCCAGCTTTAACCTGAAAAAGTGGGTGAGGGAAAGGCTGTTGTGTTGATGTAGTCTACCT
Source organism: Aythya fuligula (assembly GCF_009819795.1). Lineage (NCBI taxonomy): Eukaryota > Metazoa > Chordata > Aves > Anseriformes > Anatidae > Aythya > Aythya fuligula. Next base: position 117,157,313 of record NC_045560.1, read on the forward strand.
AGACTTCAGCAAAGCCTTTGACATGGGTCTCCCACAGTATTCTCCTGTAGAAGCTGGCAGCCCATGGCTTGGACAGGTACACTTTGTTGGGTTAAAAACTGGCTGGATGGCTGGGCCAGAGGATGGACCAGCATAAGTTTAATTAATTTCAAACTTCTGGTTGTTTGGTGGTTGTTTGGCTGATTAAAAAAAAAAAAAAAAAAAAGTACTCTTTGCTTATAGGTGCTACAGAAATAATGAATTTTAAAGTGCTTTTGTTACTCCTACTCCTTACAAAACCAGACAGAAAAAAAAAAAAAAAAAAAAGGAGAAGCATTTAATCGTCATTATTTTGTTATATTACATTTTTTATGGGTTACTGAGCTTCTCTGTAAAGTCATAGGAGCATGAGGGTATATAGAAACAAAGCAGTTAAAATGCTATTCTTGTTCCTTTTGGGTCTCTAAACATAAGTAGTTTATGCATTTAATATTTTGGGATCTTAAAAATACATAATTTGGATAAAACAACTTAGCAGTAATTCAAGCTTTCCATAAGGGCTTTCTAAATCAGTTTAAAAATTATCCCGTTGTTTAAAAGAAACCTGAGAGGCAAAATCCAACCAAGTTCATGTTTTCTTATACATGGAATGTAAAATTGTAAGTTTTCTAGTTTCCTCACTGGATGTTGGAACCTTGGATTACAAGTGGGATTTTAAGCCTCCCCTTCCCTTTCCCTTAGAAAGAAGATGGTGGTATATTCCTTTCCCTTTTGAGGAAACATCTAAGCCAAAGGATAAAATGTCTTTGTTGATGTTCAGTTAATGTTTCCCTTCCCCGCATCTTAGTGGTGTGACTTTGCTAGTATGTAGGGGACTAACCATATTGAAAAGTTTGATTCTGATTTTTATGATCTTGTAGTTGTCTTTTTTTTCTTCAGTATTTTATTCTTCAGCGTTGTTTGTTCCTTTTGTTTTCATGAGCAGCAGTAAAAACTCTTGGCTTGGAAAAAACTGCAGGACATTATGGGAGTTTGATAGCATCTTCCTACACTTGGCATCTTTGACTTTCAGCAATTTCAAACATTAGCTTAAGGCAGGTATTAGCAGCATGGATGTTGATTCTTAAAATTTGCTTTAAAAGGTACTGGTAATCAGGCTGGGTCCTATTCTGATGTTTTCCATTTAGTAGGTATGGTGATGGTTGTATGTTATGATGGTACTTCCTAGAAAAAAATGACAGCCTTTGTTCTTTTTACCTTGTTATTTCTGTGAATGAATTATAGAATTGCTACAGAGGGGGGAAAATGTACTGTGAATCTGAAATGCTATAGAGAGGGAGGGTAGTGGGAGAAAAATAGCACTGCAGATATGACTAATTAAATTAGCGATCTGTGCTACTTTAATAAAAATTTTGAAGATGTATAGACCATACTATGACCTTCATGTTTGCAATTAACAATAACTGAATCTAAAGTGTGATTCAAAGTATACCCTAAGATTTGTATGCGATAGAGGTAAATAAAAATTACAATAAAAATAAAACTTTTTGCATTTATTTTACTATGTGGCACAGTTCTGTTAGAGTCTTTTGCCTTTTGATATCAAATATATTTGTAGCTTAAATTATGATTGCCAGCTCAGACTGCAGTTATTCTCATATGAACAGGTCATGGCAATCAGAGCCTAAATACAGTATATTGAGGCCAGATCTCTGGAGCCAGTGGAACAGGGGGTTCTTTGGACAGAAAGTACAGAGGGATGCTGTCAGGTGGAACCGGAGTGGAGTTCAGACAGAGTGTTTTCCAAATGAGGAGACATATTTTGTGAGGCATGAAGGTAACAAAGGCTGAGAAGGACAAACTAACTATCTGAGAGAAATCCTTTTCAATTAAAGTAGAAGACAAGCTCAACTTTCCAAACTCAGAGTATGCCAAGAATTCTGGGTTTTGCTGTTAACAGGGCATGGACTGTAGCTCTGGACAATATGCTGGTAGTTTTACCTAAAATCTTGCTCTTGTTGCAGAAAACTGGTAATTCTTGGGAGTTGTGTGCAGAGCCAGTGAGGTGTAGACACTTGAAGGCCCCTCTGTATGTCCAAGCAAATAGTGAAAGGAATGAACTTGAAGTGTGCAATAGCAGAAACAGGAATCTCATAGGAAAAATGTATGCACAAAGAAAAGACTTCACTGTACCCGTTGTTACAGGAAACTGATTTTGTTTGATTTGTTAAATGAGGAGTGTAAAGAGCAATGAAGTCAGACATACCTTGGTAATGTCTGTGAAACAAAAGCTCTTCTTGCCCCTTAGAAAAGGGCAACAGAGTTTCAGCTGACTGGCAGATAACTGAGTGTAAGTTGTAAGGCGAGAAGTGTAATGAAAAAAAGGCATTGTTACTTATGCGGAGAACCTCAGTGCATTAGGTATCACCACAAAATTCAGTATGTGCAGGTAGGATGTTAAATTGTAGAAGAGAGCACTAAACCTGTATGTTCAGTATGGTATGAGGAGTTTCATACCACATAGCTGACTCTGTGGAAATTCAAGTCAAGTCTGGTCATTCAAAATAAAAGCAACATGGGTATTATTCCCTGTTATGGTTTTGCCCTGCAGGGTGGCTAATTCCACTATAACCACTCTCACACTCCCCCTCCTCCTTTGTATTTTCTTCCCCTCCTATAAGGAGGGGGATGGATGGACCCCGTGGTATGGAGCCATGTGGGCTCCCCTATAAGGAGGGGGAGAAAATAAAATGGAAAGGGCTCAAGGGTTGAGATAAAGACAGGGAGAACACTCAACAGTTATCACCACAGCCAAAATTATCAGATTCAGCATAGGAAGATCAATGTAATCTTTTGCCTTTTACTAACAAACTAGAGCAGTGAGAAACTACAAGAAAATTAGGAACATCTTCCCCCCATCCACCCTATTCCACCTCCTCCCCTCGAGCGGCACAGGGGAACCAGGGAATGGGGCATGTGGTCAGTCCCTAACACTTCATCTCCACTGCTCCTTCACGGTCACTCTCTGCCCTCCCACGGGATGCCATCCTTCCTGAACTGAGCCTGCGGGGGTTGCCCACAGGCAGCAGCTCTTCAAGCACTGCTCCCATATGGCTCCATACCACAGGGTCCATCCATCCCCCAAGAGCAAACTGCTCCAGCATGGGTACCCCACGTGTGGGCGGCAGCTCTCCCCAGAACCCCTGCTCCTGCGTGGGCTCCTCTCCATGGGCTGCAGCTCCAGCCCGGGGCCTCCTCCAGGCCACATCCACCTGCTCCACTGGGGGCTCCTCCACGGGCTGCAGTGTGGAGATCTGCTCCATGTGAGACCCATGGGCTGCAGGGGGACAGCCTGCTCCACCAGGGGCCTCTCCACAGGCCACAGGGGTACTGCTGCTGTGTGCCCGGAGCACCTCCTGTTCTCCTGCTGCACTGACCTTGGGGGCTGCAGGGCTGCTTCTCACTCCTCTCTCCTAGCTGCTGTTGTGCAGCAGGTTTTTCCCTTTCTTAAATTATGGAGGCCCTACTACCAGTGTCTCTCACTTGCTCAGCTCTGACCAGCAGCGGGTTCCTTTTGGAGCCAGCTTGAGCTGGCTCTGATCTGACATGGGGCAGCTGCTGGGCTCTGCTCACAGAGGCCACCCCTGCCTGCTACATAAATCCAATACATTCACTAATCAGCATAGCTGACTCATCTCATTTGGTGAATTAGTAGGTGAGTTTTATTTAGGTTTTTGAAGAACTGAAACTCCTCAGGAGAGAAATTATATTTGTTAGCTTTAAATTACTTTTGCAGACATCATTGTAGGATACTTTTTTGAGGTGTTGTTGCCTATAAGTGGAGCAGTATGGGGGGGGGGGGGGGGGGGGGCAGTACAAATTACTGTAATGTTCATGGGGTGCGGAAAGATCTGTCTAACTGCATACAGCAGCATTTTACTGGTTTGGTCCCCATGGCAGGGACTGTGGTATTTAAAGAAGTTATCTTCTGGCTGGGGAGGAAAGGATCTACTCTTTTCTCTCTATTTTACTGGGGGATTCGGAGGCTGGAGCAAATGTATTCTTTACTGAATGTGCCCTGCATCCTTTAGTTGTTCCTTATAACAGGGTGCAACTTTAAAATACTGCCACAGTTACAAATGCTGTCATGTAAATAATAGGAGAGGAAGAAAAAAAAAAAAAAAGAGAGAGAGGGGAAAAAAAAAAAAAAAAAGATAATTATTTTGGACCTTTTTAAGCTATTGGGACCCTTAGAAACAAGAGAGATTTATTCTGTTGTAAGCCTGTGAAGAATCCCCAGCTGTGAGATAAAACAGCAAATTTCCACAGAACTGGCTAAAGGTAATAGAACAGCTAAAAGAAATTAGGTAAGAATACTGGAGTGAGATAGCCTTGCATATCAGCAGGATTAGTGACTGAGCAGGAAAAAGAAAGAATTAGTACAAAACAGCAGTGTATTAGCAGAGAGGTATAGTGATTTGAGAACTGGTCTTAATATTTACAAAATAACTCTTTTGTGGCAGACAACTGAAGTGTTGACTTTAGTACTAAAGACACACTGAGACTTGTATGTTAGAGCAGGAAATACAGGAACACACTGATTAAGAAAATTACATCAAATCTCTAAATAAAAATTTAAGTTTGAAAATAATTTCATTTTATGACAATTATGGTTCTGTTGGGCGATAGCAAAACTTGTATCACTCTTTTGTGTGTTTTGTGTTCCCTGTCTAAAATAACAGAAAGCGTATAAGGAAGGAGATAAAACTTGCAATACAGAGAACCTTCCTCCAATACCCTGAAAACAACCTGGGACAAGGTTAAGTAATTCTTCAAAAATGAATTGTGTTATTCCGTCTTCTAGGACAATGTTCTCTTTATACCACGGTGTGGAAGGTGGTGTCTGCACAACCTATCACTGTATTGACAAAACAGGATTCGGGTCTCTTGTCTGCTCAGATGCTTTCCCCATTTGCCTGTTGACAAACTATTGCTTCTTGGGAAAACACTTTGGGTATATCACCACACCTCCTCTTTGAAGTCTTCTCAGTTTCTACCACTCTGTTTTATTGGTGAGACAGCTAAAAACAGCTATACACGAGTATGATAGCAGGAAAATAGTATTTTAGTGAATGAGTTAAAGATAAAGAATCTGTATGGAAAGTATAAGGTTGTCTTTCTGTGAAGAAGTAAGCCCTTCCCAGTAAAAGCTGTGTTTCGCTCTTCCCACACATTAAGCGCAGTGCTACTCTGCTTGAGTAGCCACTAACAGCATTTTAAAACTTTGCAACATTTTAGCCTGGATATCGGCTAATTGTCCACTGTACTGGCAAGGAGACTTAATGGTTTAATGGTTCTTTTGTCTTTTTAAGGCTCAGGTGACCTATCCAGCACAATCTGGTGGGCTCAGCTGATCTATCTGGTACAATCTGGTGGGATCAATGGGTGAGGTAACTCAGGAAGGGAAGGAGAGGGTAAAAAGAGGGGTGAACTATCAAGTATTCTTTGCTAAGGACAAAGTAGGACTGGAAACCTGTGATGAGAATGTGAAATGAAATAGATTATCTGTACTCTAAGGGTTTCTCTGTGTTGTACAGAAACATGCAATACTTGCTTCTGTTAAATGCTACTAGAACAGGTGTGGGATGTCTTAGTTCTCATATTTCATTGTGGTAGTCTAAAATGAAAATATATTTTATTTTGCCTGGATAATGTCAGGCAATATTAGTCCACTATTGCATTATTATATGCCTTTCTTACCCTAGAACATCAATGCTGCTTTTGTCATGCTGTAGCATAGTATTTATTTATGCTCTTGATTAAGGCACTAGGACATGTGGAGAGTATATTTCACGTGATAAAGGTGGCAGATACGTTTGTTGTTGTTTTTTTTTTTTTCCTACTTCTCATGAGGTGTAATTACCAGAATGCATTTACTACTGGATTCAAAACTAAAACTATTTTTTGCATTAATTGCAAAATTCTTTTTAACTTTCTTTTTAACTCTCAGTATCTCAGTAGACAGGTAATTTGGTATGGTTTTCCTGTATTAAAACTGACTGTTAGGAGTTAAAGATGAAAGCTGTTATCTTTCTGTATCTCATCTGAAGAATGATGGTCTTTTTATTCTCTCCAACCCACCTGAAATCTAAAGTATAAGGGAAAAATAACTTGGACTTCAACATGGAGTTAGTACTGCTACAAAATTATTAATATTAAAGCAGAATTACCAAACTGGAAAGCACTATCCTGTAAACTTAAAGGAGCACCAGGTTTGATCTATTTTTTTTTTTTCTTTCTGCAGAAATGTTTGATCTTCTAAATGAAACTGAATCTCTTCTTCCTTAAATTAATTTCAAACAAACATTGTAATGTCATTACAATATATTTGCAAGATTTCAAACCAAATATTTCTTCATTGATGGAATAGCCATCTGGTACACCTAAGTTATCCAGAGACCAATGCTAGGGATACAGGTCATCATCAAATATGACTTTTAATACAGTATCAGGGATTACATATGTAAAATTTTTTGATTAATAAAGCATTTTAAAGTTAGCGATTTCTAGCCTTAAAAACATTGAACTTATTAATTATTATTATTATTAATAAACTTTAATTAGTGATACCTTGATATACTAGTATATAAAACAGCTTTTATTTGGGGCAAGTCACTTGTTTGATTATGTATACACTTAAGTACCTTCAGGCTGCAAAACTTTTTTAAATACAAATGAAGGGTGCAAAGCAGCAACAAGGTTGTTTAGACCTAGATACTTGGCAACTACAGTGTGCTCTAAATTGTATCCACAAATAGTGACTTCACTGTGTTGGAGGCGCCCTGGGCTAACTTCAAGCTAGGTAATTTGTGTATAAGTAGTAGGCTTGCTGCAGCCTCATTATTACATAGTAATTTAGGGCTCATGATGTATGCTACTTCCCAGATCATGTGGTAGACATAATTCAGTTCTCTTGTAATCTTTCAGTCCTTTGAAATTGCTACTCCATCTCTGTGTTTATCAAACACAAGGATTTTTGAGCAGCCAGAATTTTTTTCCCCAGTTCAAGACAACCAATGTGTCATAAGCTACTAAAACTATATTGCATCCTCTTCATCTTCCCTTAATAAAATAAATAAAACCAATGAACCAAAATTTTACAGGGCATCATTTGGTCTTCTCCACTAAACAGTCATGGCTTCGTTCCTTCTGGTCATTTCTGCAGCGTGGAAGTTATGGAGCCTGGGAGGAAAAGCTTTTCTGCACTGTGTGTATCAGGCAGCCAGCCAGCTTTGTGCAGACCTTGAATGTTTTCACTCAATCCTTCTAATGTCAGTATCCAAAGTAAAAAGTACAGTCTCTTTCTGTGTTTTACATGCTATTTGTGTACGAGAATTTGATGATGAAATGAGGTGAATGTTGCTTCAACTGTAGGCACCAAACATAGCCTAAGTCAAGATGAGGTGCTGTGAACAAGACTCCAACTTCTTGCTTTTGATGCTGAGTTTGGGTGCCTATAAGTTACCTGTAGTTTCTGAAGCTTCTAAGAGTTCTTATGCTGTCATGTTCAGGACATGTCCCTGCATATTCTGCAGTCACACCTTGGACCTCCTCAAATACAAGTGGGAGAATGCTTCTGTTATGGTGAGTTCTCAGTTAATGCACTTAAAGGCATGAAGTCATTATTGCTTGATCAAGCAAACAAAATTCTCTTGATGACATTGCTGGCACTAGCTTAGTCCCCAGCATTGCCTATTTGGCTTCATCTCAGCCTTCTCACAGGAAACCATGACTTTACTAAGGAATCTTAGACCAGAACTGGTGCCAGAAACATGCTGACAGGCTGTTACTTTTGCTTTGGGCAACATTTTCTTGGCACTTTGTAATAAGAATAAATAGAGCTGAACATTGATAGAAACAAGCTATACTTTTTTTTCAGTCTAGCTGGTGGACACTTCAAAACCCCAGTATCACATATAGCCCACTTTTAAAAAAAATCTCTGCTTCATCATTCAAGAATTCAGTGGTTAGCACTTCTGAAAATGCTGAATGCAAGCTTCTCTACCCCTCTAAGTGTATATACAGTAATGTCTTCCAGAAGTATTCAGCATCCATTTTTTCACATAAAGAATTGAGAAGGGCTTGAACGTGTAATCTGGAGGGCACCAAAGCAGTAGTGAGGAAGTGTCACTGTTGGTCTCTGAAGGCCCTTTTCCCTATGAAGACTACTTTCTTTATGGTATTGATGGTATTTGCATCCATGTGTGTTCCCTGTGATTATGATTATACTAGTATCTAAGCCAGAAATTTGCACTGAAAATTCCATAGCACTGGTTACTGTCACTTTGTCAAATTTCTGTGTTCGTTTTTAGGCCAAAACTTCACAGGCAAAGGCTTATTTGCATTAGAAACAGAGAAGATTTGCAGGTCTATTCTGACATTCAGAATTTTCTCATTTCATCAGAATGCATGAAATATAATGTTTGGAGTTCCCAGTGTTGTGTGTGTACTGCTGCTTCTTGCATGATTTAAGGGCTACAACCTAAATTTCCAGATGCATATATACTGATACTGATTCTCTCCAAACTGATCATTCTGTCTTCATGGATGCAAAAGGGTCCTACAGGGGTGGAATTTATTCTCATCCAGTTGAATTACAGGGAGTATCAGCACTCCAGAATTCTTGGGAATTTATTCAGGTAGCTCTTTACTTTAAGCCAGTCACAATCACAGAACAGTTGAGGTTAGAAGGGACCTCTGGAGATCATCTGGTCCAATTCCCTGCTCAAGCAGGGGCACCTAGAGCACATTGCACAGGATCACCTCCAGATGAGTTTTGAATATCTCCAGAGAAGGAGACTCTACAACCCGTCTGAGCAACCTGAGTCAACCTCACAGTAGAGAAGTTTCTCCTCATAATCAGATGGAATCCTCATATTCCAATGGAAAGTCCACACAGCAAGAGTGCTGTATTTCATCTATGTATATCAGCTTCACAGCAGAAGTTAAAATTGCTGTTAATTCTCTGTAGGCAAGCAGAGACAGAGTGGAGGGAAAAACGTCTTTCTTCATGTTAGCTAACACTACTTAAGCTGCTGCATAGTTGAGACTTATTGCATTTTTTTTAGATGAGGCAGTAGGTCCTGTTAATACCATAAGAAAATTGGAGAATTTCATCCTGCTGTCTTGGACCAAAATAATGATGTATAGCCTTGTTTGTGCTAGGGCTGTTTCGTGTTTTCCAGTTCAGCTGAACTGGTAATACTCATTAGGTAAAAAGAGCCGTTTAAGTTACATTCCACTAATGGGGCTCCTTCACCTCTTTTGTTACATAGGACTTTGTAATATGTAACTTAAACCCCCTTCAAGCCATTGATAAATCTCCATAGATGTGACAGAGTAGGATGACCATGGAAATGAGTGGCTTCATTTACATGATAACCCTCAATGGGTGAATGTGAAGTGGGCAGGTGGGTGTGAGTTAGTTGGTTTGTTTGATGAAGTGTTTGTGAAATTAGTATCTTGTGGTATGATCTAGAAAAGGCATAGGAGTATGAATTTTTATATGGAAGTGTAAATCTTCACATAAGCTTATACCAATAAGCATAAACAGTATGCTGATTCACTTAGGCATATAAAATATTTTTTTTCAAATTTTATATAATAAATACATTTTTGTTCGTTTATCTGAATATTAGCTAATGCTTCCATAGTTGAACTATTCCTAATGAAGACAATTGGTGTCTTAATAACTATTTCAGTAGCTATGAGGCTGAACATTTAACCTTGATTTTAATTCCTATTGCACAATTCTATTATCCAAAAGATTCATGTTCCAAATGAAGCCGTACTGTGCAAACTATAGACTGTGCTGGTTTTGCTTATTTTTTTCTAGCTTATCCATATTCCGTTACAGGAGTCTTGTGGTTTTGTTATGTTTTGTTTTGTTTTGTTTTTTTTTTTAATGCAGCTATTGCAAGCTAGTTTTCTTGTCTTAAGTCTCTGTGTTCCTCATGGCACTTTTTAACAAAGAGAAACATTAAGCTTAAATGAACATCTCCAGGTAGCCTAGCAACAGGATATGATTAATAATACCTTTCACCTAACTATATGCAGATAAATGTCTGAAAGTGAAAGCAAATTCAGAATTGGTTGGCCAGACCCTGGTAGTGCCGTGAGAGAGAAAAGGTAAAATGTGATAATATTGTGTGATCTTTGTTAAAAATACAAGGAGAGAAAATAATAGATATATTTAATGGGTTGGATCTGCCTTAAGGAGCAAAATACAGAGCAAAACAGCTTTTTATTTTTTTCTTTCTAACACTTAAAAGGTACACTAAGAGAAAGTCTGAATGCCCTTGCTTCTCATTACTGGTTATCATCACTAATTTACCAGCCATGTTTTTCATATGTGCGATCAGAAACAATCAGTAGTAATTACTAGGTCATCACAGCTAAAATGAAATGTAGTATAAATGAAATGTAGTATAATTTAATATACAGTTAATGGCTTTATAGTATCATGCCAGTGCTTGTAGACCTGGAATGGTTATTAGTGCTTGGTGCTGTACTTTAAAATGTATGTTTACTTATATGTACAGACACAAAACTTTGGATGTAGCATTAAGTTTATAATGAAAAATTTATAGCAGAGGAAAGGAGGAAGAGTTGCTATGGCCATTGTGTTAAATGGCAGTGCATTATTTAGCTTTCCATATTTTTTTAACAAAAAAGACCAATTCCTTCTTTTGTATGTGTGTATACACACACACATAATGTAAAATTAGAAATAGTTTTCATGTGCTCAGAATGTGTCAGCATCCGAGTTGGCCACATGCAATTCATTCCCATTTTATATTCATTCTGTATAAAGAAGGGACACTGTGGGAGTATGGTGAATATGAATTCATTTAAAGCTCATTTTGTAATAGTGGGAAATTGCTATTTGTATAGGAGTAAAATGGAGTAATACATTTATTTATATGCTGAATATAGAAGATCTAGTTATCTTGAGACAATCCCATGGACTGGCATAAAATCATAAACATTTGCCTTTAGAGAAGAAATAATGTATTACAATGCGGAAGCACAAATTTTTGTCCTGCACTACAAAACCTGCATAACCTGCTTTTTCTATTTTCAAATTACTTAATTATACCGATCGTGCACTATCTTCTGTGTGAAATCAGGAGAGCTGTTCTTTCCAGTTCATAGGATGGTATGTATTTGTATTTGCTGTTCAATGACACGGTGAACCTTTCCATCTGTTACAGAAGTTTTAGGGGAAATATTATGGAAAGTTAACTACTGATAGTACTCCTTGCAACTGTCTTGATGTATTTTTCATGGGCTAACATCCATCTGTAATCATTTCAGTCTTCACTTATTTTTTTCTTTACAAAGCTAAATTCTTTACTGTCTGGCAGGATTTTTTTTATTTTTTTTTTTATTTATTTTTTTTTTTTTACTGAAACAGGAGGAGAAGCTTTCCTGCATTTAATTGGGAATTTCCTTTTTTATTCGTATTTGGTAGCCTACTGTAAAAGCATGATCATCCTTTTGAATTAGGAAGCAGGTCTATTTATGAATTTCTGACTCTCAAAGATGTCGGTGTAGGTGTGTTGTGGTGTTTGAGAGATGTAGCAGGGGATCTCTGCCTCGTACCTCAGAGGGTTGCCCTAACTATTGTGAGCTGAAATGCCCTCCTACAACATGCCAGGACCCAGTATTTGTTATCTGTTAGAGCCAATAGTGTCCTCCACTGGAAAACTTTACTACTGTAAGGATTTCCCCCCAGAACCAGCTATGGTCTTACATAGTACTCTGTCCTCGATTAACCAGTGTTTCTTCTTTCACCTTTCAGTCTTCACCTGATTCATTCTGGGCCTCAGCCGATGCCAACATTTGTAGCCTGTCCTGCACCACTTGCTGCATTTCCTCCTCCCCCCTCTTGTGAACATGTCACTTGGCGGCTCTGCATCCATCACAGACAGGGCGTGATGGGACTGTTGTGGAAGAGTAGGTGTAATCACCTTGGGCTTGTCACCATCAGGGTTGCAGCTGATAACTGTCAATTTACATGACAGGACTAAATTACGGGACAAAAGGCTATTAAACGCTGCATTGCATCACTCCTTGTGTTTACTTGAATATGAAACTGAAAACGATTGATCCTTTCATCAGTTATCTACAGCTACCTATCACATAGTAGGCATTCATTTTCTTGCCTGATAGTCAGTGTAGCGCACTGTGGGCTGGCAGCACGCTGATCATGCAGACATAAAGTCAAATCCTGTGTTTTGCTTTCTTCATTTAAACAACACCCGAACCTGTCATTCTGAGGGGTTCTCTAGCATGTCTCTCTAGTATTAGTGGAAAGAATTCCTGATCAAGAAAAAAATATCATCCTTAATCTTCAAGTCTGAGACTCCTCTTTTTGAAATTACTGTAAGCTGTGGCACTAATTAACCTGAGATAAGATGATGACCTAATTTCTCTAGTTCTGTTGTATGAAATCTCTTTGGAAATCTGCTTGTAACCTAGCCTAACTGTGGTTATGCAAATGGCTTCTGTTACTTCTCTGAAATAGCATTCAACAAAGGCTGTCCACAGAACTAGTTTGACTTGTATCTCAGCTGATTATTTATTCTCAGAGAATTACAGCTTCTGCTTGTTGAAAGCTATTCATGTAGCTGTTTCCCAGCTATATTTACCTTCTAGATTGAGTTAGCTGTCTTTGCTTGGGTCTTCTGTCCTTAATTACACTTGTAGGATTTTGGTTGAAAACCACAAAACAAGAAAAGAGAGAAACTACAGTTCCCTTTTTGGACTGTATGTGTAGAGTCACTTTTTAAGGTCATGGAAGAGAGACATTTATATGGGGTATGTAAACTTAGATGAGATCAGAAGTGATTGTTTTCAGACAAACTTCATTTTCCAACCAGTCAATTTTAAAATGGAGTATTAGTAACAAAACAGCTGTATGCTACAATTTTACAAATGCATGAGATTTTGTTGTATAATTCAGTTCTGGAATATAATATGGTTATGCAGGAAAAACAATTCTGAAGTGAGAAATGACCAGTGTTGGGGGGAAGAGGGAAGGGAATAAAGCTTCACATCAAATAAAGCCAGATATGAAAATCTTCCCATGCAGTACTTTTCTGTGGCTCATAGTATTTGAAGAGGTGGATGCAATAGTTCTCAATGAAATAGTAATAAGGTTCTGTGTCCCCAGAGTAAATAGTAATGAAAGAGTAAGTGCATGTTTTTGTTTTTTTTTTTTTTGCATGTTACCTGTCTAAATTTTCAAATGTCATTTGTGACCTGTCTCAGTCCATCTTTTGTAACTCAGCTGAAACCCTGTATACGAACCTCTTTCTGAAAGTACTGTAAATCTTCCCTGAATTTGAGGCAAAAAGGTAAGTGTGTAATGCTGAATCTTCTTCTGGCTTTAATGTGAAGCATTGTTGTGGGTCTTGTTTCTTTCAGAATTCCAGGGGTTGAGGAAATCAGGTTCTCTGAAAAATGTAGAGGAAATGAGTATTTTTTTTTTTTTCATTTCCAGAGTGTGTGTCTTTTGCCCCCTCTGCTCTCTACTTCAGCTGCCAAAATGCGTTAGCATCCATCTCTGACTTGCACTGAAGTGCTTCATGCTTCCATCAGTAAAACAGGTGTCCCTGTGTTCCAGTTGTAAGTTTGACCGTTGTGGTACAGAACACCCTCAGGATCTTATGTTGTTGAGAATCTATTGCATCAGCTAGGAGATCCACTTTCTAAATCGCTTGTTACTGGGTAGCATGACTCCCACGTTCCTTGTGTCTCAAGTAGCAGGAGACAGAATTAGAGCAGCTTACCTCCTTAGTATCTTTCCAAGGGTCCCCTGTTTGGTAGTGTAACACTTACAATGCAATCATTAATCTTAATATTTTCATTGTTGTGGAGATCAGTGACATTCACACAAGTCTGAGCAAATCCATTTTATTCATTGAACCCCATTCAGCATATACATAGTGTTACTGTATGGCCTTGCAGAATTTTCAGTTTCCTAGGTGTCTGAAATGTTAAATATTTATTTCTTTTTCCTTGGACTAAGTAAAAGTGGCTTATTTAATAAAAGAAAGGGGGGAAAAAAAGGAGAGAAAGAGGAGGTAAATAGAGCGATTCGGATTGCTTCTGTGTGCAGTTCAGGCAGAACACCATTGTTTCTCTTTTTTCACATCAGCATTTGCTTAGTATTCCTTGATTTCAGCTGCAGCATGCTCCCTTTTTTGTGTGTGTATTTTTCTCTAGATCAGCCTGTCTTTATTAGAATCGTTTTTATTATGATTTTTTTATGTCTTAATATTGAGAGTCAGATCTCTTCTGACTTCATCTCTTCAGTCTTTCTTCTGTTCTCTCCTCAGCAGTGGTCATACATTTCTTTTGCTGAACACTTACAATCATTTGTTCTTGGTGCTGACAATCCATCTCTGGTTCAGACAATGTAACTGGCATATGACAACATCATCCTTCTGCTGCCAACTGAAGCTTTTTAAGTAGTTTCACATGTAGCTGAATTGGCAGATAAAAAATAATTATCTTTATTGTTCCTTGGCTGTTTGAGAAGCAGTAGCATGTTACCAAAGTATGATAATGGGGGGTTGGTGTTGTCCTGGGCTATTGGGTTGGGTGATATGGAGTTTTTAACAATGTGGGTTTTGTTTGGTTTGGTTTGTGTGTGTGTGTTTGTTTGTTTTGAGTGGTTGTTTTTTTGCTGGGGAAAGTTATTTTGACTCAAGGAGAATATGCTTAAGGAAAAAATGTGCTAGCTGTACTCAGTAAGTCTCATAGTCTAGTAGGACTTTCAAAATGACATAAAAATACAGTTCTCAGCTATCAGTCTTATTTGAGAGAGTAAAGATTGAGTGGACAAAGCTCACATATCTATTTAAAACAAACAGAGACCCCCATTTTTTCTGCTTTTGATCTTTTTTGGTGACTGAAGAACCTCTACTTGGTCTGCAATATATAACTTCTCAAATCATTTCTGATGTTTGCAGGTGCAGGGCAGGGGTTATGTGCTTATAAGCTTAGTAGTCAGGGAAGAGTATAAAAGGGAGGTCACACAAGAGGTCATCCTCCCAGGGAATGGCAAAACCAAATCTAAAGAACTCAACAACAAATGATAAAGAGAATAAGGGATATGAATGGGTTCTGGTCAAGAGGTATAACAGAAAAAGGCATGAGAAGAACTGGCTTGTGCAGAGTCAGGCATGGACCTCAGAGCTCAGTGTCAGCAGTGTTCTTGCCTCCTCCATCTGCAGGAGGTAGGACCTCAGAGCTAACAAATGAGGTTTGTGAATTGTTGTAGTTGATTTTTTCCTTCTATGAAACTTGTGCTTAGCTTGTGACACTTCAGTAGACCCTGAAGTCAAGAGGGACTTTTCATGTGATTAAAGTTAAAGGGAGTGCTGAAGTGCTCTGGTTGGTTGATTTGTGCTCCTTGCTGCAGAATTGAGTTTTAGCACATGCAATATAGTAAGGTCAGAAGAGGCAGATTTAAGAAGAAAATTTGCTACACCCTGTCTTCCATTTCTGGGCTTCTTTCCATGAACCTTATCCCCATGGTGCAGACATTTCTTTTCCCATAGCAGGGTCCATTTTTTGAGAGTGTTCTGTGACAAACTGCAAGAGTTAGTGAAATTGGAACCATAAAAAGACACCAAATGGTAGATGCACAGAGAAGTGGAGTAGAAGATTATTTTCCTCAGACTTAATAATGGAACCATAAGCAATAAGGCAAACAGGCTTAGAAAGGATAGATCTAGCCAGATTGCTTTTTTACTTTTTTGATAAGATTATGAAATAAGCAGATGAAAGGCAAGTGATATTATATGTGCATTTTAGTAAACCTTTTGATACCATCTCAGCAAAATATATATGAATAACTAATACATGTTAGCTTGGATAGAAACATGGGCATATGGACTTGAGAATAGTTGGAGGACCGCAAATAATGAGCGATGATGAATTGAGTCGGGATGAATTGTACTAATGAGACTCTGCAGGAGTCAGGATTTAAGCCCAAGTTTTAATCTTTAACATCTTTATTACAGCATCTCATCAGCATGCTGTATATACCCCCTCACCCTTGTCAAAAATGCCAGCAAGGCAGAGAAGTAAAATGTTGGCACCTACTGGGATTAGTCCTAGGCAGAGCACAAATTCAAGGATATATTGGAAGTACTCAGACCTCAGAAGTAAGAAGGCTAAATAACACTTCTTTTTTTTTTCCCCCAATTTATTTTAAGAAGAGAGAATGAACTTGCTATTAATGTTTATCGCCACAGAAAGCTGTAGTGAATAGTGGATTAAACAACTGAATGACAGAGGAGTAGCAGCAGCAGCATTCAGCTGGGTGCCAGGAATACTTAAATTGAAGGGAGTTCAGTTTTTTGTCAGAGATGTGTAGCATGTTATTGAACACCTTCCTAAAGAAAGTTACTTAACGCCTTGCTGCCGGAGACATCCCTTGTTGCAGTGGAAAAAAGCAACACAATGTGCCGAGTGATGGAAAGTAGTCTGCATTACTTCTGTCCCTGTAGTCTTCGCCTACAGACCTAGCCCCTAGACACATGGCTAACAGTATCCTATATAGCAAGTGCTACACAGCCCATACAGCCCTATCCTCCCTATCAGCTCTGATGCCAGTAGGTATGCCTGCCAGTAAGCACAGCACTGCCAGATGTTTGGTGGTCTTCTTGTGTCCACACCTACTTCCCTGAGGACTTGCAATTAAAGGGGGAAATGTTAGCATGCACTTAGCATTTTATACACATTGTCTGCAACACAGCAAAAGTGCTCAGCAGTGTTATTAGGAATGACCAGGAAACAGTTTAGGCTGAATAACTAGTACCGGAGCGCTGTTGCTCAGAGATGTTAACATTAATGAAGCGGAATGTTTATGATGATCCTATTCTAAATGCTATCAAAGCAAGCAGGGATGAATTAGGCCTGTTCATTTATTTATTTTTTTTTTCAGGATATTTTCAGCAAAATGTTTTTTTCTTGTTAAAATCAGCACTCCTGGAAGAACTTTTTTTTTTTCATTGACACGTTGTCACTGAGTATTGAAATAATTATTTCAATTTTTCTGGAACTTGTTTGTATCTTCAAAATATTATTAGGTAAATGCTAATAATTCACTTACAAATCATGTAGCGAGTGCATAACACAAGGTGAATGCATACTAGTGTGTTACAAGTGATTTAGAAAAAAAATAATACTGTGTAAATCTGTCAATGATACAATAATTAACATAGTGCTGATTTTTTTTTTTCCCCTACATAAATCTGCCCCTCTTGGATTGTAACAGAAGATTATCACTTGCACATAAATAAATGTGTACAACTGTAATTGATTTGTGAGGAAATAATGGAAAAGTGAAGTTAGCAATAAAATTTTTCTTAACATTTTCATAGAGGATATTGTGAAAAAAATTTTGACTTCTCAAATTTCAGTGCCTAGAAATGAGCTTATTTAAAGTTTCCTCTGTAAATGAAATGATTTATTTATCAACCAGCCCTGAAATGACTGTTTTAGTTAAGTGGGCATATAGAATATCTTGTCTATGCATTGGGAAATAAAAAAAAAAAAAAAAAAAAGACATAAAAGGAAATGGCAATAGCAATATTTTATCTTAAATTAAAGACAAAAAAAAAAAAATCGTGAGCCATTGTGGCAGAAATCTAAATTCCCTAAGCATCTTGAGAAAATTCTAGATATATTATTATAAAATTCATCAAACTAATTTTGCTATTCATTTCTTGTGGCAGTTGTAATATACATATCAGCCTAAATAGAAAATACTGTATACAGGCAGTAAGCAATTAATAGCGTTTCAATACTGAAAGTTTGGCAAACATGGTTAATAATTTTTCTTCAGTGAGGAAATGTTGCAGGTTCTTTCTGCCACTTCTTGTAATTAGGACTGTATGAGATGTAATTAAGCCCTATTATATATGTCTCACACTGCTGCTGCTTGTCTTCTTAAATCTAAATCTAAGCCAAAAGAAAAACAAACTGTTTTCTTGCATATCTTCTAGGTTGAGCTGGTTAATCATTTAAAACAAATGATTATGAAATTAATCAGATGTGAAAATACAGCTTTAGTTTTGTGTGTAGCTTGAATTTAGGGTGTGGGGGGAAGGAAGAAAATACAATTAGAATAGTAAAAGATGGGAATTGCATATAGATTATGCATCACTGTAATGCCACAAGGTAAATAAATAATTAGTTTGAAAGACTGGCAGACTGTGACAGCTATTTTGTATTCGGAGTATATGTGGTATTACTATACACATCTACAATTTCAGTTGTGAAACACGATTTGTTTGTGATAATTTACATTGGCATCATTAGAAGCTGTCGTTTGATAACTTTGTGATGCAAACAAAGTGATGTCTAATGCAGTAAATTAGCATGAACATTTAGTTTTATTTTTCACAGATATTAAGCCGGTTATCATCTACTGTTACACCAGCAGTAGTATAACTGATATGGTCCTGTTCTGTATCCAACCCTTGCATCTGTCTGAATTCGGTAGGAAATGACTACCGTGTCTTCTGAATTTGGTACTGCGTTGTGTTGCTTATGATGCCATTCAGCAAACAAAGCTCTGCCTTTCTGGTTTTTGAAGGGACTGAAGTATATATTAATGCATAGACTAGTTCTTCACCTCTCTAAGGCTGGAGAGGCTTCTGAATGAAATGCTATTCAAGATCAGCTGGAGTTCTAGCATACAACCACTGATGATCAGTGTTGACTGCCTGTCTTGAAGGTGCTTTGGAAAAAAATCTTCCATTTCAGTGTTAAGTAAAAAGAACTGGCTGGGTTTATTTTGGTCATGGCTATTAAGGTCAAAACATCCTAGAGAACAGTCCTCTTCGTTGAAATGTGAGCATATGCAATAACGTTTTACGTTAGTGCAGAGCTGAGCCTAGCTAAGGGCCACAGTCCTGAAAAGTATCATGGCCCATGTACATCTTTGCCCTGATCATCCTTTGGTCATCTGGAAGGTGCTTTTTTCCCTGGACACCCTTCTAGTAGCTCCTTCCTCATACAGAGACAGCATTGCCAACTCAACCCTACAAACTGCGCTCTCCCAGCTAACTAGGTGTCTCCGTGACTTGGATTGTGTGGTGATAACCAAGTCATTTGTCTGTCTTGCCCCATTTTCCCCAATACTAAATTGGCTTTGGAAATGATTGGTTTACCTGGCAGCCAGTTGACTTCCCTAAAGCAAGAGATTTTATTCATAAAAGAAATTTTCAACAGAAATCATGTAAATAAGATACACATAAGAGCCAGTCACCTGCCTTTCACAGGAAAATTAATTAACACATTAAATAATGCATGTCCTCATTGTAGACATCTCTGTTGGCTATGACAGAAAATCTGCCTTTGCTGGTGTCAGTATCCCCAGCCTCCACTGATCACTTGTTTCTGCGGTAACTGATCTCCTCCAACCATTTAGGCAGCAACACAGTCGCTAGCAAGCCCATGCAGCTGCATGTAACACTTCTTATGAAATTAATGCAGTAATCTTCAAATGTTCAGTGATTCCATTGCATCTGTCACATAGTGCCCCTAGCCACGCTGTATTGTAAGGGCTTAAAAATAATATTTAAAATGTGTATGTCAGAAAGCCACTAGATGTACAGACTTAGCATAATTCATTCCAAGCAATGAAATGAGGATATAGAATAGATCACGCAGTAAAATGGGAATAATCAGATCAGATTAGACCCTTGATACATAAAAGCATGAAGCTAAAAAACAAAACAAAACACAACAACAACAACAAAAAACACATCAACTAAGTATGATACTGAAAGATTATTTGAGGGTAATACTAAATACTGTTTTGTACATTCATATATAGTGAATATTTGCTTTAGCAATGGGCAAGCAGTTAAGATCATACAGATGAGCAAATACTTTAGATTATAATTAAGCTTCCATTGCAATCAGTTCACTTTTCTATTTTGTGCATTGTCTTTTTAAATGCCCATTAGTTAAAGAAATTGAAGAAAAGAAAGGAAGAGGTAAGATACAGTATTTTTTTCTAACCTGTAAGCGCTTTATCTTTTTCATGTCAGTGGTTTTTGTTTTGTTTTGTTTTCCTTGAATCCTGTAGGGGCATCCATCCTCAGCTCAACAGCCTTACCTCTGTCTGCAGTTTAGCCATTCTTATCTGGAACGGCTTTAGCCTGCATGCTTTTTCACATCCCCTTCTCACAACTCAGTGGTTTTCTCAGAAGTTTGAGCCAAGGTAACACAGATGTGTTGTTTCAGCTCTGGGCCTGGGATCATAGGCAGCTGGACCCCCAGGAAGAGGGTTACAGTTCTTATGGTAGGAAAAAACATCTTCTCAGGCTTCAATTCTCCTGTTGCTAAAATACAAGTAAACGCAGAGCCCTAGAGCAAGTCTGACAGAAATCTTTCTGACAGAATATTCTCCTTTGGAAAGAAATGCTGATCCAGTGTAACTGTAAAACTGCGTGTGGGAAACAAGGTTTCAAATGAATTTTCTATTTAAATTCATTTCTTTGGAGAACTGTGTTGACATTACTATTTTGACATCTTCTGAATAAAAGAATCCTTTTTTAGTTATTTTGAATTTGTCAGAGTCCACAGCCTAAGAAAAAGGCTAAAATGTTTTGAAATTATTTGAAAAAGTGCTCTTTAGTTATAAATCACTGTAATCTTAATCTCTTCCTGATTTGGAGGAGAACAGTTTGAAAAACCCAAAATATTTTCCCCCAATATGAAAAGTGTTTTCTACTCAGCTCTCAAGGCAACTGAAAAGTAGGAAGACTCTTGATAATATGTATTTGAAATACATGAAGAGGTCTAATCTGGATTTTTGTCTAGCAGGTGAGCGAAGATTTTGAGACAAAATTTTCTGCTTCCTCAAACAAGAAGGAGGAATCTATGTCTTGTATATGCAAACGCCAGGGCAAAGAGGCTCAGAAAGTGAGGTGTCTTTCTATTTCTTATGTTCTGTCCACCATCTTGTTTATTTGTTTTTGTTTTGTTTTGTTTTTGTTTTGTTTTGTTTGTTTGTTTTTAAATGGTTTGGGGTATTTATTCTGTTTTTACAAATTTAATTATGCTTTTGGGCTTAATTATATAAGGAAGAAGAAGAGAAAACTGGGTCACCATGAGTCTGTTTATCATACAAACACTAAATTTTTGGAAGAGGGAAATGGGCAGAAAGGATTGGCAGAGAGCTTAGGGATATGGTTTAGTGGGGACTGTTAGTGTTAGGTCAGAGGTTGTACTTGATGATCTTGAGGTCTCTTCTAACCTAGAAATTCTGTGATTCTGTGATTTGGACCTGGAGTCATGTCCTGCATTTCCCAGCCAGGTATTTGGGGTTGTCTGTGCTTTTCTGTGCTGTATGACTCAGCAAGGCCCATGGCCATAGGGGTCCATGATGGTATTTGCAAAAGGAACTGGATTGTCTATGGTAGGGCTCCTGATATGCAGGTGAAATCACTTAGCACAAGTCTAAATCTGCCATTCTTTCAGGCAAGAAGCAAAGCGTGTTTTGTTGAAACGGTCCTGTCATATTACCTTTCCCAGATAAACCCATATGGGTTATTGTTCCAGACATCAAAATCAATTAATTACATTTTTAGTCTCCAAAAGCTGAGAAGGTGCATACCTTTGGTGGACAAATACACTCATTTGACTTCTCCCAGAAGTGTTGCCAACCCAGCTAGAATCTAGGCAAGTTTGAAAACTGGTCTTGAAGGCCATCCTCATATTTTTGTAATCCATGTGCATTCATGGAGTCTACCTCTTAAGATGGAGATATTTTTCTGCTAATGCAATTTACTTTTTAACTATAGTTCAAGGAGTTTTGGTTGTGGTGTAATAAGAATATTTTACTGGAAAATTTTGCATTAAAGGTCAAGTGCTAGATAGAGTCAGTCTGAAAGAAACTGAGACCTTTTGCATTAGCATCAAGACAGTTTTTTACAGTAGCTTCTATGATCTTTGCACCATTTTTGAGGACAATTACTTGGAAAAGGCATTCAGTCCTGATATTAAGACATCAAATTTCTGATACTATTTCTACTCATGGCCCCAAAGTTATGCCTCAAGAAATGATGTGCTCAGACTAGCATCAGAGAACGTTGGTCAGAGTCTTGGTCCCATGCCACAAGGAGTCCCATGACTCTTTTGTGGTTGCTGCTCTATTAATAGAGTTCAGGAGGACACAGGCTGACCTGATGGTGGGAAGAGGCAGACCTATGGGCCCACACATCTCTTCATATGGTCTTGGCAGTTCAAACAGTCGTGCTTACCTGAACAGTCCCTCGGCCACAAAAGGCTCCACGTTTGACTAGATCAAAACCCTTACTGGGAAGCTCTAGGCAGGTCATATAGCCTCTCGTGTCTCAGTTGTGGTTTGTCAAGGATGGGTGCCACCCTGTGTCCTGCATCTTTTCCCTTAGACAAAACCAAGAAACCATTCAAACCAGGCCTGGATTTGACCCCATCAACATTCACTTATAAACTCTGTTACAAAATTGCTGAGACCATCTGATTTTTTGTTTTGTTTAGTGTTTTTTGTTTGTTTGTTTGTTTGTTTTTTGGAGGGGTGATGATTTAATATTTCCATTTCTTCTCACTAGAAGGAAGGAAAAATTTCTGTTGTTTTATTGTAATAGCTGTAATCCGGGCTTATAAAATACTGATCTCTGCCTCTAATGGCTAAAACGCACAATAGTTTATACACGTACTATAAGGTAACAAAGCTGAATATTTTTGTTAAAAACATGGCTCTGGAATATCAGATCTTGCAATGGATACCCCCTTGCTGATGTATTGCCCCTGGTATCACATTGGAGAAGGACCATCCTAAAACTCTTAACATTTGATGAATAATTTTTTTTTATCAGACTAATAAGAATGACAGAATTTTCCCCCCTCATCAAATTGACCTCTTTCTACTTTCTACTGCATCTAAATATAACTCCTCTTGCTTTTCTGAGTTAAATTATGCACAATTACAGCAAAACTGTTCAGAGTTTTGTCATGCATAGTAATTTCATGATTAGTACCTAAGATGCCTTCACACTTGGGTGTTTACAAGTTGATTAAATACTTTGGTTACCTACTTGGGTAGCAGTTTTTATAAACTTACAGGATTTGTGGGGGAGCGGGGTTCATGTTTCTTTCTAATAATCTCACAGTGCTGTAGGAAAGGTAAGAACATGGGAACCTTGGCTGCAATGATGAACCAGGGAACCAATGCAACCAGCAGCTTTTCTTCTCAGCTTTGAATATCTGACGCAGTATATCCCCCCTCGGTACCTGAAGTACTGTGCTCTGCAGTGGCTGGACTATAGCTGTGTTGGGCAATTCTGCTGCTCAGAGGTATCTATACCTTCTATGTATATAGAAGGTATAGGATTGAAAAGGAAGAGTGATACAGCAAAGAGGAAGCATCAGTGTTCGCTCATCTCCTGTTGCTGTGGGAGCTCTGGGGAGGCCATGGCTCTTCTTTTGTACCACAGCATGGGAAGGTCTGTGTTGGCAGGTAGGAGAGTTTAAAAGACCAGTGTGCTGGCACTTCTGAAATGTACTGCTTTATGAAAGTGCCATTTCTCTTAACTACAAAATCCAGAAGTGAAAGCCTGTTTTTAAAACTCCATCTTTTGCTTTCCTTAACAATGGCTACAATTCAGGCTTGAGAACTTCTTAGTCCTCTTGCCTACTGGTCCCAGCAGTTCCACGTGTTTGCTTTCTTAGGAAATTAGTGTCTCTCCTTCCCATGGAAATACGTAGTCATCACTGTTTAAAAAGGGAAAATACGTAAGAAATAAGTTGGTTTTGTTTGTTTGTTTGTTTGTTTGTTTGTTTTGGGGGGAGGGGGAGGAGTGGTGTGTAAATTGGGCTGATCTCAGCCTGTATGTGTGCTTCCATTTTCTTTTCAAAAACAAATAGCCTTTAAAGACTGAGGTTTTTTAAATTTCTCTTTCTTTCCGTAGAACAAATGTCCTTTCCAGTGCCTATGCAGGGCAGCATCAATATTCTGTACATTATTTCGTTTATGGATAGTTTACTATTACAGAGGGAAGTTCTCAAAGTGTTACTACTCCCCTTGCTGGTGTATGGTAGTAATGGCACTTCAATATTTGGCTTTCCAGCGGTAAACTGCTTGCTAGTTGAATAGATGAGAATGATTTTATGGAGATATAGAACAACATTTAAGAATAAAAGTTCCTGTCTCTTTTCTTATACCATGTGACTAATAAGTGAATAGAATGAATTTCACTTGTTTTGGGTTTTATGCACTCATGGACCTCAGGCATGTGTAAACTTGTCGGCATATTTTTCTTGTAGCTGAAACTATTTAAACAATGGCATGATAACTATTTTAGCTGGTTTGTTTTGCAGAACAATTTGTTCTTCTGAATGAAAAATTGAAAAGGTCTGTAGAAATCTTGGTAAATATTTACTGATATTGCTGTGTTAAGGGATAATAATAGTAATTAGTTTTCCAATACTTTAAAGAGGTTTGTTTTTATTTATTTATTTTAACATAGTACCAGTTTTTTCCTGGCCCCATTTGACTGATGTGGATTAACTATTACCGTGACCTCACTTTAAGGTAAACTCAATTTTATGACATGCAAATAGAAATGTCTATATGGTTGTTTTGCCTAGCTATGCAAACCATGAAAATAATAGTTTACAGAGGAGAGGTGGTATAATAGTTAGACTAGGTTTTTAGGGAAATGGATTTCATCAGGAACTTATTTATTTATTCATTTGAAATAACTTGCATAAAGGTAACAGAAACAGAGCAGCACTATGTTTCAGAAATTCATCTGCTACAGCCCAGAATAATGTTCTAGTCTTGGGTCTGGTGTTGTGCTGGAATAACTTGCATGTGATTTTATATAAGCAGGATGTAATTTGGTTGCTTGTTTGTCCAACAATAAAAGGCCATATGGGGTCAGACAGAAAATCTGCTGAGTAGAGTTATCTGGTCTCCAGCAGCTATTCAAAAGCAGGTTGCAAGGGAAGAATAGGGGAAAAAAAAAAAAAAAAAAAAGAAAGAAAGAAAGGTTGGAGGGGGGGCTTGTGGTCTTTTCCTCCAGTTCTTTCACATATATTGGAGGGCAAAAATGAAGAGCCCCTAAAGCAGGGCTATAGGAAAGGTGTGGATGGCTGTGCATATAACGCACACATTCTCTAGACAGCCGTATACCCCATACAGTGAATTGGCCTCTATACCATAAAACTTGGTCTTGCAGGGTGCTCATGTGTTTCCAAGGGGATCTTGTTTGTATTGGTTTGATTATTTCATTTCAAGGGGTGGATGTGTGTCAGGAGTAGAGCCCCAGTGAGTCACTGAAACAAGCCAGGAACAGGGAAATGCATTTTGTCCATGCTCATTTCTGCAAATAAAATCAATTCAAATGAAAACTGGAGTAATGGGGGACCTAGGTCAGGGACCTGTAATGACACTCTGACTTGTGAACACAGAGCCTGAGATGTAAGATCTGAATCTCAGCCCTTTCGTTTACGATATAATGATATAATCGATTTCCTTCAGGGTGCTTTGTCACCTTCAACATGGACTGTCCAAAGGCTGAGAGGTGTTCTAGCCACATAATGACTGTGGAGGTGCCTGGCAGGGAGCTTTAGTGGGTAAGAACAGATGAAGGTTTTTCAGATAACTTGCATTTGCCCAGTGTGAATGGGGTGGGGGGGTGTCTGTCACCCCTTCCTTCCACCCCAGCTGTCTGCCCTGTAAAGTGCACTGCTCTTGCTATGCTTCTTGCTTCAAGCAGTAGATTTCCCTCTGAGGACCATGCTGAAGCCCATTAGAGGGGGAGTCTGTTCTTTATGCCTGTTTAACAGCAGGAAGTACATTTTCAAGGCATACGGTTAAAATACAAGTTGAGACATTTTTATTGTTTGTTTTTTTTTTTTTTTTCCTTTTGTTTTTCCTTCTGTATGGCATACTGGAAAAAATATTTAGGATATCTGTGTCTGCAAATATTTCTGTTTGAATGGGCAATGTTGCCTCTTCTTTTAAAAAAGAATAACAAAAAAATAAACTTTTTTTTTGTTAATTAAACCCCCCAAGGCTAAATATGTGTAGTTGAAGGCACTATGGGATTGTAATCCCGAAACACAGAACTAATTTTCTTGTTTTACTTTTAAATTAGTTTTTTTTTCTGTTAACTAAAATTGAAATGTTTCAATTATGAATAATGCCAGGAAGAACTAGCACACTTGAGTGGGTTTAATGAATTGCGTGTGTTCTTGCTGCTTTGTGAGCGTGTGCATGGCAGTGGAGTTTCTGAGACCTGTCACTTAATATATACTGAAAAGCATGTTTTATTTATGATGTATTAATTTTAACTATCCCAGCTTTTTTGTTTTATGAGCAGGGTTTCTGTAGAGACCTAAGATCATTTTAATATGTTCAGAAGAAATTTCCACAGCCGCTGAATTGGAGAGCTTTATGTCTCATGAAAGTGTAAGAGTAGCATGTTTCTTGTCTGCTTTTATTAGCTTTAAGAAGGCACTGGATTTTTCTGGCATGATTGAAAAAATACTAAAGAGTGTTTTATTCCTTTCTCTGAATAGGCAGCTAGTCTGCATTTATAGTCCATGGTATTATATGTCTACACTATCCATATTAGGCAGTGTCAAATATGAACAAATAACAATGTAAGCACTCTGAGAATAAAAGAAATAAAACTTGAGAATAGGTACTAACGATAAAAACATTCTCTTTTTTTTTGATGGAAATGTAAAAGGTTAAATTGTAATTTGGATCATCGTAGAACTGGTTTCTGTTGTTTTTAAGTAATCAAAATTTCCTCAGGAGTTTTGAACTTGCTTCAGTACATTTCTATGTTGTCTGCATTTGAAAAATCTGTCTCTTTTGCCATGTCTTTTTTGCTTTATGGGCTGTTCTTTATATTCTGTAAAAAATGCTTACTAAAAGGCTGTATTTTAAGACTGCAATTTAATGTTCCAGAGGAAAATAGGAGTATTTTTTGACTAAAACCCCAATATTACAGTAACTTGTGAGCACACAGAACTGCTTTTGTAGCTAACATCACTGATTATGAATGCAAAGACAGTGAGTGCAGCAAACCAAATTAATGTGGTAAGGTTATTACTTCATTAGGAAAAAAAACCAAACAAACAAAAGAAAAACAACAAACAAACAAAAACAGAAAAATGTATTTCATGTTCATTAAGTGTGAAGGGGGAAAAAAACTGCTTTCACAGAAGTTACATCCTCTTAAAAATTAAAAAATAAAAAAGCATACCAGAAAACAGTATTACGTAAAGTAGTTTTGTTGGTGATCTGTTCAAAAATTGCCCAGAGCTGTTTTACAAAGTGAAGTGTAATTGTTGCTGTGAGATTCTCCACATAAATAAATAAAAATAAAAATAAAAAGCCACCAAAGGCTACATTTGATAAAATGTGAGAATTCCTATTTACAAAACAGCAATGAATAGCTTTGAAGCAGCATCTCCAGATC
This sequence comes from Aythya fuligula, assembly GCF_009819795.1. Lineage (NCBI taxonomy): Eukaryota > Metazoa > Chordata > Aves > Anseriformes > Anatidae > Aythya > Aythya fuligula. Next base: position 117,184,867 of record NC_045560.1, read on the forward strand.
TGGTCACCTGTGCATATGGAGTGTGCATGCTGTGTGTATATGTGTGTGTGCACCCAGTTTTAATTCTGTATTAGGAACAGTTTGTGAACCTTCAGCTTTCACCTTAATGGGTAACAGTACAAAATAAAGCCAATGGTGTGCACACCTTGCAGACATCTTTACTCCACATGTGAGTGGCTGTTACAGGGAAACTTTCCCTCAGGGGTCTGTCGTGGGACCAGTGCTGTTTAATATCCTTATCAATGATGTAGACAATGGGATTGAGCGCACCCTTAGCAAGTTTGCAGATGACACCAAGCTGAGTGGTGCAGTTGATGCAACAAAAGGAAAGATGTCATCCAAAGGGACCTGGACAAGCTTGAGAAGTGGGCCCATGTGAACCACACGAGGTTCAATGAATCCAAGTGCAATGTGTGAAACCTAGGTTGGGGCAATCTCAGGCATGAGCACAGACTGGGAGAAGAACTCATCAAGAGCAGCCCTGCAGAGAATGGAAAGCTTGGTAGATGGAAAGCTTGACGTGAGCCAGCAGTGTGTGCTTGCAGCCCAGAAGGCCAACTGCATCCTGGGCTGCATCAACAGACGGGTGGCCAGCAGGGTGAGGGAGGTGATTGTCCCCCTCAACTCTTCCCTTGTGAGGCCCCACCTGGACTGCTGCGTCCAGCTCTGGGGCCCCCAGCACAAGAAGGACGTGGGGCTGTTAGAGCAGGTCCAGAGGAGGGCTGCAAAGCTGATCGGAGGACTGGAGCACCTCTCCTGTGAAGAAAGGCTGAGAGAGCCTGGGTTGTTCAGCCTGGAGAAGAGAAGGCTCCAGGAAGACCTCATTGCAGCTTTTCAATACTGAAAGGGAGCTTATAAAAAAGATGCAGAACAATTTTTTTGCTTGGGACTTTGAGCAACCTTGTCTAGTGGGTGGCATCCCTGCCCATGGCAGGGGGTAGGACCTGTGTGATCTTTAAGGTCCCTTCCAACCCAAGGCATTCTATGATTCTGTGATTCTATGACTGGTCTGAGGTGGGCTTGACCATTTGGTGTGATATTTTTTGAGAGGAACACATTGCAGGGCTAGCTCAGAGTTAATTCTTCTTTCTACTTATGCAGAATCACCACGCAGTGACAGACAGCTCTTAGAAGTGTATCAGTTCATTGGCTATTGTAATTTAACTCACCACTTTTTTGAGTAATAGGAATACATTGAGTTACAGGAATTACATTGGCTTTGATGTTACCTGTGCAAGAAAAGACTAATTGAAGCATTTGGAATTATGTTTTGAATGAATAAGTCTGCTTTTAAGCTAACAATTTTGTTTGTTTATTTATTTATGAGATAGTGTATGCTTGACTGTTTTGCTTCGTTTTCTTTAAAAAGCAATGTTTGAGATACTGATTATCGGAACTATGCAAGGCTTGGAAGTGTCTGTGAAGTTATTCGTAATTGGACATTGTCACTAGGGGGCAGTTAGTCACACAAAATTAGCTGTAGGTGTTTGGTTTTGCTTTTGTTTTGTAAAAGTTTCTTCAAAATATCTTTTAAAAAAATCTGTTGATTTTTGTACCGATTGAAGAGTACGAACATATAAATATCTGCTAACAGAAGAGTTTCAGGACAGTGATCTGCAGTTAAACGTTTCCTCTGGGATTGGGGATAAAGGGTAAGGCAAAGGAGAGGCTACAGTGTGCAGGATTTAGCACGTAATACACTCAGGCTAAAAATATACTAAAAGGCTGCTCAATTAGTATTAATTTAATTAATAAAAAACGAAGTGGAGCAAATGATCGTATTTAGCAGCAGGAGAGAAAATAATCACAAACACAGTTACATTTCTTTTGAGTACTAAAATCTCTCTGCTATAGTTTTAAAAAGGCAAAACCTCCTTTTGTTGAAAACAAACAAAAAAATACACAGAGCCTCTACTCACACATACCCATCAGGAAACACCTAGGACGCCCACTGGAGTGCATGAGGGCTTAAAATACTTGGTGCTTCGTGGTATGTCACATCTAGATTCACTGTGTGTCGGTGGTTTGTGTTGTTGGACCCCACTCTACCCCAGTCGGCTTCTGATGGGATGGTTAATATGCACTTGATGGGATGGTTAATATGCACTGGAGGCACATTGGCAGCTCCCTGTATACAAGTAAGTTGGCTTTGTGCCAATAAATACTATGTTTTGCCTACCAGCTGCATGCCATGCCTGTGAGAATTTGCCACAGGACTTCTTTTCTCTGTACCCCTCTGATGGATAAACAATCACAGAGGGCTGGAAAAGTGCTCCAAGGGGTGTCCCAAGCCTGTGGCTTTGCTGTAGTCTCTCCTGGCTGTTACTGCCAATCACAGAGAATGAAGAAGGCACTCAGGGACCCTATCTGCCAGGCCAATGTAATGCTAAGGCGTGCAGAATGCAAGTATTAGCTTACACATGCTTTCAACGGGCACAGCACGCAGTCGTGTTGCTGTGCTTCTGTGTTGTAGGGCTTGTTTGTCAGTGTTGTGCTCAGCTCCTCGCCAAAGCTTGCTATAGAAGGCCTTGGTCTGGTGTTACCTGTTTTTATTTTAGGTGCTGTTGGCAGTCTGACAAGTTAAGTTGTCAAATGTGTCTGCTGTAGTGAGAGAGGTGTCAGGGGTGAATGAATATGCCATATATGTGAACCTGAATGAGACCAGGAGCAGGAGGGGACAGTAATGCCAGACCACTGGTGACAGAGCTCTGGGAAGGGGGAGAAGCAGTGACAAGGACCTACCATGCTGGCAGCATGATTTATTTATGTATTTTAAGCTGCATTGCCTCAAATGAAGTCTTTAGAAACATCTTTACAACAAAGCTTTGAAATTCAGATGGTTTCAGAAATAGGTAGCTAAATGTCTATGTGGGCAATTATATTTCCTGTATGTCCTGTATTCTTTGAGGGAATGCTACTGTATTACATTGTGGAAGACCTGCAGGTGGGATATTAATGTTCCATCAGATAGGAAAGATGCAGGGAATCATGACAATGTATTTTAGAACCATTGCTTATGATTAAGGGACATGCATACCCAAAGCTACTGCATTGCCTTTGCATCTGTGGACTTGTGATCGGGTCTTTCAGCAGGGGTTTTGTCCCTCCACAATTAGACATGCTCAACTTTCTATTCTGTAGTTCAGAGGGAAGCAGCATGAGAATCCAGAGGTTAGTGCATATAATAATAAAAAGTGAGAAAATAAATATGCTGTGGATTCTTTATAGCTAAGGAAATTCAAACAATTTATCTTTAGCACAATTTGGAATTAAAAATGCAAATCAGACATGATAACTGTGGATTATTGTAATATTGCTTAGGCTGGGTGATAAGTCAAGGCTACTGAGGCAAACTTTTCCTGGAACTCCATTCATGGTGCTGGCTATCTACTCATTAAAACTTTGTCTTTTATGGTTCAGTCTTATCTGTGCAGGCATCAGGATCTGCCCATCTGTAGTATGTGCCGGGTGCTTGGATGGCCCACGTAAGTGTTTCCGTGCTGGGATTGTATTACAGGACCAGGATTTATGGGCTGAAATTCCTTTTTCTCTGTGTGTCATGATGAACTTCACTGCAGCATACCTCCTGCTGCATTTCCTGGAAAGATAAGGTGGACACCTGAATTCACAGTTCCAATGATTGAATGTTATTAAGGGAAGCTGAAAATTAGGTTTCGTAAAATATCTGCACCACTTGTAATGGCATTCCCTTGTGTAGCTTGCAGCCTAGAAGGGAATAGCACTTCTGATTCCAGTAATTTACAAAATAGATTATGACCAGCTTAATTGTGAGGCTGAGAGAATTTCAAAAAATTAGAAAGTGAAGTTCTGTGTGCTTTTTTACTTCTCATGCATTTTAAGCAAAGCAGGTAGAGGGCACTAGGTGCTAACATTCGGGCTATCTGTTCCATTGTACTGGTTGTGGGCAAATCACTTTGCTGGTCTTCAGCTGTGATTGTAGGTAGCCAGATTTTTACATTGGAGTAACCTGGGAGCACTCACACAATCTATTAAAACAACTCAGCAGTTGGAGTTGTAACATCTTAAACTACTAAAAGTAGGCCTCCTGCTAGGACTTAGAGGCAGTGTGAGAATACTACAGACATTGATTCAGGGGTTGTCCGTGCAGGTGAAGTTTAGAACTGACACCTGGCTTTGACAGCTGAGACATGTATTGTTTTGTGTGGATTTTGTTTTTCATTTTGAAAATAAATGAAGAGAGAGGCATTATTTGCCATGAAAATGAAACTCTAGAGGAAGAGAGAATTCATCCTGTAGAAGGAGGAAAGCCATAGGAGCTGTACTGTATGAACAAAGCTTAATTAAAATATTAATTAAATTAATAAATTAAAAATATATAGTATTTAATCAATGCAGTATAATTAGAGGCAGTGTTTAAGAGTTGTTATGATGACTGTGGGGCTATTTGTATTCTTTAAATGGATGTCTGTTTTATGAACAAAAATCTGAACAGCTCAGTTTGTTTGTTTTTTTTTTAAAAAAAAGTCTCATGTTTTTCCCTAGTGATTTTTGTTGAGTTCCAGGGGAGCAGAACCCCAAAAGCCAACAAATTGACAGGTGGTAAATATATATATATATATATATATATATATATATTCATTCATATACACATTCTTGTAATGCCTCCTAAACACATGATGTTGCCAGTGTGTGACCTAGGAGAATGGTCTGGTGTTAGCAAGTGGCTAAGGGTGCTGCAGTTCAACCCCCTGCTCTCAATACACTTTCTGTGTAACTCTGGAAGTCTGTTTATTGCTAAGCTTTGCACACAGAGCATAATACTTTTAATATTCAGTTAGTCTTTCTTTCCTTTTCCTTGGAAATTCATTTAAACACTCAGCTCAGTGAGAGAGGTCAACACCACCCTATGTGAGGAGAGCCTGGTGGTAGGGCATTCCCCCATAGCAGGAGGCCATCACTGTGCCCCTTCCAAAAAGGAAGGATTTTCATGCTCTTCCATGTTTAAGGTCTCCCATGTGTGCTTTAATAACAAAACTGTAGGATAAAAAAAGGGCCTTGTGCTGAGATCTTGGTACCTGAAAGCAGAACAAGTAGAGAAGGAATATTTTGTTTGTGGCACCTAGAGGAACTTTGGTATTTCCAGGCTGCTTCACTGCTCAGCACTGCCAGAGTTTAGGCATAGTCAATGGGCTTTACCTGCCCAGGGATCAAGAACTGAGAGTGATTTCACTTGTTGTCTGGTGCACCCCACTATTGAGAGCTGTATGAGATACGAACCTGACTTCACTTGTGTCTTGCCTGCCTGCCACCACCTGGGCATGTCACTAAGATGTGTTGGACTTGCCAGCTGAAGGTCTCCAAATGCTGAAGTAGTTGAAACTGGTGCCTTTTTTTTTTTTTTTTTTTTGTATTATTTGATTTTTTGTCTTGTGTTGTTGCACATAAAAACAGCAATACTAGGTCAGACCTGGTCTCTGTCTTGCTCAATATCCTGACAGCAGTGAAACCTCCTCACATTACTTTCCCAAACTCCAGCAGTTTGTGTTTCAGGGACTTCCTGTGCCAGAGGTGGTTTCTGTTTGCTTATCAGCCCCCAAAGGATTTCCCGTCTCTCAGCTTGTTCAGTTGTCCCCTGAATCCATGTAAAGTTTTAGCAGCCGTAACATCCCCTGGCGAAGAGTTCCCAAGTTTCCTTTCCCAGTTGCGTGGAGAGCTGCTTCCTCATGTTTGTTTTGAACCTGCCATCTGCCTGCTTCATCCGATGCCCCTGGCCTTGTGTTAGAAGAGGCAGCGAACAGTCAGTTCTGATTCACCCCTTCCATGTCACTTATGATTTTGTAGATCTCTATCATATCTCCTCTGGATCATTGCTTTTCCAGGTTTCATAGTGTTGCTCCTTGTAAGCCACTCTATGCTTTCAGTCCACCATCTTACCCCCTTTCATTCTATGCCATTCCTGTCTCATCATTCACATGAGTTGAAGGATCAGAATTGCATGTAATATTTAAGACGTGGGTATGTGTATACAGTAACACAACAGTTCCTTTGTTTTTCCAGTAGTCTTCAATTTGCTTTCTCTAGCTTGTGAGCACATAGCTGGCATTTGTGTAGTTTAGCCACCCCAGTATCTCTATCCTAAGTAGCAAAGAGTCCTGAACTCAGTTCATCATCCATCACTCTTTAAAGTAAAAATGTTTTTCTCTGCTTTGCATCAATTTGCAGAAATTGCACTTCACATGTCACTGGATTAGTTACTTACTCTTGTCCAAAGTTCTTTAGCCTCTGTCATTTCTACACCTTGCTCAGGTGTAAAAATAGTATCAGCAACAGCTGTGGTCATCTCCCTGTGCAGTCCCTTTCTTGTGTGATTTTTAAGAACATACTGAACATCTCTGGTCCTTTCTCAGCCTCCTGCCGGATTCTGCTTCTGACTTTCTTCCACAGTGAGAAATGACCATTAATTCCTATGCTTTGTTTGCTATCTTTTAAATATTTTCCAAATTCATGCAAAGATATTCTCTCTAATTCTGTGCCTGTTAGGTTACCTTAAAAAGTCTTGTGTGAGAGATTATCAAATACCTTTTGGAAATCCAAATAGACAGTGTGTCTGAGTAGAGGAGGAAAAAAAAAAAAAAAAAAAAAAAAAGAGTCCCATACAATGCAAGCCCTGAAGGAAAATAACAGGCAGACAAGAGACTTGTTATTGTTGCTCATCTGAACTGTTCAGTCATTTGTGACAAATATTGGTATTCTGGTGCTGATGGTTCAGTAGCAGCTGAACAGATGAGGGCTCTGAGGATTTGGATTTACAGCAGGTTTATGCGGATCCACATGTGAGCTTCCTCAGAAGGGGACTTCTCCTTGCCCCCTCTGTCATCCCCAGCCATGCGTCTCCATCCATACAGCCCATGTGGCTTTTCTGAACTGATGTGATCAAAAATCAGCCTATTAAGTAAGATGAGGATTTTTAGCTGATTTGGGTCTGTGATATGTCTTCACCACACAATGCAAGGCCACTAGTACTGTCGTAACGGAGGAGGAAAAGCACGTCACTGTAGCAAAAGTGCTCTCCATTTTTGCCAGGCTTGAAGCAGTTTAGACCAGTCATGAAACCAAACACTAAGAAAAGTTGTGGGTCTGTAGTTTGTCTCAAGGGGTAATTTTACTAAGATAATTTGTATATTGAATATTAGGAGATGGTTGTGTGATGCTGTTTGGTTTTGCTTTTCCAGCAAAGAACTTGGCATTAATGGAATTTATCCCAGTTTCCATTATTGCAGTGACAGACTGTTGTAATTTTTACTGTATTGGACTTGACTTTCAGGCTATGTAGTAGGAACCGTAGGTGTCTGTATTTTTTTCTGTGATTCTGGGAGATGATTGTCTGTAACCAAGGGGGCAAAAAATGTGGACTGTTGAAAGTACAGACGTTACTGATATGTTTGTATGAACAGAAGAAATCTGAAACTCTGAGTTGTTTGCAGCTCTGCTGTTTCAGAGTCTCCACCTATATACCTAATTAACTATCTATTTAAAAATGCTGCTCACTCCTTTCACTCCCTACCAGCAACATAAGGACACAAAATTAATTTTTCTGAAGATTTGTTCCTCATTATACCTACAATACTTGCACCTAGCCTTTATACTGTAAACAATCCAAAGTATACAAATCACTTTAATTATAGCAGAAGGTCAATATGTTTGTGACGCCCAAAAGTTATTGGGGTGTGTGTGGAATGCTCAGTTATCACATTTTCTTTTTTAAATCCCTTACAAGGCATGAAATATAGTCCTATAAAATTGGATATTTTACTATTCACAAACTATTTAAGTAATATCAATTGGAGTGGCTTTAGTCCAATATACTTTCTGATCTGAAGAGAATTTTTCCATGTTGCCATTGTATTTCTATTCACATTATTTAATTAGATTTTATATTAAAAAAAAATCAGTTATTAAAAAAAAAAAATAATAATAATAGGCTAAATAGAAATATGCCTTTTTTCCTTAATCTGTGGAAATACAGGAAGACCTTTCCCCTGCAGTTAGCAGTAAGCCAATAGTATGTTAAGTTTTGTTGATAATCAGACACAATATTGACTGAGTTCCCCTGCCAGAAGGAAAGAGAAATGTCTCATCCTGAGTGCTCAGTTCAGTAGAAAGTAGTAATTTACATGTGAATAATGGTACCATATTATGAATATGTCACTTAGCACTTGCTGAAGCTTCTTTGGTCAGTAATTCACATTGCTGATTCATGTCAGGCACACAGGAATTTTTTTTTTTAATGCCTGGAAAAGAATACAGTTCACTGGGGAGATGTGAAATATGTAAAAGTGGTGAGCTTTTTCATTCATAAAAATATATTTTAATTTAATTACTTAGGAATTCTGAAAGAGTTCTTTACACTTTCTTGCCCTTGCAGAAGATGCATTAATCTTGCCCTCAGTTTGGGGTACTGTCACTGCTGTCAGTAATAATGCATACCCATGGTCTGCAAACCAGAACTGCGTAGACTTGTCTCTTAAATTAGTCCGTCAGCCATTGTGATTTTAGTTGTAAAATTCTACTTCCCCTTATTATGCACGTTACATCCTACAGTGACAAATGGGAAGATTACTTAATTTGTTTTCTGAGAGCTGCTATGTAAATAGTATGCTGTATGGTCATGTTCTTCTCGTAGGTCTCCATAAAACTGCACCTGCACATTTTATAGTTGCAAATTGTACCACGGTATTAGCTTTTGTGTGCGTACATATGGTCCTTTGCAAGCAGCAGAGGACAGAGAAATATTTTGGGGGGACAGAGAATACATGTGTGTGCAAAAGCTGCAGATGTGGTTTTAAAGCCCACCTGAGAGTTTACCTTCTGTGTGTGAAAAAGGTGCACTCTACCTAAGAACAACTCCTTAGCCTCTGCCTGAGTGATCAAATTGATACACTGCATCATTTAGGCTGTCGCCGTTGGGGTACCTCACAGTTTCTGGGCACTGGATGCTACCTTACTGCTGTTATTTTTAGTCTCTGTTTAATTAAAAGAAAACATCTAACCATGTTTTCGGTGGCATATGTGAGATCAGTTTTCATAATTATTTCTCCACCTGAACTCGATTCATCACCCCTGCCTCTTCCCACTTTTGAGCACTGCCAATACCAGAGTTGGCACAGCAAGGATGGTACCTAGAGGGAGTAACAGTGGAGATTTCTAAAGTAAGCAAAAGCCTCCTGCCAAAGCAGAGTATGGTGCTGTTTGTAAGGCTTGGAGCATCAGGGTGTTTCACCTGCAGGAAAGGAGGTGGTTGCAATTAGTGTACATGCAATATACGCTCAGTTGCTACTTGGCTGGAGAAAGTTAGTGGTTGGGCATATTACAAGCTCGAGCTGCAGGTTTGTCTTTAAAGATATTAAGCATACAAGGTTTTGGTTTGTTTGTTTTTCAAAAGCCAAATTATGGCTTAATGTAGCAGTATTATATTCTTTGCAGACTGGGCATCAGAGTTGATTTTGGATTATTCATCTCATAAGATTCTGATTAAATAGCTCTCTCATGTGAATTTTCTTTGACTTCTATGCATAGATTATTATATAACTTTTTTTCCTAGTCCACTCTCATTCCAATATGGAGGATACAGTTTGAATTGTCATGTTTGAAGAACATATTCAAAGAACATGGCTGAAATGTTTTTTATATGTCTGAGGAGATTTTCCTGTTAAGGTTTGCTTGTACATCAATATGGGCTCTTCTTTCAAGGAACTCCTTAAAATATTACCCGTTCACTATCTTTAAAAATAAAAATAAAATAATAATAATAATAATAATAAAAAAAAAAAAAACCTAAAGCTATCTATGAAGAAAGACAGGTATAGCTGTTTAATTTAGCTCTGAACTCTAATGTGAACCTGAGAATCTTCTTTCTAGCAATAATAACTGAGCTTGCATGATCTTTTCAAAGGATGGAGAAACTGTGGGAAGAGGAGGTTTTACAGTGCTCTAGTCACCAAGAGTTGACTCAAATTACAATAAGAAAATAAGTAGTCTTACTTGGTAATATAACTTTATTTGGTAACATTTCAGTAATGTAGTCACAAATGGCAAGCGTTAGAACTGTGTATTCTCATAATAGTTCACATATCAGAAATCAACTACTTTGATTAAGCAGTGTTGTCAAACTATCCAAATCCATTTGAGAACCAAATCTGCAGCAGTGGTTGAGCTTCCCACCCTCCTCTCTCCCCAACTTCTTATGACTAGCACAAACCTGAACCTGTGTGCCTCTTGGATTCGTATTATATTCTCAGTCATAGGTGACCTTTAACAAATGGCTTCCTATAACTATAGCTGAATTCAAGCTCTAGAGTTGGTCGTGAAAGGTCATATTATAGTTATACAAAACGTAGATAAATTTGTACTCATTGCAGCTCACTGATTGCTGCAGGTTTTTGTTTTGAATCTGACCAATCTAAATGCAGAGCTGTGTATAAGGAAAGGTTATATTTGAGCTTTGTTTCTTTTCTCTTTTCTCCTCCTAATTTTCTCTCACTATACAATTATCCTGTAGATAATTTTTTAGTTTTCCAGTTGTTAAGGTTCTATTTCGAAGGGCTATTTCACCTTTTCCTCCATCCCCACCCCCCTCTTTCTTCAGTCATGGATTAATTGCAAATTCTCATGCATGTAACCTTCCTTACAAATGTGAGCACTGTCTCTCTGTAAGTGTTGCATTCTCATTGGGGAATATTTTGCTTTGAAATTGAATAATTTCAGTGAAGTTATTTAAGGCCAATGTGCTAAGAGCGTGCCTTAGAGTGGCATATTTAGACCTTAAACAAAGAAACATGGCAGATTCAAAGTACAGTTTGTTTATGTAGGCATAACTCAGAATGAGTAGTAAATTGAAAGAATATTTGCTCTCATCACCACTGGTCACTTCCTGGCCTTATGTTGTATAGACAATTCATCTTTTTTATTTCTGAAATACAGAAACTGTAGACTAAAGCTTCCCATGGAGACTTTGCTGTGGGACTCTACTTTGTAATTAGTGCCAAGAAGCTGGATTTTTCTACCCCTGTTTGGGCTTGCTGCATGCTTGTCTTTCATGCCACTGCTTCTGATTCAGACGAGAGAAGCTTTGTAGCTCTGATGTTTGTGGTGCAATGATCCTAGCAGGTGAGTCAAAAAAAAAAAAAAAAAAAAAAGAAAAGAAAAGAAGAAAAAAAAGAGGCTCTGTGTGCATAACTATGTCGAACTTTGTGTGCTGCTTGCCTTTGGTACTGGTGCCTTCATCTTCATATACGATTTCCAGACCATTCTAATTAAGATTGGATGGGCATGGTATGCTTCACATCTGGACTTTCACTCATTTTCACTACAAGTGAGAGACCAGCAGCTGACCTTCTCTAATGTATGCCACACTGAACGTCATGAGTCCATATGGCTTTGCCTCAAAATAGTTAATTTGACTAAAATTTTCAACTGTGGTCACATTCCTTGTCTGGGTGGGGACAACCATATGTTCTTAATGTGAACAGAAACCAAGCAGGAACCAAAACCAAATCCAAACTCCTGCAATGTTTTAGCCCTACTGTCAGTGCAATGCAAAGCTTCAACTGCCTAAGGCTATACCAGGATACGTTAAAGATGCAGCAGTATGTCCATGGCTCTATTTCTGCATGGGGTCCATGAGTATGCACACGCATGCACTAGTTACTCTTCATGGTCATGGTCTTTTCCTTCATGACAGCTCTTAGATTGGTTCTGGCATAGTGAATGCCAGATAGTTTCCCTTCAGTGGAAAGAAGTCAAGGGCAACTATCTCTCATTTAGCACACACAAAAAAAAAAGAGCCTTAACATAGGAAGCTGCAGTGGACCAGCTGACGGGTGGAAACAGATTATTTTGTGTCAAAGCCCAGAAACCCACTTAGTGGAAGATGATCGCATAAGCAATTGAGCTCAACAGTGGAGTGTAGTTAGAGAGACATTTTAACAGATGGTGATCTATGCTCTAAATGATCACTATATAAAGCACTATACATACCTAGCAATATGAAAGTGGAGGCTGGTGGTCCATCTGATTGAAAAAGCAATGAAAATGAAAAAGCGATGGCCCGTGCAGTATGAGAACTGAGGCAGTTTCTACCTGTCATTTGGAACACTCTGTGATGGAGTTTGAGGAAATGCATCTGCTAAGCCATAAGTAACTGATTTTGTCTGCCTAATTGCAGATGAGTAAGATTCCGTAGTTTGCTCCATTTGGTTCCTTAGGAGAACAGGAATCGGAAAACCTTGTGAAGTAGTTAGATAAAAAAGAAAGCATTTCAAAGCAGTTGCATAATGAGCTGTAAAACAAAATTGAAACAAACTATTCTTGTTGCTGGATACAGGATGAATGCCAAATAGGCATTCAAAATAAATATACTACATTGAGCTGGAAACCGTCCAAAGCATGATATCAATATCATGTTGATCTTAAAACCAAATACATCGTCTGGCATGTTTCCATTATCTCAAATCTTCCATCCTTAAAGGAACAAGGTGACAAACCTTTACTTTCCATTTTCCCAGAAATACAAAGCAACAAATTAGGAGAAAACTGCTAGACAGGCCTGCCTACTAATTGTTTTAGTGGAAGTACTGGCAATTCGTTATTATTTGAAAATATTTGTCAGTGCTGATGAGGTAAAACGCCAGATTTTTAACTTATTTTCTGATGTTTCCTTGCCATAAGTACAGATATACAGTGTTTGTCAGTGCAGAATCAGGCCCAAGAATATATTTATATTGCACCCTTCCATCTTTTCTTATGCACAGAATTAATGAATGAAGGTCCTCAATCCTATTAAAATTAATGTTTCTTTATCAGACCAGGAACTTTTTTTTTTTTTGGGTGGGGGTTTCTCTTTGTTTTGAATTTGTTAGGTGGAAACTGAACGGTGTATTTTAATCAACACAAGACTTTTGACTACTGGAACTTGCGTAAATGTTTAGTTTCCCAGGGTCCTTTGAACCTCCAAGAGAACAGTTCTGCATCCTTATTAGAGACTGACAATTAAAGGTCTGTTTTCATATCAAAAGTAATCATGAAAAATTAACTGGGGAGACTTTGGAATGCTGTGAGAATTTCAGTGTTTTGAGATGGCCAACTTTCCTTCATTTGCTTCAATCAGTATCAACTTGAGTTTCTTTTTATGTTTCCTACTGCCAGGGCAACTTATGAGTTGGCATTGTGACAGCTGAGGATTATGCAATACCATGAAGATGTGATTAATACATTTTAGGCCACCGTAATCATATTCAGTTGCATAATTATCACAGAGGTGCAAAAATAATCAAAACTAGGTTTTGAAGGCAATGCTGTAAGTTTTGGTTTTCCAAATTCCATATTAGGAGGAAAATATTATGTGTATCTGAAGGAGCTGTGTGGCTTACAAGTCCTGGAGATTCTGCAGCTAATTTGTAGGAAATGTATGTTTTTGTCCTAAATATTTAAATCATCCTGCCAAATTGAAGGCTCTGTCAGAAGATAATCTGTTAGTGCCACACCTCCTCAGTTAAAAGTCAGAAAACTAAATCTGAGTGTTTCTTCTTCAGGCTCTGGCGCCATTAGAAATTGCTGCAAAAATTTGTCAGAAATAAGTGGCTTGGTTTCCTTTCACTGTTCCAGTAGGATAGGAAACCAGTAATGAAAGGGGCATGGATCATAACAAAATAGGTTGCATGTGTGTTTATTTAGGTCTATAAAAATAAAGTGAAATCCAAAGCTGTTAGTGTTTCTGTCACGAACTGGAAAAACAAAATTAAATTGATATTAGAATATCAAATTCTCTCTTCAAAACTGATTTCCTTGTAGTGCTGTTCCCCACATAGCTATGTGAATATGGCTGTTTCAGATTATGAATATGATTGTTTCAAGGCAAGGCTGAGGGTCCCCCTCTTGTTTAAAGAATAAATTAGGATTTGATTTTGGGGAAGAAAAAAAAAAATAAATCCTTTGTTGCTAGGACTTGTAGCAGTCACGTCACATAAATTGTCAGATCTGTGTATTTAAGGAATTTTACACTCTAATTAAATGCAGTAGTAGTCTTTTGCCTTTTTAAATGAAACTTTTTTTTCTTTTGCTATATACTTAGGGAACAAACATGCTGTCATAATTCCTCATGTATCCAACTATTTGAACATAAGAAACAGCATCAAGCTGTTATTTGTTCTGTTGGAGTGTGCTCATATTTCTAATCAATCTTTTGTACCCGGTGATGTTAATTATATTTGAGCTGGAAGTAGTTTAACATTAAAAGGAATTACAGCAGATTAATCTGTAAACCTGCACAAATATCACATTCCTTTGTATGGAGGTAAGCAGGGCACAGTGTGCATAATTACGCACTGTTCTCTGAGTAGGTTGGGAGTGTAAGGCTGAGGAGTTGGTGTTGCAGTTCCTTGTGACAGCATCAATTATGACATGCTCTTGTGTCTTACAGTGGTCAGTTACATTGGAAAATGTACTCTGTTCCTTTCAGTAAGGTAATCTTCCATATTGCAAGAACAAATAAGCAAAACATTGAAAAATCCACCTTGCTCTGGAAGCAGGAATCAGTGTACTAATTAGTGGATGGAAATACAGATAAATCTTTTAAAGAATGTTTGCTGTAAGGTTTTTTTTTTTTTTTTTTTTTTTTTTTTTTTTTTTGTAAAATGACACAGCTTGAGGACAACACAAGAAAGCCATTTATGTAAATCATCTAAAACCACATAAGGGTAGTGCTTCACACTTTTTGTGATTGGAGAGACCAAAAAAGAAAAATAAAAAAGTATCACTAAAAATTATTTTGGGGAGGTTTATTTCTCCAGTTCTGGGTTTCAACAAATGATTTGTCTCATTTGTACCAGTTTAGCTTCAGTTAGAGTGGCAGGAGAGCAGAGCCTCAGCAAGTCCTCAGAATTCCAGTTTGTACTGGTAAATACTTGTCTTCTGACTCAAAATATCAGTGGAGTGTAGTTGTCTATGATGGAGACTGTTTGATATGCTTGTGTTGTCAAGATAGCTGGTCAAATAGCACTCCTGAGCTGAGTTAGGAACAGTTTGTCTGATGACATGTAGGAAGAAAAAAAAAAAATTCAGGAGAAGCACAGGATAAGAACAACCCATTCACATTGCAGAAGACATGTCTCTTGGACTACACTGACTACCAGCTGAGCCACTTCCTTATAAATTTCCAGATGGCAGTAAATTCCCCAATTAATTTGATGTTCATGCATCCATTCATCTTGTACGAGCTGCTGTCTCACTGCAGTGGCTCAGGAAAAGCTGTTGTAAATTTTGAATTTAGTGTTGAAGGTCTATGGGTAATGAAACATCTGGCAGATCTCAAGAATTATATGAATGTCATGAGCCTAATGCAGGTGTTACCTCTGGGACTGCCTGGCCTGTTCTGCCAGTTCTGGTTTAATTGGTGTCCCATTGCCTCGTGTCCTTTGGATTTGGACCTTTCTCTCTAACGGAGCCAGAGAATGATGACAGTAACCACAAGTGATAACAAAGCACCTAAACAGAAACATCCCTCTCAAAGTTAAGGGTAAGTTAGGTAAAACACAGATTAGTGACTAGTCATTCTAAAAGTCATTTTAAAATTAAAATAAAATAAAAAGCAGGACAGACAAAATGTTGGTTATTTCAATGACAAAGCCTTCTACTGCCCTACTTTGACAGCTGAAAGCTTGAACACCTTTCAGTGTTGTAGGTGTTACTAGGTTGTGCCTTTAAAAAATAAAATTAAATTAAAAAATACATATGTAAAAATATTTTTAAGCTGAATTCTGGAGGGACATTTTTATTTAGTAGTTGCTGTTTTTGAAAGAATGTCCATTTTAAACTTAATTATGATCTATTACAGTGAGGAAGGGGGAAATAAAAGACTATTCATGCTAAGGAAAATGAAGACGTTGTTTCATGTGTTCATGATGTTTTTTTCCACTTTTTTTGTAGCTCTTCACCTTAAAACAAAAGTACAGGACACATCAGGACTTTGCAGACTTCCTGAAATAATGGTGCCAATTTATTTCCACCCTAATTTGCAGCATCTCTGTTTTTATGGATCTTGGCCTCTTCTGAGCGTAACTGCTGACTATGCCAAATTCATGTAGTTGTTTCATGATGAGGACAAGGATCGTCTAGTGAATAAATGGAGAACACAGTATTCAATTTGCTGTTGACCTTGAATTTGATCTCCCTCCTGTCCTTAACAGCCTAGTCAATCTCTGTCCTATTTAACCCATGTCATCATTGCTGGTATATCGTGCAGACACTTAAGCAACTGCCTTCTCCTTGATACTGTTGTATTTAAATTGGAAAAAAAAAAATACACAAATTCATCTTCACTTTTTCCTTAACTATGTCAAAAGTGGCCAGGCAGGTCTTTCCCAGTCTTTGTGTCCATTTTTATATTTGCTTGAAGTAGAAACCACAAGTTTGATTGATAATGCAATTTGCATCTTGAGGCATCACTGGCAATACAATGGCATGAAAGGCTACTCTCACGGAGCACACTTTTCCCTCTGGGCTGACTTTAGAAACTCATTGATGTCACTTCCTTCCTCAGTCAGCAAGTGAATTTTCACTAATTCTCAAGACCAGCTGTCCATGCTGTCAACAGAAAGTTATTAAAATTCCTTTAAAGTGAATCAAAATAGCCTAAAAACAAATGTACTGGGAAACAGGAAAGCATCAGTATTCAAAGTCCACAAACCTTTGAGCAAAATAGTGTTGATCTAACCAGAGATTTCAAATGCTGTGCTTTCCTAGCAACTTGTATATCATTACAGAATGCTAAAAACACATATTCCTTTAATCTTCTATTACCAACAATCTATTTGGTTAAAAATTAGTTACATGATAAAATTCCATTAATTCCAAAGATGATCTCAGTGAACAAGGGAATACATTTTGGAAATTCTCCCCTACATTATAAATTATGTGGGCTTTTTGTGATCTTTTTTTTTCTTTTTGAGGAAAAAAAAAATTTTTATTTATTTATTAGCAAACAAAAACACAACAGAAGCAGGCAGGAAATAATTATCATAAGAGACAATCTTATAATATAGCCTGAAGTAATTTTCTTTATCTAAATTGTCTATAATGCTTTCCTTGAAAATTGAAGAATTCTCAGCAACCAGTGGGGAAGAACATTTTCCTTTAATTATTAGTGTGTTCTAACATTTGAAATATTTTCTTTTCCTTTTAAAACTCCTATCTTGTGCCACAGACATCAATGCAAAGAAACTCCATTGAAATGGTGTATCATTTCCAGTGCTGAAAGAGGCAACCATCCGTGCGAAGCAGAAACAGGCTCCCCTGACAGTTAATAGTGATACTGACAGGTTATAAACGGTGTCCTATCATTATTACTTAAAAAAACACTGTGAGTACATGTAGCCTAGCTGGATAGGTCAGTGCGAAATTCCTGATTTTCCCAGATATGTGTGGATAGTCTCCAGTAGCAAAGGAAGGGTAATTGATACCAGCTGCCCTTTTGACAGATAGTGCATGGGAATGGTAAATGAGGCAAAATTACTGTCCTGTTTGATCTAAAAGGAAAGAGAAGCTTTGAGATGTCATTACTACTAGCGTCCCAGATGGCTCTAGGAAAGCGATGTTCTTTCTAGGCTTTGATCATGTCTTCAGGAGTACGCTGAAGGACGCTACAGAAGAAGGCCAGGATGAGGGAGCGAGACCGTAACTCAACTCACCACTTTGGGGATATTATCAGGATAGAATTTCTCCCTTGAGCCAGCTGGCGCCTAACCTCAGTCATGACACCGGCATGTAATTTTATCTCAGGTTAACAGCAGAAGCTGCTTTTCTTCTCTGATGCTCAAATCCTGAGCTGGATGCTACCAGTCTTTCAGGCACATAATACGTGCAGTAGTACATTCTCACAACATTAATTAAGAGCTTCATAGAATGTATTTGAAATTTGTCGCCTTTGTTTTGTATGTTGCAATTCCATGTGGGGTACCAGATTAACAAGATTGGATACCTATCTCAATCTTACTTTTATGGCAGTTTCCTTAAGAGGAGCTTGTTTTTTTTTTTTTCTTTAACTTTAGAGTTCTGTTTATAAGTTTAAAATCATTTGTTCATGTTAAACACTATTTCTTAATTACAATGTTTGATTTTTTTTTGTTCTTGACTTTACAGTGTTTGTTGTGTGTGTACATTATCATATTCATTAAAATATGTGCAAACTAATTATTTTCTTTCTCTTTCAGCATCTGGAGAAAAATTGCAACAACAGATAACTAATCAGGTATTTTGACACTTCAGTTTTTTGTAACTTAATTTTTCATGTAGAGGAACTGTAGAAATTACAAAGAGGAGAAATTCACAGGACAGGCTAATATTAACTATACCGGTATGAAGGACAACAGATCAGACAATTTCATGGCACTGCAGATATGTCTAATTCACATGAATATCCATCCTTTCGGGTTAAACCTCAGATTTGCCATTTTTAAGCAATTCAGTGCATCTGCTTAGCAATGTGTTGACTGTGAGGACAGAGTCTGTCAATACTTCAATACTTTGTCCACTGGTATCAAACTTTGTAGTACAGAATTACGTTATGATTTTTTTTTTTCCCAAATGAGTGATACTTCTCTTGTTAGCTAGTATTCCTTAAAAAAAAAAAAAAAAAAAAAAAAAAAAAAAAAAAAAAAAAACCTGGTATGAAATATGTAACATGTAAATGGTGTCTTTCAGTGTTGTTTAGGTTTTCATTTCTGCTTTGAATTTTCATGAGGCTTCACTAAACTGGGAAAGTGCTCATGGAGGAGTTTTCTATCCTGTCTATTACTGCGTCACTTTGAAGTAATTATTTAGAAAATAGCCTTTATACATTCCTATGCAGTATCTCAGCATCTGGAAAAGTAAATAGGGAATATGCTAAAATAAAATTTCCCTTGACAAGATAGAGAGGAGGAAAGGCATAGTTTGCTTTCCTAAAGAATCCGTCCCTAAAGAATTCCTAAAGAAAGCTCTCCCTGAATGGAAAGACTGGGCTTGTACAGCAGTGGTGTGTTACTCCTCACAGGGTCCTCACACTGAATGCTGTTATCTGGATGGCACATAAATGGGTGTTTGTATGGTTTGTGAGATTTATTTCTAAGTCACTTAAAAAGCAGTCATCATTAGAATGTTTATATTTCAAAAATTTCCCTCCATTAACTAGTCTTCCTTCCAAGCCTTAAGTTGATGCGTGGTGTCATACCTCGCCATTATCTGTGAACTGACCACCTAAATGGGGACTGGCTACCTAAGGCAACTGTGCACAGTCTGAGTCCAACAGCATTCCCCTGTGATGGCACAGCACTGCATGGATGTCACTGTCAGTGATTTTCAGTGCCTTGAGCTGGCACCACTCCTGACCAAGTCAGGCTCTGAAGGTCTGGAAGGTCACAGGAAGCCTGGTCCTGAGATACCAAATAATAACCATTGCTTCGTTCCATCAGAGCTGTTCCCGTTACCTCAAGTAATTGATGAGTAAACATGTTTAGCCCAGAATTTAGCATTTCATTGAGCAAAGAAAAATATTTTTTTCTTTTTTCTTTATAAATAAATGTAAAAATATTCTGAAACTTATTGGAAGTTTTGAGCTTTGGCTGAAAGTTTGTATCCTAAAACAAGCCTAATTAACTTCTATAGACTAAATTACATTTGAAAATTAGCCTGAAATGTCTTGCAAAAACACTTTCGGGATTCCTTGTTGGCCAGAAGGGGGGGCAGTTGTATTTTTAAAACAGCTTGAGGCTACATTGACAGGGATGGCTGACTGGAGATATAATTCTGCACGTTTTCTCTGTGACAGAGACAGCTCAGTGGAGGGTATTGCCCTTCACTAAGGAATGGTGTACTGTGATAAAAACGACATTTGTCATAGTTGCAAAAGGTGGATTTGGTACCATGCTCAGTGTATCTGGTCTGGCTCTTTTCCTGCATGCCATTGCCTTCTCCTCAAACTGCTGACAAGCTCTGTCTCTCTGCTGTTAGCTTAAGAACATGTTTTTCAGTAAAATTTCATTGCTTTCATATGTGGAGGGCATACCCAAATAAAGCTGTGAAAAGCTGATTTGAGGATGAATGGTAGACACTCATTTTAAAATGGATACTAGTGAAGCTGATGATGCCCAATTCTGAACTAGCTTCCTTTGAACCTCCAGAAAATGGAAGACTGTTTTAAATTAGAAATGAATTTCATTTTCAAGTTCACAACTTAGGATGCCATTGCAGAGGCACTGCATGTATGATCTAAAGTAACACTGTTTCAATAAAAAGATTTAAACTGAAGTTGATCCTAATGGAGAACCTCCCCTGGAAGGATTCTGTTTATTCCCAATACTGAACCAGAAATTATCCCTGTAAAACCTGGTAGTCTTCTTTAAGTCAGTGCAACAGCTCTAAGTTAAACTGTCTGCCAGAATTTCAGTGAGGGAAAAGTGGTTCTGCAGAAGATGGATGATGTTACAACTTGACAGGAGCAGGAGTGTGAAGGGGCAAATAGCAGGAAACATCTTGTTGAGAGGTGACTGAAACAGGGAAGGGATGCTTCTTGTCCTACTGATCTTCTGCTAGGTAAACCCCCTACTGTTGGTTGGTGGGGATGTGGGACCTCTGGCATCATAAAGACTGCTGCTTCTTTGCGGTTCTTAGCTCCTTCTAAAATCTAAACAAAGTTTTGTGAAATATAACATAGATATATTACCACAGTAGTATATGCTTCCAAAATCCCTAGTCTACAATTACCACTTTTACCTTCTCTTTTTTGCTTTGATCATGAAGCATTTGCTGGTTTTCCTTGAGCACCCTTTTGTGGTTTGTGTATATGAGTATGCATGTTTGTTTAACAGCAGCGGTCAGCTACCACTCTGCCTGAACAGGGTCATCCAGGCTTTTCAATACCTGTTTTTAGCTACCTTTGCAACTTCAGGGTAAATCCTGGCACTGATCTACAGCCTGATTAGCTGTAGCATAACTACTGCTAAGGGAAATGCAAGGAAACAAGAACAGACCTTGTGCTTCTGTGTAACTGTCTTGGCTAACAAAACATTACAGACTGCCAGTCAAAATGTGTCTGAAGGCAATCCTTTATGTTTCATCCTTGCCACTCAGATGGATCTGTGTTGTGGTCTTAATGCTTACTCCTACATGCGGTTTTGTCCAGTGCTTCCCAGAAGCTTTGAAGGACTATCAAGAATATGCATACTTGCATTTTGAATCTGAATGTCTTTACATGGTCATGAGTTAAAATCCCACCTGTTTGTCTCTTTTTCAGTGAAGTTGCTGACTGGGTCAGGACTCTGGTGGGAATGCTCTGCAATATGTCCCATTGCTTTCGTCCCTGAGGAGCTCTCTCAAAGCAAGCTCTCTTGCAGTGGCATCTCCTTCTCTTAGTCTTTGAGCGTCTCTCTCAGGGAGGATTTCCCTTTCTGCACATGGGGATGGGGAGACACAGTAACACAGAAAGGGCTTTAATGAAGCCCTGCTAGAGCTAGGCTTGAACCACAAGTAACTGTACATTTGCTGAAGTAAAACAGTGAAAGGAAAGTCAAACAAGCCTCTGTTAAATGACAGTGTAATGACCTTTGCTTCCTTCAA
Source organism: Aythya fuligula (assembly GCF_009819795.1). Lineage (NCBI taxonomy): Eukaryota > Metazoa > Chordata > Aves > Anseriformes > Anatidae > Aythya > Aythya fuligula. The sequence goes on from NC_045560.1 coordinate 117,206,494, forward strand.
GTATCCATGTGGTGTAATAAACTTAAGCCAAGATGAGCAAAAAACTCCACAGTTCAGTTCAAATTCCTTTATTTTCCTTGTGCAGTGCTGTGATCTACGTCAATATGCTTCCCTACCCCTTTCATCTTCTTATACAACCTAGCTATCAAAAGTTCAGTCTGTGTATGCCAGCTTCCAAGCGCTGGTATTTTGAAGTTATCTAATAGGTATGTCCCTTACCCCCATTTTCCCAGTTTGGGGTCATATTCCTCATATCATTCCCAAAAATAAAAAGTTTGAAAATCTTCAAGAAAACTGATGCCTTTAGCCCACCAAACAAATGTAACGCTTTAATATGCTTCACAAAATCACATAATAGTTGAGATTGGAAGGCACCTCTGGAGATCATCTAGTCCAACTCCCATAATTCAAAGCAGGATCAGCAACAGCAGGTTGCCCAGGACCATGTCCAGTTGGGTTTTGAGTGCCTCTAAGAACGCAGACTCCATAGCCTCTCAGGGAACTTCTTTAAGTGTTCAGTAGCCTCAGAGGAAAAGTGTTTTCTTATATTTAAATGCATTTTCCTGTGTTTTGGTCACTGCCTGCTGCCTTGTGTCCTGTAACTACACACAACATAGAGGAGCCTGAATACGTCTTCTTTACTTCTCCTAGCAGGTAATAAGTGATAACTTATCACACAGTGATAAGATGCCCCTAAACCTTCTCTTCTTCAGACTGCGTACTCTAGCTCTCTCAGCCACTCCTTATAGGTCAGATGTTTCAATTCCTTAAATAACTTTGTTGCCCTTTACTGGACTCTTTCCAGTATGTCTCTTTTAAGCTGGGGAGCACAGAGCTGGACACAGCACTCCAGATGTCTCACCAGGGCCAAACAAAGCAAAAGAATCACCTCTCCCAGTCCACTAGTAATGCTCTGCCTAATGCTACCCAGGATGCTGTTGATCTTCTTTGCCATGAAGGCATATCCATCACCAGGACCCCCAGGGTCTTTTCTGAAGCTGCTTCCCAGCTGGCCAGCTCCCAGCTTGAACTGGTGCATGGCATCATGCTTCTTTCCCCAAGAGGTACACTTTTTATTTCCCACTGTTGAATTCCATGAGGTTCTAGATTACCCCCTTCTCAAGTCTGTCGAGGTCCCTCTGAAGAGCAGCACAACCCTCTGGTGATATCTGATAGAAAAATCAGACAGGAAGAGTTGTTCAGGTTTGCCCTGCACATAATGTTTTGTTTCTTCCACGTTGATCACGGTTGCTCCTGATACCATTCTTAGTGCATTCTTAGCAAGGATTAGAGAATGCAAAAGGCTAAGAATAAGGTTGGACACTGAGCACAAGTAATGGAAGAAGTGACATGAGGTTTGAGCAGTGAAACTTAGAAAGGGCTGGGAAGTTCAGTTGCAATCCTGACTGACTCTGAGCTTTTTGTCTGTCCCTTCTCACTCTGTAAAATGGCAAGGTTTTTTAATGTTAACCAGAAATTAGGAATTACAATATTCACATGGGGTAGGCAATTATTATCTTTCCTTGTTTTGCAGACATTGAAAAAATGAAGCATGAAGGTCAAAGGACTTCCTCAAAGCTACAAAATCAAACACTGTGGTTCTGGCCCATGCACCTGCCCTTAACCACAGGACTGTCCTTTCTATTCATTCCTCTGCTTCAGAGAGGGACTGTGGTTAACTAGTTAGTGTTTGGATGGTGCACTTATCATTTGTAACAATAATGGCATGCATACCAAGAGGACTGCTAGACCAAAAAACTTCCACAGAATAAACAGTATTTTCTCTTACCTGTGATAAACAAGAGCTATTCTCCTCCTGTGAAAATAAGATGTTACATTCCACTTAGTATGAAGGAGCCTGCAGCAGATAATTCCATTTGTAAATTCACACCCTATTTATTCCGTGGTAATTCATGAATGTAATCAATTCTCAAGTATAATATTTTTTTGTAAAATTGAACACATAAATTTGTTTAAAAGTATATGAATGTAGGCAAACACAGATTTGAGATATTTGCCGACCTAGAATGCAATGTACATTCATATTTATTTTTTATTTACCAATAAAGTCATCTAATTTGAATGAAATGCTAATTGTGATTGAGGGGAAAATGTTTTGAGACCTCTAGAGATCTTACTGTCTTTTCCAAAGCAATTTGGGGGAAATTGAATTCTTCATGCCTGAATATACATTAATATTCTTCTGAACCTAGTTTCATTTGAAACTTTTCTTACTATTTCTAAAAGAGTTTCTAAAAGAGCAAGATGTCTTGTTTATTCTGGAAGATAAGTGTGTTTATCTGCAGACAAGATGGAAATGGATTCAGTTTACCAGCAAAAAATCCCTATGGATCTTACCACAGCCACTAATGTGAGAAATATTGCCGTGGATGCAGAGGCTCAACATTACATTACAGGCCTCTCTTTTCCAAAGGGATTTTTTTTTATTATTTTTATTTTTAGAGGTGGGCGGGGAGTACATTTATTTATTTGTCTTAATTTTTATGTGTCTGTGGATGTAAATGCTGTTGATTCCCAGGCAAGACCTGTCTAGTCATACTGCCAGGTCATCTCCTTGTCAGTCCTCCTGTGATAATGTTTGAGACCAAGGCCAATTTTAGACAACTTCAACATGGTCACAAAAGGAAATCAGCGGTGTGAAGGTGGGCTAGCTAGTCAGAAGGGAAATTTTGACCTTGCTGGGGGAAATGCAGAAGGTCACATCCCAGTTCTGTGTCCATTTCAGGAGAGGGCAAAGGGTTGGCCAGCAAGGAATGCAGGTGGTGAGCCACCACATTCACGTTGACCACTGCCATTGGTTGGATACAGGCAGGAACTGGAAGTGCTGTCCTGGGAGAGGATAGGGAAATACCACTGAAACCCCTACAGAACTAGGCCATCACTTGTCTTGCTGCCTGGAAGAATGGCTTGTTGAACAGCTTGCTTGTATCTTAATTTCTGTAGATGAAGTAATTCCTTTAAGTAATTGGTTGAAAGGATTTGGTACCCTACTCAAATTCCTTTGGGTTTACAATCACATTGTTTCACAATATAAGCTATTCTCTTTGCCACATTTTTATCCCAGGTATCATAATGGGCATCCAGACTCCACATTTGGCTACTCAGAACAAACATCTAAGCAACCATTTAATAGCTATTATCTTCACTGTAGTTCGTGAGGGCAGGTTAGGAAGGAAACTGAAGTACTGAAATTCAACCCAAGTCCAGGTCCGTGATAGCCTCTGCTCATTTGTCATCTCCCAGTGGAGGCAGCTGAGCCCTGTAGTCTTGTTCCTCTGTGGGTGCAGATGTGTCACAGTATTGGCAAGGCTAAACAAACCTTGTCACTTCTTATCTTGGTGTGGTGGGAACCCACAAATGGCCATTTTTCTGGGAAGTCTCATGCCTGCCAGGTTGGGCTGCATAAGGCACAGGTATGCTGAGAGATCTTAAAATGGCATTGGGATATCTGGGAAAACTGAGTCAGTGATTCCCTGAGATAAAGAAGTCCATGGTTTATTTTCTTCTTCTGCCACAGGAGATTCAAGACTACAACTTCTGCTGCCTCTAAGATCTGTGTTGTATCCTGCAGAATTAAACTAGGGAGAGAGGCTCACCCACATCATCATTACAGCACTCCCTGGAGACAGGGTTTCAGTCCAAGCTTGCATATTTGACTGATCTCCAGAGGTAATGCCCAGGAGTTAGATCACTCGCTGGGGGGAATAGATAGTGAATCTCCTCATGGAGATGGTGCCAAGGGAAACCAGGTTTCCCTGGTGCAGGGTGGATACTGGTCAACAAGAACCAAGATATGGTCCCTAATTCCTCTGGATAAGAAGATGTTGGTGTCTAGCCTCTGGTGTCAGCCCTCTTCTTTAGGGAGGAAAATTAGGGAAGAAAATAGATGTTGCTTCAAATATGAAGTGTACTTAAGAATGCCTGTCTGGCTTAAAATAATTATTTATTTTCCTCTTCATAAAATGACTGTGTATATGAATTTCCATGTACTTGGAAATAACGATTTTGAGAATTGCATGTCAACAAAATAAACTGTTTAGATTATTTGATTTGAAACTTCTGTGCTTTAAGTTATGAGAAAGTAGGCACACTGACATTGTTTAATGAACTCAAATAAGAAACAATATGTAATATTTTGAGATTACCTGTCATTTTCAGGTTTAAACTTCCTACATGCAAATAGTAAACCTACCAGTCAGTGGAACACAAGAGTCTTTTGTCTAATGTTCTCCTTCATAAAACAAGTATAATCTTAGTTTGAGTCTGTTGTGAATTTCAGGTTGTTTAAGCTGCTTTACTATGACATTGCTCTGTACAGATATCAGTGAGTGCTGAGTGAAGATTTCTGATTACTGATTGAAGTGGCTGACATAGGCTCTATTACGAGTCTGCACAGGAGGAGGACTGAGCTCAGAAATAAGTACTGATGGAACACACTGGGCTACCTATTCCCGAAATGAGTGTGACTGTACAGGAATGAGGCAGGGCTAAAGATGACCAAGCTTAAATGGTCTGTGATCTGAAATTTGCCTTTAACTAGCAGACCATTTTAGTGAAACATCTAGAGACAAACACGCTGTGCAAACTGGATGCAGTCTCTTTCCAACCACAAGCTGTCCGGGCTGTAATGTCTCTGTGCTTGCTTACAAGTCTGTAAAGTTACACTGGGAAGAACCAGCCCCATGAAATTGTTGCCAGAAAGTCAGAGTAGTAGCATTGACATAGCACGATACAGAAGCCAATTTATCACCACTATTGATCAACCTTGACAGTGGTTTCTTTATTAGTAACAAGGGTGGGTGCTTATTTTTGTCTTCAACACTTGATTGCAGCTGTCTTGGTGAATCTTTAATCTGTCACACAAACTTACATGGCTTTGTTAGTTTCTGATAACCATGGCATTTTAATTGGGACTTTTTTGTTTTTATTAACTGTGCCTTGATCTTTATTATCCATCCCATTTTGAGCATGTTTTAGAGAACCCACATGTTTTGACTGTGAGGGTGGAAACAGGAGGGAATTAATTCCAGATTTGAACAAGAATTGGCAAGTAAAATTAGAGATTAATTTCCTTCATCCAAGCTGCTGACCATATGAATCAGCTTGCTGGAGTGGCTGGTGCAGACTGTCTTGCCTCATTACCATGGGTGACTTAGTACTTTCTGTACTTGGAGACATGAGACACAGAGAGGAGGGGAGCCCAATGCAAAGCCTTCAGTATTGTATCTGTGAGGGTTCTGAGCACAGACAAATGTGTTCCTCCTGTTCCCTTACTAAATGGGGACAGGGCTACTACTATGGTCTTGATAATGTTGCTGTTCATCTTACCCTGTTGGGCCTCTTCACTTTCCCAATGACCCATGGGTATGAGTTGTTCTCCAAAACCAGCTCTGTACTGGTGCTGTTCTTTAAGATTTTTCCACATCACCTCATTCCTTGACACTGGGCCATGCCACATCAAAAAAAAAAAAAAAAAAAAAAAAAAAAAAAAAAAAAAAAGAGAGAGAGAGAAGAGGAAAAAAAAGTCTTTCCCTCTTCCCTTTTCTTCCTCACTCATTTTGTCTGTGCCCTTGCCACAACTCTGAGTCAGCCTGCAGTGAGATGCCTAACTTTCTGCTAATAGATTCAAGGGGCAATAGTCACCAATTCACAAAACTGTTTTGAAAAGCAGCACCCAAAATGGCTGGTATCTGTTAACAAACTTATTTTCAGTATTTCTTTCTTACTGTGATAAGTTGTTCTTGTTTGTATCTGACTTTGTGTTCACAAGTACCTCCCTTAAACCTAATTGCATTTCAACTACAAAATACAAAGTTTGCTTCTTCGTTAGTCTCTTCAGGAAGCTCTGATCACCTCACGTACTCATTTCTGTTTTCTCCTTTCCCCAAAACTCATTTAGTAATCTTAAAGGTGATTGGTACAAGTACGTATGTTTTAGGGATACACATAACATAGGAAAATGTTCTGTCTATTAAATTTTTGCCTGTCAGGCTTGTGACTGATGACTCCATGTAAGAAATAATCCTAGAACTTAATCCAGATGAAGCATTAAGATTGCTGCTATTTTGTGACCTTTTGAGAACTGCAGGGACAGAAAGAACTATGAAAGTCCAAAGCACAATCGTTTCATTCTTCCTCTTTCCTAATGGAATTGTGTATAAACCACAAAGTGACATTATACATGTCTGACAGAAGGACTTCCACTGAACTTGCAGTGTTCACAACGAATACATATATCACCTGTGGCTCATGAGGAATGCAGCAGTGATGATTTGCCTGGAATAAATTAGATAAGCCATAAATTCATTACTTTGCTGGGAGAGGAGTTACTGGTGCCTGTCTCTGGAGTAGCTGTTCTAAGCACAAGTGATGAATCAAGAGGTTTATCTGTAGTGCACAGAAGGCAAAGCATGTCATCAGCATCTCACGTCACTTGTGGCCAGCCTGGGTAGTTTCTCCAGTGGGAGCTCCTGTAGGGTTTTTCTTCACTCAGCAATGTTAAACTATGTAGTTTCTATGCTATGAGAAAGTTGTGGGCATATTTACTGGTTAGGTGGGGTAGCACTGCAGTAGAGGAGTCTGGCCATTATGAATTATGCTTTGTAAATGCTCTTTTAACATAAGTTAAGGATATTCCATTCTTTTAGCAGGCTTAAGAAAACTTGCACATTCATGTATAAGTATAGTTCTACAAGTTTTTACACTTAAAGTGAGTTATTAACAGCTGCAGGCTTCACTGGCATGCTGGAGATGGAGTCATGCAAAATTTTCATCATATTTCAACTACATAACAATTCTGAATCATCTACCACAATCATGGACCTCTACTGAAGAAATCCTCTTAACTGTACCCAATTATGTGGAAAACTTGGTATTTTAAGCAATAAAAATATATATATATATTACCTTTTCAAAGACTCACACCCACCTACAATGCGAGTAAGAGGATGTTTCTTTTAAAGTCCTTTAGTATTGAAGCTGCCTGCATCTAAAGACCTAAATTAAGAGACTGATCTCCCTGTGTGAGTCAGAAAATGAATCAAAAAATGAGCCGTGTCTCTCTTTCTGGGTTTATTTTCTATGGAGGGATCGTAGAGAAACAACTAAGGGTCTGAAATTAGATGGTCATTATAATACATGTATAATCCCCACATAAGAGGCACCATAAAGAAATGTACAGTGAAATAAAATATTTAATGCTCTTAGTCCATGCTGAACTTTGACAGTGCCCGAGCATATCTAGTAACAAAGGACTGTGATGTAAGCAGAGATATGGTATGTACTCCAAGCATGTACTTAATACTCCTCTCACCTCATCTTTAGGGGGGAGGAGGCAGGCTTTGTTTCTCATGGGTAAATTTCTGTGAGTATGTACTGTAGAACCCCTGCCTGGGGTGGATCAGAAAACACAAATGCTCTGTCCTCCTAAACAATTGCTTTTCATAAATTTCATCAGAAAAACAAAACAAAACAAAACAAAACAAAAAAAAAAAAGCAACTTGTAACCTGCTTTTGTCTTAAGGAATGGAGATTTTATCATCTTGGAATATTTATGTGTTTGCAGAGCACCCATATTAGCTGTGCAGTATAATACTGCCAAGAGAGTCCTGAGGGCACTCAAATCTGCAGCAGCCAAGTGTAAACCACAGTGGAAAGCAAAGTACAGTGTGCTCCCAGGTGATTTGTGCCATTGCTCCTGAGAAGCATCTTAAAGGACTATTTTAGCAAGCATGTGTTAGGACAGAAGAGATATTTACTAGATGTTGAGAACCTATACATTAAGAATGCCCACAACATAGGTATTTAGTAGCACAGAAAAGCACAATAGAATAGACTATTTCATTCCTCCTTTATTCTCTGTCCTAAGTTTTTTGTTGGTCTCACTTAATTTTATAATTCCTGTTAGTAAAAATGAAGATCCAGCAGTAAAACGTTTAGGAAACAGCACTGTCTGCACTGTAGGCCATTAGATCTTGGTAAATCTGCTCTGGAATATCATCCTTTACAATACATGTTTTTTTTTGTTGTTTTTTCTTTTTTTTTTTTTTTTTCGATGGCAGGATGCTGTAATTGCAAACTGTCTAGATGAGATCCCACCAGTGCATTGTAAAACTACCACAAAGCGTAATTGGGTGAGTCTTAACCATTCTTAACAGTAGTCATTCTCTTCTAACCCCATGATTTGTGAAGGTATTAAAGGAAAGGACAGCTTCAACATGCGTAAAAGAAGGCATTGGTATTGGCTAGTGATTTTTACAGGAAGAAGGAATTCTTGTGTGGATGGGGGAGGAGCAGGGAATCTCCAGCAATAAAAGTGGCAGAAAAAATCCATGAACTCATTAATGACCTCAGAAATGCCTTTTGTTTCAGCTGGATTGTCTGCCAGTATTCAAATGCTAAACTAACACTGTGTTAAATTCCTTTTTTCTTTATATTTAAACTAATTTTTAAATCTCTCTTCTGATCTTGTCTAGCTAAAGGGAGACAGAGGTTATATGCATACTCTTCTAAATTAGACTCTTGGCCATTTCTTAACTTTCTTTCAAATGTGTGCATGCAAATGAAGAACAAGGCACTCTGCATAATTACTGGCAAGGGTGCAACACTTCACTGGCTTCTAATTCTTGGATGAAATGTGCACAGCCTGCTACACAGGTTGTCAGCATGTCTCAAGGACAGACTTGCTTCTGTCCAAGGTGACCATCGAGTTTTTCTCCTATGCCAGGCAGGTGGTTCACAAAATAGCTGCTCCTTAGAAAGACATAGATGGCCATCCCTGTGTTTGGACACTTGTCTGAAAGAGTTTGGTAAGACCATTTGCATGGAAAGGTCTAGATCCAGTAACTGCTACAGGATTATCTGCTTGCTGCCTGTTGTTGGTGTATGTTCAGGCATGTTCCAAAATGATGGTGCTCAGCAGCAGCTCGTGGACTGAACTGTTAGGAATGGAGGTATAATGGCCACATGTTGTGTTTTTGTTGCTGTTGTGTTTTTTTTTTTGTTTTGTTTTGTTTTTGCTGTTGTTGTTTTTTATTTGGTTTTTAATTGTTATTGGTTTTGCAAGTCTCTAGTCTTCCCATTCCTGATTCAAAATAAATAAATAAATAAATAAATATAAAAATAAAACAGTCACCATGTCGTGGAGATGTTCAGATCTTTAACATGTCATAAAACAGGCACTGAAAAAATCATTGGCACCAAGAGGAAGCCAAAGACACCTAGTTTTGAGTAAGGCTAGAATCATAAAATATTAAAGTCCTTTCACAGCATGTGGCTTTCAGCTCTCTCACCCACGTAAGAGCAGTAGCAATTAAATATGCCAGACTGCTAGGCAATTTTGTTTGAGAAATATGTCACTACTTATTCGACAATTAGTTAAACAGTTAGTTTCTCAAGAAAACTTTCTAGTTAAATGTCTCTCATCAAATACAAAGCCTGATTCATCCCTTCATTATTCTTACCTTCATTAGCTACTTGTGTCATTACATAGGCAGGTGTATAGGCAGGTTTGGTAATTTTTATTTATCCATTTATTTTAGTTGGAATACTACTGTGGCAATATGACAGCCATTTATGCCTTTGAAAATTATCTCTATCTGTTCCCATTCTTAGAAGGAGCAAGTTACAGCCAGCATTTACTGCAAGCACACTATCCCTTGTGGAGCTTATAATAACATTTATTAGCCATTACTGTTGTATTCACTACGGGATATGTATCTCAATGAGAAGGGGAAGTGGAGAGGGGAAGCAACTAATAGTATTTTACATATTTAGATAATTTTTTTTGTCCTCAGAACTTCCCGTGTCATTGTTTTTCCCCTAGGTCTTTTTTTTTCCCCTCTTTCTGTTTGGGGCTTTTTTTTTTTTTTTTTTTTTTTTTTTTTTTTTTCTCCCTGATAGATTCTTTCTTCTTTTGCCTCGTCTTGCTTGGAGGGAACCCCTTTCAAGTAACTCCCACTGTGCATATGTTGTTCCTTTAGGGTGTTACCTGAGATTTCTCTGAATAGTTCTGCCCATCCTTTTCTGAAGTCTTTTAATCCCATGAAAAATCCTTCAGTAGTGGTTCCTACAGCTGCAGTCATGGTTTCTGAGACTGAAATGCAGTCCTCTTCTGGTATCTCCTCCAGTTATCCTCTGAGGTTGGTCCTGTATCCCAGGTGAACTGTTTGAAATGGAATAAAATCAAGACCACACACATTTCAGTCTTTCCTCTTTCATGCTCTCCTGGTGGAACCAAGGCATCTTCCACTGGTTCAGGATGGCAGACTGAATTCAGGAAGTGTATGGCTCTGAAGTGCCTGGCTCATTTTTGAAGCTTTAATTACAAATTCAGATAGTTAAGCATCTTTTCCCTGAAATATCTCCTGAAATACATTATTAAATTTAAATTACATACCAGATGAAGTTATGAGGTACTACTGCCCTCTCCTGAATTTTATCTGGATTGGGTACACCATTCCAGCCACATATCTCTAGGAACTGTGTTCTATATTGTAAAATTCCCTAGATCCACATGGGTGAATTTAAGATGTTGGTTACTTGGTTCCTACCTCTGTTAAGAAACTTGTATTGTGTGCTCGATTTCTCTGTATCCCGTATTTTTCGTTTTCAGATTTTAAAGGGCTTCATTTTAAGGTTCAAACGTTCAATTAATTTGTAAGTCTGTGGTTCTGCAGTAGCATTTGTAAGTTGCCATTACTGTGCTGCTAAAATTCCCATTAGACTCATAGGCATCTCCTGTTTTACTACTAGCACTACCTTCTGTTATTATACACTTACCATTCTTCTGAAGTCTTTCCATCCTAAAGCAGAAGGGATAAATCTCTAGGCACATGTGTTTCTTCTGTTTAAAATAATTAAATATTAGAAAACAAAACTAAAAAATAGATGATATTAGAAAAACAGACCAGGCCAAATTGAAAAATTCAATTATCCTTTTGTAGTTCTCAAAACAGCAACATACACTCTCTCTTAGATATATAAGTCCTGCATGGACTTATAAAAAGGACTTAAAAGTCCTTTTTTATTTG